>NC_081322.1:35353429-35980329 GCF_026419965.1 Kogia breviceps | reverse complement strand
CTCAATTATGCATATATATATTCCTTTTCATATTCTTTTCCATTGTGGTTTATCACAGGATATTGAATATAGTTCCCTGTGCTATACAATAGGACCTTGTTGTTTATGCATCCTATGTATAATAGTTTGCATCTGCTAACCCCAAACTCCCAATCGTTTCCTCCCTCACCCCCCTCCCCTTTGGCAACCACAAGTCTGTTCTCTATATTTGTGAGTCTGTTTTTGTTTCATAGATATGTTCATTGGTGTCATATTTTAGAGTCCACGTATAAGTGATATCATATGATATTTGTCTTTCTCTTTCTGATTTACTTCGTTTAATATGATAATCTCTAGGTCCATCCATGTTGCTGGAAATGGCATTATTTCATTCTTTTTAATGGCTGAATTATATGCCATTGTATATATATACCACCTCTTTATTCATTCATCTGTTGATGGACATTTAGGTTGTTTCCATGTCTTGGCTATTGTAAATAGAGTTGCTGTGAGGGGGTTCATGTATCTTTTTGAATTATAGTTTTGTCTAGGTATGTGCCCAGGAGTGGGATTGCTGGATCATATGGCAACTCTGTTTTTAATTTTTTGAGCAACCTCCATACTGTTTTCCATAGTGGCTACACCAATTTACAGTCCCACCAACAGTGTAGGAGGGTTCCCTTTTCTTCACATCTTCTCCAGCATTTATTATTTGTAGACATTTTAATGAGGGCCATTCTGATTGGTGTGAGGTGGTACCTCACTGTTGTTTTGATTTGCATTTCTCTAATGATTAGCAATGATGAGCATCTTTTCATGTAAGGCAACTCATTTCGTTTGCTCATAAAGAAAAGGCATTGTTGAAATTTTTTTCATATTGTGTTATTCTTTTCCTGTATTTTTTTCAGTATATGGGCAGCTCTTACATTTAATGCTGTTAATGAATTCTTTTCAACTGCTAAAGCATCATAACCCATAGACACCCTAAGGCCTTTCTACTGTGAATACTTTGGTTCTAAAAGATCATTTTCCGTGATAATAACATTTTTAGCTATTGCAATGCTGGAAAGTACTCTGGAGGCAAACTTTCATTTTACAGATGACAGATTTGGCCTCAGAAAAATAAATAACTTGCCTAAGGTCATACAGATAATAAATTAGTGGCATGTTCAGGACTAGCATTGAAATGTATTGCCCCACATCCTTCTGTTCATTCCATTATACCAGTATTTTCAAAACATTTCTAGACAAAGTTTGACATACATTTCCAAACTCGGTCTTCCTTGGTTTTACATATTTGCCGTTTTCAGAGATGCTCAATAATAGTTGTTTAGAAATGCTTTGGGGGCCTAGGAAAAGTATGAATTTGTGTCTCTGCCTCTTTCTAGCTTGACCTAGCCTGCAGAGACTTTTAGGGGCTTAGATTTTAGTCTAAATTAAATGGGAAGGCATGGGACGTTAACGCAGGTGATTAATACATTTGTCATTAGCCTTTGAGAATATTACTCTGCTTGATGAAGAGGAAAAGGTCTCTTAACCAAATTGCACTTCAGTGAATATACATATATATTTAAATATCTGAGTTCCAGGAAGTTCTAAGTTGCTATGAATTCATTTAAAAATCATTACCTAGAGATTCAAGATAGTATGTGAGTGGTTGCAGAGGAGGACGGGGGGGGGGGGCGAGTCAGAAGCTGTTGGCAAAATGTATCTACTCCTAGGGCCAACCTTGTGAACATCCAAGGGAGATAATTATCCACTTTGGTCACCTAAAAATGTCTTCTTGACTCTGGATAAACAAGATATGTGTATGCAGATTATTTTCACATTTCTACTCTACAGAAATACCAGTGGTTGGCTATTATCACAATGGCAAAGATTACAAAAAGGTGGTGCTAATGTGAGTGACCCATTTAAAATATACTTTAAGAAATTATCAGCTTCTGAGTAACAGGTTAAACATTACAAGTCCATGGATATAAATGTGTTTACAGTAGAAATAAGTTATATAAAATTTGGAGGTGATGGGTATAAGAATAAGGCTTAGAAAGACGAATAGAATAAAATAAAATAAAAACCCCAAGGGTTAGAAAAGTAATAGGCATGCAGAGAAAGGAGAGATGCAACCCTATTAATTAGAAATTGCATATAAATTGATAAGAGAATATCATATCAAATTTATCCCCTTTACACAGTGTGCTTTATGGTTTTAGTTTTTCTCACTACAATTTAGACATGCAGCAAATATACACTGAGCTTTGGCTATGACCCAGAAACTGCTTAATGCCACATATAGTGGTGAAAAAGAGTTGACATCTGCCTTCACAGAGCATTCATCATGTTGGGAGCACATAACAAGATGCAAGTAAAATAGTTAAATAAATAGCAATTTGACATAGGAAAAGGTATTAAAGTTGGGCATTAGGATAGAGAATAATTTAGGGACTAGAGCAAGGGATGCTTTAGGTTTTTAAGGAAGGATTCTTTGAGAAGACAGTTTTTGATTTGAAACCTAATGGTCAATAAAATATCATGGAAAATGGCGTTTCTGACTAAAAGAATAGAAAGAACCAAGGCCACTGAAGTGGGAAAGAGGTTCTAAGCAGAGTCATACCTTAAATATCTAGACCCAATTTTTTAATTAAAGGATTAATAATGTCAAACTTGATTAACTGAAAAACAACTCCTTACTTAGGAAAAATCATGGGATTAGTATCATTTTTCATTTCATCAGCAAAATGGACAACTAGTCTTTTCATAATACTGTTTTTAGTGCTGAGGTTATCTATGGTAAAGTGACAGAGTATATTTAATTTGCCATTTTCCCACTGTTAGGTAGGTTCCCTGGGAATGGTTATGTATTGGTTACTGTACTCCAGAAGCTAGCATAAGGCATGCCTCAAGATGCTCAAGTTCATATGTTCACAGAAAACCATTTTTATATGCCTTAGGTAAAAACTGCTAAAATCTCAAATCATTGAAATAAGTCATATGGTAGTAAAATAATATCTCGATTCAGCATTTAAAAAAATCAGATTCAAGTATGTGCTCTGTCACTGTAGACCATAATTTTGACCAAAGGCAAGTCCATTAATAGAGAAAGGAAAGGGCTTTCCCGATTCTCCTCTTTTGTAAGTAAGATGGTAAATCATGAAATATCACCAAAGGGTTGTTGGATTATGTTTTTTAAAAGGGCATTATATAGCTAGGCTAACTAAGAAAAAAAGAAAGAAGATATAAATTACTTAATATCAAAAATGAAAGAGAGGGTTAGATCTCATGGACATTAAATGAATAATAAAGGAATGCTATGAGCAACTCTATGCCCACAAATTTGATAACCTAAATAAAATGGACCAATTCCTTGAAAGAGCCAAACTGTCAAAGTGACATGAAATAGACAATTTGAATAGAGATTGAATCAATAATAAGTAACTTTCCAAACCACAAAGTACCAGGGCTAGATGGGTTCAGTGGTGAATTCTACCAAATATTTAAGGAAAAATTATACCAATTTTCCACAATTTCTTCTTGACAAAAATCCAACACTCTTTCATGATAAAAGCTCTCAGCTAACTTGGAATAGAGGGGAACTTACTCAACTTGATAAAGAATATGTGCAAAATCCCTACAGCTAACATCATACTAACTGGTAAGAATCAAGAGGCTTTCCTGCTAAGATCAGTGACAAGGCAAGGATTTCCCCTCTTATCACCATAAGCATCATATTAGAAAGTATAGCTAATGCAATAAGACAAGGAAATACAAGGTAAACATATTGGGAAGGAAGATATAAAACTGTCTTTGTTCCTAGGTGACATGATAGTTTATGTAGAAAACCCAAAAGATTCAACAACAACAATAAAAATCTTGGAACTAATAAGTAATTATAGGAAGGTTGCAAGATACAAGGTTAACATGCAAAAGTCAATTGCTTTCCTATATACCAGAAATGAACAAATGGGATTTGAAATTAAAACAAACAAACAAAAAACCAATATCATTTACATTAGCATTCCCCAGACTGAAATACTTATTCATAGATCAAACGAAATATGTATAAAATCTATATGAAGAAGATATCACTACTCTGATGAACAAAATCAAAGAAGAACTAAATAAATGCAAAGATAGTCTGGGTTCATGAATAGAAAGCCTCAACATTGTCAAGATGTCAGTTCTTTCCAGGTTGTTCTATAAATTCAATGAAATTGCAACAAAAATCCAATAGAGGTATTTTATGCATATCAACAGGTTGATTCTAAAGTTTATGTGGAAAGGCAGAAGACCCAGAATAGCCAACACAATATTGAAGAAAAAGAAAGAGAACTGACTACTTGTCTTCAAGACTTATTATAAAGCAACAGTAATCAAGGCAGTGTGGTATTGTGAAAGAATAGACAAATGTATCGATGGAACAGAATAAAGAGTTCAGAAATAGACTCATAAATATATAGTCAATTGACCTTTGATAAAGGAGCAAAGGTAATAAATGGAGAGAAGTTCATCTTTTCAACAAATGGCACTGGTACAATTGGACATCACATGCAAAAAAGATGAATCTAGACACAGACCTTACACCACTTACAAAAATTAATTCAAAATGGATTGCAGATCTAAATGTAAAATACAAAACTGTGAAACTCCTAGATGATAATATAGGAGAAAAATCTAGATAACTGGGTTTTGTGGTTGATGTTTTAGATACAACACCAAAGACACAGTTCATGAAAGAAACAACAAATAAGCTGGGTTTCATTAAAATTTAAATTTTCTTCTCTGCAAAAGACCATGTTAAGAGAATAAGAAGACAAGCCACAATCTGGGATAAAGGTCTCATGGGAACCCTCTTGCACTATTGGTGAGAATGTAAATTGATACAGCCACTATGGAGAACAGATGGAGGTTCCTTAAAAAACTAAAAATAGAACTACTATATGACCCAGCAATCCCACTACTGGGCGTATACCCTGAGAAAACCATAATTCATAAAGAATCATGTACCACAATGTTCACTGCAGCTCTATTTACAATAGTAAGAACATGGAAGCAACCTAAGTGTCCATTGACAGATGAATGGATAAAGAAGATGTGGCACATATATACAATGGAATATTAGCCATAAAAAGAAATGAAATTGAGTTATTTGTAGTGAGGTGGATGGACCTAGAGTCTGTCCTACAGATTGAAGTAAGTCAGAAAGAGAAAAACAAATACCGTATGCTCACACACATATATATGGAATCTAAAAAGAAAAAAAATGGTTCTGAAGAACTTAGGGGCAGGACAGGAATAAGGACACAGACATAGAGAATGGACTTGAGAACACAGGGAGTGGGAAGGGTAAGCTGGGACGAAGTGAGAGAGTGGCAGTGACATATGTACACTACCAAATGTAAAATAGATAGCTAGTGGGAAGCAGCCACATAGCACAGGGAGATCAGCTCAGTGCTTTTTGACCACCTAGAGGGGTGGGAGGGAGACGCAAGAGGGAGGAGATATGGGGATATATGTATATGTATAGATGATTCACTTTGTTATAAAGCAGAAACTAACACACCATTGTAAAGCAATTATACTCCAATAAAGATGTTTAAAAAAAAGAGAGAAATAAAATATATATACAAAGAACTCATTTAAAATATACAAAGAACTCAATAGTAAAAAAAACCCCAATTAGATAAGACCTTAACAGACCCTTCACCAAAGAAGATATTCAGATATTTGTTCTGCCAGACTAGAAAATGAGGGAGGCTTATAAAGGCAAAAACTGCAAGATTACAGTTCGTTACAAGTTATTTATCAAGAACTATAGGGCTTCTCTGGTGGCGCAGTGGTTGATAGTCCGCCTGACGATGCAGGAGACACGGGTTCGTGCCCCGGTCCGGGAAGATCCCACATGCCGTGGAGCGGCTGGGCCTGTGAGCCATGGCCGCTGAGCCTGCGCGTCCAGAGCCTGTGCTCCGCAACGGGAGAGGCCACAGCAGTGAGAGGCCCGCGTACCGCAAAAAAAAAAAAAAAAAGTCAAAAAGATAAGGACTTATCATTCACCATTGAATTTAGCAACCTACAAGTTAGGCACTGTCAAGAAAATAATAATTTCTCAACATTCCACAATAAGGTTAAAGAGAGTCAGTTCATGGTCCAAAGCTCACATGCCCTGAGTTCCCAGAATTTGTCATAAATGAAAATACATATTAGTCGGTCTATGACAGACCTTTCTATATGTATCACAATACAGAAATTACAATTGGTTTGGTTTGTGTGACCCACATTGCTCTATCCAATTCCACCCACATGGTGTAGCAGAAATGTTGGTGCTTTCCCTGTTTTTATTAGGCATGAACATTTTAGTATGACGTATACAATCTCCACCTACTAATAGTTCCATCTCTGGACTCCAGGGCTTTTTCTGGAATGGGAAGATCTTTCCATTCACACATAGGACAGGCCAGAAGTGCCTGGGAATAAACACCTCTGGGTAGCAAAGGTGAGATAGTTGTGAGGAATGGGTTTAACTCCATTTCCCAGTCTCCCTGTTAGATTAACCCCTAGCCAGCCATTCTTACAGCTGTCTCATTTCACACCCTTTTATTGCTTGTATTCCCTTCACTCTGGGACTTTCCCAATTCCCTGCTAGAGTACCCTCCACCTGTCAAGTTAATCACTGCACTTGAACTTTTGAATTTTACTTCTCCCAGAAAAAATGATTTGTACTCATACATGATATCTTTCTTGGGTACCCAAGCAAAGAACAGCAACAAAGCATGGTCATCTGTCTATTTTTCTTATTGAAGTAGGAAGGCTCATTAAGAGGATCTCAGCCTTTTCCCATAATTCTGATTAAAACTAACATAAGGACACATTTTCTTGGGGTCTTTTCAACTCTAACCGATTGAGACTCTTGGATGGTGCTATGTGAGTAGTGTTTATTGCTGCTGTAACAAATGCCGGCAAAGTTTGTGGCTTAAAAAATACAAATTTATTATATTACAGTTCAGTAGGTCAGAAGTTTGTGTCAGCATCGTTTAACTGGTTACTATTCCCCAGGTATCATAAGACAAAAATCAAGATGTGTTGATTAGGAATGAAGCTTAGGGCTTAGGGGTTGAATCTGCTTCCAGTTTATTCAGTTGGTTGGCTGAATTTCAGCAATTTGTGACTTTAAGAATGAGGTTCTAATTTTCTCACTGGTTGTCAGTAGAAGTTGCTGTCAGCTTCTGCAGGTAGACCTCATGCCTTAGCATGTAGCTTCCTTCATTTTCCCACTCAGCAACAGAGAGTTGACTTCTCACACCTTGAATCTCTCTAACTTCTTTTTCTCCTTATCTTTCTCACACTAGTCAGAGAGATTTCTCTGCTTTAAGAAAGGCTCAAGTGAGTAGATTAGTCCCATCTGGATAATCCAGAATAATTGCTCTCTTTCAAGATTTGAAGCCTCAATTTAATCAGCAAAGTACTTTTACAGAAATACGTAGATTACTGTTTACTTGAATAAGCAGAGGAGATGAGTCTTGGCAGGACATCGTTAGAATTCTGCCTACCAGAGGAACCATGCACTTCATTTGCCCCTGCTACTTTTGCACATTTAGAGCTACAGAGAAGTGCAACTGTAAAACCAAATTTCTAGGCAGTAAGATCAACTTCTAGGTCTTTTATGTACACCCGGGGGAGGATGGTAGTAGTTGTAGGTCTCTATCCTTGCACGATCATGAGGGATAGAGTGTTTCTCATTATCTTTTTTATCTCTACATCATGATTGTTCCAGTCAACACAAGGTTGTACTGACAGTACATTCTTTTAGTCATGAATTGTCAGTGAGGTATATTACACAAAAAGAAATAAAACAAAAAAGACAACAGACAATGCTTCTAAGTAAAATGTCAAAAATCACTAAAAATCCCAGGTGGCAATATCATCTACAAGTTCCAAGTACAGAATGAGATCAAATACAGAATTTTATGCAGTGGAAAAATCATCTCTGAAAGCCAAAGAGTTTTTTGAGTTACTTGCTTCTGGTTGGACCAGGGCTGAAGTTTTGGGCCTCTGGGAGATGTCCAGCTTCTGCTTTACTCTCAGGCTTATTCTCAAGAAAGCTTGCTTTCTAACCCAATCTCTCTAAATTTTGAGTGTTCATGCAACTTAAGTGGTCACTGTGTTTGAGGAGGAAAACTAGATTCTGTTTCTTGATGCCCCATGCCAGCAAAGCAAGCGACGATTGGAGCCCTGCGGGAACTTCCTCCACTCAAAGCTGGCCATTTTATTTTTTGTTTGTCTTGTTTTCTGTATGTTGTCTAGTTACGATTGTTTGTTATTTGCCACTCTTTAGGCTTAGTTCAGGGAGCAGGGTTCACACAGCTTTTCTTGAGGACCCATCAACATTTTTTTTAAATAGATTTTATTTTTGTTTATTTAGTTTTGGCTGCGTTGGGTCTTCGTTGCTGTGCACGGACTTTGTCTAGTTGCGGCGAGCAGGGCTACTCTTTGTTGTGGTGTGCGGGCTTCTCATTGCAGTGGCTTTTCTTGTTTTGAAGCACAGGCTCTAGGCGCAGAGGCTTCGGTAATTGTGGCTCGTGGGCTCAGTAGTTGTGGCTGGTGGGCTCTAAAGCGCAGACTCAGTAGTTGTGGAGCACGGGCTTAGTGGGTCCGCGGCATGTGGGATCTTCCCAGACCAGGGGTCGAGCCGGTGTCCCCTGAATTGGCAGGCAGATTCTTAAACACTGCACCACCAGGGAAGCCCTAGGACCAATCAACTTTTAAAAACTCACTGCATCCCCTCTAAACAACTCCATTTTTCTACCTGAGGGCTAAGGTCATTAGGATTTCCTGCTGCACTACTTAATTATCACTATCTCACCAGTGGCAAAAAAAACATACAAACATGCTTGGAAAATGCAGTGTGGTGGATGGGAGATGGGGCAAAGGGGGAAAGGAAAATATGGAGAGTATTATTTTGAAATCAGTACCTCTCACACTTAGGTACCATGTGCTGAGATAGTTAAACCAAAGCTCATTAAGTAGAGGGTGCTGGACATAAAGGAGTATTTACATTAAACCTTTTTAATATTTATTTATTTTTTTTAACATCTTTATTGGAGTATAATTGCTTTACAATGATGTGTTAGTTTCTGCTGTATAACAAAGTGAACCAACTATACATAAACATATATCCCCATATCTCCTCCCTCTTGCATCTCCCTCCCACCCTCCCTATCCTACCCCTCTAGGTGGACAGAAAACACAGAGCTGATCTCCTTGTGCTATGCGGCTGCTTCCCACTAGCTATCTATTTTACATTTGGTAGTCTATATATGTCCATGCCACTCTCACACTTCGTCCCAGCTTACCCTTCTGCTTCCCTGTGTCCTGAAGTCCATTGTGTACATCTGCGTCTTTATTCCTGTCCTGCCCGTACGTTCTTCAGAACCTTTTTTTTTCTTTTTAGATTCCATACATATGTGTTATGTGTTATGTGTTAGCATACGGTATTTGTTTTTCTCTTTCTGACTTACTTCACTCTGTATGATAGTCTCTAGGTCCGTCCACCTCACTACAAATAACTCAATTTCATTTCTTTTCCTGGCTGAGTAATATTCCATTATATATATGTGCCACATCTTCTTTATGCATTCATCTGTCAATGGATACTTAGATTGCTTCCATGTCCTGGCTATTGTAAATAGAGCTGCAATGAACATTGTGGTACATGACTCTTTTTGAATTATGGTTTTCTCAGGGTATATGCCCAGTAGTGGTATTCCTGGGTCATCTGGAAGTCCTATTTTTAGTTTTTTAAGGAACCTCCATACTGTTCTCCATAGTGGCTGTATCAATTTACATTCCCACCAACAGTGCAAGAGAGAGTGCTCTCCACACTCTCTCCAGCATTTATTGTTTGTAGATTTCTTCATGATGGCTATTCTTAATGGTGTGAGGTGATACCTCATTGTAGTTTTGATTTTCATTTCTCTAATGATTAGTGATGTTGAGCATCCTTTCATGTGTTTTTTGGCAATTTGTATATTTTCTTTGGAGAAATGTCTATTTAGGTCTTCTGCCCATTTTTGGATAGGGTTGTTTGTTTTTTTGATATTGACCTGCATGAGCTGCAGGTGCAAAAGCTGTGCAAAATCTTTTAAGTTTCATTAGGTCCCATTTGTTTATTTTTGTTCTTATTTCCATTTCTCTAGGGGGTGGGTCAAAAAGGATCTTGCTGTGATTTATGTTGAGGAGTATTGTTCCTATATTTTCCTCTAAGAGTTTGATAGTGTCTGGCCTTACATTTAGGTCTTTAATACATTTTGAGTTCATTTTTGTTTATGGTGTTAAGGAGTGTTCTAATTTCATTCTTTTACATGTAGCTGTCCAGTTTTCCCAGCACTACTTATTGAAGAGGCTGTCTTTTCTGTATTGTATATTCTTGCCTCCTTTATCAAAGGTAAGGTGACCATATGTGTGTGGGTTTATCTCTGGGCTTTCTGTCATGTTCCATTGATCTATATTTCTGTTCTTGTGCCAACACCATACTGTCTTGATTACTGTAGCTTTGTAGTACAGTGTAAAGTCTGGCAGCCTGATTCCTCCAGCTCCGTTTTTGTTTCCCAAGATTGCTTTGGCTATTCGGGGTCTTTTGTGTTTCCATACAAATTATGCAATTTTTTGTTCTAGTTCTGTGAAGAATGCCATTGGTAGTTTGATAGGGATTGCATTGAATCTGTAGATTGCTTTGGGTAGTATTGTCATTTTCACAGTGTTGATCTTCCAATCCAAGAACATGATATATCTCTCCATCTGTTTGTATTATCTTCAGTTTCTTTCATCAGTGTCTTATAGTTTTCTGCATACAGGTATTTTGTCTCCATAGGTAGATTTATTCCTAGGTATTTTATTCTTTTTGTTGCCATGGTAAATAGGAGTGTTTCCTTAATTTCTCATTCAGATTTTTCATCATTAATGTATGTATAGGAATGCAAGAGATTTCTGTGCATTAATTTTGTATCCTGCTACTTTACCAAATTCATTGATTAGCTGTAGTAGTTTTCTGGTAGCATCTTTGGGATTCTCTATGTATAATATCATGTCATCTGCAAACAGTGACAGCTTTGCTTCTTCTGTTCCAATTAGGATTCCTTCTATTTCTTTTTCTTCTCTGGTTGCTGTGGCTAAAACTTCCAAAACTATGTTGAATAATAGTTGTGAGAGTGGGCTACCTTGTCTTGTTCCTAATTTCACTGGAAATGGTCTCGGTTTTTCACCATTGAGAATGATGTTGGCTGTGAGTTTGTCATATATGGCCCCTGTTATGATGAGGTAAGTTCCCTGTATGCCTACTTTCTGGAGAGGTTTATCACACATGGCTGTTGAATTTTGTTGAAAGCTTTTTCTGCATCTACTGAGATTATCATATGGTTTTTCTCCTTCAGTTTGTTAATATGGTGTATCACATTGATTGATTTGCGTATATTGAAGAATCCTTGCATTCCTGGGATAAACCCCACTTGATCATGGTGTATGATCCTTCTAATGTGCTGCTGGATTCTGTTTGCTAGTATTTTGTTGAGGATTTCTGCACCTATGTTCATCAGTGATATTGGCCTGTAGTGTTCTTTTTTGTTTGACATCTCTGTCTGATTTTGGTATCAGGGTGATGGTGTCCTCATAGAATGAGTTTGGTAGTGTCCCTCCCTCTGCTATATTCTGGAAGAGTTTGAGAAGGATAGGTGTTAGTTCTTCTCTAAATGTTAGAATTTACCTGTGAAGCCATCTAGTCCTGGGCTTTTGTTTGTTGGAAGGTTTCTAATCACAGTTTCAATTTCAGTGCTTGTGATTGGTCTGTTCATATTTTCTATTACTTCCTGGTTCAGTCTCAGAAGGTTGTGCTTTTTTAAGAATTTGTCCATTTCTTCCAAGTTGTCCATTTTATTGGCATATAGTTGCTTATAGTCATCTCTCATGATCCTTTGTATTTCTGCAGTGTCAGTTGTTACTTCTCCTTTTTCATTTCTAATTCTGTTGATTTGAGTCTTATTCTTTTTTTCTTGATAAGTCTGGCTAATGGTTTATCAATTTGTCTGTCTTTTTAAAGAACCAGCTTTTAGTTTTATTGATCTTTGCTATCGTTTCCTTCATTTCTGTTTCATTTATTTCTGATCTTATCTTTATGATTTCTTTACTTCTGGTAACGTTAGGGTATTTTTGTTTTTCTTTCTCTAATTGCTTTAGGTATAAGGTTAGGTTGTTTATTTGAGATGTTTCTTGTTTCTTGAGGTAGGATTGTATTGCTATAAATTTCCCTCTTAGAACTGCTTTTGCCTCATCCCATAGGTTTTGGGTTGTTGTGTTTTCATTGTCATTTGTTTCTAGGTATTTTTTGATTTCCTCTTTGATTTCTTCAGTGATCTCTTGGTTATTTAGAAGTGTTTTGTTTAGTCTCCTTGTGTGTGTATTTTTTACAGATTTTTTTCCTGTAATTGATATCAAGTCTCATAGCATTGTGGTCAGAAAAGATACTTGTTACAATTTCAATTTTCTTAAATTTACCGAGGCTTGATTTGTGACTCAAGATATGATCTATCTTGCAGAATGTTCCATGAGCACTTGAGAAAAAACTGTATACTCTTTGTTTTGGGATAGAACGTCCTATAAATATCAATTAAGTCTGTGTTGTTTAATGTGTCATTCAAAGCTTGTGTTTCCTTATTTATTTTCATTTTGGATGATCTGTCCATTGGTGAAAGTGGGGTATTAAAGTCCCCTACTATTATTGTGTTATTGTCCATTTCCCCTTTTATGGCTGTTAGCATTTGCCTTATGTATTGAGGTGCTTCTATGTTGGGTGCATAAATATTTACAACTGTTATATCTTCTTGGATCGATCCATTGATCATTATGTAGTGTCCTTCTCCGTGTCTTGTAATAGTCTTTATTTTAAAGTCTATTTTTTCTGATAATGAGAATTGCTACTCCAGCTTTCTTTTGATTTCTATTTGCATGGAATATCTTTTTCCATCCCCTACTTTTAGTCAGTATGTGTCCCTAGGTCTGAAGTGGTTCACTTGTAGACAGCATATGTACAGGTCTTGTTTTTGTATCCTTTCAGCCAGTCTGTGTCTTTTGGTGGGAGCATTTAATCCATTTACATTTAAGGTAATTATTGATATGTGTGTTCCTATTACCATTTTCTTAATTGTTTTGGGTTTGTTATTGTAGGTGTTTTCCTTCTCTTGTGTTTCCTGCCTAGAGAAGTTCCTGTAGCATTTGTTGTAAAGCTGGTTTGGTGGTGCTGAATTCTCTTAGCTTTTGCTTGTCTGTAAAGGTTTTAATCTTTCCATCAAATCTGAATGAGATCCTTGCTGGATAGAGTAATCTTGGTTGTAGCTTTTTCTCCTTCATCACTTTAAATTTGTCCTACCATTCCCTTCTGGCTTGCAGAGTTTCTGCTGAATGATCAGCTGTTAAGCTTATGAGGATTCCCTTGTATGTTATTTGTTGCTTTTCCCTTGCTGCTTTTAATATTTTTTCTTTGTATTTAATTTTTGATAGTTTGATTAATATGTGTCCTGGCCTGTTTCTCCTTGGATTTATCCTGTATGGGACTCTTTGTGCTTCCTGGACTTGACTGAGTATATCCTTCCCCATATTAGGGAAGTTTTCTACTGTAACCTCTTCAAATATTTTCTCAGTCCCTTTTTTTTTCTCTTTTTCTTCTGGGACCCCTATAATTCGAATGTTGGTGTGTTTAATGTTGTTCCAGAGGTCTCTGAGACTGTCCTCAGTTCTTTTCATTCTTTTTTCTTTATTCTGCTCTGTGCTAGTTATTTCCACTCTTTTATCTTCCAGGTCACTTATCCATTCTTCTGCCTCAGTTATTCTGCTATTGATTCCTTCTAGAGAATTTTAAATTTCATTTATTGTGTTGTTCTTCACTGTTTCTTTGCTCTTTAGTTCTTCTTGGTCCTTCTTAAATGTTTCTTGTATTTTCTCCATTCTGTTTCCAAATTTTTGGATCATCTTTACTACCATTATTCTGAATTCTTTTTCAGGTAGACTGCCTATTTCCTCTTCATTTGTTTGGTTTGGTGGGTTTTTACATTGCTCTTTCATCTGGTGTGTATTTCTCTGCCTTCTCATTTTGCTTCACTTACTTTGTTTGGGATCTCCTTTTCTCAGGCTGCGGTTCATAGTTCCCATAGTTTTTGGTGTCTGCCCCCAGTGGGTAAGGTTGGTTCAGTGGGTTGTGTAGGCTTCCTGGTGGAGGGGACTGGTGCCTGTAGTTTGGTGTATGAGACTGGATCTTGCCTTTTTGTTGGGCAGGACCATGTCCGGTAAACCTTTTCATTATTAATTTTTCCCTCTGTCTTTGTGAAAAGAGCACTGGGATGTTTGGCATGCAGTACTTTTGTAGGGGAACAGTGATAGTCTCTCTGTCTACACAGGCCTTGATCCATTTAAATGTTTGTGCTCCTGAAAATCAGAGATTTAATCAGGTCATAGATGAATTTTAGGGCAGCAGCATTCAATAGAAATATAATGCCAGCTACATATATAATAGAAATTTTCTAGTAGATACATTAAAACATGTAAAAATAAATGTGTGAAATATATTTCAATATGCTATTTCAGTTTACCCAGCTTATCCAAATACTATCCAAAATGCAGACTCACACTTGTCTCTTTTTTTTTACTCTGCTAACTTTGGGTTCTCCTCATGCAGAAGTTTAGTTACATCCTTTGATGTATCCTTCAGTGCAGCTCTTCTACTGTAACTTCTCTCTTGGAAGTCAGGTGTTACCTGCCAGTTACCAACTTAGAGTAAAATTATTCCATTCTCATATTACTTAACCTTTCCCTCTATTAGAAAGAAAAATTCAGTCTGACTTAGTGTGATGTTTCAGAACCATTCTCCAAAGAATAAAACACTAACCGTGCATGTGAAAACAAAACAAAAGTCTTCTCTTTGTGAAACCACCCTCTTTTTAAAATTTTCTTTGGTAATGGTGTCTTATTCATAGCTAAGTGTATTTCAGCCTTGTCTTCATCTGCTTCCTACTCCATTTTTTCCAGATTTAGACCTTAACCAGAAATCACATGTGAAACTTTTTAAAAATATAAATCCCTTGATATTTCTGGAGATTTTGATTTAATAATACTGATTTTCTACTAAGTTATCTGTATGTTTAAGAAGACTCAAGACTGATGTTAATGCCCAGGTAGGACTGAGAAACACTGATCAAAAAACATTTCCACCCTCTCCATCCTCTTTTATGCCTCAGGATATTTGTCCATTGCATTTCTTTCATCTGTAACTCCTCAAATCAGACACCTGTGCATATTTAACTGAACTTCTGTGTACTACCAGGGTGCTAATATCATTCTAGCTTCAAGCTTTATCACCTGGTCTCAGCCTCTTGGGTTGAAAATGCTCTCATTTTTAAACCAGAAGTTAAAAACCAAAAGTCTCATGCTAGGGTATGTATGGTTTCTAATGATTCAGATTAGGAACCTTTATTATTTTTATTTAAAAATACAATATATTTTATTGAATTAAAACCTCTAATGTGTTTTGCATTGGTATGCACTTGGTGTCTCTGAATTTTTTATGCCGTTATATACCTATGCCGTTTGTGTCTAATTTGTACCAGCTTAGAATTATATAAACATATTCACATTAGTATTTCATGTTAAAAAATGAATACTTCCCTCTTGAAATCACTCAGTTTAATTTTTTAATCAAAGCATTGGGTATGTATCATAACTCTAAAATAAATCTTTAGGACATGTAGCTATTATCACATTATAACTCAAGATATGTGCCTTGAGAATATTTTTCATGATTCATTTATAATTAATGCCTTCAAACATTTCCCATATAATGATGATTTAACTTTCTAAGATATTGAAACCAGTCAATATAATTTTACCACATAATACTCAACTAGTTCTATGAAAATGCAAATTAAAGAGCAGAGTATTAGGCAAATCGAATTTGCATGCATATGGTGTATATACATAAAATGATTCAGAATATTGGATATCATTACCCAATCATTATACTCATAGACCATAATAAGGAACAAGAGGAATTTGCCACATAAAAGACACTAACAAAATGGAAAATTTTACAGGCATAAAATTTATATCCTAAGCCCTAACATGGACCTGAATGCCAAAATCTATATAGCTAAGAAAAGAAAGGTAAAAGCATTTCTTTCAGCATTCTGAAGAATAACATTGTAGGGAATAAACTTAATGAGACTGAATATTTTCTAGATCTCTTAAAAAGACTGGAAAATACACTATTTTTTTCTGTTTAAACATTGGGGTAAATCACTAAAGTGAACATGAATATGTAGTTTAGTAATTTAGAGGTTAAGAACAAAAATTTTTAATTGGATAGCTGAGGTTTGAGTTGTGGATTTACTGTTTACTAATTATATTATCTTGCATGCATTTCTTAACCTTAATCTATGCTTTTCTTGTACAATATAGAATCTATCACAGGGACATTGTTAGTATAAATACTGTAATGAAAATATTAATACACTGTCTGCATATAGTGAATGTAAAGTATGCATTACCCATTATTTTTTCCATTGAAACAAACAGAAACTCATACTTTTATCTCTTTTCAAATGCTTTTTAAAAAGTATAGCTTAAGCTTAAATCTTCTCATCTTAAATGATAAATAAATGCATTCACTGGGAAAAATTCACATATCAAAACAATACATTTCATAATTGGGATATTTAGAATGCTTGTTAAATTCCACCTTTAATATTTTTGTAAGTAGAAGTGTTAGAACACCTAATGCTAAAGTACAAAGAAATCACTTAATATTTATTATTCAAAAATCAATTGTGGAAAAACATCCACAGCAAGTTTAAAGAGAAAGAAAAATTTGCATTAGAAGCCCAAGTTTCTAATATTTGTCAGATGAAATCTCTGATAACCTTGAAAAATCTAACCTCAAACTACAAAGCTGAGTAGTCAAATTCAAAATATATGCAAGAGATCAAACATTATACTAATATTATTAGCTAAATCAATATCATGTCTTAAAATTAGAAATGAAAAACTGATTTACTCCTTTTCCATGTCTACATGAACACTGTAGATGGAGCCAAAATTAATACTCATTCAGAGTTGGAACTACCAACATTAAAGCTATATCTACTTGCAAAATCAAACTTTTGATCAAACATCCTGATAATATATGTGTTTATTTTACTCTGGCTCAAATATGAGTTTCTGCAAACATGCACACTTCTTTTTTTTTTTTTTTTTTTTTTTGGTACGCGGGCCTCTCACTGTTGTGGCCTCTCCCGTTGCGGAGCACAGGCTCCGGATGCACAGGCGTCCGGAGGGTGTATGGGGGGTGTATGGAGTACTGCGTTGCAATGTGGTCAGGATAGACCTCCAAAAGAGAAGGTGTGGAATGCACAGACTTTAAAGAGACATACACGTATTTGAAGGAAGATATTTCCACGCAGAGCAAGAAGCCAGAGCAAAGATCCTCGAGGTTGGAACATGGATACTAAGGGAACTCAAGGAGGCCTTGTTTAACAAGTGTCCCATGAGAGGAAAGGAGAGTAGTAAGTAAGGAAACTGGGAGCTACTTAAGGTTTGCTCTTGCAGGCCATTGTAAGTACATAGACTCTTATTCTTGGAGCCATTCTTGGGTTCTGCACAAGAGTGGTATGAGCTAGATTATTTTTAAATACCCTAATAACTTTGGTAGATAGGCAGAGCATTTGTTACTGACCAGGGTTCTTGGCCTCCTTAATCAATAGAAATTGATAAGAGGCCAGAGGAGAAATTCAGGCAGTGCTTTATTGGGACTCGTGCTACAGATGGAGCTGGTCCATCTGTAGGGGCAGATCCTGAGGGGTAGCGTAGGTGGTGTGCCCACCCCCCCCTTGGTGTTGCTGCATGTAGGGATCATGTGCAGTACCCTGCTTTTGCTCCCAACGCCTCAGAAGTAGCAGTTGGGTTTTTGGTCTTTTTATATCTTGTTTGTAATTTGTCCTAACTGCATATGTACACAGTTGTTTTTAGTCCCTTATAGATGCTTTGTATTCTGTTACTCGAGGAGACATTCCTCCAGGTGCAAGCACTCCAGCAAAGAGTCCCAGACCCCAGGTCCCAGCCTGTCTCACGTTGACCACACATGCGCAAGAGTGGAAAGAGGGAAATTAACTAAATGGCTTTTGGGGCGACAGTTTACGACTCCTGCCCTAAAGGCCTTGTGTGGCTTGTGCACACCTCCTTTTCCCTTTGGATTCCCGTTGTAGTCAGTGTCGTGGCATGTCCTCTCTGTGCTGCCTGGGCCATCACCATGGTGAAGCTGAGCAAAATTGAGGCCAAGCAGAGGCTGCAGCAGCTCTTCGAGGGTGGTCGTTTGCCATTTGGTGGGGCTTTATTCCTCTCGTGGTTTGCCTGGTCTGCTTTGGGGATAAACGATTAATTGGTCACCTGGATTTGGAAACAGTCAGTGAACAGGGATGACAGAAGGTGGGTGCTCTGGCTGGGATAAGAGGTGGGACATTGTTCAGACATCCACCAGTGGGATGACTGGTGGACTCTGACTTCACGGATGCATCTGTGGCAGAGTGAAACCTGCACTGACTTATTTATAAAAAAGACTGTTAAAAAATGTTTTAAAAAATCATTTAAAAAACATTTTTTTTTGGCAATAATCCGGGAGAGACTTTATGCTGGGTTGAAGCAGGTTGTTAGCAGTGGAGTTCAGAAGTAGTTGGATTCTGTATGTATTTTTAATATATAATCATTGGGATTTTCAGATGGATTTCATGTGGAAGGCAAGAAAAAGAGGTAAGGCAACGATGACGATAGGTTTTTTTTTTTTGTGGTACGCGGGCCTCTCACTGTTGTGGCCTCTCCTGTTACGGAGCACAGGCTCCGGACGCGCAGACCCAGTGGCCATGGCTCACGAGCCCAGCTGCTCCGCAGCATGTGGGATCTTCGCGGACCGGGCCACGAACCCGTGTCCCCTGCATCGGCAGGCGGATTCTCAACCACTGCGCCACCAGGGAAGCCCGACGATAGGTTTTTGATGTGAGCAACCAGATGAATGGAGCTGTAGTTAACTGCTGTACGTAAAGCAGTGTTAGCTCAATCATTGGTATTTTGGTTTTAGTCCTGTTACTTAGTATTTTGGCACTATTTAAATGTAAACTAAGTTTATTAAGGAAGCAGCTAGATATGTGACTCTGAAGTTGAAATGACACCTCTGGCTATAAATCAAAATAATCTGGAGTGTTATCAGGTGAATAGTATTTAAAAACCACAAACCATGGGAATGAGTGCTGATAAGAGAGAACAAGTCAAGGACTGAGCACTGAGCCCTCCCCCAATGTGAATGTGATCACACGTAGAATACCCAACAAAGGAGCTCAGAAAGGAGCAGCATTAGGAAAGAAAAATCAGGAGGGCAAGGTGTCTTGAAAGCCAAATGAAGAAGGAGCATGGGAGGAGGAGGGGGTCGATCACACCATGTCCTACTGAAAGATCAGAACTGAGAATTGATGTTTGGATTTTGCAATTGGAATAGTATTGGTGAGCCTTAAAACAGCAGTTTTAGAAAAGTGGTGAGAGAAAAAGCCTCCTTAGAGTGGATTAAAAAGAAAACAGAGAGGGGGAATTGGATTTAGGGAAAGTAGAAAACCTGTCAAAGGATATAAAAGGGAGCAGAGCAATGGGGGTTACAGCTGGAAGGGAATGTGGGAGTTAAAAGAAGGTTTTTGTTGTTGTTTCTGGTTTTTGCAATTGATGGAAATGATCTGGTAGAAAGAGAAAAATTGACGAGTTGAGAGAAAGAAAGAAGATTACTTGAGCCATGTTTTTTAGTAGGTAAGATATAGGATCCATTACATAGTTGAAAGTGTTGGCCTTAGACTGGAGTATGGAAAGGTAACCTATAGTGAAGAGAGAAAACAGTATGTGTCTAGATGCTGGCAAATGTCTAGATTTGATGGAAGGAGATAATTAATGTTCTTTTAAAGATTGCCTCAATTTTCTAATTGGATTAATAATCAAGGCCATCATTTAAGAATCAGAACCGGCTAGGAGGTTTTATCGATTTGAGGAAAGAAAAGAAGAATTTACATAATAGCCTAGAGCAGGAGTCAGCAAACTGTGGACCATGGGCCAAATCCAGACTGTTTCCTGATTTTGTAAGCGGAATTATATTGGCACACAGCCATGCTCATTCTTCACATATTGTCCATGGCTTAGCTGAGTAGTTACGACAGAGACCATATGGTTCACAAAGAATAAAAATTTTAATATCTGGCCTTTATTGAAAAAACTTGCTGACCCCTCATCTAGAAACTTAGAGAGTGGACCATGCTAATCAACATCAAAGCCCTTCTTGAATTCAAGTGAGAATGGTCTAGATGGTTGCAGAATTTTCTAGATTTATTTACCTATACAGGTGCCCAGACAGAGTGGAGGGAGAATTGATTTTAACCAGGACTGTGTTTGTGCCAAACCAGTGCAACGAAGAAAGAGAAGGCCAAGGAGGGATCAAATGATTAACCGTATTATATGATTATGTACCTGGTTACATGGTTATGGGTTTTACATGAGAACATTCACTTGATTGGTAATAATTCACCAGGCTGTACGTATATAGTATGTATATTCTAGTAAGCATACTATAATTCAATAAAAAGTTAAAAATAATTAAATATGGAATTTAACTTGGGAAAGGAGGGTAAGGAGGAAATCAGGGAGATGAGAACTGTATCATCAGATCTAGGTCATAGTGGGGTTGAAAAATTGTTGAAGATTATCTAATAAAAGAACTGCATTGGAAAGGTAAGCAGTTGTAGATATTGTACATATTAGCTTGCTAAGGCTGCCATAACAAAATACTAGATGGATGTCTTAAATGACAGAAATTTATTTTTTTCCACAGTTATGGAGGCTTGAAGTTATGGAGGTCAAGTTATTGGCAGGGTCTTTTTGTTTTGTTTTTTTATTCTGAGACCTCTATCTTTGACTTACAGAGACCCATCTTCTTCTGTCTTTACATGGTGTGTTTTCTGAAATTCAGATATCTGTGTCCTAATCTATTTTTTTTTAAACATCTTTATTGGAGTATAACGGTTTTACAATAGTGTGTTAGTTTTTCCTTTACAACAAAGTGAATCAGTTATACATATACATATGTTCCCATATCTCTTCCCTCTTGCGTCACCCTCTCTCCCACCCTCCCTACCCCACCCCTGTAGGTGGTCACAAAGCACAGAGGTGATCTCCCTGTGCTATGCGGCAGCTTCCCACTAGCTATCTAATTTACATTTGGTAGTTTATATATGTCCCTGCCACTCTCTCACTTCGTCACAGCTTACCCTTCCCCCTCCCCATATCCTCAAGTCCATGCTCTATCTAGTAGGTCTGTGTTTTATTCCCATCCTACCACTAATCTCTTCATGACATTTCTTTTTCTTAGATTCCATATATATGTGTTAGCATACGGTATTTGTTTTTCTCCTTCTGACTTACTTCACTCTGTATGACAGACACCAGGTCTATCCACCTCATTACAAATAACTCAGTTTCATTTCTTTTTATGGCTGAGTAATATTCCATTGTATATATGTGCCACATCTTCTTTATCCATTCATCTGTTGATGGACACTTAGGTTGCTTCCATGTCCTGGCTATTGTAAATAGAGCTGCAATGAACATTTTGGTACATGACTCTTTTTGAATTATGGTTTTCTCAGAGTATATGCCCAGTAGTGGGATTGCTGGGTCATATGGTAGTTCTATTTGTGGTTTTTTAAGGAACCCCCATACTGTTCTCCATAGTGGCTGTATCAATTTACATTCCCACCAGCAGTGCAAGAGGGTTCCCTTTTCTCCACACCCTCTCCAGCATTTATTGTTTCTAGAGTTTTTGATGATGGCCAATCTGACTGGTGTGAGATGATATCTCATTGTAGTTTTGATTTGCATTTCTCTAATGATTAATGATGTTGAGCATTCTTTCATGTGTTTGTTGGCAATCTGTATATCTTCTTTGGAGAAATGTCTATTTAGTTCTTCTGCCCATTTTTGAATTGGGTTGTTTGTTTTTTTATTATTGAGCTGCCTGAGTTGCTTATAAATTTTGGATATTAATCCTTTGTCAGTTGCTTCATTTGAAAATATTTTCTCCCATTCTGTGTCCTAATCTATTCTTATAAGGATGCCATAATACTGGATTAGGGCCTACCCATATGATTTCACTTTACCTTAATTACCTCCTTAAGGGCCCTATCTCCAAATACAGTCACATTTAAAGGCCCTATCTCCAAATACAGTACTGAGGGTTAGGACTTCAGCATATGAACGTGGGTGGTGAGAGCATAATTCAGTGCTTAATAGTGAGGGGTGCTTAAAATTAAGATTGGAGGAAAATTATTATAAAATAGCAAGGTCTAGGGTGTGATTATGGAAGAGAATAGCTGAGGTGGTATGCACAGCAAGATCATTGGAAGAGAAGTGTTCAAGGAACGGTCTTCTTTGTGTATAATGAAGTCGCCTATAGTTAATACAGGAACAGTGTCAGAAGAATTGACAGTAAGTGGAAGCTAAAATATAACTGGGAATGATCCATGAGCAAAGAAAAAAATATCTTTGGGGTGGGATGATATGGACCAATGACGTGAAATTCACCGTTGTTTACTTTTGAAAATATAGAAGGAGAATGGTCTGAGAGCAGCAATGGGAAGCAAAGAGGGTACTTACCCTCAAAATCCAGGACCATTAGTATGTGACTTGTGGGAAAAATGATCCACCAATTGAGAAGGCCACAAGTGGGAAGACTCAGGGAAGTCATGTACCAAAGGACAATGGGAATAATCAGAGAAGTGATTGAGGGTTTAATGCCATTGAGATGTTTTAGAAATACGGTGGTAACACTGTAAATACTTAGAGACATATATGTATATGTATGTATATATATACACACACACACATAGATATATGTGCATATATACATATATGTACACAAAACATAGACACAGACATATAAGTATGTCATAATATATGTGTGTGTGTGTGTATATATATATATATATATATATATATATATATATATATATATAAATGATTTTGCATGTGTGAACCAGAATGGACACTTTTCCAAAATATCTTACATATGTCCCTGTTGTAATTAAGTAGTATAGTTAGTTAAAGAGCTTCAGGAGGAATATTAACTACTGGGCAGTTTTACAACTCCAGGAAGTGCTGAGGTGAGTTGGCATACAGTGACACTTTTCCACCAAAGTCTATTAGGGCTTTTTGTTTCTTCCCCCTCTTTCCGCTTATATCTTGGTGACTTCCCATGCATGCTGCCTCACTGCTAGTATGCTGTTAACTGTAGTTTCCCTCCCCACTTTTTAATTTCAAGGAAAAACTAAAATGTAGACAGTTAATAGTAGAGAACAGATGACCACATCTCAGAATTGGGGTAAATCCAAGAACAACTCAGAACCGGCCTAGACCTTCTCATAGTAAGCCAAGTGACAGAAGATTGTGGCAACATTTTTCTTTTTTGTCAAACATTTTAACTCTGTTTCCTTCAGTGCATTACGAAGTTTTCAGATCTTGGTTCGTTGAGTTTGTTGTTTGACCCCTGGGTACCATTTAAACCAAAACCAATAAAATCATAAATGAGTATACGTGTTCTAAAAAATAGCACGAGTGAAGCATCTCCTTTAAAAATCAAAGTCAATTATTCCTTATAGAATTTATATAAAGCATTAAAACAGGAAAAATCAAAGATTATTTCAAACATTCAAAAATTATAATTTATATTTCAGTTAAACTGTTATCAGGAAACAATGTAGATATTTTATAGCAGCTCTTTACAAAGGTTTTTAAGGCTATAAATTGTTGCTTAATACATCAGAATACAATTATTTGAGATGACTGAGAGTAGGTATCCCCTCTTCTTTCTTAAATGCTCTATTATAGAAGAAGTTTGTAATGAGGATATTTATATTTTTATAACTAAAATCAACAATATGTGTTGTTTTAAGAATTTTTAGAATTTATTTAAAACCACAGTTGTCTGATGCATAATAAGCAGAAATCTCATTGAGACTGCTAAATAAAGTTCTCAGCAAAATTTTAACTTCTTTGACAATTTCTATCTTTCAACTAAGTAATTAGCACTCTAAAATTATTTTTTCCTTTGTTTAGCCTCTACACATGAACCACATGAATCTGCTTGCTCAATATATTTTTCTGTTTTTATATCTCAACACAGAAGCAGGCAGCCTTGTTGAAAGTAGATGTTCTCAAAATGATCATGTTCCAGACATGGGGAGAATAGAGAATCTCAATGGATTTGAAATATTTTCTAAAATTGGATCAGAAACTTTTTTTAGCACATTTTAGCCTCCCAAAGTAGAAGCTTAAAGGATTGAGAATAAATCCACTTGTCTCCTCTCCTATTAAAATGGCAGCATTCCTGTTGTGCTAAATAAATAGGTTGCTTCGCTAAGCTGAAAAACTAGTTCTGTTTGTTTTGTTTAAAATAATACACTTAGAGTCAGGATATAGAACGCTACTTTCGATGCTCATTTGGAATTTGTATACTAGAAGAGAAAAATGTGAACAATAATGCATTAGTTTTGGTGTAAATCCTAATATACTTCATCTATTTTCTTCTCTGTTTCTTGTACAAGATTTATTTGGCTCAAGTCTACTCTTACCTTTAATCTATAAATTTTGTTTCTTCCTCTTGAATTTGTTTCTAGTTTTGGATGAATTTTAGCACAAATCGTATTACATATAATTTTTTTAGTTTTGCTCAATTATGTGTTAAAATTGGAAACTCCATATATGTCTGCACGCGTAACTATTCCAAATCTGTTTTTCTACCTTTAAATCATCAGAAAGATTAAATCACTAATTCGTATATATTTTTTCTATATTAGCTATCTTTTTAAAATTAGTGGTTTTATAAAAAAATCTGCTTATCCTTTTTATTTCCTTAGGAGTTTTGACATGTGAATAATCTTAAATACTATATGAATGGACCTAGAGAGGACTGTTGGAGGAGATCATCAAGAAGACATGACCACTGGTTGACATGCGAGATGGACCTGGGCAATCAGAGGCTCCTCACCACTCCCCTCCATCTTGTGGCTGCCTAAGACAAGCCTGGTAAGTAAGTTTCCTTGCTTATGAAACCTGCCACCTACCAGTCAGGAGTGGTCTGCCTCTTCCTTTGGTTTCTCTTTGCCCTCCATGTACAAGGGCCAGTTTGTGAACCAGCAAGGATAACTACCAATAATTTATGCATCAGTGGGTCTGCCATGGGGAGAGGTTTTCCTCTGCTGATCAAAATACATATGTAGAATAAAATCTGTGTTAACGGGACAGAGTACTTAAATCCTTTGCTCTGACTCTCTCTGACCGTGATTCTATCAGTTTACATGATAAGAAGTTGCTGTAGCGGTTTGCCAGCTTTTTCTAATGTACAATGTATACTTTGTCTTTCCGGCTGATGTATGTAATAGAAGACAGAGGTTATGTATTACTTTTTGTACTCTTAGAGTATCCTCAGAAGCATTCAATAAATAGGGCTGACTATACTTACATTTTAAAATTTGCCTATTAAAATATCGTATTAGTTATTGATTTCTGTTGGTAAAAATCTTATTAATATCTCTTAGGAAATTACATGATCTGAAGCTATCTGGTAAGTAAAACTATGACTATTAAGGAGAGCATGCTGTCAAAGTCATGCCCTGCAGCACTCTCACCTAGTATTAATACTGCTAGTGAATATATCCTATACTGACTGAATGTAATTCTAAAAAAAACTGTGTAATCTCAATAAAAGAAAAATCCTCCTTTTCTGAGAAAAACCTGACTGTAGAAGTATATCTGGGCTACACGAACACTAGTAATACCAAGTATTAGACATGCTATTAAACCATGTGTGTTTATATCGTTTATGTTTTTGTAACATTTTTCATGGTTCCAAATAGTTTTTAAATTGGTATTTTTGTGTTTTATGTTAAAATTAGTTTGATTTCTACCTGCAATATCTAGGGACCTTCAGGGATTTATCTCTACCTGCTTATTCTTCAGTATTTCTGGAATTTAAATAATATACAGAAGTCAAAAAACAATCTTGCAGTATTTTTATGCTGTTTATTATGTATATGATACATATATAATACATATTAACTTCTCTATAAATAATTTATATTGATAAGCTATAGTTCAAATATTGAAAAGTCTTCCCTAAAAAGAATGACTCCTCTTGGGACATGTACAAAATATTTCATCAATAATTTTCTTTATGTTTAGTGCTTTTTGTGAGCTCTGTAACTGAGCTGGTTATACAAAGAACAGCAACTTCTTGAATATAGAAGATTCTGCAACTGCAGGTAATATAGTCATGCCATAAATCAACTATAGGTCATGTTCGCTTATCCCATCCCATCTAAATACTTCATTCAAGAGTGTGAAAGAATATAGCAATCATTCTATATAGTTATAATCAAGGAAAAGAAAATTACGGCCAGCTGAGAAACAATGCCCTCCCTTCCAACCCACACCAAATGAAAAGGTATGTCCAGGTGTAAACAAACATAAATTGTGGTTGGTTAGAATGGGACTTAAATGTAGAGTAGAAGTTTTGTTTCAATATGAAGCATGGCTCAAAACCATTGGTTTTTAGGGAGGGTGTAAAGGGAAGTTCAATTTGCATTGGGGTCGGGAATCTGATTAGATTATATTGATGGGGATGGAGGAAAGAGCCAGTGAAAAGGCCCAAGAGGGATATTCTGCAGGTACTGATATGGGAGAGGTGCAGGAGGTCTGGTATGGCTTAAATATTTCATGAGTTATCTGGTAATCAAAGTGAGGCATTGTGTGTGGGCTGCTTTTAGGAAAACAACTTGTTCAAATTGTAGACAAATCAAGGAATGCAACTCAGACTACTAGGGGAAGTGTCTTTGGAAAGGGCACTTTCAGGGCCCCCAAGAAGTAACTGGAATTCAGGGCAGACCAAAGTGAAGAACATGAATAGTAATTAAAAACAAAATAAAACAGAGAAATGAGGCAAGACAGTGTCAGTTATTTCTCAAGTCCCTGGGAGTATTGTTTAAATGGGTATATTTGCCTCCCTTACCTATATGATAAGGGATATTAGGGGAGGATGGAATGAAAGAAAAAGCCTGGAGCTTCCCAGGGTTCACTCCAAACTTGGTAAACCCAATGCAATAACATGTGTCTGGGGAAAAAAATAATGCAAATCATCAAAGACTTTAGGGATGCCAATCACATTCTCATTTAGCTCATCGTTTTTTAAAATTCATAAGACATATAGGTCCTAGAGAATGACAACACAGTTTTATTAATTAAACAATACCAAATAAGTATTTATGTGAAAGTCATAGTTCTCTGGGATATATACCTAAAAACACAAAGACACCATAAAGAAAAATAAGGAATTTGTGTAAAAAGGCAATAAGTGCAATGGAAAAATAAGATGTGGATGAGATAATAAGGATGAGGAGAGTCAACTGTTGGAATTTGGGGGAAAGATTGGTTTGCAATTTTTTAAAGGATGGATATATTACATAATTATGTTTAAAAGGTTTTTTCACAATATAAAATTGATATAAAATCTTTATAGAACATTTAGAATGCATATAAAAAGGAGAAATAAAATTACCCCAAGTTCAGATATCCAAAAACAAACTTCCTGTTTTCTTCTTTTTTTCCTTCTTTTTTTGCTTGTTTTATATTAGAAGATATGGTTTATAGTCCACTTTTTATAAACCTTCTGCAAGTATATTTTATTGGACTTTTAAAATTTTTATTTATTTATTTATTTGGCTGCACTGCATCTTAGTTGCAGCACACAGGCTTTTTAATGTTACAGATATAATGTTTTAACATGAGATATTTCTTTTCTCATAAAACATGTTATAATAATGTAATAACCAAAAATTTCATTTAAAGTCTCCTTCTCCACTTTCTTCAGTGGTCCTAACTTACAGTCCTACTCTCCAGAAGTGACCACTGTCATCAATTTCTTATATATCCTTTCAGAATTTTTCTGTGTATATTCAAGCATTATCTGTATAGTTTATATATATATATATATGTGTGTGTGTATATATATATTTAAAATGTAGATGATATCAGATTATATCTATCATGAACCTTTTTTTGTTTGTTTGTTTGTTTTGCGGTACGCAGGCCTTTCATTGTTGTGGCCTCTCCTGTAGCGGAGCACAGGCTCCGGACGCGTAGGCTCAGCGGCCATGGCTCATGGGCCTAGCCACTCCGCGGCATGTGGGATATTCCCGGACCGGGGCACAAACCCATGTCCGCCACATTGGCAGGCAGACTCTCAACCACTGCACCACCAGGGAAGCCCGGACATGCTGATTTTGAAATGCGTATTAAATCCATGAAGTGATATTGAAATGGCAGTTGGATTTATGACTGTGCAATTTGAGAGAATGGAAGATATGACCAGATACATATATTGGGAGTCATCAGCAAATAGGTGGTATTCAATATCATGAGGAATAATGCATTCACCCAAGAATGAAATGTTAATGGAGAAAAAAATGGCAGTCAAAAATTGAGCCATGGGGCTTCCCTGGTGGTGCAGTGGTTGGGGGTCCGCCTGACGATGCAGGGGACACGGGTTCGTGCCCCGGTCCGGGAGGATCCCACATGCCGTGGAGCGGCTGAGCCCGTGGGCCGTGGCCGCTGGGCCTGCGCGTCCAGAGCCTGTGCTCCGCGACGGGGGAGGCCACAGCAGTGAGAGGCCCGCATACCACCAAAAAAAAAAAAAAATACTGAGCCATGATGCATTCTAACATTAAGAGAGGAGAGAGGAAAAATTACAAAGGAGAGGGAGAAGGAGCAAGTAATGAGGTAGAACTGCATTTATCCCATTTATTAGAAGCAAGTGAAGAAAATTTATCAACAGGGAGGAGACATTTATATAAAGCAATACTGAACAAGAAGGCAAGAATTTGGAGTCAACCATTTGATACAGCATATGGAGTTCTAAAGAGTAGTTTTAGTGAATTGCTAGGATAAAACCTTGACTGTTGTTAAGTTTGGACAAAATGAGGGGAGAGACAAAGAGGAACTGCAACCATAAGTTTCTACGTCTGTGAGTCTGTTTCTGTTTTGTTTATAGATTCATTTGTATTATTTTTTAGATTCTACATATAAGTGATATCATATAACAGTTGTTTTTGTCTGACATATTTCACTTAGTAGGATATTCTCTAGGACCATCTGAGTTTCTGCAAGTGGTAACATTTCATTATTCTTTATGGCTGAGTAATATTCCATCATATATATGTGTGTGTGTGTGTGTGTGTGTGTGTGTGCGCGCGCACACACACACACACCCGACACATCTTCTTTTTTTTTTTTTTGCGGTACGCGGGCCTCTCACTGTTGTGGCCTCTCCCGTTGCGGAGCACAGGCTCCGGACGCGCAGGCCTAGCGGCCATGGCTCACGGGCTTAGTTGCTCCGCGGCATGTGGGATCTTCCCGGACCAGGGCACGAACCCGTGTCTCCTGCATTGGCAGGCGGATTCTCAACTACTGCGCCACCAGGGAAGCCCCGACACATCTTCTTAAACCAGTCGTCTGTTGATGGTCATTTGGGTTGTTTCTATGTCTTGGCTATTGTAAATAGTGCTACCAAGAACACTGGGGTACAAAGGAGTGGGATTGCTGGATCATATGATAGCTCTCTTTTTTGTTTTTTAAGGAACTTCCATACTATTTTCCATAGTGGCTACACCAATTTACATTCCCACCAACAGTATAAGAGGGCTCCCTTTTCTCCACACCCTCTGCAGCATTTGTAGACTTTTTGATGATAGCCATTCTGACAGGTGTGAAGTGATACCTCATTGTGGTTTTGATTTGCATTTCTCCAATAATTAGTGATGTTGAGAACCTTTTCATGTGCCTGTTGGCCATCTGTATGTCTTCCCTGGAGAAATGTCTGTGTAAGTCTTCTGCCCATTTTTTAATTGGGTTGTTTGTATTTTTGATATTGAGTTGTATGAGCTGTTTGTATATTTTGAATATTAACCCCTTGTCAGTCACATCATTTGCAAATATTTCCTCCCATTCCATAGGTTTGTCATTTTGTTTCATTGATGGGTTCCTTTGCTGTGCAAAAGCTTTTAAGTTTGATTAGGTCCATTTGTCTATTTTTGCTTTTATTTCTTTTGCCTTGGGAAACTGAGAAAATATTGCTTCAGTTTATGTCAGAGAATGTTTTGTCTGTGTCCTCTTCTAGGAGTTTTATGGCATTATGTCTTATATTTAGGTCTTTAAACCATTTATTTTTGAGACCATCTTTTCTCCATTGTATATTCTTGCCTCATTTGTTTTAGATTAATTGACCGTAGGTATGTGGGTTTCTTTCTGGGCTCTGTATTCTATTCCATTGATCTATATATTTGTTTTTGTGCCAATACCATGCTGTTTTGACTACTGTAGCTTTGTAGTATTGTCTGAACTCTGGGAGGTTTATGCCTCCATATTTGTTCTTTTCCTCAGGATTGCTTTGGCAATTCTGGGTCTTTTCTGGCTCAATATACATTCTAGTACTGTTCTAGTTCTGTTAAAAAAAATGTCATGGGTATTTTGATAGGGATCACATTAAATCTGTAGATTGCCTTGGGTAGTATGACCATTCTAAGCTGGGTAGGGATAAATTAGGAGTATAAGAATAACAGATACAAACTACATAAGATAGATAAGCAACAAGTATTTATTGTATAGCACAGAGAACTATATTCAGTATCGTGTAATAAGCTATAATGGGAAATATTTCTGAAAAAAGAATCTATATCTATACCTGAATCACTCTGCCATACACCTGAAACTAACACAATATTGTAAATCAACCTTAATTCAATAAAAAATATTTTTAAAAAGAGAAACTGCAAAAGGGAATGAGGATAGCTATCAGGATTTGTAGAAGAAGAAAAGTTTTTTAAGCTGAAAAAAATAATACTTTTTTTTTTTTTGGTGAGGGAGGTAATTATGTAGAGAGTAACAAAAAGGAATTGTAGGAGATATTGGGATAATGTTGTTGAGTTGGCAAAACAAGATCTGATTTAAAGGTGAAATGATTAAGGTCTGAATAGACATCTCACCAAAGAAGATAAATGGATGACAAATAAGCATATGAAAAGATAACAGTATGAGGTACCACTACATACCTACTAGAATGGCTAAAATCCAACACACTAACAAAGCAAATTCTTGTGAGGATATTGAGCAATTCATTCTTTGCTGGTAGGACCACCAAATGGTATATTTCCACTTTGAAAGACAGTTTGGCAATTTCTACAGAGCTAAACATAGGCTTCCATAAGATCCAGCAATCTTACTTCTAGATTTTTACCCAAATGAGGTGAAAACTTCTGTACACACAAAAACCTGCACATGAATGTTTACAGCAGCTTTATTCATAACTGCCAAAACTTGGAAGGAAACAAGATGGTATACATGATACTGTAATGGTACATATAGGCCTGTACATTTGTCAAAACCCATAAAACTGTACAACACAAAGAGTGAACTCTAATGTAAACCATGAACTTTAGTTAATAATAGTACATTGATGTTGTTTCATCAGTTATAATAAATGGACCACTGTAGTGCAAGATGTTAATAATAGGAGAAACTGTGGGGAGGTGGTGAGTATATATACAGATTCTTTGGAACTTCTGAGTATTTTTTCTGTAAATTTAAAACGGCTCAAAAAATTACTATTCAAGGATGAAAAAATAAACATAGAATTATAAAAATATTAAATAGAAAAGGAGGGATTATCTTCTGATACAAGCAGAGATCTTTGGTAACAGCTGGGAAATCACATTCAGGTGTAGATGCTGATAAATGAGATATGAGGATGAGAGAGTGGAAATTATGTTTTGATTGGTTCAAATTTTTCAGTAAAATCAGTAGAAAGTTTTAATCTCAGAGTGGGAATATTTAAGTATTAGAACTTTGAGATAAGAGAAGAATATATGAAATAATCTCCTAAGAGTAGAAAAATCAATGCATAAGGCAAGTATAGGATAATTGAAATGCAATTAAGGGCCCAGTTGACATCTGTGGTTTTAATTTTTTTTTTTTTTTGCGGTACGCGGGCCTCTCACTGTTGTGGCCTCTCCCGTTGCGGAGCACAGGCTTTGGACGCGCAGGCTCAGCGGCCATGGCTTACAGGCCCAGCCGCTCCGCGGCATGTGGGATCTTCCCGGACCGGGGCACGAACCCGTGTCCCCTGCATCGGCAGGCGGACTCTCAACCACTGCGCCACCAGGGAAGCCCTGTGGTTTTAATTTTAAAGCAAGACCAGTCAATGTGTTTTTGTATGAGGTTTTTCTTTCCTCCAAACTTACTGAGATGTATGTGACTAGACAGACTACAGATTTGGATTTAACCAGAGTTGTGGTTTTTGCAAGCAAATATGATAAACTGTGAGAGGGTAAGGAAGAAGAAAGTGTATGAAAGAGTAATTTTTATGAATTACCATGCGTATTAGCTTGCTAGAGGTGCTGTAACCAAATAGCACAGACTGAGTGCCTTAAACAACAGAAATTTATTTTTTCACTGTCTGGATGCCAGAAGTCCAAGATCAAGGTATAGTCAAGTTCTGTTTCTCTTGAGGCCTCTCTCATGGTTCAGTCAAGTTCTTTGCCACTTTATTACAACTTGTTCTTCCTCCGGTTTCCAAAAACATGTTCTGCATTTCCATCTGAGATTTAACCAGAATCATCTTTAATATTTCTACTAACAGTCCCTTCAAAGCAATCTAGACTTTTTTCTGACATGCAACTCAAAACTCTTCCAGCCTCTACCTCTTACCCAGCTCCAAAGTGACTTCCACGTTTTTTGGGATTTGTTACTGCAGTGCCCCACTTCTCAATACCAAAATCTATATTAGTTTGTTGGGTTGCCATAACACAGTACCACAGACCAGGTGGCTTAGACAATAGAAATTTATTTTCTCATAGTTCTGGAGGCTAGAAATTCAAGATCAAGGTGTTGGTAAATTTGGTTTCTCCTGAGGCCTCTCTCCTTGACTTGCAGATGGCCCACTTTTTTGCTGTGTCCTCATAGAGTCTTTCCGCTGTGCATATACATCCCTGGGATCATTTGTGTATGTCGAAACTTCCTCATAAGGACAACAGTAAAACTGGATTAAGGCCCACGCATATGATCTCATTTAATCTTAATTACCTCTTAAAAGGCCCTATCTTCCAGTACATTCTGGGATACTGGAAGTTAGGCCTTCAGCATATGGATTTTAGGGGCCCACAATTCAGCCCTTAATGCCATATAATTTAAGCTTGGGAAGAAGCGGGGAAAGGCCATTCAACGGAAGATAGACAGTGAAAAAATAATAGAATCCATGGATTGGAGGTCATCTTAATGTCAAAGGATTGGTACTCAGAGTTCGGATACATGGAGATGAGATTATGGAGTATTTGCAGTTCTTTTTTTTTTTTTGCGGTATGCGGGCCTCTCACCGTTGTAGCCTCTCCTGTTGCAGAGCACAGGCTCCGGACGCGCAGGCTCGGCGGCCATGGCTCACAGGCCCTGCCGCTCCGCGGCATGTGGGATCCTCCCGGACCGGGGCACGAACCCGCGTCCCCTGCATCGGCAGGCGGACTCTCAACCACTGCACCACCAGGGAAGCCCTGCAGTTCTTGATAATGGCATGGTCTAAATATTTCTGTGGAAATGGGCAGCTGACATACAGAGAAATACCAGATCAGTGGGGAAAAGAAGCTCAAGGGCCTGAAAGGCCAAAGTCATTGGAAGGACCATGTAGGTGTATTTTGAAATAACAAAGAATTTAAGCGTAACTCATGTAGAATATAGTGTTGGTGAGAAGGGTATAAAATCATTGAGAAATCAGGACTAACATCTTAGGGATATATGTATGACAACAATCAAGTGTATTTGATGATCCAGTTTGATGATATGAGATTCAAAATGGAGAATTTGAGGATAAAGGAGGGAGAATTATATGAACACAGCAATGAACTACAGACCTTTGGAGGCTGGAGAAATACACAGGTACTCCTGCAGAAAAATCAGAGTCCTCAGGGAAGAATTAGGTTTCCTTTAGGGCAAGAATGTATAGAGAATATCTAAAAAAGAGTTTGATGATGATGTATCATTAATTTTTAGTGTTTTAGGAGTTGGGAAAGGGTGAAATAATGGGGCTCAATAGGGTTTTACTTGAAGTGTTTCAGAAATTAAAGAGGGTTTGAAGGGTTTCAGGAATCAGGGATGAATGGCTCAATAAAGGGCCATATGGACATTAGTGTGCAAAAGGTGAGAGAGGACCTAGAATTCTGGGCCATGCTGTGATGACTCACGTAACAGATTAAAGGTCCTATGTAAATTTTTTTTAAAGCTTTTTTAAAAAAATTATTTATTTATTTTTGGCTGAGTTGGGTCTTCGTTGCTGCACGCGGGCTTTCTCTAGTTGCGGCGAGTAGGTGCCACTCTTCATTGCAGTGTGTGGGCTTCTCATTGCTATGGTTTCTCTTGCTGCGGAGCATGGGCTCTAAGCGCGAGGGCTCAGGAGTTGCAGCACGCGGGCTCTAGAGCTCAGGCTCAGTAGTTGTGGTGCACGCACTTCGTTACCCCACAGCATGTGGGATCTTCCCGGACCAGGGATCAAACCCATGTCCCCTGCATTGGAAGGTGGATTCTTAAGCGCTGTGCCACCAGGGAAGTCCCAGGTCCTATTTAAGTTAATCTTGATAGATTCAAGGCTGATTGTGGTGGTAAGGCTGTACATAGAAGAGGTGATTTCTATCACTCTCCCTAGGCATGTGTTAATAGTGGCAGAGGTGTCTGGGAAAGTGCTATCTTAATCCTTGTCCTCAGACTTGATACTGGAGATAGAGGGTTCTAGCGGAAGCTTGTCTTATTCCCAGTATGGGCTTCATGTTGTTTAGTTGGTTCCCACTGCTTTTCTATATGACATCCCTTTATTATAGCTAATCGACAGCACGTGCCACCAGATATACAGCTATTTATCTGAAAAATGTTTGTTTTTTTATTACAGAAATACAGAATAGCAAAAACAGATGTTGGCCTGCCCTGGTCAGGATAGAAGTATACTTTCTCTTGTTTAAGAGGTTTACTAACTTCTCTGATTTAAGGCTGCAATTTAGTCTAGAGATAAGCTGATTATTTTGCCCTACTAAAAGTTAAGTGCCCCCAGACATACTGATAGATATGGCAGATTCAAATCTGAGGGACTTTAGAGATATGCTGACAGGCATATCTGAAGGGCAAATCTTGGGCTCTTTAAATGCTTTGATAAAAAAAAAATCATGTAAAGGACAAGTTGTTATCCCTTATATCCACTACCACTCAGAAAGAGGCATGACTTATGGTGGATTTTCTATGAATTTTGAATGCAAAATATAACATGTTTGGGACCTTTTTACTAAGTGACTTCAAAGTCTGCCTGTTTTCAGTTGGGTCCTTGGTAAAGAAGGTTTTACACACTGTTCAGACTGCATTGCAAGAATCGCTGTCTTTTGACATTTTCAGGTCAGGAAGGGTCTATGAAACCTATGGCATATTTTGATAGCGGAAACACAGGAGGAACATGAGGGTTTTAGGACACACAATTATATATTATTTCAGTAAATGGCTTTTTTCTTTTGAGAAACAACTCTTAGTTTGCTGGAGGTTCCTATGCAAATTGAATGCCTAACTATAAAGCAATAACTGACCGTAAAATCTAAGGTGCCTATCATATGTGTTCTGTGATTTTCTGAACCCTAAGTGTTGAATATGAAAAACACTCCATCTTCAAGTGAAAGTTATATTTACATTTCTCTCTCTCTCTCTCTATAAGAGACTAGGAATGATCAGATTCTGAAATCATCCCTTGATGTTATATTACGTTATACATTGATTTATTCTGTGTCTTTCACACTATAAAGGAAGCTTCATGAGAGCAAGGATGCTGTCTTGTTTGCAGCATATTGTATCACCAATAATTAGAAAAATATTGACACAAATATTTTACATTTAAATATATATATATATTTATATCTTTCTTTCTGTCAGTCATCTATCTATCATCACTCTATCAGCTATCATCTATATTGTTGAAAGACTTGAGTAAAAGGGGATTACCTAAAACTAATATTCTGGATCTGTGTAGCCTGCATTTACCCAGTTACACGTTACTTTCCCTGCAAATCTCTTCTCTAAATCCCTATTGCTCTTTGTATTTGGTAATAGCTTCAACAGTCATTCTGTCCTATATTCTGCTGAATATGTTAATGAACGGGGAACTCTGGGAGAGAATAATTAAAAAAAAAAAAAGGGACTAGCTCTTTCTCCAGAGGGAGCATTTCCAACATCCTCAAGAATCAAATAACGAGAATTCAACTCCTTATAATAGTCTGCGTAAATGTTTTCACCTTTCTCTCATCATTATTTAATATGAATGGTTTTATCTGGAACTTCTAATATACTAATATTGTATAGTACAATTAATATTCAGTTTTAAAAATTTCACCCTTCATGAAATTGCCTTAGTTTGCAATTACATGTCTTGTGTAATTAATTAAGCAGCCACTTTTGAATCCATATCATATTATTTGACTTTATAACCTCTGATAATGATGATTCTGTTACCTACCATGAAAAATCTTTTGTAGAGGCCTAATTTTACCTTTACTGAAATTTACTATTACCCTTCATTATTGTATTGTAATATACTGCAAGAACAAACAGAAGATCAATTTTCATTATATTTTTTAGTAACAAGGATAAAGCCTTTCCATGTTTTCAAATAACATAGTCAAAGAGTCCTAGACAACATTTTTAACAGAGATAAAAAACTGCCATGTTAGAATATGATATCATGTTCAAAGAGCTCCCAGAATTTTCTTTCACTGTTCTGAAATACTGGCCTTACTAGATTTTCTGAGCCCAGTGAATTCTTGCAACCATAGAGTGTCTTCTCAGGCGATTCATGTCCATCTAGCAAAATCTAAAGTCAAATTGAGTTCACAAGGAGTCTTGTCACATGGGTTGCATTATTCTTGTGGTGTTTCTGTGAGCACACCTATAGTAAATTAGAATAACAACATTAATAATATCAAATAGCATCTTTGTGAGCCTACTATGTACCAGATGCTGTTAAACATTTTACATTTATCATTTTATTATAATACCTACTATGAAATAAGTATTAGTATTGTATATATCACCTAAGGAAGGAAGTTCAGGAGCCAATGATTATATAACCAAGTCGTTTAAATAGCATTAAAATTCAGAAGTGACTCTGTGTCTGTAATTACTCCAACTCTTTACAGTCAGGGTGAGATCCAGGTGTCCAAGGATTTATTTATCATATAACTAAATCTGATTCTTAATTGTGGCCCTTGAAAATATCAATGAGATAATAAATCTTGCTTAATGAAAGGAAACATTTAACGAAAGGAAAACTGTGCCTAGATAACTCAAGTGTTAAGCACATAATAGTAAGAACACCATTGTTGATTTTTGTTTAACAAATGGCTTGTACTTCATCATTTATACAAATCACAGACTGAAAATTTGAAGGACAAATCACTAAATTTATCCTCACAATTATAAAGTATAGATTTGGTCACTATTGTCATGATTAATAACAGACTACATGGTGTTTTGAGAGTACACAGAAAAATGTTCTATTGCACAGATTAGTCCGTTTTGTACCAGTGTTTGGCATCTTTGAAATCTGTTGCACAAGGGTGATGTTTAGTTCCTCCCAGGAACTGGTGGTCTGACTTCATTGCCAGCATTTTTACAGGCATGAGGGTAGTTGGAATATACTCAGAGCCTTCAATGACTCCAATACAAAAGAACATTCTACCATTAAAAAAATAAATCGACATTGGACTGGTTAAATTTATATTTCATTCCTGTCATGCTTGGCCACCTCCAAAATATAGTCTTTTTTTTTTTTTTTCCCCTATCTTCTTTCTCTCTTCTACTAGACAAGAAACCCTTTTGGAGAAAAAGTATATACATATACAGATCACCATGTCTGTATATGGATGAGATTCTCCAATTGTGTACTTTTATTGAGTTCTATTTCACATTTTTTAATGCCATCCTAACTTTCACTGGATACTATGAAGACATCACATCGAATTATTAAACAACATTACGTCACATTCTCATTTTTTGGAAGAATATTTTCACTGCTTCTTTGCCTTGACCAAATTCTGACTTCTCTGTGTAGGCACTGCTTCCCTGGGGTTGTTCACTGTGCTGGCACCATGTAGTAAAAGCTTGCATGTAAATAAGGTGTTTTCAGACCACCTCGCTGCTGCTCCTATCCCTTTGCTCTCTTATTTATTAATTACTGCATTACTTGGTTACTGTTATCTACCTCCTGACCACTGCCCTGCATTTTGAAGACTTTAATATATGGCTCATCTTATCTCTACACATAAATTTCAAGGAACTTAATGCTCATATAAATGAGCTTTCTTCCACCTATCATAAGTTCTTGACATTCCCACTGTTAACTTCATTATCTTATTAAACCTGAATAGGAATGCTCCACACACATTCCTTAAACAATGAGGACAAATGCAGATAATGTCCTCATAAAATTTGTTATGAAGAGAGCCATTAGAAAATGAAACAAATGGAGAAAAAAACTTATATCTGGTTTGAACTGAGAGATAAGGAAAAAGAGAGAGATTTTAAAAACCAATCTAACTAGGGTTTCCCTGGTGACGCAGTGGTTGAGAGTCCGCCTGCCCATGCAGGGGACACGGGTTCGTGCCCGGGTCCGGGAAGATCCCACATGCCGCGGAGCGGCTGGACTCGTGAGCCATGGCCGCTGAGCCTGCGCGTCCGGAGCCTGTGCTCCGCAACGAGAGAGGCCACAACAGTGAGAGGCCCGCGTACCGCAAAAAAAAACCCAAAAAACAAACAAAAAACCCCCACCAATCTTCCTAAGCAGTTACTGTAAATTGTTTTGTAATTTTAGGACTCAAAATAGTCATTATTAAGCCTCTGATATAGTAACACTTTCCATTTTACCAACACAAGCCCTTGGCTGTATGTGTATTTTAATTGCAAACTCTACTTTTGAAATCCTAGACTCTAATATTAAACTTGACAATTAGCATATATCTTTTCATCCTCTATACTCATTGACTCATCGTATTTTCAAAGACATTTTGACATTCAGTCTAGCTTGTTTTAACCACTTGCTATTTGAGTGGTCTTGGGCTACTTACTTAATCCTTTGAACTTCAGCTATTTCATCTGTAAAATGAGTTATTAATGACATCAACTTTATATGTTTGTTATAAGGATTCAATAAGAACAGTAAGAACAGTTCCTGACACACAGTGATCACTAAATACTTCTTAGCTATTCACATTAATTGTACTATTCCTATCATCATTGCTGTTCTATTATTGTTTTATCTATTCTTCAAATTTGTCCTTTCCTCATTTCTCTTCCTTCCTTCCTTCCTTCCTTCACTAAGGTTCTTCAATGTTTATATGCACTTTTTCCTGTATGTTCAACTGTTCTGTTCCTGGACACTTGCAGCAGCTTTACCTTTTCCTGGACGCTTGCAGCAAAATTCCAATAATAAATTAATCCAATAATCATTCTTTGTTTCTATACCCAACTTCTGAGTGCTTCTGAAGAAAAATCATAAACAAAAACTGCTAGAGTCATTAGAAATTCATGGTTCCCAGTATCAGCTACCAGTTCAACACTTTTTGGCAATTCTATTGTAGGTCACTAGTCAGCACCTTCTTATTCCCTTTGGTGGCTCTTAAAGTCTTCACTGTCCTCCTCAAGTCTCCTTTACTGCCTTTTTTTTTCCTCCCATTATCCAGAGATATTCTTGTTTCTTACTTTACAGTATGAAATAAAAACAATTAATGTCAACTTCCTAAATTTCCTAACATCTGCTATTTACAAATTCATCTACACTTGATCTCATGGATATTTCTGATTTTCTCAGAGACGGAGGAAAATGTGCCCCTCTACCCAGGTCATCCACGTGATTTTATTTTTCCTGGCCTCTCCTGTCCCTTCTGGAAAGCTACTTTATCACCCTCGTTCAATTCTTTTCCTTGAAATAAACAGACCCCAATGTACTCCATTAAGACAAAAAGAAAAGGAAAAACCTTTAGCTATTTCTCCTTCAAGCTCTCACTCCTTCCTGCTACAACCAAACTCTCACCAAATGAAGTCTGTGCTCATTGTCTTCATTTTCTCAGGATCTATCTACACTTCAGTCCTTCACCATTCTGATTTTTTACTTACCTGTTAGCTGAATCTACTTTGGTAAATGAGTTTACGGAAGCATTATTTATAATGGTGACACACCTGTGATAAGGATCATGGTATTTGTAGATCTGTATAATATTGATAATATATATCCATTTATCCTGGGCCTTGACTTCCAGAAGTCATTCAAATTCATCTTGGGAGACAAAATGAAGTCTGTGGAGCAAAAACATAGGGTGCTGTATTCTTCAGCCTGTCTCTTTTCACCACACAAAATCTCAGGGATACCCAGAAATGGTATAATGCTCTCAATCTCAATCCAGTGTGGCTCATGGGGATTTTAGATGCTGCTTTGGTAAACTGGTATTTTTTTTTTTTTTCAGATTATAGCCGCACTTCAAAATTGTATACATTAGGCAAACTTTCTGTAGTGTGGTCCCCTTTGGCTCGTTCATTGCATGTCATTATAGAACCATATAATGTAGTGGCTGTCAGGCTCTTGGCATTGTGCAGAACCCTGTTAATTGCTATTGCAGCAGAGAAGGGCCATAGGTAGAGAGAGTAGGGCTGTGTGATTATCTTTTCAATAAACTCTAGAAGCACCACCTTCAACCAGAGCTATTCCACCTTAAAATATATTCCAAATATATTTAGCCCCTCCATAATTTTTGTTTGTAGGAAGGTTTCTACAGCCAAGTCTAATGAACTGCACTGGGGCTTTGGTATGTGACACACCTGGATTTAGTTTTATCTCTTCCACTTTGTAGCGATGAAACCTCAGCCAAATTATTTTTTGAAACTATTTCCTTATCCATAAGAAAGGGCTTATCATTTCAAATTTCAAGGCTGTAAGACATAACCTAAAAATATAAAAATCACTTTTATTTACAAACTTATGAGGTAAGTACAATTATTATCTTCATTTTATAAATAAATTCTGGCTTTGAGATATGATGTAAATGCTGAAGTTGACTCAACTGGTCACATATAGAACTGAACCAAGATCAGTCTGATTCCAAAGTCCACACCCTGAATCTAGATGTGGTACTTGGTACTTTACTTAACACAGCGAGTGCTTGGAAATAGTGGGCCTTATAAAATGTGTTACCTAATTGATTTTTTAAAACATCTTTATTGGAATATAATTGCTTTACAATGTTGTGTTAGTTTCTGCTGTATTGCAAAGCGAATCAGCTATATGTATACATATATCCACATATCCCCTCCCTCTTGCACCTCCCTCCCACCCTCCCTATCCCACCCCTCTAGGTGGTCACAAAGCACCGAGCTGATCTCCCTGTGCTATGCAGCTGCTTCCCACTAGCTATCTATTTTACATTTGGTAGTGTATATATGTCAGTACTACTCTCTCACTTTGTCCCAGCCTGCCCTTCCCCCTGCCTGTGTCCTCAAGTCCATTCTCTACGTCTGCATCTCTATTCCTGTCCTGCCCATAGGTTCATCAGAACCATTTTTTTTTTAGATTCCATAGATATGTGTTAGCATACGGTATTTGTTTTTCTCTTTCTGACTTACTTCACTCAGTATGACAGACTCTAGGTCCATCCATCTCACTACATATAACTCAATTTCATTTCTTTTTATGGCTGAGTAATATTCCATTGTATACATCTGCCACATCTTCTTTATCCATTCATCTGTTGATGGACACTTAGGTTGCTTCCATGTCCTGGCTATTGTAAATAGTGCTGCAATGAACATTGTGGTACATGACTTTCTGAATTATGGTCTTCTTAGGGTATATGTCCAGTAGGGGGATTGCTAGGTCATATGGTAGTTCTATTTTTAGTTTTATTTTATTTAAAATTTTATTTAAAAACAGTTCCACAAAAGAAACAGTAAAACATATAGGATAAAGTGCTCTCTCTGAACAGGAAGATTAGTACTTTAAGAAAAAAATATAGTGTAAACAGAACACTGATTTTCTGTAAGAAGTTTGAGAATCTAATTGATGAAGCTGCCCTTTAATGTCTGTAGCTATAAATGCTTCAGTTAGCTGTAAATGCTTCAGTTACCCATCATACTGTAATCTAGTGTGAACTAATTTTCTGGTCCAGAACGTTTGTTTCAAAAAAAATTCCAAGAAACAGACCACCTGCTAGTAAACAAATGTCAAAACACAAGTAGCTGGAGTCGTTTGCATCCTTACAGACTTCTACTCTGAATGTTATTCTCGTGGGTGAGAGTGGTGTCTCTATAACAGGAAAATTTAGAAAAAAAGAAAAAAGAAGACACTTTGCCTTATGTTTAGAAGACAAAAATATAATTCCCTATATACAGTATTGAATATTGCAGGAGGATAAAAAGAGAACATCTTTTTTGCTAATACTATGGACATTAAATTGCATTTCTTTTTGAAAACCATAAGACACAATGATAAAGATGGAGAATAGAATACCAAATAGCAATGATTAATATAACACTACAAAAATTATGTTGATTGTTAATTGCAGATCAATATACAGTGATTTCTTATACTAGCACATTTCCTATGAGATTGTATATTTTTATTTAAAGTCTCTTTAATTAGGTGTATATGCCTTTGTGAGTGTGTGTTTACTGCTATAATTTTAGGTTGAAATGCCGCCTCAAAGTGTTACAGGGTGTCACACCAAGAGAGGAAGCGCTGAGTGTTCTGTATATGTTTGAGGGTTTAGAGTGTTAGAAATTTTAACTTGAAGATGTTAAGAATAATCAATCAATTACTAAGAGCTATGTCCCTCCTCCTATAATCAGGGTGGTATGCCAGTGGAAAGAATGATCAATTAGATGAGTTGGTGCCATTTAAGTACAGATGTTTCCATTTTAACTCTGGAATTCTAAAAATTAAGGAATTTATTTAAACATAAGCACAAACACACACCTGGGGTAAATATAGCATAGTAATTCCAATTTGAAATAAACATTTTCATAGCCTAAAGATTCATATCTCCTTATTCTGGGAAAGGAATTCAACATCTCTGTACCTTAGTTTTCTTGCCTGTAAAAATGGAAGTACAAATATGGTTGTTTTACAAATTAATTAATGACAGTCTCTTAGAAGAGATCATGGGACTGTTTACTAACAATATTGCTATAAGATTATCTGATTTTGTTGTTCAGTTCTGCTACTATTTTATGTCTTTCATTTATTTATTTTTTCTACATCCACCAGGATATATAATTTAAAAATTTTTTTATTTTATATTGGAGCATAGTTGATTAACAATGTTGTGTTAGTTTCATGTGTACAGCAAAGTGATTTAGTTATACATATACATGTATCTGTTTTTCAAATTCTTTTCTCAAATTCATTTTGGTTATTACAGAATATTGAGCAGCATTCCCTGTACTATATAGTAGCTCCTTGTTGGTTATCTTTTTAAAATATAGCAGTGTTTACACGTCAATCCCAAACTCTCAATCTATCCCTCTCTCCTACCCTTCCCCCCATAACCATAAGTTCATTCTCTAAGTCTGTGAGTCTGTCTCTATTTTGTAAATAAGTTCATTTGTATAATTTTTTTTAGATTCTGCATATAAGCGATATCATATTTCTCTATGTCTGACTTACTGCACTTAGTATGATAATCTCTAGGTTCATCCATGTTGCTGCAAATGGCATAGTTCATTCTTTTTAATGGCTGAGTAATATTCCATTGTATATATGTATATATGTATATATCTTCTTTATCCATTCATCTTTCAGTGAACACTTAGGTTGCTTCCATGTGCTGGCTATTGTAACTAGTGCTGCAATGAACATTGGGGTGCATGTATTCTTTCAAACCATGTTTTTCTCTGCATATATGCCCAGGAGTGGGATTGCTGGATCATATGGTTTAATTCCTATTCATATTTTACCCTTTCAAGTGTAGTGCTACATACCAATGCAAGAGAAAAATGGCATTTCTAGTAAACAATATTATATTTCTGTCTATTTTTTTACTTTTATCAGCATTTAATATGTTTCATTACAATGTTCTAGGCTTACTTTCTCTGAAATTCACTATCCACAGGAATACGTATGTTGTTCTTCCTTCTTTCCAGATTATTTTCAAGGCTGTTTTAGTATTGGTTGCATATTCCCTAAAATACATGTAATGTTACTGGAACAGAAAGTTTTGATCATGCTTAATCTATAAAGAAAGCTTTATGTATTTACTGGTCTATTTACAGATGATTATTTGAGTGAAAAATATATCACATAACTGGGATTATATTTTTCTAAATTTCCCACAAAATTTAAAGTAAAATAACAACAAGGATTTAATGTAATTAAAACATTATTTAATTTGTATTTACTATTTAGATCCCACAGTAGGCTAAGAAACAACTCATTTTGGTTTCTCTGTAGAGGTTTCTGTGCTTTTGGTGACTTATAAAAATAGAAATATTAACCTGTCCTTAAGGCATGAGTTGTTGCTAAAATGTCCATAGGTGAAATTTTGAAATGTGGCAATAGAAATCAAAAGGATAGACTATGTACTCATGTAACAGCAAACGGTGTAACAGACATCTTTATTAAAATAAGGGAAATTGTCTAACATTAAATATTATATAAAGGATCAATTCCCTAATCTACAGATTTGCAATAGGAAATACTCAATGAGTTTTGCTGTAATGTGTTTTACTTATTTTATTCACTGACAAAATAATATACTGATTCAAAACAGTACAACTTTGGAATAGACTATGTTAAATTGTTGATTCCTTTATTGTGTGAATATTTAGACTAGTGGGAATAATGTCGATCATATTGATATATATTACAAACGGATGGCTTGGTGGTTAGCAAACATCTCTGCTTTGTTTTGCCATTCCATCACCTTCAAGAGCTATTTATTGACTCATATATTCAACTACTATAAACATAATGCCTTATTTAGAAAATGTATTGTGACAGAAAAAAAAATAAGAGAGCGCTAGTCAAAGAGGGATTTACTGCTTGCAAGAGCTTTCTTTATAGTATAATTCAGTATATAAACACATTGATATATCTATATTAAATAAAGAAATGTTGGGGACTTGCTTTTTATTTATTGTACTATAAATTATATAATAGATTTAAACATGTGTCCTTATGTTTTCAATCAATATATAAATTATGTCACCTACCATAAGGTTTTATTCTCATACACATCTATATGACATCTCTTTATCCTATGGTGAAAATATCCAAGAGAAGCTACTTAGAGATCATTTTAACATCATGAGGGATCTTTGTTATTTGTTCGAAAAGTTAAGGATGTTGTTATTTTAGTGCTTTTTAAAAATATTTCATTATTAAAAGTTTTAGCCATTCTCATATATATAAGGGTGTACAATGAGAAAAAGAGAGTTTAAATTGAGACATTTCTAAGCCTTATATTTGGTAGGAATCCTCTGAACTTATCTGTTCATTCCCTTGAATGTTCCATGACAGCAGATGGTGAAGGTGAAGCTGAGCCTTGGCATTCTCTGATCAACAGAGAATCAGACTCAGTGACAACAGCAGACCAGCTTCAACCAAAGGAGACTCTTCCAGGCTAACAGGGTCTACACAAATAAGATTTTGTAATTTGCTCTAAACAACACATTCATTTCTACTTGTAAACAACTAGTGCTATGAGGATATTATTCCTTCTGACTGATATATGACACTTCTGTCATTTAATTATCACATCTGTTTTTTAGTCATCAGGGAAGAAAGTAATTAATAACAGCTGTTGTAAACAGTCGTATCTGATCTTTGGTTCAACAAGATTTTGTTTTGTTTTAAGTTCTGGAAAAGTGGCAAATACAGAACATCTAATTTCTTGTACTACAGTTTCACCTTAAAGGTGCATTGTAGCCTGACTTGCATACTATATTTTTTGGGTAGTGTTTTTCACAATAAAACGTATGAAAAACTGGTGTATCCTGAACGTCTATCAGGTGTCGAACAGTTTTAAGGTGAAAAGGGAGTTAAGCAGTGACACATTTATGTGACAGATATGAAATATATGATTATTATTAAATATTTAGTATTCACTTTATATTTTTCATGTTTTTATCATCCCACTTGTCACAACCAGGTTCTTCTTGAAATTAATAGATAAAATTAACTATTTAAATGTAAACTTCCAGAAAAATTTTTAACTATTTTACCTACTTAAATTTAAACTTCCAGGAAATTTGCAAAAGTAATACAGGACTCTCATATACCTTTCACCTAGCAGCACAAGAATTTTGATGCTTTTTAAACATATTAAATATGTTATACAGATATATTAATTTATTCAGGTAATGTTTAGTTAATAGAATATAGTGTGTTTTGTTAATGCATTCTCATACAATTTCCATGGACTTTTCTTGGGTGTCAATATTGCTTTGCATAATTTATCTCTAAAATACAGAGATTGACCATTGCCTCCAAGCTGAATAATTGCAATATAAAATTAATGAAAAAATAGTAACCAAAAAATCTGTGGGTAAGAACTTAGTAGGTGCTCATAATAAACATGTCATGTTGATGTGGAATGTGAATTCTACTGGTAAAGAGAAATGTAGCAGACACTTTCAGTGCTCAGCCAATTACCCTCAGATCCACATACCATTTCAGTGTCCCTCAGCCTGATTTCTGGTGGTCACCACATACATCATGGTCATTGTCACCCTTGGGTTGCTAGCATATGCTTTGCCTGTGAGCATACCTGATTAGAATTGGCTAAGATTTAATGTCTCTTTGGAGGCAGGCTTTACCCAATGAATTACTGATGGATATAAAACTATAATCATTGCAGCTCCCTTGCCCCAGGATAATTTTGAAGCAGGTATCTTATACTATTTCCAAGATTTTCTCTAAGAGTTTAAACTTCAGTCACTCACTGTAAAGTTGGCTCAGTAACTCTCCCCATACTGGCTGCCCAAACTTTTTTTTTTTTTTTTTAATCATTTCTCCTGTCTCCTTCCAGTGTTCCCTCCACCTCATGTACATAATCCTTCTCTCAGGGTCTGTTTCTTGCGTGAGGAGAAGGGGATCAATTAAGATAATAAAATATAATAATTACTTTAAATCTGTGATTCAGACCTATGGCATTATCTGCTAAGTTAAAACCGTTGACTTTCTAGATTTTGTTGCGATATGCACATCTCTTTTCTAAACAATGGATATTTCTGTGAGAATCCTCTTTAATTTGTATGAATTTACGGTTTCTGAAATACCAAAACTTTTCAAATAAGATTACAAAATATTGACTCCTAATGACTTATGGCTGTTGATATTCCAGTTTAGTAGAAATAAACAGAAAAGATTTTGATGGGTATGAAATTGAAATAGAGTTCAAGCTATTTGTAACCTAACCAGACATCCATCGATGAGTTTACAGTAAATATAGTGCCTACCAATGATATGAAACAACTTTAACTACTAATTTTAACATATCATATTTTTGTGATTTAAAAACTGTGATGAATCTCTCTTTATAAATTTACTTAAAATGTTTTTCCACCTGTGAACTTATGCTCATTAAATGGATGTCAAGTGCCAAAACTATTGAGCAAAATAGGGTTAGGGTGCCAGTGCAATGTTTTCAACTGTAATTGTCAAATAATGAAAAAAACAGCTATGGCTGTTTGGTAATTTATAAACCTTCAAGTTGGTGGGAGTGATAGTAATGAGTTATAATAAGGATTATGAAAAAAGCATTTGCATGTATCTTTATTAAGCCAATTTATCAATCCTCTAATTTCTTTCTCTTTTTGGGGGGGGTCAATTTGGAGAAGAAATGCAATTCTTGGGGAAGTTCATCACCAACGTGACCTCAACATTCAGGGTAGAAGGATTTTCTCTCCACTGTAGCTAAGGAATATGAGATCTTTAAGTGTAGTTGTCACTCCCTTCATAATCTCAATATACATACTTTTTAGAGTTAAAATGTAACATTTGGTATGAAAGAAAGAATGAACTGGTTATGTATCTCTGTAACTACCTTATCTATAGTCTATATCCCTTTTTTATCATTCAATATATGAGAGACTCTTATTTTCCAAATAAGCACACAAAAACTTTCCCTTCCTTGACTTCTCACAATAGCCCAAGCCCTTCAGAATTACTTATAAATAGAGTTAACTTACATAAAGTAAATTAAAACATTCCATATTTCCTGGCCACTGCATAATCAAACTGTCAATAGGCATAATGGACTTAACACCTATCTGATTAGAATATGTTCTTATGTATTGTCAGAGTTGGAAAGAAGGATTTTATAAAGTTTATTTTTCACATTCTTTAAACATTCTGTCTTTGTAAACAGGATATATTCTTAGTAGTTGATAAATGAGCTACTAAGGTTTTTAAAATTCTACTGTCATACTCTCCTGAATGGCTATTGCTTAATTTATGGTAACCTGCCATTCCTTATCTAACAGCTTTGCATTCAGTGTTTCACTTACTGGATTCCATTTAGCTCAGGAAATTTATGTTTCACATTATCATGGTCTTTGTTTCCCTGGTAAAATCAGCATCAAAATATCATAAAAGAGAGGGGGAAGAAACAAAATTCAAAGGGAAAATGTACTTGCAGTCCTAAAAGAGATTACTGGTTTTGTTTTCCATCCCATAATAAAATGGCCAATATTTTCTTAACTTTGGAGGTGACCTTAGTATACTTTAAATAATGAAAGGGAAATGATTTACGATGATGCATTTTTTGCTGTTACATTTAGACATGTATAAATGATGTGCAGAACTTCTATAATGCAACAATTTACCCATGTTATCTAAAAGTACAGTACCTTTCTCTTTTTGGCAAACTGTGTACTTCTGCCATATAAAAATTATCTTAAGCCATACTCAGGACAATTCCTTAACTTACATTGAAATATAAGTACAACATGAAAAATATTTAATTGTATCTAATTAAGTAAAATTTCAGATATATAACTATGCTTCATATAAATATTTAATAAACATGTAGGAAAAAACCAAGGTTCTATCCATGAGATGTTTTCCATAAATTGATTGCTTTCCACATGCTAATTGCATTTTCATATCATTCATATACTCATTCTTAGCAGTTCCCTTCAAAACTTTACTTCAAGGATGGCTCGTTAGTGAAGTTTAAGCCAAAGATATTAAAAGTCCAGATTATTTCTTATATTACTAGAACAATAAAATATGCCAGTGTGTATTACTGCAGTGCATATTACAGTGGGGTCTCATGATTTAAATTAGTCTTCAGTTAACATGACATACAGGCAGCTGGAAATAGTCATACCTACAACAATCAGGCAACTTTCCTCTGTTAGTGTATAGGATAAAAAGACTATTACATAGGAGCATTATAGGGATAGTGAGGCTCACCAAGCCAGAAGATGGAAGAGGGCTTAAGTGTTCTCACCACAAAGAAAGTAATGGTAATTATGTGATGTGATGGAGGCACTAGCTAACAATATGGTGGAAATTATTTTGCAACACGTAAGTGTAACAACTCAACATGTTGTAATCAAACTTACATGATGTGATATATCAATTATATCTCAATAAAGCTTGGAAAAAATATAAAAAAGAGAAACCAAAGAATGCTATAAGAATCAAGACTCAATATCATTATTGCTTATGGTCAGTAATGAGGGGCTAACTAAGATCTAATTCCACATCAGCAAAGTTGATTCAGCTGGCAGGATTAGAAATATGATAGTTTTGAACATGTAGATCTCCTGCACATTGATTTAGGTTTGTTACTCACTTACCTTAAGAATATGAGTTTGAGTTCTGAAGATGTGTTATTTCGCTTTTGGAATGCTAGATCAATTTTTCCTGAAAAAATCATTGTTTTATTCAATTCTTTGCTTTCTGTGTGCTGTGTTGCATGTGTGACATTTTTGGTTGAAAGAAAATACCCAGAGTGAGAAAATTAGCAAATTTGATATACTTAAACATTGTCACCTAGTTTTAAGTTTGAATATAATTAATTGTAGTTTAAATAATTCTTAAGGTCTGTTGATTAAGGTACCCCAGAGAAATGATTACTTGGTTTTCCAATTAAATGAGTTTTATCATATTTATCCATAGTATTGGTTACCTGATTCTTGCTATGTGAGAAAAACAAAGATCTTTGTACATATTATTCAGATTATTCAAATAAGAATGACAAAGTTATTAATTTCTGCTTTTAGTTTTCCCCTGAGGAAACAGGTGTGATATTTTAGATAACCCTGAAACAACTCTAAAAAAATCTGAATTAAACTTCTATCCATGTTTCATATTGGAATAATTTATAGCATTATTTTTATGAGTTTTGTTTTTGTATTTCTAATAAAACATTTCAAAATATGTACAGTGAATGCAAATCATAACAATATTGAGTCATATTATAAATTGAAGAGTTGGCTTTGAAAATGGAATCACAAATATATGAATGCCCAGCTTTTAATTTCACTTTTTTAGTGTGTATGTTTTGTTTCACCTTTGTGCATTGTTTTTCTTATGAAATGAATTTTGGGAATACTAATAATTTCCTGGGTATAAAATTTTGTTCCGTTCTCTAAAGGTTCAGGAGATCATTTTTAGTCAGAATTCCACTCCTATAATGTATAGTCTCCTTAACCCAGCTTTAAAGTTTCCATTATAACCAACTATGTTGAATGAATTTGACAATACTCTGAAGCTACCATCCTGTTTGGGAACTTTTTCTCATTAGAGATTATTCAGAGATTAAATATGAGATAAAAATTACTCAAACTGAAGAATAAAAGGGTAGTTCATTTGGTCTACGTAAGAATATCATTGAATCCAGATGCAGTATTATAGCCTGCACTACTGGGGATTAGAAAATTCAAATGTCTGCTGGATTCATTTATTTCCTTTCTTTGCCTTTCTGTCCTCTGTTCCATTCTCCTTTCTGAAACAGGATTATAAAGATTTTAAATTTTTCTCTTCAGATGTCTACTCACCACTAATTTGACATACACATGACTTTGGTTTCATGTGCTATACTCAGGTTTGGTCTTTTAGATTTAGCTTCTAGAATTAACTGACTAGGGCCTCTGTGTCTTTTTTTATAATTCACATTTGTTCAAAATAATCTAGTCAGATTCTGTCATTCTGTAGGTTGATTTCTATTAGATTGGTTGAATACCTGCAATCCATTCAGCTGTGTTCTGGTCAGCTCAAGTCATGTGGTTGTAGATAAACCTGGATTTGAGGAATATGTTTTATATTTTAGATGGACATATGGCTAAAGCTATTGGCATGTTTTCTATTTCTGTTTTCACTTTTTTTTTTTAACAGAATAGATTATCAGTTGATTCACAGTGAGTCCATAACACTGTAAAGGAATTGCATCAGTTTGAAGTGAAAGGGTTAATGCGTATTCAATGAAAAGAAGCCTTTGACAAATAAGAAGCAAGCTTAGAAAGATACTCATTTGTAGACCATGCCACTTTATATAGAAAAGAGAGCTTACACAGAGAGTGGAACAGCCCAGAGGACAGTCAGGAGACGTGGAGAACCCAGAAAACACAGATAAACCCTAATCAAGGAAGTGGGAACATGGTCCTAGCTGGATTTTAGAATTGTGGTTGTCCAGTGACTACTATGTGCTTCCAATTACCCACATTTTTGAATAGAAATGTGTTATGAACTGAATAGCATCCCCTCAAAATTCATATGTTTAAGCCCTAACTCCCAATTTGACTGTATTTAGAGATAGAGCTTCCAGAAGGTTAGGTTAAGTGAGGTCATAAAGTTGGGGCCCTATTCCAATAGAACTATTGTAATTTTAAGAAGAGATAAGAGATGTGTACTCACAGAGAAAAGGCCATTTGAGGACACAGCAAGGAACCAGGAAGAGAGGTCTCACCAGGAACCAACCCTGCTGGCACCTTGATCTTGGACTTCCAAGCTAACTGAACTGTGAAAAAGTAATTTTTGTTTGTTTGTTTGTTTTTCTGGTGTGGTATTCTGTGATGGTAGCCCAAGCAGACTAATAAGAGTGTCTATGGTTGTTATTCTGTGCCTTTCACACAATTGCATGTTGGCTGTAATAGTAGGAGATATATTGTCTTTTTAGTTTACCAGAGGAACAGTACTGGAGGAGTCTTTTCCACCTGTAGACCTGATACAGTTCACGAGTATCTGAACTTTGGGCACATAGTTTTTGAACTACTGTTGTAATAAGCTGAGACTAGTGGTCTTAGAGGAAAGAATGAGAATAGTTTGCATATAGAAATGATATGAATTGTGGCCAAATAGCAGACTATGGCAGATTTTTCTTTTTTTGATGGTGAAAAATTCTGGCTAGCCATATGCTTTTCTACAATGTGACCTTCATAGTTCTCCTCTAAAGAGGTGGATCTATGTTATGTCCTCTTGTATCCAGAACAGACTTGTTACTTATTTGTAACCAAGAGAATGTGTAATAAGTGCTGCTGTTTTTTGAGGCTAGGTTGTAAAAGGTGATGTAGATTTCACCTTGTTTGCAGGCATATTTCCTTTTGGAGCCCTGAGCTGCCTTATAAAAAATTTATGCAAAATGAGATACTGCTATTACATAATCTTACCTATTGACATTTTTAGATTATGCTTCATAAGGACAAGGACGTTTTCCTTAGTATGTTAAGAGTATTTATCATCAATGGTTTTAATAAAACATTATCCAGAGTATACTGAAATGATCTTTTAATCTGTTAATATATTTGATAATGTAAACAATTCTCACATTCCTAAGTAAGCCAAGGCAAGCCTTTTTTCCCCTTTGATACATCACAGGCATGTTATATTACTTCTAATGGTGACATTTTAGCATTTTAGGAACTTCAAATAATTCTGCTGAAAAGGGATGGGCTATGCTTTATTTACTCTGAGGAAATCTGAATTAAAAATACAGTCATTCCTCAGCAACCATGGGAGGATTGGTACCGGGACACACTGCGAATATCAAAATCTGTAGATACTCAAATTCCTTACAGTCAACCCTCCCTTTCCTCAGGTTCTGTATCCACAGATTCAACCAACCATGGACCATTCAATCTGCAGTTGGTTGAATCTGTGGGTGGAGAATCTGCAGATATGAAGAGTCAACTGTATATTTTTCAAGTTGATTGAAAAATAAATTGTTGGTGCTAATTAAAGAAATGCTTTAATTTGGATCTTTTAAACTCCATGCAACAGCTTAGAGAAATAATCCCTGAATTTGCATATTAATTACTGTAAACAACAAAACAAACTCTCACACACACACACTCACACACTTGCATTCATGAGGAAAATAACTCCTGTTTATGTTGTTCAGAAAAAATTATGTGGGCTCCATTTTTGAATAAAATGTTTATTGATCATATTATATGATAATATTAAAAGTCCTTCAAGAGGGCATTCATATTTTAGTGTGAAGTAGAACACTATAAAATTATCAGCTGGTAAATATTTTGCTAATAAATGTTTCAATAACACATAGTATGACAAAACTTTTATCATTTTTCATAGTGCAAGTCATTGTCAATCCACTAACTGTTCTTCTCCTTCAATACTGTGTTGACTATTCTGGGTCTTTTGCCTCTCTGTATAAACTTAGAATCAGTTTGCTAACCTACACAAAATAACACATTGAGGTTTTGATTGAGATTGCATTGAATCTATAGATAAAGTTGGGAAGATCTGACATCTTGACAATATTGAGTCTTCCTATCCATTAACATGGAATATCTCTACATTTATTTAGTTTGTCTTTGTTTCATAAGGGTTTTGTAATTTTCCTCATTTATACCTAAGTAATTTGGGGGTGTAAATGTAAATTGTATTGTGTTTTAACTTCAAATTTTACTTTTTTATTGCTGGTATATGGGAGGGCAATTGACTGGTATAAGAAACTTATATCCTGCAACCTCGATGTAATTGCTTATTAGTTTCAGGTGTGTGTGTGTGTTTCGGTTCTTAAATGTTTTCTATGTTGACAGTCATGGCATCTGTGAACAAAGCCACTTTTATATTTTCCTTTTCAATATGTATACTTTGTATTTCCTTTCCTTTTCTTATTGCATTAACTAGGGCTTCCAGTACAATATTGAAAAGGAGTAATAGGGAGGAACTTCCTTACCTTGTTCCTGATCTTAGTGGAAATGCTTCTAGCTTTCTCATCAAGTAGGATGTTAATATGTAATCTTGTAAAGATGTAAAAATCAGAATCACATACTCTACAATGTAGAAAGGTGGTGTAGAAGGGGAAAATGATACATAAGAAGAGATGAAGAAAAGTTTGATTATCACATCTATAAAGCTAGCATTACTCTGTTTATAAAACCCATGATAGTATAACAGTATAAAGGTAAACACAGAAAGTACATAATTGTATATACTTATCTTAGAGAAATAAAGGAATGTAAAGGAGAAAAAGAGGAGCTCACTTTTTTCTCTTCTTTTTTTCTGCTTTTTTCTCATAGGGAATTAATAGTTATGAACCTTAAAGAAATAGAAAGCTAGGAAACCCTTATATAGTAACAATTATAAAGGTAACTACCAGACTTAGAACAAAACCTTGCTAAATATCAGAAAATATATAAATGCAAACAAGACAATAAAACACAGTATGAGAACAGAAATATATCACAGAATAATATGGAATAGGTTAGAAACATATCTGTCATAAAGTAAATGTAAAATGACTTCACCCCATTTAAAGAGAAAAAGGATCACATTAGAGAAATCATAGCACAACTCTACATTGTATACAAGAGACACATGTAAAAACAGAATTCAGAAAATATGTGAAAGAGCAAAGTTAAATTATACTTCCATTATTTACATATAAAATTATTTTCTCATTTACTTTCAAATGTTAAGTATTATCATTTTTACAAATTATATTCCAATTTAAGAAGCTAAAAGGGATGCCCTATTGTTTGTTTGCATGTACATATGTATTCATGTGATCAGATTTAAATTTGCATTTCTTCTGTGAAGCATTCATGTTCTTCATCCATTTTTTATGACTATTTTTTTAGAGGAGCTTTAGGTTTTGTAACAGAGTTGAAAGGGAGGTAGATTTCCCATGTACTCCTTACTCACATATGTGCATAGCCTCAATTATCAACATTACTCTACAGAATGGTACTTTTTTTTTTATCAGTAATGAATGTAAATTGACACATCATAATCAAAGTCCATAGTTTAACTTAGGGTTCACTCATAATGAGTTTGGACAAATGTATGAATACATATATCTGGGCTTGGACAAATGTATGATTACATATATCTGTTATAATACTGTACAGAGTATTTTTGCTGCTCTAGAAGTCCTCTGTGCTCTGCTTATTCATCTTTGCCCCACCCCTGGCAACCACTGATCTTTTTTATTGTCTCCATAGTATTTTCCTTGTCCATTTTTAACTAGGTATTTTTACTTGTCCTTATTGATCTCTAGGAGCTATTTATGGATACTTTTATAAATCAAGAAATGTGAAGGTCAATAACTGAGCCAATTATTTCTATAAATGTATGATCTGGCTTTCCCATTTTATATAACGTTTTAAAATTGGAATTCTTCCCTGATTCTTTTAGTTAATTAGGCCATGAAAAGAAACAAACAAAAAACTACATGATAAGCTGGCATGCCCCATTAAGTATACAAGAGATTATCTCGAAAAACATTTTCTAGAAATCTAGAAAAACTTTCTGAAATACACTCTTGGCCATCTTCAGTGGTTCTCTACTCTCCAAGTTATTTTTTTCTGTGTCACAAATTTTTTCTTGAAACTTACACTTTCATTCCAGAGGTAATAGTCAGATTTTGAGAATGAGTGTATTGCATTGTAAAAACACAAAAAAATGTCAAGTTATTGTATTTTGGTTGAATTTTAATAACTGAAAAATAATTTTTAAATCCTAAGTTATATCCTCAATTATGTATGTTAAAATTAGTTTTAATTAATCATTTCATATATTTTGGTGGTTCAGAAAATCTATTATTTAGAAAATCCATTGGATCTAAAATATGACATTGTATCTGCTCATAAAATCTTCATAAGAATTTGATTTCTATTTATAATTTCCTTTTTTCTCCTCTCTTTCTGATATATGACTATGTACATTAGACATGAGTATGATTTTTGTGTTTATATGCTAGTTATGACACATTTCAGATCAAATATAAATTATTGTGATAAAAATTATAGTAAAATCTAATTTTGTCAAGTGAACCTTATTTGAAAAAGACTCTCAGTAGGAAATGTTTAATTTTATTAACCAATTTTTAGAAGAGTGTAAGGAAATTTAGAAAAAAAAAAGGAAACAATCTGTTTTTCTGTGTTTAGAAGTTACTTAGATACAATGAATTGGAATTTGCTAGTTTCATTATCCAAATATATCATAAGCTGAGAGCAAATAATCCAGTTTTAGGATGATGGGTTTAGGGTTTAGATCTTTATTGTAGAAGATCTTTATATTGCCTGGATGAATTCTTATTAATGTATGCATTGTATTTATATTCATATATGTATATGTAGTTAACAGTTTCTTCTTTTCCCTGATTTAATCAAGTATTTTCATTATGCTATTTGTCCATTAGTAGATTATTTAGTCTTTTTGAAATTACATTAGAGATTATACTATGCACCCATAACTTATTAGTTACTTTAAATTATTTTTGTTACTACCTCACATTATGAATTTTATTGCACTTTAATTCCTTTGCCACTATCTCACCATTTTCTTCACTTGTCATCTATTTTAATTTCACATATACTTGCACATTACAACATAGAATTGTTTTAAATAATATTAATTTCAGTTTACCTGGATATTCACCCTTTCCTGTGTTCTTTCTTTCTTATTTTAATGTGCTTCTATTTGGAATCATTTTCTTCCTTCTGCCTAAAATCACTTCCTTTAATATTTTCAATGCACTGTTTTTTACTTATCTGAATATATTTTGTTCTTTATTTTGAAAGATATTTCTCCAGGGAATAATAGGGGAGAAGATAATGAAAGCTAGAGATCTTGAAATTTATAAGTGGAGAAATAAGCCAACAAATACTATGGGATAATGTGATAGCTTTGCTTAATTTTAAACCCAATGTTGGTGTTGCCAGGAAACACAAGCTACAATAATAATTAGTATCTCCTTCTCCTCTTGCTAAACTTGCTTTGTGGCAATTTTTCATATTCATTCTCTCTCCCTCTCCCTCCCTCCCTCTCTGTCTTCATCTCCCCCTCCTTTCTTATTTCCTTCCCTCCCACCCTCTCTCAGTGAGGAGAACATAAATAAAGTTGTCTGAGTTGGAATATTTTATCCTCCCACATAAATAGCTAATATCAGAGGTAAATCAGTCTGCACTAGCTAATAATTGATATTTTCTCTTTGCTATAACAAACTATGTACTCCTGATGTTGCAGAATTTTTAAAGCATTCAAATATAAGAAAAATACTGAACAGTTTTAGAGTACATTTTCTCTTATCTTGAAATAAGGACATTCAGTTTGTTTGTAGTCTGTAATGCTATATTGATGGATTACTGTTTGTTGCCAAACACATTTTCAGAGAGTAGATTTTATCATAAACAACTTCAGCTATGAAAATAAAATAGTTCAAATTTTACAATGTCAAAGTTTTGTTTAGGGAAACAATTTTACAATCAATATTCTTGACTTTTAAAAAGTTTGATTTAAATAGCGCTGAAGCCTATCCCAGGTTGCATTCTAAACAAAGTAGAGTTTGTAGTTTTTACTTTGCTTACATCTTGCATTGTTAATATTAACAGTGTTGTATTATGTTGCTTTGGCTTTTAGCTAGATGCTATTATTTCATTATTACTTACAACATTGCTTTTGGATTAACTTGATGCCTACATTTATTAAAATAATTTGATCTTGTACAAATAAAACCATGGGAATCCAAGGAATTGGATAGCAATAAAAGGGAAGTAATATCCTAATAGAAGAATAACTGCTTTCCATATTCTTTTATTTCAGTGGAATATGTATTACCTGATTTTTACAAGCCACATGCAGTAACAGGGCAGGTGACATACCACTGAGATTCCTTTCCTACTTCTCAAGATTCTTATTTAGTTCAGAGATTGCTTGGGTGATACCTCAGAGTTAGAGCTGTGTGTTCTTTACCATTTAAGTTCAAAGAAATGCCTGCTGAAAAGCCAGTCAGCTTAGCCCAGGAGGGTTTTCAAACTAGGATTTATAGATTCTACTTAACATATATTTTGACTCAAGAGTTAATATTAAAGTAGACAATGAAGGAGGAATAGCTGGATGAGTTTGGCTCAGAAATAATGAGTTTTATATTTTTGTCATACTTAGTGATTTCCTTCTACTATAACGTTTTGAGTTTCCTTTATTGATTCTGACTGAAACTGTTGGGTTTCTCGGGGACTGGCCCTTGGAATTATTCTTGCCCACTATATACTCTCTCTAAAGGGTGTCATCCTTTCACTAAGATTTAAATACTGTCTTTATGTATATGACTTCCAAATTCATATCCTCAGCCAAAACCTTTAATCTGAGCCCAAAACTTGAATATCCAGTTGACTGCTGTTCTTGATATCTCCAATCAAATGTCTTCCAGAGATCACAATTCAGATATCACAAGTCTAAAATGTATAAAACAGAAATCTTGATTGTTTTCACCAACCTGTTTCATACTTCATGTCTCCCTCATCAAGTTAAATATTATCACTATTCATTCAAGCAAGAAACCCACTTATGGTAAATGTTTTTTCTTCTTACTGGCTCCTCTGTCCCTCCTTACAACATGGCTTCCATAAAGAACTTTTCTCCTGGAAGGTGACCAAAGTTGTGAGTGGTTTGAGAGATATCAATAGTAGGATTATTGAAACAGTGAGACAGTAAAAGAGAAGTTAAACTCTAGCAGAGATATTCTGATATGTGTGTGTGTGTGTACAGATGATAGACAGGTAGACAAACATATATGTACCTCTGCATCTATGTATGTACCTATATGTCTGTGTGTATATGAATGTGTGTAATGTTTTTATTTCACATGCATATCAAAAAATCAAAACAGTAATTAAACTAGTAATTAAAACACAAGTAAGATAGTAAATGATAAAATGCAAAAATATCTTCAAGAAAAAAGGAAGAAAGAAGGGGAAAACTACCTCAGGAAACATTGGATGATAAACTGTACAACTATGCACACAAAAAATTCCTGTGAAAAGGAAAATAAGTTGAACTTGGCCAAAAATGTTCATCAAAATAAAACATATTTTCCCTGTACCATAATGCTTTAAGGGAGAGGTTACACTTATTTTGTGTATCTCCAAAGAACAGGATCAACATTTGGAAGTTATAGGCAAGCAGGTTTTGGGTCACTTGGATGAAGTCTTGCTAAGTCAGCACTATATTAAAAAAGGATGAGTGGATACACAGAGTAGAGAGTTTACCATTGCTGGAAGAATTTGGGCCTGTAAAGGACACTGTCTTCTTGGCATATAGGAGGAATTTCTCTGTTGGCAGAAATATTAGAACAGATGATGTGTAAGTTGTTTGTTTCTTAGTTCACTATTCAGCTTTTCTTAGTAAACACCTTTCCTTCCCATCACAATATATCTATTCTGTATCAACAAATCACAACACTTAGGCTAGTTGTCTTTCTTTAAAACTTTTATACAGAAAAAGTGCAAAGTACTGCATGCATACCATTAACCTAGGAACATTAGAGATATCTTTGGTGAATAATAAAACACACATGATTACCGATTTCAGCACACAGATTGTATGATTTCACAGTTAAGTGATCAAATAGTAAATGAGAACAAAGCCATAAGCAAAAGAAAACGTCAAGCAAAGATTTAAAGGTTTATAACAGAAGCTAATTTAGCTATAAGACATAGTCTTCTAACTCAGTTAAAATAGGGAATATCTTATCTTTAAAATGTATCCTTTATTTTTTTACTTCATTCTTTAAAGTTTATTGAAGTATAGTTGATGTACAATATTATACATTATAGGTGTATAATGTAGTGATTCACAATTTTTAATGGTTGTACTCCATTTATAGTTATTGTAAAATATTAGCTACATTCTCTGTGTTGTATATTATATCCTTGTAGTTTATTTTATACATAACAGTTTGTATCCCTTAATCCCCTACCCCTATATTGCCCCTCCCTCCTTCTCTCTCCTGACTGGTAAACACTGTATCTCTGTATCTGTGAATCTGTTTCTTTTTGGTTATATTCACTAGTTCATAGTATTTTTTAGATTCCACATATATGAGATATCATACAGTATTTGTCTTTATCTGACTTATTTCACTTAGCATAATAACCTCCAAGTCCATTCATGTTGTTGCAAATAGCAAAACTTCATTCTTTTTAATGGCTGAATAGTATTCCATTGTGTGTGTGTGTGTGTGTGTGTGTGTGTGTGTGTGTGTATACACACACACATATACACCATATCTTCTTTTGATGGACACTTAGGTTGCTTCCATATCTTGGAAATTGTAAATAATGCTGCTATGAACACTGTGGTGCATGTATCTTTTCATATTAGTGTTTTCATTTTCTTTTAGATATACACCTGGAGTGGAATTGCTGGGTCATATGGTAGCTCTGTTTTTAGTTTCTTGAGAAACCTCCATACTGTTTTACATGGTGGCTGCACCAATTTACATTCCCACTAACGGTGTACAAGGATTCCCTTTTCTTCACATCCTTGCCAATGTTTGTTATTCATGTTCTTATTGATGATAGCCATTCTGACAGGTGTGAGGTGATACCTCATTTGGTTTTGATTTGCAGTTCCCTGATGATTAACAATGTTTAGCATCTTTTCATGTGCCTGTTGACCCATCTGTATTTCCTCTTTGGAAAAATATCTTTTCAGATCTTTTGCCCATTTTTTTAATCTTTTTTTTAAATGTTAAGTTGTATGAGCAGTTTATATATTTTGGATATTAACCTCTTATTGGTCATATCAGTAAGCAAATATTTTCTCCCTTTCAGTAGGTTGTCTGTCGTTTTGTTGATGGTTTCCTTTGCCATGAAAATGCCTTTAAGTTTAATTATGTACAATTTGTTTTTTTTGCTTTTATTTCCTTTTCTTTAGGAGACAGACCCCCCAAAATGTTGCAATGATTAATGTCAGAGAGTGTTCTGCTTATGTTTTCCTCTGGAGTTTTATAGTTTCTGGTCTTACATTTAGGTCTTCAAGCCATTTTGAGTTTGTTTTTGTATATGGAGTTAGAGAATGTTTTAATTTCATTCTTTTACATATAGCTATCCAGTTTTCCCAGCACCACTTACTAAAGAGACTATCTTTTCTCCATTGTGTATTTTTGCCTCCTTTGTCACAGATTAACTGACCATAATACATGGGTTTATTTCTGGGCTCTCTTTTTAGTTCCATTGATCTATGTGTCTGTCTTTGTGCCAGTACCAGACTGTTTTGATGACTTTAGCTTTGTAGTATAGTCTGAAGTCAGGGACTGTGATTCCAGCTCTGTTGTTCTTTCTCAAAATTGTTTTGGCTATTTTGGGTCTTTTGTGTTTCCATACAAATATTAATAGTATTTTTTTCTAGTTCTGTGAAAAATGCTATTGGTATTTTGAAAGGGATTGCACTGAATCTGTAGACTGCCTTGGGTAGTTTGGTCATTTTAACAATATTAATTCTTAAAATCCAATAACACAGTATATCTTTCCACCTGTTTGTGTTGTCTTCAATTTCTTTCATCAGTGTGAAATAGTTTTCTAAGTACATGTCTTTTACCTCCTTAGGTATATTTATTCCTTGGTATTTTATTCTTTTTGATGTGATGGTAAATGGAATTGTTTCCTTAATTTCTTTCTTATAGTTTGTTGTTAGTGTATAGAAAGGCAACCAATTTCTGTATATTAATTTTGTATCTTGCAACTTTATGGAATTAATTGATGAGTTCTAATAGTTTTCTGATGGCATTTTTAGGATTTTCTATGCATAGTATCGTATCATCTGCAAACTGTGACACTTTTACTTCTCTTTCTTCTCTGATTGCTGTGGTTATGACTTCCAATACTATGTTGAATAAAAGTGGGGAGAGTGGGCATCTGTGTCTTGTTCCTGATCTTAGAGGAAATTCTTTCAGCTTTTCACCACTTGAGTCTGATGTTGGCTGTGGGTGTGTCATATACGGCCTTCATCGTGTTAAGGTATGTTCCCTCTATGCCCACTATCTGGAGAGTTTTTACCATAAATGGATGTTGACTTTTGTCAAAAGCTTTTTGTGCACCTGTTGAGGTGATCATCTGATTTTGATTCTTCAATTTGTTAATGTGGTATATCAGATTGATTTGTGGATATTGAAAAATTATCACATCACTAGGATAAACCCCACTTGATCATGGTGTATGCTCCTTTTAATGTATTGTTGGAGGCGATTTGCTAATGCATTGTTGAGGAGTTTTGCATCTATGTTCATCAGTGTTACTGGCCTGTAATTTTCTTTTTCTGTGATATCTTTGGTTTTGGTATCAGGGTGATTGTGGCCTCATAGAATGAGTTTGGGAGTGTTCCTTCCTCTGAAATTTTTTGGAATAGTTTGAGAAGGACAGGTGTTAACTCTTCTCCAAATGTTTGGTAGAATTCACCTGTGAAGCCGTCTGGTCCTGGACTTCTGTTTATTGGAGGTTTTTAAATTACTAATTCAATTTCAGTACTGGTAATTGGTCTGTTCTTATTTTATATTTCTTCCTGGCTCAATCCTGGGAGATTGTACATTTCTAAGAATTTGTCCTGTTCTTCTAAGTTGTCCACTTCATTGGTATATAGTTGTTAGTAGTAGTCTCTTATGATCCTTTGTATTTCCATGATGTTGGTTGTAACTTCTAAATATTTATTTCTGATTTCATGGATTTGGGCGTGCTCCCTTTTTTTCTTGATGAGTCTGGCTAAAGGTTTATCAATTTTGTTTATCTTTTCAAAGAACCAGCTTTTAGTTTCATTGATCTTTCCTATTGTTTTTTAAATACCTATTTCATTTATTTCTGTGCTGATCTTTATGATTTTTTTCCACTAACCTTGGGTTAGTTTTTTCTTCTTGCTCTAGTTGCTTTAGGTGTAAAGTTAGGTTGTTTCAGATTTTTCTTGTTTCCTGAGGCAAGCATATATCACTATAAACTTCCCTTTTGGAACTGCTTTAGCTGCGTCCCTTAGGTTTTTGGATCATTGTGTTTTTGTTTTCATTTGTCTCTTGCCATTTCTTGATTTCCTTTTGACTTCATCAGTGATCCATTGTTTATTTAGAAAGCATATTGTTTAGCCTCCCTGTGGGGTTTTGTGGGGTGTTTTTTTTTGCAGTTTTTTCCTTGTAGTTGATGTCTATTCTCATAGCATTGTGGTTGGAAAAGATGCTTGATATAATTTCAGTTTTCTTAACTTTACAAAGGCTTATTTTGTGGCCTAGCATGTGATCTATCCTGGAGAAAGTTCCATGTACACTTGAAAAGAATGTGTATTCTACTGTTTTCAGATGGAATGCTCTATAAATATAAATTAAGTCCATCTGGTTTAATGTGTCATTTAAGGCCAGTGTTTCCTTATTGATTTTCTGTCTGGATAATCTGTCTATTGATGTAAGTAGGGTATTAAAGTCCCCTTCTATTACTGTGTTACTGTAAATTTCTCCCTTTATGTCCATTAATATTTATGCATTAAGGTTCTCCTATGTTGGGTATATGTATATTTACAGTTGTTGTAACTTCTTGGATTTATTTGCGGTACACGGGCCTCTCACTGTTGTGGCCTCTCCCATTGCGGAGCACAGGCTCCGGATGCACAGTCCCAGCGGCCATGGCTCATGGGCCCAGCTGCTCCGCGGCATGTGGGATCCTCCCGGACCAGGGCACAAACCCGTGTCCCCTGCATTGGCAGACGGACTCCCAAGCACTGCACCACCAGGGAAGGCCTTGGATTGATTTTTTAATCATTATATATTGTCCTCCTTTGTCTCTTATAACAGTCTTTATTTTGAAGTAGATTTTGTTTGATGTAAGCTTTGCTACCCCAATTGTCTTTTGATTTCCATTTGCATGGAATACCTTTTTCCATCCTCTCACTTTTAGTCTCTATGTGTCTAGATCTGCTGTGAGTTGCATGTAGGCAGCTTATATACTGGTCTTGTTTTTATATTCATTCAGCCACTCTGTCTTTTGATTGCAACTTTTAGTTCAATTTAAGGTAACTATTGATATGTATGTTCTTATTGCCATTTGTTAATTGAGGGTTTTTTTAATGAATTTATTTTTGGCTGCGTTGGGTCTTCGTTGCTGCGTGCGGGCCTTTCTCTAGTTGCGGTGAGCAGGGGCTACTCTTTGTGGCAGTGCACAGGCTTCTCATTGTGGTGGCTTCTCTTGTGGCAGAGCATAGACTCTGGAGTGCAGGCTCAGTAGCCATGGCGCGCACGCTTAGTTGCTCTGCGGCATGTGGGATCTTCCTGGACCACGGCTCTAACCCATGTCCCCTGCACTGGCTGGCAGATTCTTAACCACTACACCACCAGGAGTCTCTGGGGTTTGTTTTCATAGATCTTTATTTTTTCCTCTCTTGTTTGTGGGTTGCCCACCTGGAGTTATGGGACTTGACTATATTCTTAGTCTACCCCTCCTACCTGTCTAAGATCTTTTTAGGTAGGATCTCTGTCAATGGTTGTTATGCAAAAGTTTGGTGTGCTTGAGCTCAGGGTCTTTCTACTCCACCATTTGGGCCTTCTGTCATTATGTTTTCAGATGTGTTGGGTTTTCCCCGTAATACATTTTAGGCTTTCACCAAGCATTTATTTACCATTAGGAGTAATATTATGTTTTTAGAAAAAAATTAAACCCACACCTAATCATGTATAAGAATCAAAATCCAAAATTGCTTAAAAGTGAAAAATATTTATTTAGTTACGAAAACAATCTTATAATTAGATGCAATTAAAGAAATAGTCTGCAAGGTAGACTGAATTAATTAAAACATTTAGTCTTGATCTCTGTCCCTAAAAGGAACTAAAGCAATTTTATTAATTATAATTTTCTATCCTGAAACGAATCTAGGGAAAATATTTAAATCATCATATTTGGTTAGCCTGAAGCTTCAGTACCTATAACATTCTTCTAATGTTTGCATGGTCAAGTTAGAGGTGGGTATTTGACTGTAGGGACTGCTAAAGCATTTCTAGTAGAATTCAGGATTCCCTACATATATTGCAAAAGTCTCCTGAGTCAAATTCCATTTATGTAAAGAAGTTTGATATGGCCTTCTTGTCCCTTTTGCCTATGTGCTAGTTATATGTGACATTTTTCAGACTATAGAAATGTCAAGTTATAGATATCTCTGATTTTTAACAAACTTCACACTGACCAGAAATATTTACCATCTCCTCCACTCACAGGACAAATAGCTATTTCAGGTCAAGTTACCTTTTTAATAAAACTTGACTTCTGGCTCAATATGAATTCCCTTCTCTTACTCCCTTCTCTATTAGCTGTGAGCTTTTTAAGAGGTTAAATTTGAGAGATTGATGACAAAAAAAACCCCACAAAACACCAAAAAGCAAACAAACAAAAAACAATAGACACGTGCAATACCAAGGAGCACATGTAACCTTTCTTTAAAGGTTTTTACTCATTTACCCACAGGCACCACACAAAATGGAAAGCATGATTGCACATCTGATAAGGATGCAAACTTCCACACATACAAATCTTTACAGAGGGGCCAAAGTAGAAACTGTTTCACTTGGAGTAGGATTGGGATGGGGCCTTGACAAATCTCCCTATGCCACTCTGATTCATTTTTTGATTCATTGGGAATGTTTGGAAAACGTTGGCTAAATGCCTGCCGCCTTTAGTGGCTGCATGCTGTTCAAACCCTGAATGTTAAGTGAGACTTTTGAATTGATGGGCTATTTCCCAGGAGTAACATCCCTTTAACAGACTCATGTTTCATTCGTTTCTGAAGTATCCTACTGTATGACTCAAATAGATGCACTTTCTCTCTCATTAAATCTCCATCCCTCAAAGGCAAGATAGGCTTGTGTTGTTTTCTATCACCAGTACCTATCAAAGTGACTAGCATGTAAATATTACAGATTTTGGTTGCAATAAAACACAAGAAGACTTAATTTACTTCTATTGCATTATTATAGGACTTCTATGTGTTTGAATATATGTGGTAATTTTCCATTATATTTTTCTATCTTGAAACATCCAGTAAAACAAGTAAAAAGTGCCCTTTCCATATTATTTTTGATTCGTTATCACTCATCCTCTCTTTATGCTTATTTTCAAGGAATTTGTAAATTCCCTGGTTTTCTCATTTTCTACAGCTTGCCCTTCTCTTATAGTTCTATGAATATTTCTTCCTCTCCTCTTTTCTTGTATTTACTTTTCTCAGGAAAGATTCAAGAAGCCACTCTATGGCTTCTAAAATTACTCTGATAGATTAATTTTCAGATTCAGATTTCTTTTTCATACTGTCAGCCTAAACTTAAGAACTACTAGACATTAACTTCTTCATCCCCTTCCATCATCTAATTTTAAAGTAACACTTTCCAATTCCAATTTCTGTTTTGATTAATATTGTCTCAGCCATCCACACTTATAAGCAGTTTTTCCTCATAATGTATAAAATCTTTTTCCTATCACTTATATTTTAAGCTACTAACTTTTATGGTAAATTATGTAGTAGCTTAACATAATTTGTTATTATTCTCACAGAATCCATGGTAGGAGAGTTTGGAAAAGAAATGCATTGTCTCTGTGGTCTGGGCCCAAGATAATTGGTCTAATGGGGTTTTGGAGTTTATAAATCCAAACCCAACAATATTATAAAAATTCAAATGCAAGCCATAAAAATTTACTTAATATAAAATTAAGAAAGGTGATATTGTCTTTCAGTTTTTCATATTCTAATTTTTGTGTTCAATTGTAGTTTAAAATTTTTTTTCATTAATAAAACACCAATTGGTATATATTTGAGCAATTCAAGTTTTACTTTATGGATAATCATGAGAAATGAAAACCCTATTTATATTGATATAAAAGCTATTTCAGATTAACCAGTGTGCATTAGAGGACATGTAATCTTGTAGACTTTGTTGTAAACAATGACATTTCCATTTATCTACAACTATCATTTATAAAATTGAATAAAAGGTAACTAATCACTTAGAGCTGTATAACTATTGTAGGGTAAATATCCTGAGATTTGTTTTCCTTTATAAAATATTTTCCAGCAAAATTTGAAAACAGGGAAACATGAATCCACTAGAGTTATCCATGTGTAGTGCTTAGAGCTGACAAATATTTTGTGTCTTTTTTGATAATAACTAACTCAACAATAAAAATAAGTACAATTAAAATTAAGAGGCAAACACCTCTCTCTGTGGGACCAGGAATATTCCCGTTTTATTTCATGGGTCTTGTTCAAATTTTAATTTCTAAAATATTTTCAGAAGGCAATTTCCTCAAGAAATTTATTTAAAATATTGTTTAATAAAAATATTCAATTTTTATATGCATTTTATAAGTATGCTAAAATTCCTCAATAGTTGGTAGAATCTTTTAGGACCAGAGATCAGCCTTGATTATTTATGCTTTACTTATCCCCAGTCCTCTGAACCTAGTGAACTGTGTTTTTCCACCTCTTAGGAAGGATAAGAAACACTGGACAAATTATAAATTCAAGAGGTTTCTCGAATCAGAAACAGAAGGGCAGGGCAGCCAACTGGGGCAAAACCTAAAGAGAAATTTATGTCAAAATAGAAGAGAAGCAAACATAGCCTTACCTGAGATCCCTGGGATAGATGCAATTAGTTGCCAGATAGAGGAAGTCAGAAAGCACAGTTGATGAATTGGTGGAGGTCAATTGTGCACTGCAAAAGATTGTAAACCCAGGATGCTGCAGGAATTAGAGGCTGTGCTCCCATCACATTGAACACTGGAGAAACTTTTGAGTGTGTGGTATGGGTTTATGGGTGTGGGAAAGCAGCCACAGTGGGAGGGTCATGAAACTCCACAGGGATACTTCTCCCCTGTCTTACTTGTGGAACAACTGTTTATCTATAGGGGAATGTCAGAAAACACTGTCACTCTTCCTAATGAAAAACATATTAGAACATGTGGAAGGAAACAGAAAATAACTATTCCTGAGTTAGAGGCCAGAACATGTGCTAGACCCAGAACTATAGCAGGAACATTGAGGAAGCCACACTTCTTAGACAGGGGATACTACACCTTCCAAAAATTGAGCCTTAATAATGACAGAGAAGGCCTTCCTAATGCTCAACCCCTCCCTCTCAGGTTAACAAATTTGAGTAACAACAGCAAAATATTATTGAGACAGATACAGGGGAGGGATATGAGGATGGGAAGAAACCCTCTCTGAGGTGTAGTGCAGAGGAAATACCTAAAGCCATGGGTGGAACAGAGACGAAAAACAAATAAAACCCCTTTAAAACACTAGCCCTTATCTTGACACAATGTACTGCTTGAGGAATAACAAAACTGTGGTGCACTGAGCATGACCATATTAACAAACCTCAAACCCAGCTGAATTACTAACTAGATTAATGCAACTCCTCATATTAAAAATATGGCAGAAGGAGACATGTTACTATTCCCAGGCTTAAAAACTGGATACCAAAATAGTGGCATTCTACTCAATTTACCTGGCTTTGGCTTTCATCACAAAAATTTGACACACAAAAGGCAAGAGACATAGTCCCAAGAGACAAAGCAATTATCAGAATCAGACTCAGATATGACACATTTGTTGGAACTAGCTGACACAGAACTTAAAATAAATATGTTTAAAATATTAAAAACTCAAGAAAATGATGAGCAATATGAAAGATCAGATGAATAATTTCAGCAGAGATGGAACCTATAGAGAAGAATGAAGTGAAAATGCCACAAATGAAAAATTGGTCACAGAAAAAGAATACTTCTGGGGGGCTCACTTATCAATAGATTCACTATAACTGATGACCACATTAGCAAGTTGAAGTCAGTACAAACTATCCAAACTGAAACGCAAAGAGAAAAAAAAACCACAAAAAACAGTGCACCCAAGACTATCAATAGTTGACATATTGAATTAGAATTCATAAAAAGAAACAGGACAGATGAAGTATTTGCAGAACTGATGGCCAAGAATTTTCAAATATATTAACTCCCAAGCCACAGATCAAATTTATCAGAACACCAATAAATAATGAAATAAAAACCTAAGTATATCACAGAAATTGCTGAAAACAAAAGGCAACAAGAAACTCTTGAGGACAGAGAAAGACATTGTACAGAGGAACAAAAATATGAATTATAGCAGACTTCTTATCATAAACTACATAAGCCAGAAGATGGAGAAACATTTCTAAAGTGCTGATGGGCAAAGATAAACCAAAATTCTCTGTGACAGATTTGCAATTCATCTATTTCAAAATTGTCTCAAAATAAAAAGTTAAAAATTACATGAGTCATTCAAAATCAAATGGCCTCCCAATGGTGAGTTTTAGAAGAAACTTTATTTCAAATACTAAGTTACTGCCTGTTTTAATTCTGTGTTAAATCTGAAGGAATACTTTATGCTGTTAGCTTTGGAGGATATTATTTTTAGTTTGAAGTCATAGTGGATTTTGGTGTGAGATTCCTTTTTTTCTGAATATTATATGTAGTTTCAACAGGGAACTAAACATTTAACAAAGATAAATTTGTATGGCTCACAAGATATACTACCTAACTATAAAAGTTTTAAAATATATACTGATGAAAATAAGTGGAAATTAAAAAAAAAAATAGTCTCAGGTACTTGTTTGGATTTTGGAACAAAGACATTTATATCTGACCAAAGTTAAATATTTGCTTTACTTAGCCTTGAGTCCTTTATCTTAGAATTGAAGTTTCTTTCTTTTACTATATTTTCTGTATCTTCCTCAAAATACATATTTTCTATCAGGTGCCCTTCCTTTCTTTTCCTCCCTGTTCTGTAAATCCAATCAGTTGTTTAATTACTATGACACTTGCTGGATTATGTGTATATACATACATGTGTGTATGTTTCTCCTCTACTTTACTAAGCTTATACTTCATTCTAACACATTTATCCATGAATTCAAGATTACATGATGTCCTCCCCTTATTTTCATCTTCTCCAGTGAACCTTTACTTTTCCCATGTGTATATATACTTACAGCACATAAAATGCCACTAATCCATCTGTACCAGCAAAGACCTGGATCCTTTGCTAACTTGGTTATTAACATCCTGGTCACCTCTGATTAGAAATTCTTAGTTTTTATTTATAACTGAAGCCAAGTCCTCTTAAAACAATTCCTCTGCTGAGTTTATGATTAAACTCTCTATCCCCAATTTTATTCCCTTTCTTGTCCCAAACCTGTTCCTCTCAAGATTGAGGAATATCAAAGAAAAGGGGGGCTTGAAACTGTATACAAGAGGAGACCTTCAAGATGGCAGAGGAGTAAGACGTGGAGATAACCTTCCTCCCCACAGAAACATGAGAAACACATCTAAATGTGGAACAACTCCTACAGAACACCTACTGAATGCTGGCAGAAGACCTCAGACTTCCCAAAAGGTAAGAAACTCCCCACGTACCTGGGTAGGGCAAAAGAAAAAAGAAAAAACACAGACAAAATAATAGGGACGGGACCTGCACCACTGGCAGGGAGCTGTAAAGGAGGAAAAATTTCCACATACTAGGAAGCCCCTTCACTGGTGGAGATGGCGGGTGGCAGTGGGGAAGCTTTGGAGCCATGGAAGAGAGCACAGCAACAGGGGTGCAGAGGGCAAAGCAGTGAGATCCCTGCACAGAGGATCTGTGCCAACCAGCACTCACCAGCCTGAGAGGCTTGTCTGCTCACCCGCCAGGGTGGGCAGGGGCTGGGAGCTGAGGCTCGGGCTTTGGTCAGATCCCAGGGAGAGCACTGGGGCTGGCTGCGTGAACACAACCTGAAGGGGGCTAGTGCGCCACAGCTAGCTGGGAGGGAGTCCGGGAAAGAGTCTGGACCTGCCTAAGAGACAAGAGACCGTTGTTTCCAGGTGCATGAGGAGAGGGGATTCGGAGCACCACCTAAATGAGCTCCAGAGACAGGTGCGAGCCACAGCTATCAGTGCAGACCTCAGAGAGGGGCATGAGACAATAAGGCTGCTGCTGCAGCCACCAAGAAGCCTGTGTGTGAGCACAGGTCACTATCCACACCTCCCCTCCCAGGAGCCTGTGCAGCCCACCACTGCCAGGGTCCCATGACCCAGGGACAACTTCCCCGGGAGAACACGCGATGCACCTCAGGCTGGTGCAACATCACACTGGCCTCTGCTGCCAGAGGCTTGCCCTGCAATCTGTACACCTCCCTCCCCCTGGCCTGAGGAATCCAGAGCCCCCTAATCAGCTGCTCCTTTAACCCCATCCTGTCTCAGCAGGAACAGATGCCCTCAGGCAACCTACATGCAGAGGCGGGGCCATATCCAAAGCTGAACTCCAGGAGCTGTGGGAACAAAGAAGAGAAAAGGAAATCTCTCCCAGCAGCCTCAGGAGCAGTGTATTAAATACCCACAATCAACTTGATGAACCCTGCATCTGTGGACAACCTGAATAGACAATGGATAATCCCCAAATTGAGGCAGTGGACTGTGGGAGCAACAATATATATATATTTTCCTTTTTCTCCTTTTTGTGTGTATGTGTATGCTTCCTTGTGTGATTTTGTCTGTATATCTTTACTATTTGTCCTAGGGTTATGTCTGTCCATTTCTTTTTTAGTATAGTTTTTACTGCTTATTATCATTGGTGGATTTGTCTTTTGGTTTGGTTGCTCTCTTTTTCTTTTGTTTATTACTTTTTAATGTTTTTAATTTTTAATTATTTTTATTTTAATAAATTTATTTTTCTTTTTTTCCCCTTTTCTTCTGAGCTATGTGGCTGACAGGGTCTTGGTGCTCCAACCAGGTGTCAGGCCTGTGCCTCTGAGGTGGGAAGGCTGAGTTCAGGATATTAATCCATGAGAGACCTCCTGGCTCCAAGCAATATCAAATGGCAAAAGCTCTCCCAGAGATCTCCATCTCAACACTAAGACCCAGCTCCACTCAACGACCAGCAAGCTACAGGGCTGGACACCCTGTGCCAAACAACTAGCAAGACAGGAACACAACCCCACTCATTAGCAGAGGGGCTGCCTAAAATCATACTAAGGTCACAGGCACCCCAAAACACACCACTAGATGTGGACTTGCCCACCAGAAAGACAAGATCCAGCCTCATCCTCCAGAACACAGGCACTAGTCCCCTCCACCAGGAAGCCTACACAACCTACTGAACCAAAATTAGCTACTGGGGGCAGACACCAAAAACAACGGGAACTATGAACCTGCATCCTGCAAAGAGGAGACCCCAAACACAGTAAGTTAAGCAAAATGAGAAGACAGAAACACACAGCAGATGAAGGAGTAAGGTAAAAACCCACCAGACCAAACAAAGAGGAAAAGGTAGTCTACCTGAAAAACAATTCAGAGTAATGATAATAAAGATGATCCCAAATCTTGGAAATAGAATGGAGAAAATACAAGAAACATTTAACAAGTACCTAGAAGAACTAAAGAGCAAACAAGCAATGATGAACAACACAATAAATGAAATTAAAAATTCTCTAGAAGGAATCAATAGCAGAATAACTGAGGCATAAGAATGGATAAGTGACCTGGAAGATAAAATAGTGGAAATAAGTACTGCAGAGCAGAATGAAGAAAAAAGAATGAAAAGAACTGAGGACAGTCTCAGAGACCTCTAGGACAACATTAAACATACCAGCATTTGAATTATAGAGGTCCCAGAAGAAGAGAAAAAGAAAGGGACTGAGAAAATATTTGAAGAGATTATAGTTGAAAATTTCCGTAACATGGGAAAGGAAATAGATTTTCAAGTCCAGGAAGCACAGAGTCCTATACAGGATAAATCCAAGGAAAAACACACCAAGACACACATTAATTAAACTATCAAAAATTAAATTCAAAGAAAAAATATTAAAAGCATCAAGGGAAAAACAACAAATACAAGGGAATCCCCATAACATTAACAGCTGATCTTTCAACAGAAACTCTGCAAGCCAGAAGGCAGTGGCAGGACATCTTTAAAGTGATTTAAGGGAAAACCCTACAACCAAGATTACTACTATACCCAGCAAGGATCTCATTCAGATTCAATGGAGAAATTAAAACCTTTACAGACAAGCAAAAGCTAAGAGAATTCAGCACCATCAAAGCAGCTCTACAACAAATGCTAAAGGACCTTTCCTAGGCAGGAAGCACAAGAGTGGGAAACCACCTACAATAACAATGCCAAAATAATTAAGAAGACACTAATAGGATCATCCAAAATGAAAACAAAGAAACACAAGCCTTGAATGACACATTAAACAACACGGACTTAATTGATATTTATAGGACAATCCATACAAAAACAACACAATACACTTTCTTCTCAAGTGCTCATGGAACATTCTCCAGAATAGATCATATCTTGGGTCACAAATCAAGCCTTGGTAAATTTAAGAAAACTGAAATCAAATCAAGTACCTTTTCTGACCACAACGCTATGAGATCACTGAAGAAATCAAAGAGGAAATCAAAAAATACCTAGAAACAAATGACAATGAAAATACAACAGCCCAAAACCTATGGGATGTAGCAAAAGCAGTTCTAAGAGGGAAGTTTATAGCAAAACAATCCTACCTCAGGAAACAAGAAGCATCTCAAACAACCTAACCTTACACCTAAAGCAATTAGAGAAAGAAGAACAAAAAACCCCTAAGTTAGCAGAAGGAAAGAAATCATAAAGATCAGATCAGAAATAAAGGAAAAAGAAATGAAGGAAACAAGAGCAAAGATCAACAAAACTAAAAGCTGGTTCTTTGAGGAGATAAAATTGATAAACCATTAGACACATCAAGAAAATAAGGGAGAAGACTCAAATCAACAGAATTAGAAATGAAAAAGGAGAAGTAACAACTGACACTGCAGAAATACAAAAGATCGTGAGGGAATACTACAAGAAATTATATGCCAATAAAATGGACAACCTGGAAGAAATGGACAAATTCTTAGAAAAGCACAACCTTCTGAGACTGAACCAAGAAGAAATAGAAAATATAAACAGACCTATCCAAGCACTGAAATTGAGACTGTGATTAAAAATCTTCCAACAAACAAAAGCCCAGGACCAGATGGCTTCACAGGCATATACTTAGAGAAGAGCTAACAGCTGTCCTTCTCAAACTCTTCCAAAATATAGCAGAGGGAGAAACATTCCCAAACTCATTCTATGAGACCACCATCACCCTGATATGAAAACCAGATGAAATGAAAGAAAACTACAGGCCAATATCACTGGTGAACATAGATGCAAAAGTCCTCAACAAAATACTAGCAACCAGAATCCAACAGCACATTAAAAGGATCATACACCATGATCAAGTGGGGTTTATCCCAGGAATGCAAGGATTCTTCAATATACACAAATCAGCCAATGTGACACACCATATTAACAAATTTAAGGAGAAAAACCATGATAACCTCAATAGATGCAGAAAAAGCTTTCAACAAAATTCAACACCAATTTATGATAAAAACCCTCCAGAATGTAGGCACAGAGGGAACTTACCTCAACATAATAAAGGCCATATATGACAATCTCACAGCCAACACCATCCTCAATGGTGAAAAACTGAAACCATTTCCACGAAGATCAGGAACAAGACAAGGTTGCCCACTCTCACCACTATTATTCAACATAGTTTTGGAAGTTTAACCACAGCAATCCTAGAAGAAAAAGAAATAAAAGGAATCCAAATCAGTAAAGAAGAAGTAAAGCTGTCACTGTTTGCAGATGACACAATATTATACATAGAGAATCCCAAAGATGCTACCAGAAAACTACTACAGCTAATCAAAGTAGCAGGATACAAAATTAATGCACAGAAATTTCTTGCATTCCTATACACTAATGATGAAAAATCTGAAAGAGAGATTAAGGAAACACTCCTATTTATTACTGCAACAAAAACGACTAAAATACCTAGGAATAAACCTACCTAAGGAGACAAAAGACCTGTATGCAGAAAACTATAAGACACTGATGAAAGAAATTAAAGATGATACAAACAGATGGAGAGATATACCATGTTTTTGGATTGGAAGAAACAACATTGTGGAAATGACTATACTATCCAAAGCAATCTACAGATTCAATGCAATCCCTATCAAACTACCAATGGCATTTTTCACAGAACTAGAACAAAAATTCACAATTTTTATGGAAAAACAAAAGACCCAAATAGCCAAAGCAACCTTGAGAAAGCAAAACCGAGCGGGAGGAAAAAGACTCCCTGACTTCAGACTCTCTTCAGTAAGTGGTGCTGGGAAAACTGGACAGCTATATGTAAAAGAATGAAATTAGAACACTCCCTAACACCATACACAAAAATAAACTCAAAATGGATTAAAGACCTAAATGTAAGGCTATAAAACTCTTAGAGGAAAACATAGGAACAACACTCTATGACATAAATCACAGCAAGATCCTTTTTGACCCACCTCCTAGAGAAATGTAAATAAAAACAAAAATAAACAAATGGGACCTAATGAAACTTAAAAGATTTTGCACAGCAAAGGATACCATAAACAAGGCTAAAAGACAGCCCTCAGAATGGGAGAAAATATTTGCAAATGAAGCAACTGACAAAGGATTAATCTCCAATATATACAAGCAGCTCATACAGGTCAATATCAAAAAAACAAACAACCCAATTCAAAAATGGACAGAAGACCTAAATAGACATTTGTCCAAAGAAGATACACAGATTGCCAACAGACACATGAAACAATGCTCAACATCACTAATTATTAGAGAAATGCAAATCAAAACTACAATGAGGTATCATCTCACACCAGTCAGAATGGCCATCATCAAAATATCTACAAACAATAAATGCTGGAGAGGGTGTGAAGAAAAGGGAGCACTCTTGCACTGTTGGTGGGAATGTAAAGTGATACAGCCACTATGGAAGAACATATGGAGGTTCCTTAAAAATTAAAAATCGAACTGCCATAGGACCCAGCAATCCCACTACTCGGCATATACCCTGAGAAAACCATAATTCAAAAAGAGTAATGTACCACAATGTTCATTGCAGCTCTATTTACAATAGGCTGGACATGGAAGTAACCTAAGTGTTCACCAACAGATGAACGGATAAAGAAGATGTGGCACATATATACAATGGAATATTACTCAGCTGTAAAAAGAACCAAAATTGAGTTATTTTGTGAGGTGGATGAACCTAGAGTCTGTCATACAGAGTGAAGTAAGTCAGAAAGAGACATACAAATACCATATGCTAACACATACATATGGAATCTAAAAAAAAAAAAGTTTCTTTAGAAACTAGGGGCAGCACAGGAATAAAGATGCAGATGTAGAGAATGGACTTGAGGACATGGGGAGGGGGAAGGGTAAGCTGGGACAAAGTAAGAGAGTGGCATGGGCTTATATATACTACCAAATGTAAAATAGCTAGTGGGAAGCATCCGCATAGCACAGGGAGATCAGCTCAGTGCTTTGTGACCACCTAGAGGGGTGGGATAGGGAGGGTGGGAGGGAGATGCAAGAGGGAGGAGATATGGGGATATATGTGTATGTATAGCTGATTCCCTTTGTTATAAAGCAGAAACTGACACACCATGGTAAAGCAATTATACTCCAATAAAGATGTTAAAGAAAAAAAGAGACTATATACAAGCCCCTTTGCCCCTGTCCTTTGAAGGGAAAGGCTTTTGCTTTAGTCTCCCAGGCATCCCCTAAGTCTCAAAAGACTGGCTCAGGAATTAATGATTAGGGAGTGTGAATATGTAGAAACAGTACTTGTTGGACCGGGAAACTGGTAACAATTTAGACTACAAACCAGCAACATAGCAGAATCACCCAGCTCCCAGTTCCCTGAATGATATAAAGGTCTGGCACACATTCCTAAGTTGTGTTTTTTGTTTTTTTACAGGATCCAGACACCCACCAGATGAAAACTACTAACTGCAAGAGCCTACACCCCAGTATAGTTGAAACCAGAAGATTGGTGATGCTCAAAACCTCACCTTGATGTCAACCAATCCGAGAATTGTGCATGAATAGATCATGCACCTTGAAGCCCCCTCCCTCACACTGCGTTTAAAAACTCTCCCCTGAAAGCAACTGGGGGAGTTCAGGTCTTTTTGAGCACAAGCTGCCAGTTTTTGCCTGGTGCCCTGCAATAAATGCTGTACTTTCCTTCACCACAACCCAGTGTCAATAGATTGGCTTTACTGTTCATGGGCAAGAAGATCCAAGTTTGGTTCAGTAACATAACTGCAGGTCTTAGTATTACATGATTCTTTGCTATCCACTGTTTTAACATTATTTGATAAAATATTCCACCTACTTCAGATATCCCATGATAGACTAAGACAACTTTTAGTCTCTTGGTTGCAGAATATTTCTGGGAGAAATAAGAAATTTACAGACACAGCCTAAATTCAATTACTTCTAGTCTGTCCTCAGTTTTTGCTGATTTAAACATTCATTAAAAAGCAAGAATAAAAAATGATACAAAAGTATGTTTGCTGCATGTTACTGACCAAATAAAAGAGATTTTGATATCCAACTCCTTTCTTCCTGTGACTTCTACATTAGTATTTGCTTTAGGTGCTCTACTGTTTCACATCCTGTCTCTTCAAGCTTGGTAGCCACTCAAAGTAATCTTTTATTTCTCTGAGTTCTGTTTGTGTAACAGTAAAATGGATACATGCCCTGTTCACCTTAAATGCTGCTATGAAGATTAAAATAGTAATTGTATATGCAAAACTGCTTGGGAAATTATCTGTGCTCTACTAATTTAGAGTAATAAACTAGAAAACTTATTTTTAAATTTTTTGAAAGCCCTACCTATCAAGAGTCCTAAGACACTTCTAGATACAATTCTTTTATAATGTTATATGACTCTAATCATTTAATAAGTGATAGGAAACCAGTGGCTTTGGAGCTGGATATATCTTTCCTTGTATTAACAAGGCTTAGAGATAAGAGACTGAGCTACAATGAAAAGATGCAGTGGCATTATTCTTAGTTATTCTGTTTGAATAAATGATTCACTAAATCAGAGGGTAGTCCATTTGTTTTTTACTAACTTTAGTAGTTCTTAATCTGTTTTTGGAACTTCAAAACTCTTCCACTAAAGACTGTACAAGTTCAGTAAGGTAAAGGTTAATTATTGAATTTCTTATTCACATAAAATTCTGGCATAAAAGTAAATATATCCTTTTCGTGAATGATACTGACTCTTCATTGAAATACACATAAGTTTCTCTTAAAAATGGGCATTGCTATAAAACTTTCTTCACCAGGAAGAATAATTATGTTAATATTGTTTGCAGTGACCAGGAACGCCTTAATGTTCCCCTCAGCTTGACTAAACTTTAGACAGGATACTTCCTGACTAAGGGGTTTATGCCCTAACCTCCATTTTCTTATAGCACTTACTTTAGAACACTTGTAATTACGTATTGTTTCTCTGCCCTTTGATATGTAAGGGGGCCGGCCTCTTGCCAGTTTTATAACCCAAGAAAATCTTTCTCCAAAAGCTGGGCGCCATCCCTTTGAAATGTCAGATTTTGAAGACATCAAGAATATATTGCCCCTATCTGTCAGTCTCTGTAGGAGCGTAGGAACCTAACTTCATAAAGTGCCAATTAGCAAATGCAGATGGTTTAATCACATTGACCAGCCTTCCCACTACCTCAGCCCAACACTTAAAAGTCATCTTGCTTTCTGTTTCAACTGAGTTGAGCTCAATCTCTCTCCCTAGTACAGTGGTTCTGAATAAAGTCTTCCTTACCTGTTTAACTGCATCTGGTGCAACTTTTCTTTGATACACCATTCATGTAACTGAATCATTACACTGTTTGTTAGGAAGTTCAAAGCCAGATTTGGAACTTAAAATAATCATGGAAGATACTGTCTTAGGCAGTTCTGGGTTCTATGTGGCTTAACAATAGAAATTTGTTTCTCACAGTTCTGAAGATTGGAAAGTTAAAGAATAAGCTGCCACCCAAATAGACAAAAATACAAATTTAAAAAGTGAAGGGACTTGCCTGGTGGTGCAGTGGTTAAAAATCCACCTGCCAATGCAGGGTACATGTGTTCGATCCCTGGTCTGGGAAGGTCCCACATGCCATGGAGCAACTAAGCCTGTGCACCACAACTACTGAGCCTGTGCTTTAGAGCCCATGAGCCACAACTACTGAGCCCACATGCCACAACTACTGAAGCCCATGTGCCTAGAGCCTATGCTCCACAACAAGAGAAGCCGCCACAATGAGAATCCCACGCATCACAACGAAGAGTAGCCCCCACTCACCACAACTAGAGAAAGCCCATGCACAGCAATGAAGACCCAATGCAGCCAAAAGAATTTTTTTAATTAAAAAAAATAAAATAAAAAAATGAAATCAGCATATGAGATCTATTGTATAAAGCGTGCCAACCTATGCATCATAGGGGTTCCAGAAGGAGAGGAAAGAGAAGGGGATCAAAAGTGTATTTCAAGAACTTACAGCTGCAAATTTTCCAAACCTAAAAAAGGAAATGGATATCCAGGTACAAGAAGCACAGAGGGTCCCAAAGAAGATGAACCCAAACACACACCAAAACATATCATAACTAAAATGGCAAAACTTAAGGATATAGAGAGGATTCTAAAGGCGGTAAGGAGGGTCAGTTACAAGGGAACCCCCATAAGGCTATCAGCTGATTTCTCTACAGAAACTTTGCAGAAGAGTGAGTGGCAAAATATGTAAGTCTTAAAAGGGAAAAACCTGCAAACTAGGATACTCTACCCAACAAGGTCATTTAGAATAGAAGGAGAGAGAATTTCTCAAACAAGCAAAAACTAAAAACAGCAATACTAAACCTAACCTAAAAGAAATATTGACTGTTCTTCTCTAAATAGAGAAGAATCAATCTATAGGGAAGGGAAAATCACAATAAGAAAGGAAAATATATAAAAGGAATGAAGATCACTTAAAAACAGCAGTACATAGATTAAAAACACATTCCCCCCAAGTTTTGTAAAAGTGATTATAAATACAACTAACAGCAAAAGGATAAACATGGAGATGTAAAACAGGACATTAAAAAAAATCACAAAATGTGGAGGAGGCAAGTAGAAAATGTAGTTCTCTTAGAATGTGTTTGAACTGATATTACTATCAGTCTAAAACAAGTAGATACAGTTATGCGTTAGCATACTTGAAAACTAGGGTAACCACAAATAAAAAGCATATAACAGATTCACAAAAAAAAAAAAAAAAAAAAAAACTCAAGCACACTACAAAACTAAACCACAAAAGGAAAAACAAAAAGTAGGAACAAAGAAGAACTACAAAATCAACTGGAAAACAAGGTTTACTTTGGCAATAAATACATACTTATCAATTATTATTTTAAATGTTAACAGACTAAGTGCTCCAATCAAAAGATAGGAGCAGACTGGATTTTTTTAAAAATATGCTGCCTACAAGAGACCCACTTTAAAAACCAATAGGTCAGCAATGAAATCAGAAAATACCTAGAGGCAAGTGATAATGAAAACACAAGCTTAAAAAATTTATGGAATGCAGCAAAAGCAGTCATAAGAGGGAAATTTCATAGAGGTACAGGTCTTCCTCAAGAAATAAGAAAAATTTCAAACAACCTAACATATCACCTAAGCAAATTAGAAAAAGAAGAAATAAAAACCAAAGTCAGAAGAAGGAAGGAAAGATCAGTATAAACAAAAGAGATTTTTTTAAAAATCAAAAAGATCAATAAAACCAAGAGGTGGTTTTTTGAAAAGATAAAGAAAATTGACAAACTCTAGCCACACTCACTAAGAAGAGAGAAGACCCAAATAAACAAAATAAAAAATGAAAAAATTAACCAATACCACAGAAATACAAAAAATTCATAAAAGTATGAATAGTTGTATGCCAACATATTGGACAACAGACAAAAAAAAGTTTCTAGAAATGTACAGCCTACCAAAACTCAGTCAAGAAACAAATAACTTGAACAGACCTATCATTAAAAGTGAAAAAATATTAAATTTAAAAACTCTCTGCAAACAAAAGTCCAGGACCAGACAGCTTCACTGAGGAATCCTACCAAACATACAAAGAAGAACTTATACCGGTCCTTCTCAAACTATTCCAAAAGACTGAAAACAAGAGAACACTCCCAAATTTATTCTGAGGCCACCATCATGCTTATACCAAAGCCAGACAAATACACTATTAAAAAAAGAAAATTATAGGCCAGTATCTTTATGAATATAGATGCAAATATCCTCAACAAACTATTAGCAAACTGAATCCAACGATACATAAAAAGGATCTTACACCATGATTAAGTTGGATTCATTCCAGGGTTGCAAGGATGCATCAACATATGCAAAATCATTGCGTTAGACCACATTATCAAAAGAAAAGACAAAAACCATATGATCATGTTAACAGATGCAGGAAAAGCATTTGATAAAATTCAACATCCACTCACAATGAAAAACTCTCACCAAAGTGGGTATAGAGGCAACATATCTCAACATAATAAAAGCCATTTATGACAAACCCACAGACCACATAATCCTCAACTGAAAGCCTTCCCACTAAATTCTGGAACAAGACAAGGATGCCCAGTCTCACCACTTTTATTCAACATGGAATTAGAAGTCCTAGCAACAGCAATGAGACAAGAAGTAACAAGTATCCAAATTGGAAGGGAAGAGGTAAAATTGTCATTATTTGCAGGTTACATGATACTCTATACAGAGAACTCTAAAGACTCCATGCAAGAACTATTAGAACAAATAAATGAACTCAGAAAGGTAGCAGGACACAAATCTGTTCCATTTCTTTACACTAACAATGAAATATCAGGCAGAGAAAGTAAAAAACAAAATTTTTTTTTCATTTAAAATTTGCATGCAAACAATAAAATACCTAGGAATAAACTAAGGAGGTAAAAGACCTATATGCTGAAAACTATAAAATATTGATAAAGGAAGTTGAAGATGATTCCAAGAAATGAAAAGATCCCATACTCTTTGACAGGAAAAAATATTGTTAAAATGGCCATATTACCCCAAGCTATTTACAGAGTTAATGCAATCCCTATCAAATTACCCATGACATTTTTCGCAGAACTACAACAAATAATCCTCAATTTTATATGGAATCACACACACACACACACACACACACACACACACACACACACACACACAAACTGAATTGCAAAAGGAATCAGCATGGTTTTGGCACAAAAATAAACATATAGATCAGTGGAATAGAATAGAGAGCCCAGAAATAAGTGAACACACCTACAGTTAATTAATCTATGTCAATGGAGGCAAGAATATACAATGGAGAAAAGACAGTTTCTTCAGCAAACTGTGCTGGGAAAGATGGACAGCTACATGTAAATCAGTGAAATTAGACCACTTCCTCACATCACATAAAAAAATGCACTCAAAATGTTTAAAAGCCTTAAATATAAGACGTGACACCATAAAACTCCTAGAAGAGAACGCAGAGAAAACATTATCTGACATAAACCTTAGCAGTGCTTTCTTCGATCAGTATCCCATGGCAATAGAAATAAAAACAAAAATAAACAAATGGACCTAGTCAAACTTGAAAGCTTTTGCACAGCAAAGGAAACTGTCAACAAAATGAAAAGACAACCTATGGAAGTGGAAAAATATTTGCAAGCACTGCAAATGACAAGAGGTTAATATCCAAAATATATAAACAGCTTGTACAATTCAACATCAAAAAACAACCCAGTCAGAAAATGGGCAGAAGACTTAAATAGATATTTCTCTAAAGAAGATAGAGATGGCCAATAGGCATATGAAAAAATGCTCAAAATCACTAATTATTAGAAAGATTTCATAAAGAGGTATCACCTCACACCTGTCAGAATGACCATCATCAAAAAGTCAACAAATAATAAATGCTGAGGAGGGAGTGGACAAAAGGGAACCATCCTATACTGTTGGTGGGGATGTAAACTGGTACAGTCACTGGTAAAAAGTATGGAGCTTCCTTAAAAAAAAATAAAAATAGAGCTACCATATGATCCAGCAATCCCACTCCTGGGCATATATCCAGAAAAGACAAAATTCTAATTCAAAAAGTTACATTCACAGCAATGTTCATAGTAGCATCAGTTACAATAGCTAGGACATGGAAACAAGTAAAGTGTCCATCAACAGACAATTGGTTTAAGAAGACTTGGTGTACATAGGTATATAAACAATGGGATGTTACACAGGAATAAAAAAGAATATTGTCATTTGCAACAACATGGATAGACCTTGAGCGTATCATACTATGTGAAGTAAGTCAGATAAAGACAAATATTTCAAGGTACTGCTTAGATGTGGAATCTAAAACCTAATACAAATGAATCTATATACAAAACAAACAAACTCATTGACACAGAAAACAAACATGGTTAACAAAGTGGAAAGGGTAGTGGAAGGAAGGAGAAATTAGGAGTATTGTATTAACAGATACAAACTACTAATACATAAAAAAATACATAAGCAAGAAGGATTTACTGTATAACACAAGGAATTATATTCCATATGTTGTAGTAACTTATAATGGAAAATAAATTGAATAAATATATATATATAATTGAATTACTTTGCTCTGTATCTGAAACTAATGACTAATTGTAAATCAAATATACTTCAATTAAAAAAAAAAAAGGTACCAGCAGATTTGGTGTTGGTCCCAGCCCCTTTCCTATCTTGCAGATGGCCACCTTCATGCTGTGTGCTCATTAGGCCTTTCTTTTCCTTGGAGCATGCTCATGAAGAGGCAAACAAAGTCAGGGGAGAAGAGAAAACAGAGAAATTGAGGGGAAAAGGGAAGAGAGAGAGTAAGGTGGGTAGTAGAAAGGTAAATAGAGGAAGAGGGGGTATACAAGGAGAGCAGAGTGGGGAGGGGAGGGAGAGACAGGTGTGTGTAGGTGTAGAGAGAAAAGGGTGTGTGTGGAGGGAGACACGGGGGGGTTGTGTGGAGGGAGAGAGTGGCAAGGGTGTAGCGAGAGAGATGGATGTGCGTGTGTCTGTGTGTGTGGAGGGAGAGGTGGGGAGTTTGTAGGGAGAGACTTTGGTTTGTGTGTGTGTGTGTGTGTGTGTATATGAGTGTGTATTTGTGGATGTGTATGTCTGTGGAGAGGCTGGGGTGTGTGTGAGTTTTTGTAGAGGCTGGTGTGTGGGTGTGGAGGGAGAGATGGGTGTATGTGGTAGAGTAGGTTGTGGGGGGGGGGCGGAGAGATGGGGTGCGGATAGAGAGACTGGGGAGGGTGTGTGTGTGGAGAGAGAGATTGGGTGAGAGTGTGTAGAGAGAGAGGAGTGTCTGTGTGTAGAGACTGGGGTGTGGGTGTGGAGGGAGAGATGAGGAGGCGGAGAGAGAGACTGGGAGGGTTGGTGTGTGTGTGGAGAGATGGGGTGTGTGTGGAGACTGCAGTGTGAGTATGGATGGAGAGGTGTGTGTGTGTATGTGTGTGTGTGTGGAGCTGGGTATGTGTGGTTTTGAGGGTAAGACAGGGATTGTGGAGGGAGACAGGTGGGTGTTTGTGTGTGTAGAGAAATAGGTTTGTGTGTGTCTGTTCGTGTGTGTGGAAGGACTGGGGTGTGAGTGTGTACGGAGAAACTGAGGTGTAAATGTGGAGGGAGAAATAGGTGGGTGTGTGTGTGTGTGTGTGTGTGTGTGTGGAGAGAAGGGAGATGTGTAGAGGGAGAGATGGCTGCATGTGGGGGTATGTATATGGAGGAAGAGTCGCAGTTTGGGTCTTTGTGGATGTGTATGTGTGTGCTATGTGGAGAGACCAGGTTGTGTGTTTGTGTGTAGAGACTGGGGTTTGTGTGTGTGGTGGGAGAAATGGGTATGTGTGTGTGAAGGGAGAGATGGGAGTGTGTCGAGGGAAAAACATGGTGTGGGTCTTTGGGTGTGGAGAGAATGGGCTCTGTGTGTGTTTGCATTTATGGAGAGACTGGGCTGTGTGTATGCATGTGTGGAGAGACGGTGTGCAGGGGGTGGTGTGTGGAGAGATTGGGGTGTTTGTGGGGAGACGTGTGTATGTGAGTGTGGAGGGAGACATGTAGGTGTTGGGGGGAGAGACGTGGTTGTGTGGGGTGTGTGTGTATAGAAGGGGTTGCTTTGTGTTTAGAGAGAGATGGGGTCTTGTTTGAGGAGAGAGAGATGGGGCTGTGGAGTGAGAGATGGTGTCGTGTATGTCAGTATGTGTGTATGTGTGTGTGCAGAGTGGGATCTGTGTGCATTTTGGGGTGAAATGGGGGTTTCTGTGTGAAGGGAGAGACTGTGTGTGTGTGTGTGTGTGAAGAGACTGGGGTATGGGTGTGGAGGGGGAGACAAGTGTGTGTGTGTGTGTGTGTGTGTGTGTGTGTGTGCATGTGCATGCACCTGTGTGTATAGGGAGATATGGGTGTACATGTGGTGGGGGAGAGACACAGTGAGTATCAGGGGGAGACAGGTGTGTGGGGGGAAGAGATGGGTTTATGTGTGTAGAGATGGAAGTATGTGTGTCTTTCCCTCCACACACACACACACACACACACACACACACACACACACACACACACACACCTGAGGGACTGGAGGATGAAGGGAGAGACGGGTGTGGGTGTTTGTGATTGTGGGGAGATGGGTATGTGTCTGTGTGTGTGTATGGGTGTGTAGAGACTGGGTTGTGGGTGTGAAGGGAGAGATGAGGGTGAGGGAGAGATGGGTGTGTTGTGTGTGTGTAGCAAGAATGTGTGTGTATGTGTACAGAGGGAGAGATGAAAGGGTTTGGAGGAGAGACAGGGGTGACTGGGGATATGTGTGTAGAGATGGGGCTGTTGTCTGGAGGGAGTGATGGGGGTGTGGAGGGAGAGACAGGGGAGGTTTGGAGAAAGACAAGTGTGTGTGTGTGTGTGTGTGTGTGTGTGTGTGTGTGTGTGGAGATACAGGGTTGTGGAGAGAGAGAGATGGGTGCGTGCTTGTAGAGAAAGAAACAAGTTTGTGTGTATGTCTGTACAAAGTTGGGGTTGGTGTGGCGAGACTGGGGTGCGTGAGTTTGCATGTGTGTGGAAGGACTGGGGTGGGGTGTTGAGTTACAGACGTGGGTGTGGATTTCTGTATGGAAGACAGGAGTGTGTGTCTATGTGTTAGTTTGTGCAGGGAGACTGGGGTGTGTGTGTGTAGGGAGAGATGGATTTGTGTGTGTTTGTGTGGAGAGATGAGGATGTGTGTGTGGAGAGATTGGGGTTGTGGAGAGAGAACTAAAGGACTTGTAGAACGAGAGACATGAAGATTTTCAGGGAGATTCAGGGGGGGTGTGGAGGTAGAGTCACGTGTGTGTGTTTGTGTGTGGTGACAGGCTAGACGTGTGTGTATGTGTGTGTGTGTGTGTGTAGAGACTGAGGAGTGTGCAGATGCAGAGACCGGTGTGTGCGTGTGTAGGGATGGGAGTGTCTGTGGTGGGAGAGAAGTGTCTATGTGTGAGAAGACTGGGGTGTGAGTGTGGAGTGAGAGACCAGGTGGGTGTGGGTGTATGTATGGAGAGACGAGTTTGTGTGTGTGTGTGTGTGTGTATTTCTTTTCACTTGAGGCGACATTGGGGTGTGTGTGTGGAGAGATTGGGGTGTGTTTGGAGGGAGAGGTGTGTACGTGTGCATGGAGAGAGAGATGGAGGATGTGGAAGGAGAGACAATGTCATGTGTCAGTGTGTGTGTGTGTGTGTGTGTGTGTGGAGAGTTGGATGTGTGTGGATTTTGAGGGTGAGACAGGGTGTTTGTGAGGTGGAGAGAATGATTTCTGTGTGTGTAGGGAGAAATGGGTGTGTGGGGGGGAGAGAGATGGGTTTGCATGTGTGAGTGTGTGTGTAGATACAGGAGTGTGTGTGGAGGGAGCAACGGGGTGAGTGGAGGGAGAAAAGAAGGAGCATGTAGATGGAGAGACTGGGCAGGATGGGGGGAGAAATGGGGGTTGTGGAAGGAGAGGCGTGCATGTGCATATGTGTGTAGAGACTGGGCTGTGTGTTTGTGTGTGGAGACTATGGGGTGTGTGTGTGTCTGTGCGCATGTGGAGAGATAGGGTGTGTGGAGGGAGAGGTGTGTGTGTGTGTGTGTGTGTGTGTGTGTGTGTGTGTGTTTTGAGACTGTGGGGTGTACACGTGCATGGGGAGATGGGGTTGTGTGTATTTCTGGAGTGACACTGTGTGTGTGGAGGGAGAGCCAGGGGTATTTCTGGAGGGAGACTTGGGGGTGTTTGTGTGGAGGAAGAGATGGGTATGTGTGTGTGTGTGGAGACTGGGGTGAGCGTGTGGGTGAGTGTGGTGACAGTGGTGTGTGGGTGCAAGTGGAAACAGGTATATGTGTGTAGGCATGGGTGTGTACCTGTATGTGTGTATGGTGGAGAGTCTGGGAGGATTGGTGTGGAGAGAAGGACTGGGTTATGTGCATGGAGGGAGAGACTGCGGTTGTATGTATGGAGAGACGTGTGTGTGTGTCTGTGTGGTGTGTGTGTAGACAGGGGCATTTGTGTGTGGAGAGATTGAGGTGTGGTTGTGGAGGGAGAGGTGGGGGGATGTGGGAGGAAAAATGGGTGTGTGTTAGGGGGTGTTCAGAAGAGATGGGAGTAGAAGAAAGAGACTGGGGTATTTAGGTGTGTGTGTGTGGAGGGAGAGACACATTGTGGGTCTTTGTGTGTGTGTATGTGTGTTGGAGAGACTGGGGTTTGTGTTTGTGGAGACTGGGGTGCTTTTGTGGGTGTGCAGGTAGAGACGGGTGTATGTGCACAGAGAAGGGGTGTGACTGGAGGGAGAGACTGTGGAGGGTGTGTGTGTATGGAAGACCAGAGGGCTGTGGAGGGATAGACAGGGGTGTGTGTCCATGTAGAGACATTGATGTGTATGTGTATGTGTTGAGATACTGGGGTGTCTGTATGTTTCAGGCAATGTGTGTGTGTGTGTGTGTGTGTGTGTGTAGAGATGAGTGTATGTGGGAGTTCAGGGAGAGAAAAGGGTTTGGAGGGAGAGTAGGGGATGTTTGTGTGTGGAAGTAGAGAAGGTTTAGTGTGTGTGTGCGTGTGTGTGTGGAGACTAGGTTGTTCATGTTTGTGGAGACAGGAGGTATGTGGTAGGAAAGACGTTTGTCTGTGTGTCTGAGGAAGGTGAAACAGATGTGTATGCCTCTAGGGAGAGATTCAGGTTGTAAAGGTAGACAAGGTTGTGGGTATTTGTGGGGAAATGTGTGTGTGTGTGTGTAGAGACTGGGTTGTGGGTGTGGAGGGAGAGAAGGGGATAGGGAGAGATGGGTGTGTGTGTGTGTTTGTGTGTGTGTGTGTGTATGGAGAAAGAGATGAAAGGATTGGGGGGGCAGATGAGGGTACAGGGGGGAATCTGTGTAGAGATGTGGTTGATTTGGGGAGGGAGAGATGAGGGTGTGGAGGGAGAGAAAGGTGTGTGTGTCTTTAGTGACTGACATGGGTGGGGACGGAGAGACTGGTTGAACATGTGGAGTGATATATTGGAAGAATGTGTGCGTGTGTGTGTAGAGAATGGGTTGTGTGTTTCTGTGTGGAAACTAGGCTGTGTCTATGTTTTTGTGCACATATGAAGAGATGTGGTGTATGTGTTGAGCGAGATAAAGAGATGTGCATGCCGAGGGTTACACTGGTGTGTGTGTGTGCATGGATGGGGTTGTGTGTGGAGGGAGAGAAGAGTGCGTGTGTGAGCAGACTGGGGTTTGAGTATGGAGTTAGAGATGGGAGTATGGGTGTATGTGTGGAGAGACAGGTGTGGGTGTGTGTGTGTATGTGTGTGTGTGTGCGTGTGTGTGTGGAGAGACTGGGCTCTGTGTTTGCACTTGTGGAGAGACTTGGGTGTGTGTGACGGTGTCTGTATGAAGAGATTGGGGTGTGTTTGGAGGGAGAGATGTGTGTCTGTGTGTGTGGAGGGAGTGACATAGTTGTGTGGTGTGTGTGTACAGATGGAGATGTTTTGCGTTTAGGGAGAGATGGGAGTTTAGATGTGGAGGGAGAGATGGTGTTGTGTGTGTTGGTGTGTGTGTGGAGAGTTGGATGTGTGGGGATTTTAAGGGTGGGATGGAAGTGTTTGTGTGAAAGGAGAGAATGCTTTCTGTGTATGTGTGTGTATAGGGAGACACGAATGTGTGGGGTGGTGAGAGACAGGTGTGTGTGTGTGTGGAGAGAGATATGGGTTTGTGTGTGAGTGTGTGTAGAGATGGGAGTGTGTGTGGTAGGAAAAAAGGGGGAGCATGTACAGAGTGTGATGGAGGGACAAATGGGGGTTGTGGAAGGAGAGAATTGTGTGTGTGAGAGTGTGCATGTGTGGATGTAGAGACTGGGGGGTGTGGAGGGAGAGACAGGTGTATGTGTGCAGAGACGGGGGTGTGTGTAGAGGGAGAGAGAGGCATGTGTGTATATTTGTGTGTGTGGAGTGGAGAGATGGGGTTGTGGAAAGAGAGAGGGTTGTGTGTGGGGTCTGGGTAGAGATGGGCTTGTTGTGTGTGAATGGACATACAGGGAGAGTATGAGGGAGACACACATGTTTGTGTGAATGGAGGGAGAGATGTGTGTGTGTGTAGAGACTAGCGTCTGGGTGTGGAGCAAGAGATGGGAGGAGTCTGGGGGGATGTGTTGGAATAAGAGATGCAGTGTGGGTCTGTGCATCTGTGTGTGTGTTGGAGACACTGGGATGTTTGTGTACACACATGGAGAGATGGGTGTGTGTGTATAGAGACTGGGGTAGGGGTGTGGATGAAGCAACAATGGGGTGGAGGGAGAGACAGGTGTGAGTTTCTGTGTTTGTGTGTCAAGAGACTGGGGATGGGTGTGCAGGGGAGAGGGGAGGAATGTGGAGGGAGAGAAGGAGGAGGGTGTGGAGGGAGAAATGGATTTGTATGTGTGTGCAAAGAGTGTTGTGTGGGTGTGGAGGGAGAGACCAGGAAGTATAAAGGGAGAGACGCATGTGTGTATTTATGTGGAGGGGGAGACGGTTGTGTGTGGCGCTGTGTGTAGAATAGGGGCCGTTGTGTGTGGAGAGTGAGATGGGTGTGTGTTTCTGTGTGTGTGTGTGTGTGTGTGTAAGGAGAGATGGGATTGTGTGAGGGGTCTGTGTAGAGATGGTGTTGTTGTGTCAAGGGAGAGACAGGCTGTGTGTGTGGATGGAGACACTGTGGTTTGTGTGTGAGAGTGTGGAGTGATGGGGTGAGGGTGGGGAGGGTGAGTTGAGGGGTGTGTGTGTGTGGGAGAGAGTGTTGTGGAGAGATGGGTGTGGATGTAGAGATGTGTGTGTGTGTGTGTTTCTGCATGGGTGTGTGTAAGGAGAGATTGGGGATGTGAAGGGAGAGAGAGATATGCTGTTTTTATGTGTGGAGTGATGGGTGTGTGAGTGTGTATGTGTGTAGAGACTGGGGTGTGTGTGTGGAGGGAGACAGGTGTGTGAGTGTGGGGGGAAAGACAGGCATGTAACTGTGGAGGGAGAGATGTGTATGTGTATGTGTGTGTGTGTGTGTGTGCATGGAGAGACATCAGGTGTCACAGGGAATGATGGGTGTCTGTGGGTTTGTATGTGTGTGGAGGGAGAGATGCTCTTTGTGTCTGTGGGGGTGTGTGTGCATGTATATGAAGAGATTGGTTGTGTGTTGTTGAGACTGGGGTGTGCGTGTGGAGGGAAAGATAGGAGATGTAGAGGGGGAATCGGGGGAGTTGTAGAAGGAGAGACAGGAAGACTTGGAGGGAGATTCAGAAGGGGTGTGGAGGGAGTCAGGGTTGTGTGTGTTCTTGTGTGTGGAGTGATGGGTTAGATGTGTGTGTGTGTCTGTGTGTGTGCAGAGGGACTGGGGAGTGTGCGGATGCAGAGACAGGTGTGTGGGCATGTGTGTGTTGGGATGGGGTGTCTGTGGTGGGAGAGAAGTGTTTGTGTGAGAAGACTGGGGTGTGAGTGAGGGGTTAGAAATGGGGAAGTGACTGTATATATGGAGAGACTGGTTTGTGTGTGTGTTTGTTTCCACTTGTGGTGACACTGGTGTGTGTGTGTGTGTGTGTGTGTGTGTGTGTGTGTGTGGAGAGATTGGGGTGTGTCTGGAAGGAGAGATGTGTGTATGTGTGTGTGGAGGGAGAGACGGAGGGTGTGGAGGAAGAGACGGTGTCATGTGTCAGTGTGTGTGTGTGGAGAGTTGGATGTGTGTGTGTTTTAAGGGTGAGACAGGGTGTTTGTGTGGGTGGAGAGACTGCTTTCTGTGTGTGTATGGAGAAGTGGGTGTGTGGGGGAAGAGAGATAGGTTTGCGTCTCTGAGTGTGTGTACAGAGATGGGAGTGTGTGTGGAGGGAGCAACAGGGGATGTGTGGAGGGAGAAAAGGGGGAGCATGTAGACGGGACAGGAAAGGGGGGAGAAATGGGGGTTGTGAACGGAGAGACGTGCAAGTGCACATGTGTGTAGAGACTGGGCTGTGTGTGTGTGTGTGTGTGTGTGTGTAGACTAGGGTGTGTGTGTGTTTGTGCACATGTGGAGAGATGGGGTGTGTGTGGAGGGAGAGGTGTGTGTGTGTGTGTTGAGACAGAGGTGTGAACATGCATAGGGAGATAGGGATGTGTGTGTTTCTGGAGTGACAGTGTGTGTGTGGAGGGAGAGCCAGGGGTGTGTTTCTGGAGGGAGACTAGGGAGTGTTTGTGTGGAGGCAGAGATGGGTGTGTGTGTGTGGAGAGACTGCAGGGAGTGTGCAGGTGTGTGTGGACACAGTGGTGTGTGGGTGCAGGGGGAAACAGGTGTATGTGTGTAGGCACGGGTGTGTGCCTGTATGTGTGTATGCTGGAGAGTCTAGGAGGACTGGTATGGAGAGAAGGACTGTGGTATGTGCGTGGAGGGAGAGACTGCGGTTGTGTGTATGGAGAGACTAGCATGTGTGTGTGGACGGAGAGATGATTGTGTGTGTGTGTAGAGAGGAGGTGTGTGGAGAGACAGAGGTGTGTGTGTGGAGACAGGTATTTGTGTGCGGAGAGATTGGGGTGTCGTTGTGGAGGGAGAGTAGAGAGAATGTGGAGTGTAAAATGGGTGTTTGTTGGGGGCAGTTGGAAACAGATGGGAGAAGGAGAAAGAGACTGCAGTGTTTAGGTGTGTGGGTGTGGAGGGTGTACATGTATAGAGAAGATCTGTGAGTAGAGGGAGAGACTGTGGAAGGTGAGTGCGTGTGGAGAGACCAGAGGGGTGTGGAGGGATAGACAGGGGTGTGTGTGCATGTGTGTGCATGTGGAGACATTGATGTGTATGTGTGTGTGTTGAGAGACTGGGGTGTCTGTATGTTTCAAACAATGTGTGTGTGTGTAGAGATGTGTGTATGTGGAAGTTGAGGGAGAGGAGAGGTTTTGGAGGGAGAGTAGGGGATGTGTGTGGAATAGAGAACTGTTTCTGTGTGTGGAGAGACTAGGTTGTGCATGTTTGTGGAGAGACAGGAGGTGTGCGGAGGGAGAGACATTTGTGTGTCTGTGGAAGGTGAAACAGGTGTGTGTGTGTGTGTAGGGAGTGATAGGGGTTGTGGAGGGAGACATGGGTTTGGGTGTTTGTGATTGTGAGGACATGGGTGTGTGTGTGTGTATGGGTGTGGAGAGACTAGGTTGTGGTGTGGAGGGAGAGAAAGAAGTAGGGAGAGATGTGTGTGTGTGTGTGTGTGTGTGTGTGTGTATGGAGTGAGAGATGAAAAGGTTAGGGGGGCAGATGAGTGTGTGGAGGAAGCTGTAGAGATGGGGTTGATTTGTGGAGGGAGAGATAGGGGTGTAGAGGGAGACATGGGTGTGTGTGTGTGTGTGTGTGTAAGGAGATATGGGTTTGTGTGTAAGTGTGTACATAGAGATGGGAGTGTGTGTGGAAGGAGCAACAGGGGAGCATAAAGGGAGAGACTGGGCAGGATGGAGGGAGAAACAGGGATTGTGCAAGGACAGACGTGTATGTGTGTGTGTATCCTGACATATGGGTGGAGAGGGAGAGATAGGTTGAGTGTGTGGAGCGAGATGTGGGGTGTGTGTGTGTGTGTGTGCGTGTGAAGGGAGAGATTCAGTGTGGGTCTGAGTGTGTGTGTGTGGAGAGAATGGTTTGTGTGTTTGCGTGTGGATACTAGGCTGTGTCTGTGTTTTTGTGTACATGTGCATATATGGGGTGTGTATACAGGGAGAGGTGTGTGCGTTTGAGTGCATGTATGGATGGAGAGACAGGTTTGTGTGTCTCCAAGTGACAGTGTGTGTATGGAGGGAGCTAGGGGTGGGTTTCTGGAGGGTGACCTGGGGATGTTAGTGTGGAGGAAGAGATAGGTGTGTGTGTGTGTGTGTGTGTATGTGTGTGTAGAGAGAGACAGGCGGTGTGTGGAGAGAGAGAGAGGGGTGTCTGTGTGTGCGTGTGTAGACACAGGGTGATGTCTGTGTTTGGAGAGATTGGGGTATGCTTGTGAAGGTAGTGGCAGGGAGATGTGGAACGAGACATGGGTGTGTTTTTGGGGGGTGTGGGAGAGAGGGTGGGGCGAAAGAGACTGCAGTGTTGGTGTGTGTGAGTGCTGAGGGAGGGACTGGGGTTTATGTTTGTGTAGACTGGGGTGGTTGTGGGGGTGTGGAGGTAGAAACGGGAGTGTGTTTGTAGAGAAGGGGTGTGAGTGGAGGGAGAGACTGTCGAAGGTGTGTGTGTGTGTAGAGCCCAGAGTGGTGTGGAGGGATAGACAGGGGTGTGTATGCAGGTGTGTGCACTTGGAGACATTGATTTGTGTGTCTGTGTGTTGAGAGACTGTGGTGTCTATATGTTTCAGGCAATGGGAATGTGGGTGTGGACAGAGAGAAATCAGTGTGTGTGTGTGTAGAGATGGGAGTATGAGGGAGCTGAGGGAGGGAAGAGGGTTTGGAGGGATAGTAGGGGATGTGTGTGTGTGTGTGTGTGTGGATAGACTAGGTTGTGCCTGCTTGTGGAGAGATGGGAGGTGTGTGGTGGCAAAGATATTTCCCTGTGTGTGTATGGAAGGTGAAACGGATGTGTGTGTGTGTGTGTGTGTGTGTATGTGTGTGTGTGTGTGTGTGTTGAGGGAGAGAAGGAGATGTGCATGCCTAGGGTTAGACTGGTGTGTGTGTGTGTGTGTGTGTGTGTGTGTGTGTGTGTGTGTGTAAGACGTGGGTGTGGAGCAACAGGGGAGCATATATGGAGAGAGACTGGGCAGAATGGAGGGAGAAACAGGGATTGTGGAAGGACAGACATGTGTGTGTTTGTGTGTGTACAGCTTTAAATATGGGTGGGGAGGCAGAGATCATTTGAGTGTGTGGAGCAAGATATGGGAAGTGTGTGTGTGTGTGTGTGTGTGTGTGTGTGAAGGAAGAGATGCAGTGTGGCTCAGAGTGTGTGTGGAGAGAATGGTTTGTGTGTTTATGTGTGGAAACTAGGCTGTGTCTCTGTTTTTGTGTACATGTGCAGATATGGGGTGTGTGTGTAGTGAGAGATGTGTGTGTGTTTGCGCGTGTGTATGGATGGGGAGACAGGTTTGTGTGTGTCTGGAGTGACAGTGTGTATGTGGAGGGAGAGCTGTGGTGTGTTTCTGGATGGAGACCTGGGGATGTTTGTGTGGAGGAAGAGATGGGGGGTGTGTGTGTCTGTGTGTGTGTAGAGAGAGAGACAGGAGGTGTGTGGAGAGGGGGAGGGGTGTTTGTGTGTGCATGTGTAGAGACAGGGTGATGTTTGTGTTTGGAGAAATTGGGGTGTGGTTGTGAAGGGAGTGGCAGGGAGATGTGGAGTGAGACATGGGTGTGTTTTGGGGGGTTGTGGGAGAGACGGTGGGGAGAAAGAGACTGCAGTGTTTGGGTGTGTGTGCTGAGGGAGGGATGGGTTTATGTTTGTGTAGACTGGGGTGCTTGTGGGGGTGTGGAGGTAGAGATGGGAGTATGTGTGTAGAGAAGGGGTGTAAATGGAGGGAGAGACTGGCGAAGGGGTGTGTGTGTGTGTGCGCGTGCACATGTGGATGGAGTCATGTGTGGAGGGAGAGAAGTGTGTGTGTATGAACAGACTGGGGTTTGAGTATGGAGTTCGAGATGGAGGTATCGGTGTATGTGTGGAGAGACAGCTCTGTGTGTGTGTGTAGAGACTGGGCTCTGTTTGTGTTTGTTTGAACTTGTGGAGAGATTGGGGTGGGTGTGTGAAGAGACTGGGGTGTGTTTGGAGGGAGAGATGTGTGTCTGAGTATGTGGAGGGAGAGACATGGTTGTGTAGCGTGTGTGTTTACTGATGGGGTTGTTCTGTGTTTAGGGAGAGATGGGAGTAGAGGTGTGGAGGGAGAGATGTTGTGTGTGTTGGTGTGTGTTGGTGTGTGTGTGTGTGTGGAGAGTTGGATGTGTGTGGATTATAAGGGTGGGACGGGGGTGTTTGTGTGGAAGGAAAGACTGCTTTGTGTGTGTGCGTGCGTGTGTGTGTGTGTGTGTGTGTGTGGAGAGACAGATGTGTGTGTGGATGGAGACACTGTTTGTGTGTGAGAGTGTGGAGTGATGGGGGTGAGGGTGGGGAGGGAGAGTTGGGGTGTGTATGTGTGTGTGTGTAGAAGAGAGTGTTGTGGAGAGATGGGTGTGTGTGTTTCTGCATGGGTGTGTGCAAGGAGAGATTGGGGGTGTAGAGGGAGAGACAGGGTTGTGTGGGGTGTGTGTGGAGACTGGCTTGTGTATGGAGAGACCGGGGTGAGTGAGTGAAGGGAGAGATGTGTGTGTGTGTGTGTGTGTGTGTGTGTGTGTGTGTGTTGTGAAGAGACTAGGGTGGGGGTGTGAAGGCAGGGACAGGGGTGTGGGTGTGCTAGTGTGTGTGGAGAGGTGGGGTTTTGGTGTGTTTTTGGAGGGACGGCTATGTGTTTTTGTGTGGAGAGCTTGGTGTGTGGGGGTTTTAAGGGTGAGATGAGGGTTGTGGAGGGAGACACAGGGGTATGTGTGTGGAGGGAGAGTTTAGGGTTGTGGATGGAAAGATAGAGTGTTTGTGGAGGGAGAAACGGGGGTATGTATAGGGAGATTCAGGGGGTGCAGAGGCAGAGACAGGTGTGTGGATGTTTTTGTGTGTGGAATGATGAGTTTTCATGTGTGTGTAGATACTGGGGGTTAAGTGTGTAGGGAGAAATGGTGTGTGTGTGTGGAGGAAGAGATGGGTGTGTAGAAGGGGAGAGGGGTGTGATGGGTGTGTGGTGGGGGGGAGATGCAGTTTAGCTCTTTGTGTGTGTGTGTATGTGTTGAGTGAGAAAAGGGTGGGTGTGTGTGGAGGGAGAGACAAGGGAGTGTGTGGAAAAAGAGACAGGGGGTGTGGGTGTGTAGAAGGAGAGATTCGGGTATGGAGGGAGAGACAGGGTTCTGTGGGCGTGTATGTGTGTAGAAAAGGGGTTGTTGTGTATGGAGAGAGACACGGGGGTGAGTGAGTAGGGGGAGAGGTGTGTGTGTGTGTGTGTTTGTGTGCGTGTAGAGATGGGGTTTGGGTATGTTTTGGAGAGATGTATGTGTCTGTGTATGGAGGGAGAAATGGGTGTGTGTGTGGAGGGAGAGATGGGTGTGTAGAGGGAAACACAGGGTGTCACTGTGTGTCTGAATGTGTGTGTGTGTGTGTGTGTGTGTGTGTGTGTGGTTTTTTGAGGGGAAGACGGCTGTGGAGGGAGAGACAAGCATGTGGGTGTAGGGAAGTGGGTTTGTGTGTGTTCATGTGTGTGGAAGGACTGGGTTGTGAGTGTGCATGGAGAGACGAGGTGTAAATGTGGAGGGAGAAATAGGGGTGTGTGGAGGCATATTTATATGGAGAGAGTGTCAGATTGGGGCTTGGTGGGTGTGTGGGTTTGCGTATGTGGAGAGATTGGTTGTGTGTTTGTGTGTGGAGACTGGGTTTTTTGTGTGTTGAGGGAGAAATGGGTCTGTGTATGTGTGTAAGGAGAGACGGGGTAGAATGTGGAGGGAAAGACATGGTGTGGGTCTCTGTGTGTGGAGGGAATGGGCTCTGTGTGTGTTTGCATTTGTGGAGGGACTGGGGTGTGTGTTGGGAGGTGTGTGGAGATATTGCGGTGTGTTTGGGGAGAGACGTGTGTATGTGTGGGTGGAGGGAGTGACATGGTTGTGTGGTGTGTGTGTACAGATGGGGTTGTTTTGCGTTTAGGGAGAGGTGGGAGTATAGGTGTGGAGGGAGAGATGGTGTGTATGTTGGTGTGTGTGTAGAGAGTTGGATGTGTGTGGGTTTTAAGGGTGTAATGGGAGTGTTTGTGTGAAGGGAGAGACTGCTTTCTGTGTCTGTATAGGGAGACACGAGTGTGTGAGGTGGTGAGAGACAGGTGTGTGTGTGTGTGGAGAGATATGGGTTTGTGTGAGTGTGTGTGTAGAGATGGGAGTGTGTGTGGTAGGAGAAAAGGGGGAGCATGTACAGAGAGTGATGGAGGGACAAATGGGGGTTGTGGAAGGAGAGACTTGTGTGTGTGAGAGTGTGCATGTGTGGATGTAGAGACTGGGGGGGGGAGGGAGAGATAGGCATGTGTGTGTATTTGTGTGTGTGTAGTGGAGAGATGGGATTGTGGAAAGAGAGAGGGTTGTGTGGGGGGGACTGTGTAGAGATGGGCTTGTTGTGTGTGAATGGACATACAGGGAGAGTATGAGGGAGACACACGTGTTTGTGTGCATGGAGGGAGAGATGGGTGTGTGTGTGTGTGAGTGTGTGGAGAGACTAGCGTCTGGGTGTGGAGCAAGAGATGGGAGGATCTGGGGGGGGTGTTGGAATAAGAGATGCAGTGTGGGTCTGTGAATCCGTGTGTGTGTTGGAGACACTGGGATGTTTGTGTACATACATGGAGAGACGGGGGTGTGTGTATAGAGACTGGGGTAGGGGTGTGGATGGAGCAACAGTGGTTTGGAGGGAGAGACAGGTGTGAGTTTCTGTGTTTGTGTGTCAAGAGACTGGGGGGGTGGGTGTGCAGGTCAGAGGGGAGGAATGTGGAGGTAGAGACGGAGGAGGGTGTGGAGGGTGAAATGGATTTGTGTGTGTGTGCAAAGAGTGTTGTGCGGGTGTGGAGGGAGAGACCGGGATGTATAAAGGGAGAGACGCATGTGTGTATTTATCTGGAGGGGGAGACGGTTGTGTGTGGGGCTGTGTGTAGAGTAGGGGCCGTTGTGTGTGGAGAGCGAGATGGGTGTGTGTTTGGGTGTGTGTGGAGGGAGAGATGGGATTGTGTGAGGGGTCTGTGTAGAGATGGTGTTGTTGTTTCAAGGGAGAGACGGGGTGTGTGTGTGTGGATGGAGACACTGTGTTTTGTGTGTGAGAGTGTGGAGTGATGGGGGTGAGGGTGGGGAGGGAGAGTTGGGGTGTGTGTGTGGAAGAGAGTGTTGTGGAGAGATGGGTGTGAATGTTTGTGGAGATGTGTGTGTGTGTGTGTTTCTGCATGGGTGTGTGTAAGGAGAGATTGGGGGTGTGAAGGGAGAGAGAGAGATGGTGTTTTTATGTGTGGAGTGATGGGTGTGTGAGTGTGTATGTGTATGTGTGTAGAGACTGGGGTGTGTGTGTGGAGGGAAACAGGTTTGTGAGTTGTGGAGAAAGACTACATGTAACTGTGGAGGGAGAGATGTGTGTGTGTGTGTGCATGGAGAGACATCAGGTGCGCAAAGGGAATGATGGGTGTCTGTGGGTTTGTATGTGTGTGGAGGGAGAGATGCTGTTTGTGTCTGTGGGGGTGTGTGTGCATGTATATGGAGTGATTGGTTGTGTGTTTGTTGAGACTGGGGTTGTGTGTGTAGGGAGAGATGGATTTGTGTTTGTGTGGAGAGACTAGTGTGTGTGTGTGGAGAGAGAGATAGGAGATGTGGAGGGAGAATCAGGGGAATTGTAGAAGGAGAGACAGGAAGACTTGGAGGGAGATTCAGAAGGGGTGTGGAGGGAGTCAGGGTTGTGTGTGTTCTTGTGTGTGGAGTGATGGGTTAGACGTGTGTGTGTGTCTGTGTGTGTGCAGAGGGACTGGGGAGTGTGCGGATGCAGAGACAGGTGTGTGGGCATGTGTGTGTTGGGATGGGGTGTCAGTGGTGGGAGAGAAGTGTTTGTGTGGGAGAAGACTGGGGTGTGAGTGTGGAGTTAGAGATGGGGCAGTGACTGTATGTACGGAGAGACTCGTTTGTGTGTGTGTTTGTTTCCACTTGTGGTGACACTGGGGAGTGTGTGTGTGTGTAGAGAGATTGGGGTGTGTTTGGAGGGAGAGATGTGTGTATGTGTGTGTGGAGGGAGAGATGGAGGGTGTGGAGGAAGAGACGGTGTCATGTGTCGGTGTGTGTGTGTGTGGAGAGTTTGACGTGTGTGTGTTTTAAGGGTGAGACAGGGTGTTTGTGTGGGTGGAGAGACTGCTTTCTGTGTGTGTATGGATAAATGGGTGTGTGGGGGAAGAGAGAAAGGTTTGCGTCTCTGAGTGTGTGTACAGAGATGGGAGTGTGTGTGGAGGGAGCAACAGGGGATGTGTGGAGGGAGAAAAGGGGGAGCATGTAGACTGGGCAGGAAAGGGAGGAGAAATGGGGGGTTGTGAACAGAGAGACATGCAAGTGCACATGTGTGTAGAGACTGGGCTGTGTGTGTGTGTGTGTGTGTGTGTGTGTGTAGAGACTAGGGTGTGTGTTTGTGCACATGTGGAGAGATGGGGTGTGTGTGGAGGAAGAGGTGTGTGTGTGTGTTGAGACAGAGGTGTGAACATGCATAGGGAGATAGGGAAGTGTGTGTTTCTGGAGTGACAGTGTGTGTGTGGAGGGAGAGCCAGGGGTGTGTTTCTGGAGGGAGACTTGGGAGTGTCTGTGTGGAGGCAGAGATGGGTGTGTGTGTGTGGAGAGACAGCAGGAAGTGTGCAGGTGTGTGTGGACACAGTGGTGTCTGGGTGCAGGAGGAAACAGGTGTATGTGTGTAGGCACAGGTGTGTGCCTGTATGTGTGTATGCTGGAGAGTCTGTGAGGATTAGTGTGGAGAAAAGGACTGGGGTATGTGCGTGGAGGGAGAGACTGCGGTTGTGTGTATGGAGATACTAGCATGTGTGTGTGGACAGAGAGAGGACTGTGTGTGTGTGTGTAGAAAGGAGGTGTGTGGAGAGACAGAGGTGTGTGTGTGTGTGTGTGTGTGTGTGTGTGTGTAGACAGGGGTGTTTGTGTGTGGAGAGATTGGGGTGTGGTTGTGGAGGGAGAGGAGGGAGAATGTGGAGTGAAAAATGGGTGTTTGTTGGGGGCCGTTGGAAACAGATGGGAGTAAGAGAAAGAGACTGCAGTGTTTAGGTGTGTGGGTGTGGAGGGAGAGATGGGTGTACATGTATAGAGAAGGTGTGTGAGTAGAGGGAGAGACTGTTGAAGGTGAGTATGTGTGGAATGACCAGAGGGGTGTGGAGGGATAGACAGGGGTGTGTGTGCATGTGTGTGCATGTGGAGACATTGATGTGTATGTGTGTGTGTTGAGAGACTGGGGTGTCTGTGTGTTTCAGACAATGTGTGTGTGTGTGTGTAGAGATGCGTGTATGTGGCAGTTGAGGGAGAGAAGAGGGTTTGGAGGGAGAGTAAGGGATGTGTGTGGAATAGAGACTCTGTGTGTGTGTGTGTGTGTGTGTGTGTGTGTGGAGAGACTAGGTTGTGCATGTTTGTGGAGAGACAGGAGGTGTGTGGAGGGAGAGACATTTGTGTGTCTGTGGAAGGTGAAACAGGTGTGTGTGTGTAGGGAGAGATAGGGGTTGTGGAAGGACACACGGGTTTAGGTGTTTTTGACTGTGAGGACATGGGTGTGTGTGTGTATGGGTGTGGAGAGACTGGGTTGTGGGTGTGGAGGGAGAGAAAGGAGTAGGGAGAGATGTGTGTGTGTGTGTGTGTGTGTGTGTGTGTGTGTGTGTGTGTGTGTGTATGGAGGGAGAGATGAAAAGGTTAGGGGGGCAGATGAGGGTGTGTGGAGGAAGCCATAGAGATGGGGTTGATTTGTGGAGGGAGAGATAGGGGTGTAAAGGGAGAGATGGGTGTGTGTGTGTGTGTGTAAGGAGATATGGGTTTGTGTGTGTGTACATAGAGATGGGAGTGTGTGTGGAAGGAGCAACAGGGGAGCACAGAGAGGGAGACACTGGGCAGGATGGAGAGAGAAACAGGGATTGTGCAAGGACAGACATGTGTGTGTGTGTGTGTGTGTGTGTGTGTGTGTGTATAGCCTGACATATGGGTGGAGAGGGAGAGATAGGTTGAGTGTGTGGAGCGAGATGTGGGAAGTGTGTGTGTGTGTGTGCGTGTGTGAATGTGTGTGTGTGTGTGTGTGAAGGGAGAGAGTCAGTGTGTGTCTGAGTGCGTGTGTGTGGAGAGAATGGTTTGTGTGTTTGTGTGTGGATACTAGGCTGTGTCTGTGTTTTTGTGTACATGTGCATATTGGGGTGTGTATACAGGGAGAGCTGTGTGTGCGTTTGAGTGTGTGTATGGATGGAGAGACAGGTTTGTGTGTCTCCGGAGTGACAGTGTGTGTGTGGAGGGAGCTAGGGGTATGTTTCTGGAGGGTGACCTGGGGATGTTAGTGTGGAGGAAGAGATAGGGGTGTGTGTGTGTGCATGTGTGTGCGCTTGTGTGTGTGTGTGTGTGTAGAGAGAGAGACAGGCGGTGTGTGGAGAGAGAGGGGGTGTCTGTGTGTGCGTGTGTACACACAGGGTGATGTCTGTGTTTGGAGAGATTAGGGTATGCTTGTGAAGGTAGTGGCAGGGAGATGTGGAACGAGACATGGGTGTGTTTTTGGGGGATGTGGGAGAGACGGTGGGGAGAAAGAGACTGCAGTGTTGGTGTGTGTGAGTGCTGAGGGAGGGACTGGGGTTTATATTTGTGTAGACTGAGGTGGTTGTGGGGGTGTGGAGGTAGAAATGGGAGTATGTGTGTAGAGAAGGGGTGTGAGTGGAGGGAGAGACTGGCGAAGGGGTGTGTGTGTGTGTAGAGCCGAGAGTGGTGTGGAGGGATAGACAGGGGTGTGTGTGCAATTGGAGACATTGATTTGTGTGTGTGTGTGTGTGTGTTGAGAGACTGCGGTGTCTGTGTGTTTCAGGCAATGGGAATGTGGGTGTGGACAGAGAGAAATCAGTGTGTGTGTGTGTGTGTGTGTGTGTGTGTGTGTAGAGATGGGAGTATGAGGGAGCTGAGGGAGGGAAGAGGGTTTGGAGGGATAGTAGGGGATGTGTGTGTGTGTGTGTGTGTGTGTGTGTGTGTGGATAGACTAGGTTGTGCATGCTTGTGGAGAGATGGGAGGTGTGTGGAGGTAGAGATATTTCCCTGTGTGTGTATGGAAGGTGAAACGGATGTGTGTGTGTGTGTGTGTGTGTGTGTATGTGTGTGTGTGTGTGTGTTGAGGGAGAGAAGGAGATGTGCATGCCTAGGGTTAGACTGGTGTGTGTGTGTGTGTGTGTATGGGTGTGTGTGTGTGTGTGTGTGTGTGTAAGACTGGCGTGTGGGTGTGGAGCAACAGGGGAGCGTATACGGAGAGAGACTGGGCAGGATGGAGGGAGAAACAGGGATTGTGGAAGGACGGACGTGTGTGTGTTTGTGTGTGTACAGCCTTAAATATGGGTGGGGAGGGAGAGATCATTTGAGTGTGTGGAGCAAGATATGGGAAGTGTGTGTGTGTGTGTGTGTGTGTGTGAAGGAAGAGATGCAGTGTGGCTCAGAGTGTGTGTGGAGAGAATGGTTTGTGTGTTTATGTGTGGAAACTAGGCTGTGTCTCTGTTTTTGTGTACATGTGCAGATATGGGGTGTGTGTGTAGTGAGAGATGTGTGTGTGTTTGCATGTGTGTATGGATGGGGAGACAGGTTTGTGTGTGTCTGGAGTGACAGTGTGTATGTGGAGGGAGAGCTGTGGTGTGTTTCTGGATGGAGACCTGAGGATGTTTGTGTGGAGGATAGGGGGATGTGTGTGTGTGTCTGTGTGTGTGTAGAGAGAGAGACAGGAGGTGTGTGGAGAGGGGGAGGGGTGTTTGTGTGTGCATGTGTAGAGACAGGGTGATGTTTGTGTTTGGAGAAATTGGGGTGTGGTTGTGAAGGGAGTGGCAGGGAGATGTGGAGTGAGACATGGGTGTGTTTTGGGGGGTTGTGGGAGAGACGGTGGGGAGAAAGAGACTGCAGTGTTTGGGTGTGTGTGCTGAGGGAGGGATGGGTTTATGTTTGTGTAGACTGGGGTGCTTGTGGGGGTGTGGAGGTAGAGATGGGAGTATGTGTGTAGAGAAGGGGTGTAAATGGAGGGAGAGACTGGCGAAGGGGTGTGTGTGTGTGTGCGCGTGCACATGTGGATGGAGTCATGTGTGGAGGGAGAGAAGTGTGTGTGTATGAACAGACTGGGGTTTGAGTATGGAGTTCGAGATGGAGGTATCGGTGTATGTGTGGAGAGACAGCTCTGTGTGTGTGTGTAGAGACTGGGCTCTGTTTGTGTTTGTTTGAACTTGTGGAGAGATTGGGGTGGGTGTGTGAAGAGACTGGGGTGTGTTTGGAGGGAGAGATGTGTGTCTGAGTATGTGGAGGGAGAGACATGGTTGTGTAGCGTGTGTGTTTACTGATGGGGTTGTTCTGTGTTTAGGGAGAGATGGGAGTAGAGGTGTGGAGGGAGAGATGTTGTGTGTGTTGGTGTGTGTTGGTGTGTGTGTGTGTGGAGAGTTGGATGTGTGTGGATTATAAGGGTGGGACGGGGGTGTTTGTGTGGAAGGAAAGACTGCTTTGTGTGTGTGCGTGCGTGTGTGTGTGTGTGTGTGTGGAGAGACAGATGTGTGTGTGGATGGAGACACTGTTTGTGTGTGAGAGTGTGGAGTGATGGGGGTGAGGGTGGGGAGGGAGAGTTGGGGTGTGTATGTGTGTGTGTGTAGAAGAGAGTGTTGTGGAGAGATGGGTGTGTGTGTTTCTGCATGGGTGTGTGCAAGGAGAGATTGGGGGTGTGGAGGGAGAGACAGGGTTGTGTGGGGTGTGTGTGGAGACTGGCTTGTGTATGGAGAGACCGGGGTGAGTGAGTGAAGGGAGAGATGTGTGTGTGTGTGTGTGTGTGTGTGTGTGTGTGTGTGTGTGTGTGTGTTGTGAAGAGACTAGGGTGGGGGTGTGAAGGCAGGGACAGGGGTGTGGGTGTGCTAGTGTGTGTGGAGAGGTGGGGTTTTGGTGTGTTTTTGGAGGGACGGCTATGTGTTTTTGTGTGGAGAGCTTGGTGTGTGGGGGTTTTAAGGGTGAGATGAGGGTTGTGGAGGGAGACACAGGGGTATGTGTGTGGAGGGAGAGTTTAGGGTTGTGGATGGAGAGATGGAGTGTTTGTGGAGGGAGAAACGGGGGTATGTATAGGGAGATTCAGGGGGTACAGAGGCAGAGACAGGTGTGTGGGTGTTTTTGTGTGTGGAATGATGAGTTTTCATGTGTGTGTAGATACTGGGGGTTAAGTGTGTAGGGAGAAATGGTGTGTGTGTGTGGAGGGAGAGATGGGTGTGTAGAAGGGGAGAGGGGTGTGATGGGTGTGTGGTGGGGGGGAGATGCAGTTTGGCTCTTTGTGTGTGTGTGTATGTGTTGAGTGAGAAAAGGGTGGGTGTGTGTGGAGGGAGAGACAAGGGAGTGTGTGGAAAAAGAGATGGGGGTGTGGGTGTGTAGAAGGAGAGATTCGGGTATGGAGGGAGAGACAGGGTTCTGTGGGCATGTATGTGTGTAGAAAAGGGGTTGTTGTGTATGGAGAGAGACACGGGGGTGAGTGAGTAGAGGGAGAGGTGTGTGTGTGTGTTTGTGTGTGTGTAGAGATGGGGTTTGGGTATGTTTTGGAGAGATGTATGTGTCTGTGTATGGAGGGAGAAATGGGTGTGTGTGTGGAGGGAGAGATGGGTGTGTAGAGGGAAAGACAGGGTGTCACTGTCTGAATATATGTGTTTGTTTGTGTGTGTGTGTGTGTGTGTGTGTCGATTTTTGTGGGGAAGACGGCTGTGAAGGGAGAGACAAGCATGTGGGTGTTTGTGTGTGTAGGGAAGTGGGTTTGTGTGTGTTCATGTGTGAGGAAGGACTGGGTTGTGAGTGTGCATGGAGAGACGAGGTGTAAATGTGGAGGGAGAAATAGGGGTGTGTGGAGGCATATTTATATGGAGAGAATGTCAGATTGGGGCTTGGTGGGTGTGTGGGTTTGTGTATGTGGAGAGATTGGTTGTGTGTTTGTGTGTGGAGACTGGGTTTTTTGTGTGTTGAGGGAGAAATGGGTCTGTGTATGTGTGTAAGGAGAGACGGGGTAGAATGTGGAGGGAAAGACATGGTGTGGGTCTCTGTGTGTGGAGGGAATGGGCTCTGTGTGTGTTTGCATTTGTGGAGGGACTGGGGTGTATGTTGGGAGGTGTGTGGAGATATTGGGGTGTGTTTGGGGAGAGATGTGTGTATGTGTGGGTGGAGGGAGTGACATGGTTGTGTGGTGTGTGTGTGTGTGTACAGATGGGGTCGTTTTGTGTTTAGGGAGAGATGGGAGTATAGGTATGGAGGGAGAAATGGTGTGTGTGTGGTGTGTGTGTGGAGAGTTGGATGTGTGGGGGTTTTAAGGGTGGGATGAGAGTGTTTGTGTGAAGGGAGAGACTGCTTTCTGTGTGTGTGTGTATAGGGAGACACGAGTGTGTGGGGTGGTGAGAGACAGGTGTGTGTGTTTCTGTGGAGAGATATGGGTTTGTGTGTGTGTGTGTGTGTGTAGAGATGGGAGTGTGTGTGGTAGGAGAAAAGGGGGAGCATGTACAGAGAGTGATGGAGGGACAAATGGGGGTTGTGGAAGGAGAGACTTGTGTGTGTGAGAGTGTGCATGTGTGGATGTAGAGACTGGGGGGTGTGGAGGGAGAGATAGGCATGTGTGTGTATTTGTGTGTGTGTAGTGGAGAGATGGGATTGTGGAAAGAGAGAGGGTTGTGTGGGGGGGACTGTGTAGAGATGGGCTTGTTGTGTGTGAATGGACATACAGGGAGAGTATGAGGGAGACACACGTGTTTGTGTGCATGGAGGGAGAGATGGGTGTGTGTGTGTGTGAGTGTGTGGAGAGACTAGCGTCTGGGTGTGGAGCAAGAGATGGGAGGATCTGGGGGGGTGTTGGAATAAGAGATGCAGTGTGGGTCTGTGAATCTGTGTGTGTGTTGGAGACACTGGTATGTTTGTGTACACACATGGAGAGACGGGGGTGTGTGTATAGAGACCGGGGTAGGGGTGTGGATGGAGCAACAGCGGGGTGGAGGGAGAGACAGGTGTGAGTTTCTGTGTTTGTGTGTCAAGAGACTGGGGGGGTGGGTGTGCAGGGCAGAGGGGAGGAATGTGGAGGTAGAGAAGGAGGAGGGTGTGGAGGGTGAAGTGGATTTGTGTGTGTGTGCAAAGAGTGTTTTGTGGGTGTGGAGGGAGAGACCGGGACGTATAAAGGGAGAGACGCATGTGTGTATTTATCTGGAGGGGGAGACGGTTGTGTGTGGGGCTGTGTGTAGAGTAGGGGCCGTTGTGTGTGGCGAGCGAGACGGGTGTGTGTTTGTGTGTGTGTGTGTGTGTAAGGAGAGATGGGATTGTGTGAGGGGTTTGTGTAGAGATGGTGTTGTTGTGTCAAGGGAGAGACAGGGTGTGTGTGTGGATGGAGACACTGTGTTTTGTGTGTGAGAGTGTGGAGTGATGGGGGTGAGGGTGGGGAGGGAGAGTTGGGGTGTGTGTGTGTGTGTGTGGAAGAGAGTGTTGTGGAGAGATGGGTGTGGATGTTTGTGGAGATGTGTGTGTGTGTGTGTGTGTGTGTTTCTGCATGGGTGTGTGTAAGGAGAGATTGGGGGTGTGAAGGGAGAGAGATATGGTGTTTATATGTGTGGAGTGATGGGTGTGTGAGTGTGTATGTGTATGTGTGTAGAGACTGGGGTGTGTGTGTGGAGGGAAACAGGTTTGTGAGTTGTGGGGAAAGACTACATGTAACTGTGGAGGGAGAGATGTGTGTGTGTGTGTGTGTGTGTGTGTGTGTGTGTGTGTGTGCATGGAGAGACATCAGGTGCGCAAAGGGAATGATGGGTGTCTGTGGGTTTGTATGTGTGTGGAGGGAGAGATGCTGTTTGTGTCTGTGGGGGTGTGTGTGCATGTATATGAAGAGATTGGTTGTGTGTTGTTGAGACTGGGGTGTGCGTGTGTATGGAGAGATGGATTTGTTTGTGTTTATGTGGAGAGACTAGGGTGTGTGTGTGGAGGGAGAGATAGGAGATGTGGAGGGGGAATCGGGGGACTTGTAGAAGGAGAGACAGGAAGACTTGGAGGGAGATTCAGAAGGGGTGTGGAGGGAGTCAGGGTTGTGTGTGTTCTTGTGTGTGGAGTGATGGGTTAGACGTGTGTGTGTGTCTGTGTGTGTGCAGAGGGACTGGGGAGTGTGCGGATGCAGAGACAGGTGTGTGGGCATGCGTGTGTTGGGATGGGGTGTCTGTGGTGGGAGAGAAGTGTTTGTGTGGGAGAAGACTGGGGTGTGAGTGTGGAGTTAGAGATGGGGAAGTGACTGTATGTATGGAGAGACTGGTGTGTGTGTGTTTGTTTCCACTTGTGGTGACACTGGTGTGTGTGTGTGTGTGTGTGTGTGTAGAGAGAGATTGGGGTGTGTTTGGAGGGAGAGATGTGTGTATGTGTGTGTGGAGGGAGAGATGGAGGGTGTGGAGGAAGAGACAGTGTCATGTGTCAGTGTGTGTGTGTGGAGAGCTCGACATGTGTGTATTTTAAGGATGAGACAGGGTGTTTGTGTGGGTGGAGAGACTGCTTTCTGTGTGTGTATGGAGAAATGGGTGTGTGGGGGAAGAGAGATAGGTTTGCGTCTCTGAGTGTGTGTACAGAGATGGGAGTGTGTGTGGAGGGAGCAACAGGGGATGTGTGGAGAGAGAAAAGGGGGAGCATGTAGACTGGGCAGGAAAGGGAGGAGAAATGGGGGTTGTGAACAGAGAGACGTGCAAGTGCACGTGTGTGTAGAGACTGGGCTGTGTGTGTGTGTGTGTATGTGGAGACTAGGCTGTGTGTGTGTTTGTGCACATGTGGAGAGATGGGGTGTGTGGAGGGAGAGGTGTGTGTGTGTGTTGAGACAGAGGTGTGAACATGCATAGGGAGATAGGGATGTGTGTGTTTCTGGAGTGACAGTGTGTGTGTGGAGGGAGAGCCAGGGGTGTGTTTCTGGAGGGAGACTAGGGAGTGTTTGTGTGGAGGCAGAGATGGGTGTGTGTGTGTGGAGAGACTGCAGGGAGTGTGCAGGTGTGTGTGGACACAGTGGTGTGTGGGTGCAGGAGGAAACAGGTGTATGTGTGTAGGCACGGGTGTGTGCCTGTATGTGTGTATGCTGGAGAGTCTAGGAGGATTAGTGTGGAGAAAAGGACTGTGGTATGTGCGTGGAGGGAGAGACTGCGGTTGTGTATATGGAGAGACTAGCATGTGTGTGTGGACGGAGAGATGATTGTGTGTGTGTGTAGAGAGGAGGTGTGTGGAGAGACAGAGGTGTTTGTGTGTGTGTGTGTGTGTGTGTGTGTGTGTGTGGAGACGGGTGTTTGTGTGTGGAGAGATTGGGGTGTGGTTGTTGAGGGAGAGTAGGGAGAATGTGGAGTGAAAAATGGGTGTTTGTTGGGGGTAGTTGGAAACAGATGGGAGTAGGAGAAAGAGACTGCGGTGTTTAGGTGTGTGGGTGTGGAGGGAGAAACGGGTGTACATGTGTATAGAAGGTGTGTGAGTAGAGGGAGAGACTGTGGAAGGTGAGTGTGTGTGGAGAGACCAGAGGGGTGTGGAGGGATAGACAGGGGTGTGTGTGCATGTGGAGACATTGATGTGTATGTGTGTGTGTTGAGAGACTGGGGTGTCTGTATGTTTCAGACAATGTTTGTATGTGTAGAGATGCGTGTATGTGGCAGTTGAGGGAGAGAAGAGGGTTTGGAGGGAGAGTAGGGGATGTGTGTGTGGAATAGAGAACTGTTTGTGTGTGTGGAGAGACTAGGTTGTGCATGTTTGTGGAGAGACAGGAGGTGTGCGGAGGGAGAGACATTTGTGTGTCTGTGGAAGGTGAAACAGGTGTGTGTGTGTAGGGAGAGATAAGGGTTGTGGAGGGAGACACGGATTTGGGTGTTTGTGATTGTGAGTACATGGGTGTGTGTGTGTGTGTGTGTGTATGGGTGTGGAGAGACTGGGTTGTGGGTGTGGAGGGAGAGAAAGGAGTAGGGAGAGATGGGGGGGGGTGTGGGGGTGTGTGTGTCTGTGTGTGTGTGTGTGTATGGAGTGAGAGATGAAAAGGTTAGTGGGGCAGATGAGGGTGTGTGGAGGAAGCTGTAGAGATGGGGTTGATTTGTGGAGGGAGAGATGGGGGTGTAGAGGGAGAGATGGGTGTGTGTGTGTGTGTAAGAGATATGGGTTTGTGTGTAAGTGTGTACATAGAGATGGGAGTGTGTGTGGAAGGAGCAACAGGGGAGCACAGAGAGGGAGAGACTGGGCAGGATGGAGGGAGAAACAGGGATAGTGCAAGGACAGACGTGTATGTGTGTGTGTGTGTGTATGTGTATAGCCTGACATATGGGTGGAGAGGGAGAGATCGGTTGAGTGTGTGGAGCAAGATGTGGGAAGTGTGTGTGTGTGTGTGTGTGTGTGTGTGTGTGAAGGGAGAGATTCAGTGTGGGTCTGAGTGTGTGTGTGTGGAGAGAATGGTTTGTGTGTGGATACTAGGCTGTGTCTGTGTTTTTGTGTACATGTGCATATATGGGGTGTGTGTACAGGGAGAGGTGTGTGCGTTTGAGTGCATGTATGGATGGAGAGACAGGTTTGTGTGTCTCCTAGTGACAGTGTGTGTGTGGAGGGAGCTAGGGGTGGGTTTCTGGAGGGTGACCTGGGGATGTTAGTGTGGAGGAAGAGATAGGTGTGTGTGTGTGTGTGTGTGTATGTGTGTGTAGAGAGAGACAGGCGGTGTGTGGAGAGAGAGAGAGGGGTGTCTGTGTGTGCGTGTGTAGACACAGGGTGATGTCTGTGTTTGGAGAGATTGGGGTATGCTTGTGAAGGTAGTGGCAGGGAGATGTGGAACGAGACATGGGTGTGTTGTTGGGGGGTGTGGGAGAGACGGTGGAGCAAAAGAGACTGCAGTGTTGGTGTGTGTGAGTGCTGAGGGAGGGACTGGGGTTTATGTTTGTGTAGACTGGGGTGGTTGTGGGGGTGTGGAGGTAGAAACGGGAGTATGTGTGTAGAGAAGGGGTGTAAGTGGAGGGAGAGACTGTCGAAGGTGTGTGTGTGTGTGTGTGTGTGTGTGTGTGTGTGTGTGTGTGTGTGTGTAGAGCCCAGAGTGGTGTGGAGGGATAGACAGGGGTGTGTGTGCAGGTGTGAGCACTTGGAGACATTGATTTGTGTGTGTGTCTGTTGAGAGACTGTGGTGTCTGTACGTTTCAGGCAATGGGAATGTGTGTGTGGACAGAGAGAAATCAGTGTGTGTGTGTAGAGATGGGAGTATGAGGGAGCTGAGGGAGAGAAGAGGGTTTGGAGGGATAGTAAGGGATGTGTGTGTATGTGTGTGTGTGGATAGACTAGGTTGTGTGTGCTTGTGGAGAGATGGGAGGTGTGTGGAGGCAGAGATATTTCCCTGTGTGTGTATGGAAGGTGAAACGTGTGTGTGTGTGTGTGTGTGTGTGTGTTGAGGGAGAGAAGATGTGCATGCCATGGGTTAGACTGGTGTGTGTGTGTGTTTGTAGAGAGACTGGGCTATTTGTGTTTCTTTGCACTTGTGGAGTGACTGGGATGTGTGTGTGGGTGTGTGTGTGGATAGACTGGGGTTGGTTTGGAGGGATAGATGTGTGATTGTGTGTGTGGAGGTAGAGACATAGTTGTGTGTGTGGGGTGTGTACGGATGGGGTCATTGTGTGTTTATGGCGGGATGGAAACATAGGTGTGGAGGGAGAAACAGTGTTGTGTGTGTTGGTGTGTGTGTGGAGAGTTGGATGTGTGTGGTTATAAGGGTGGGTCGGGGGTGTTTGTGTGGAGGGAGAGCCTGCTTTCTGTGTGTGTGTGTGTGTGTGTGTGTGTGTGTGTGTGTGTGTGTGTGTGTAGGCAGACATGGGTGTTTGGGGGGGAAGAGACAGCTGTGTGTGTGTGGAGGGAGAGATGGGTTTGTGTGTGTTTGCGTGTGTGTCTGGAGTGACAGTATGAGTATGTGTGTGGAGGGAGAGCTGAGGTGTGTTTCCAGAGGGATACCTGGGGATGTTTGCATGGAGGGAGAGATGGTGTGTGTGTGTGTGTGTGTGTGTGTGTGTGTGTGTGTGTGTGTAGAGTGACACGAGGTGTGTGGAGAGAGGGAGGGTATCTGTGCGTGTGTAGACACAGGGTGATGTCTGTGTTTGGAGAGACTGGGGTGTGGTTGTGAAGGCAGTGGCAGGGAGATGTGGAGACATGGGTGTGTTTTGGGGGGTGTGAGAGAGACGGTGGGGAGAAAGAGACTGCAGTGTTTGGGTGTGTGTGTGTGCTGAGGAAGGGACTGGGGTTTACGTTTGTGTAGACTGGGGTGCTTATGGGGGGGTGGAGGTAGAGACGGGAGTATGTGTGTAGAGAAGGGGTATAAGTGGAGGGAGAGACTGGCAAAGGTGTGTGTGTGTGTGTGTGTGTGTGTGTGTGTGTAGAGCCCAGAGTGGTGTGGAAGGATAGACAGGGGTGTGTGTCCATGTGGAGACATTGATGTGTATGTGTGTATGTTGAGAGACTGGGGTGTCTGTATGTTTTAGGCAATGGGAATGTGGGTGTGGATGGAGAGAAATCAGTGTGTGTGTGTGCGTGTGTGTGTGTGTGTATGTGTGAACATGGATGGGGTTGTGTGTGGTGGGAGAGAAGAGTGTGTGTGTGTGAACAGAGTGGGGTTTGAGTGTGGAGTTAGAGATGGGGGTATGGGTGTATGTGTTGAAAGACGGGTGTGTGTGTGTGTCTGTGGAGAGACTGGACTCTGTTTTTACACCTGTGGAGAGATTGGGGTGTGTGTGGAGTGAGAGACATGGTTGTGTGTGGGGTGTGTGTGTGTGTACAGATGGTGTCATTTTGTGTTTAGGGAGAGATGGGAGTACAGGTGTGGAGGGAGAAACAGTGTTGTGTGCATTGGTGTGTGTGTGTAGAGTTGGATGTGTGTGGGTGTTAAGGGTGGGGTGGGAGTGTTTGTGTGAAGGGAGAGACTGCGTTCTGTGTGTGTGTGTATAGGGAGACACGAGTGTGTGGGGTGGTGAGAGACAGGTGTGTGTGTGTGTGGAGAGAGATATGGGTTTGTGTGTGAGTGTGTGTGTAGAGATGGGAGTGTGTGTGGTAGGAGAAAAGGGGGAGCATGTACAGAAAGTGATGGAGGGACAAATGGGGGTTGTGAAAGGAGAGATGTGTGTGTATGTGTGTGTGTGTATGTAGAGACAAGGCGTTGTCGAGGGGGAGACAGGTGTATGTGTGTAGAGATGGGGGTGTGTGTATTTGTGTGTGTGTACTGGAGAGATGGGGGTTGTGGAAAGAGAGATGGTGTTGTGTGGGAGGTCTGTGTAGAGATGGGCTTGTTGTGTGTGAATGGACATACAAGGAGAGTATGAGGGAGACACAGGTGTGTGTGTGCATGGAGGGAGAGACGTGTGTGTGTGTGTGTGCACGCGCGCACGCAGAGACTGGCATGTGGGTGTGGAGTGAGAAATGGGAGGAGTCTGGGGGGGTGTTGGAACAAGAGACGCAGGGTGGGTCTGTGCGTCCGTGTGTGTGTTGGAGACACTGGGGTGTTTGTGTACACACATGGAGAGACGGGTGTGTGTGTGTAGAGAGACTGGGGTATGAACGTGGATGGAGCAACCATGGGGTGGAGGGAGAGAGGCATGTGAGTTTATGTGTTTGTATGTGGAGAGACTGGGGGGTGGGTGTGCAGGCGGAGAGGGGAGGAATGTGTAGGGAGAGAACAAGGAGGGTATAGAGGGAGAAACGGATTTGTGCGTGTGTGCAAAGAGTGTTGTGTGGGTGTGGAGGGAGAGACTGGGAAGTGTAAAGGGAGAAACACGTGTGTGTGTGTTTGTGTGGAGGGGGAGACGGGGTTGTGTGTAGAGATGGGGCTGTTGTGTGTGGAGAGTGAGGTGTGTGTGTGTGTGTGTGTGGAGGGAGAGAAGTGTTTTGAGTCTGTGTGTGTGCACCCCTGTGGAGAGACGTGTGTGTGTGTGTGTGTGTGTGTGTGTGTGTGTGTAGGGAGAGACAGGGAGTTGTTTTTGTGTGGAGAGACTGAGGTGGGCTTGTGGAGGGAGGAACAGGGGTGTGGGTGTTGTGTGTGTAGAGAAATGGGGTTTGGGTGTGTGCATTTGATGGTACAAAAGTATTTAGTCCACAGCAGTTTCTGTGACCTCCCTCTATTATCTAGTGTTCTTCTTAATGTGTTAACTAGTCTTTTAATTAATGCTAAATTAATATTTTTATTTCATTTAATTATTTTTGTTAGTAGCTTCATTATTTTATGCAAGCAAATAGAGTATAAAATTAGATATACTCTTAGATAACTCTTATCTAAGTTCTTTAAAGTTCAGTTTTATGGAGAAGAGGAATCAGACTTTGTCAGGACTTGATTATCTTGAGTATTTCTCCAAGAAATCAAATGTGTTATCTAGAAACCTAATTCATTAGGCTTGTCTAGTACATACTTTGTCTAGTAACCTCTGGTTTAGAGGCAGAGCAGAGTTGGGAGGTGCGTACCTATCCTACTTGACTAGTGCTATTACCTTTCCCATGCCTAACTCATCCCATATAAGAAGGCTTATAGCTCTAAGAGTTTATTGTCAAAATCAGTCAGCTTATGTTTCTATTTGCTTAATGATTGAATATTTTCAACAGTAAAGACAAAGTGGCTTTAACCTAGTGATTAAGCAAATTAAATACAGAGAAGAAATAAAACTCATCTATGTAGGACATTTCTTACACAGAAGAAATTTTCTTTCAGAAAATAGAATATTTCAAAATTTGTTGGTCTTCTGATATTGGAAAGAAACAGAAGGTCAAATTTAATTAATTCTGTGTGACTTGTCCATATATCACTGTAAAATAATAAAAGTATCTTCTTCTTTTGAAATGACTTTGATTTTAAGTATAGTTCCCAGTTTCTTTAAGTAGATTAACAATAAGGTTGCCTGTAAATTTTAAACATTTAATGTCAATTACCATATAAAATAATAATGTATCTTTCCTGTCCATGAATTTCTTGGATTTTGTTTTTCATTCTAATTTTGTTCCGTTTACAAATGTCTTTACCTTATCACGTTTCACAAGTTTCAGCAGAGACAGTAATTACAGGCTATTCACAGGCTTAGGTAAATCCCAATGCTATTTATGGCTGGACATAATGCCTCTCTTTAGAAATAGAGATTTCTGCAATAAAGACTCAAACAGAATTTTGAATATCTAACAGGTATAGTTACCTGTTCAGTCCACTATCTAATTTTAATAGTCTCACAGAAAGTACACAAACTCTTTCTAATTTTTAAACTATTTACTTGGTAATCTTTCCTTCTGCCTAATAGACCAGAGGTCCCCTAGCAATTCAGTCTTCCCTCCTCTTCATATTCTTAGAGAGGTACATTACTCTTACAGGCCTTCAGGGACAACTTAGTGGGCTGCAGTGAGTATTAACATTGAGAAAAACATTTACTTTAGAAAAAAGAGATCATACTTATACTATTAGACCCTGTAAATCTAATTTTTATTTTCACCAAATTGATGTTTGCACATACTTTCAAAAACTACACTGAAGAAATCAAAGAGGAAATCAAAAAATACCTAGAGACAAATGAAAACGAAAGTACAATGATCTAAAACCTATGGGAGGGCTTCCCTGGTGGCACAGTGGTTGAGCATCTGCCTGCTGATGCAGGGGACATGGGTTCGAGACCTGGTCTGGGAAGATCCCACGTGCCATGGAGCAACTAGGCCCGTGCGCCACAACTACTGAGCCTGCGCGTCTGGAGCTTGTGCTCCACAAGAGAGGCTGCAACAGTGAGAGCCCCGTGCACCACGATGAAGAGTGGCCCCCGCTCAACGCAACTAGAGAAAGCCCTCGCACAGAAACAAAGACCCAACAGAGCCAAAAATAAATAAATAAATAAATAAATGAAAACCTATGGGATGCAGCAAAAGCAGTTCTAAGAAGGAAGTTTACAGCAATACAATCTTTCCTCAGGAAACAAGAAAAACCTCAAATAAATGACCTAACCTTACACCTAAAGCAATTAGAGAAAGAACAAACAATACCCATTACTAGAAGGAAAGAAATCCTAAAGAGCAGAGCAGAAATAAGTGAAATAGAGACAAAGAAAGCAATAGCAAGGATCAATGAAACTAAAAGCTCGTTCTTTGAAAAGATAAACAAAATTGATAAACCTTTAGCCAGACTCATCAAGAAAAAAAAAGGGAGAGGACTCAAATCAGTAAAATTAGAAACGGAAAAGGAGAAGTTACAAAAGACACCACAGAAACACAAAGGATCATAAGAGACTACTATAAGCAACTATATACCAATAAAATGGACAATCTAGAAGAAAGGGCCAAATTCTTAGAAAGGTACCATCTCCCAAGACTGAAGCAGGAAGAAATAGAAAATAGGAACAGACCAATCACAAGTACTGAAAAGCTAAATAGTGTTGAAAGGATGTTAGTAATAACAGTAATGCCCTATTCCATCTCTTCCCAGCTCTAGAATTTGTTCTCAGGATCAACCTCTTCCAAATTTAAAAAATTTTTGATACCTATCTTGCTATTCCAAATAGTATGCTTATTCTGAGAGCTCTTGATTTATTCAGTTTTGACATAAATATAACCAATTTTATTAGAGTAAATCAGCACCTGGTTCCCTCATACTTTCATCCCCCTTGCAGTCTCTATGTCCTTATAAAGCGATTTATTAAATCAATACTCAGTGTTCTATTACATTAATATAGATATGGTTCAAAGCTGAGCCCATTAGTATACCATAACTCCATTTCCCTCACCCTGGAATACGTTTAGTCAATTTGTTTAGCTATATAGTATACCAAAGTTATGTTACTTTCCTCTGGAATTTGCTTTCCAATGTATGTAATTATTGTTAGGTTTTTTTTAAACAATTGCTAATCTTCCCAAACACTAGTATCATTTAACTCAGTTTTTCACAAATTAAAGGGCACTTCTTTTCTTTAAGACTTAGCTTGCATGACAGTTTTCAGGGCCTGTCCATTTATATTCTAGAACGAGGCACTGGCAAACTTTTTGGATGCTTTCTGCTCATAGATGGGATGCCCGCTACTGGGCATCACCATGGGTCAAACGCTCAGTGAGGCAGCTGTTTCACTGTGGACTTTCCAAGGTTAGTATGCCTTGATTTTTCAAGCACTTAATGTAGAGAAAGAGTCTTCAGTTCCCTGCTTATGACTGTATTTATTTTTTCTATTTCTGCATTTAAAAAGTTCACACAAATGTAGTGGTTTAAGCAAAACATTATCTCACAGTTTCTGTGGACAGGAGTCTGGGAATACCTAAGCTGGGTCCTCTGCTCATATCTTCCAAGCCTTCAATCAAGATAGTAGGTCAGGCTGACTTCTCATGTGGTGCTTGAGGTTGTCTTCCAAGTTATGTAAGATTGCTAGCAAAATTAAGATTGCTGTCAGAATTCAGTTTCTTAGTTGTAGGACTGAGGTCCTCAGCCCCTAGAAGCTGTCTTTGTCCATAGGCTGTTCATAACATAGCTGTATGCTTCAAGGCCAGTAGAAGAGCATCTCAGGTCTTCAAAGAAGGATCAAGACCTCTTTTTAAAAATTCATCTAATTAGGTCAGGCCTATCCTGGATAACCCCCTTTGATTAATTACTAGTCAGCTGGATTTAATTCCAAGTCACCTTATTTACATCTGCAAAGTCTTTCCACCTTTGTGATATAAATATGGGAATGATCACTCATGCATTCACAAGTCTGATCCCACTCAAGGGAAGGAGACTGTATATGGGTGTGAGTCAGTGGGAATCATCTTAAGAAGTCTGTTCCCCACAGAGTTCTAAGTGTGTCTGTTGGTGGGGGAATTCAATTCAGCCCATGACATGTTACTAACTATAAATGGAACATTTAAAAATTGTTTTTCGGGACTTCCCTGGTGGTGCAGTGGTTAAGAATCCGCCTGACAACGCAGGGGACACAGGTTCGAGCCCTGGTCCGGGAAGATCCCACATGCCGTGGAGCAACTAAGCCCGTGTGCCACAGCTACTGAGCCTGCGCTCTAGAGCCCACATGCCACAACTACTGAGACTGAGTGCCACAACTACTGAAGCCTGTGTGCCTACAGCCTGTGCTCTGCAACAAGAGAAGCCACAACAATGAAAAGCCCACGCACTGCAACGAAGAGTAGCCCCAGCTTGCCACAAGTAGAGAAAGCCCGCATGCAGCAACGAAGACCCAATGCAGCCTAGATAAATAAATAAATAAATTTATTTTTTTAATTGTTTTTCTGTTTGCTGTTGATATATTTATCCACAATTGATTTGTATACTGACCTTGTGCCCAGCAAAATTACGAATTTCCTGATTTCTAATATTTTAGTGCAATTTAAAAAGTTTTGTACATATATAATCATGCAATTTGTGGATAATAGTGCTTTATTTATTCCCCTCCAGTAATTACAGTTTCTATTACTTTCATTACGTTAACGCTTAGGCTAGGACCTCTAATATTATAATAAAATTCATCATAGTGGGCATCCATTTGTTTTTGGAAGGCAAGATTAACATTTCACCATTGTGATTTATTATAGTATTTTCTTGATCTTTTATCACATTAAGTGATTTCCATAATTGACTAAGGTTTTCATGAATATATATTGAGTTTTATCCATTTTCAAATGTATTTATGTGATTTCTTTCTTTAAAAATTTCCCATTATTTGTGCCAATGAATTTCCTCCAGTTAAATGAGTCTGAGCTTCACTGTTTTAGAGGGAGGGAGGTGATTATTCCTCCTAAAACACAAAATGCTTCCTTGAGGTTCTAAGATACCAGTAGTCAGTGCAAATCCCTAAGGTATTAAAGCATACAGCATGTTGTCAAGTTTCTCAATGTAAAATGTTATTTTGAATATCTTTAACACTTGCAAAGTCCACTCTTGTGATTTTTGCCTTTTTAGAGCGAATCCAATAAATCTTTGATGTGATCCTGAGCACACTCAAAGGCCTGAATGGTATCCAGGTACACACATAATGCAAATCTTACCTGGCATCAAGCTTTAGTGATTAGCAAAGACTCCAAAAGAGAAGCAATAGCTGTAGACTGTGTTCACTTGTACACTCAGTGTTCAACTCCATGTCCAAGAGGCCCCAAATCTATCAGACCCAGACACCTAAGTCCCCTGCTTTTCCTTACCAGGATGTTTTGGATTCCTTGATGACAGCGAAAGCAATTCAGCTGAATCTAGTAGCTTAGCTTTTAGGGTCTATCTCACTAGTTATAGCTAAAAAGCCTGTATTCTTCAGCACATTTGAGATTCATTATCTACAATTATAGGTCTATTTACCAAGAAAATCCCAACATTGGTATATTCTATTAAGACTATTCCCTAGTAAATAATCAGTATATAGCCACACCTAGAATATCTTTACTTATCTTCCAGCCAGTAAATCCTACCAGTATGCTTACATGGATCTCTAGTCAAATTCAAAACAGTTTCACCTGCCACCAAGGAAGGAGCAAATATCACCATTCTACTACTTTTGAAGAGCTTTTCTGTTGATTCTCATATGGCTTAGTTTATTTTAGCCAATTGTTTTAGGCCTTACTGTGTTTCCATGACATGTTATAGTTTGCCAAAACTGTCACTTCCCTTAAAGACGTTTAGTACTCTGTCCAAACTCAGCCTTCACTTCTATTTCATCACATCTTCTGAGGAAAATCTATTCATATCATCAGAAGTTAGGACGTTCTTTCCCAAAACAGAAATTTACGCTATTATCCTAGTACAACATGTTCAGCTCGAATTCTAATAACGTTTGGAATTGCAACTCTTAAAGAAAATTTTCCCTAAAAGCTTTTAGTATTTTTCTCATGTCACAAATTAATGCCCCTACAATAATCTACATGCCTCCTCTTTTGAAGTGAGTTTTGTATAATTAGTTTGATGTATTATTTTATTAAGAGATTAATATTTATTAATTTTTTCCAGTCCTAAGCAAAGAGAGCCTTAAACTGGGCTTGTCAGATGATCCTTTTATTATACCAATCCCTAAGAAGTGATAGTTGTTGCCTTGAGACCATTATGAAGAATTCCAGAGCTAAGACCAGATTTAGCAGGAAATAGATTGAAAACTGATTAATGATGTCTGCCCTAAGTGTACAAGAGAAGAGGGGTTGCAAGTATACTCAGAACCTGTTTTAAATTCTTTTTAAACAGTTTTCTTACATTAAAAGACATTTTAAAAGTCCAAACACACATAAAAACTTATAGGACAACTAAAAATTGTAGATTTTGAAATGATCACTAGAGACGACATTTTTAAAGATGAAAAACTGCAAAAAGAGGCAAGAGTACACAATGGATAAAAGTCTCTTTAGTAAGTGGTGCTGGGAAAACTGTACAGCCAAATGTAAGACAATGAGACTAGAATTCCCTCACACCGTATACAACAATAAACTCAAAATGGATTAGAGACCCAAGTGTAAGAACTGAAACCATAAAACTCCTAGAGGAGAACATAGGCAGAACACTCTTTGACATAAATTGTAGATCAAAAAATATTGCTGTCTCCTAAGGAGAAAGCAAAGGAAAACAACAAATGGGACCTAATTAAACTTAAGCTTTTGCACAGCAAAGGAAACCATCAACAAAAAGACAGTCTACTGAATAGGAGAAAATATTTCAACTGAAACAGCCAACAAGGGGTTAATATCCAAAATGTTTAACAGCTCATACAACTCAGTATCAAAAAAGCAAACCATCCAATCAAAAAAAGGGCAGAAGACCTAAATAGACTTTTCCAAAGATGACATACAGACAGACAACAAGCACATAAAGATTCTCACCACAACATCATTAATCAGGGAAATGCAAATCAAAACTACAATGAGGTTATCACCTCACACCTGTCAGAATGGCTATCAGAAAGTCAACAAATAAATGTTGGTGAGAATGTGGAGGAAAAGGGAACACTTGTACATTGCTGGTGGGAATGTCAACTGGTTCAGCCACTGTGGAAAACAGTATGGAGGTTCCTCAAAAATAAAAGAATTATTGTATGATCCACCAATTCCACTCCTGAGTGTATATCCAGAAAAAATGAGAACACTAATTTGTAAAGATACATGCACTATACTATGCACTGCTATGCACTGCTATGTTCATAGCAGCACTATTTAACAATAGCCAGTACATGGAAGCAACCCAAGTGCTCATTGACAGACAGGTGGATTAAGATATATATATATATATATATATCCATAGTTCATTATTACTCAGCCATAAAAAATGAATGAAATTCAGCCATTTGCAGCAACATGAATGGACCTAGAGAATATTATGCTTAGTAAAATAAGACAGAGAGAGACAAATACTGTATGATTTCACTTATATGTGGAATCTAAAAAAATAAATGAATGTATATAGCAAAATAGAAACAGACTCACAGGTATAGAAAACAAACTAGTGGTTACCAGTGAGGAGAGTGAAGGAGGGAGGGTGCTGGGCTGCACCCTACAGGCCTGCAAGCCTTGGAGTTGCCCAGCCTTGAAAGCAAAGAAAGAGTCCAGAGTCAGTGACAGAACATCAACAGTTGATTGGATAGGGGATCTTACACATTTGAAGCAGAAAGTCCTGGGGCAACACCCCACTTTGGCTGGCTGGCTGGCATGCCCACCACGGTAGCCATCTTCGCTACTCAGAGGGGGAGGCAGTGGCTACCATTTATGGGGAACTGACGTCAGGCTGGCTCATCAGTTACCAGGGAAACCAGAAGGTGGGGCATGTCCCTCACAGCCTCTCAGGTTAAGGAGCTTCACGAGGGCAGAGGTTTCCCTTTAATAAACTAGCAGGTAGAGCCATTCTGGCCTATGGATTAGAACAATCACTAGCTGGGCAAGCATGTTCATGTGAGTAGGAAGTAGGTGAAGCAGGTACTGGCTGACCAGGGATGTACAAAGAGCAAGAGACCAGCCATCTTGAGTGGCCTGACCATACACCTCACCCCCAATTACCCTGCAGGACCCTTACCATCTTGGTCTGCCCCTCTTCTGCAATATCCCTGGGTCAGGTATGTAGAGGTGTACTGCAACCAAATCAAATACAAAACAAATGCAATGGGCTTCCGTGGTGGCGCAGTGGTTGAGAGTCCCCCTGCCGATACAGAGAACATGGGTTCGTGCCCCGGTCCGGGAGGATCCCACATGCCGCGGAGCGGCTGGGCCCGTGAGCCATGGCCGCTGAGTCTGTGCGTTCGGAGCCTGTGCTCCGCAACAGGAGAGGCCCCAGCAGTGAGAGGCCCGCGTACCACCAAAAAAAAAGCAATATAGAGTCCAAGAGGGGGGCAAATTTTAGAGCCAGGTGCTTATCGGGTCAATTTTTCATGGAAGTCCAGAGGAGGACAACAAGGGCATCTCACTGTAGACCAAGCAATTAAACTCATTTAGCAGCGAGGCCACCTTTGTTGCCCAGTCACTCAGACTAGGGATCAAATGTGAGATGTGTAACAGGCACAATACAGAAAGATCAAGACCGTTAAACAAAATACAAGCAGTAATAGCATTCTGAGATAATACCACCCCTGCCTATGGTTTTGTCCTGGCCTATATTACCACACTGCCTGTCCACCTTCAGTCCCCACAGCTGGGGCAGAATCCTGGAGAATCAGTTTAAGAGACCACAGGGTTAATATAATGGTGCCTTTCTCCAGTAGGGGGCCTGGATTAACTACTTTCTTATCCCCTATTCTCCACATGTGGCAACAAACCCAAACCACCATGGCCTTACCTGCCAGTCCCAGGGCCATTTTATGTGTGCCCCTGGAGCTAGGTCCTGCGGCAAGGGCAAAAACAGCTGAACCCAGCTTGTGCTGACTAGTTGCTTCTGGATTAATGTGGCACAGGCACTGGGATGATTGCTCCCGGGATGTTTCCACCTGTGGAGAGAGCAGGTTTCTCTCACCTCAATTGTTTAAGTAGCCCAGTCATCCTTTCAATTATCCTGGCAGCAGCGGGGTTTGTAGGGCAGGTGGAAACGCCAGGGTATGTCACTTTTATCAGCCCATTCCTGAACTTCATGGTGGGTAAAGTGGATTCCTTGGGCTCTACGGATGTCCATGGGGATCCTGTATGTCCCTCGCATCTGTTGTAGACCCCAAACTGTGGGTTTTTGCGTTGCTGGAAGACTTGGGGAGGCCTTTTGTAATGTCTTGCACCTGTTGTAACAAGCTGTAGATTGAACAGAGCTGTTGTTCCATCACACTGTATCATTGTTCTGCCCCTTCCGTAGCTGGGACCAGAGGCCCAAGGGAACTCTTATAATTTTGCTATTGCCACAGGACCCAAACCAAACCCTTTGGGGTAACTGACCAAGTCCAATTCACAAGCCTGTCCCTAAGTTAATATCCCTAAAGCCTGTGTCTGTAATTGTTTAGGGGTGGTGGGTCAGGGGTATGCTTGTCTTACCCCAACAGGTAAGTATTTGATAAGTAATCCAGGCCCTTCCATTTTGTCTGTATTCAGCATCCATCCCCCCAAGCAGTCAAATGAGCCACAAGCACAGGGCTGCTACTTTTAAACTGGAAAGAGCCTCTGAGGATATCATCAATATGATGGAAAAGAAATACATTTCATGGTGATCAGCTGTCAGAGGGCCTCACATGCTAGTGGATGACCACCTCAAGATTACCCCTTGAAACTTTATTTCCCGATGTCTCAGGCACTCACGGGAATTTCCTCAGCCTCCTAGATAGCTCACCAGTTGCTGGGCTGCACCCTGCAGGCCAGCAAGCCTTTCAGTTGTCCAGGCTCGAGGCCAAACAAATTACCCAGAGTCAGTGACAGGGACACTAGTGGCTTATTGGATAGGGAAATCTTACATGTCTGAAGCAAAAGATCCTGGAGTGACACCACATCAGGTGTGTATGGCCGGCTGGCTGGAGAGAGAGCTGGCTGGCTACAGCAGCCATCTTTGCTACTCAGGGAAGGAAGAGGAGGAGCCTACCATTTATAAGGGGAATTGACGACTGGTTGGCTCATCAGTTACCAGGGAAACCAGAAGGTGGGGCATGTCCCTCACAGCCCCTCAGGTTAGGGAGCTTCACAAGGGCAAAGGTTTCCCTTTAATAAAACAGCAAGTGAGGGACTTCCATCGTGGTGCAGTGGTTAAGAATCTGTCTGCCAAGGCAGGCGCTATGGATTCGAGCCCTAGTCCAGGAAAATCCCACATACCGTGGAACAACTAAGCCTGTGCACCACAACTACTGAGCCCACACGCCTAAAACCCGAGCTCCACAACAAGAGAAGCCACGGCAATAAGAAGCCCGCACATCTCAATGAAGAGTAGCCCCCGGGGCTTCCCTGGTGGCGCAGTGGTTGAGAATCCACCTGCCGATGCAGGAGACACGGGTTCGTGTCCGGGAGGATTCCCACATGCCACGGAGAGGCCATGGCCGCTGGGCCTGCCCGCGTACCACAGAAAAAGAAAGAAGAGTAGCCCCCGCTCGCCCGGGCTAGAGAAAGCCCACGCAGCAACGGAAGCCCAATGCAGCCAAAATAAATTAATTAATTAAGTTTTAAAAAATAGCAGGTGGAGATGTTCTGGCCTAAGGATTAGAACAATCACTAGCTAGGCAGTGGGGAAACACATTCGTGTGAGTAGGGTATAGGTGAAGAAGAGACTGGCCTAGAAGGGGATGTAGAGCAAGAGAACAGCCATCTTGAGTGGCCTGACCATACAGACAGGCAAGATAGGGGTATGGGATTAAGAGATACAAACTACTATATATAAAATAGATAAGCGATAAGGATATATCATACAGCACAGGGACTTATAGCCATTATTCTATAATAACTTTTAATGGAATATAATCAATAAAAATGCTGAATCACTATGCTGTACACCTGAAATTAGTATAATCATAAACCAACTATACTTCAACAAAAAATTAAAAGAAAAAAGAAAAACTGAAAAATATATTATCTTTTAAGAGCTTATTGAGTTTTAATTATAGTGTATCATCAAAAAGATCTGTGTTTAATGGAATTTGTTAAAATAATCCAGGCAGTTTTCCCTACATAAGATTTTGAGTGATAATTTTCATACTTTGTATTGTAATGGATTACCTTTACTGCTTTTTTGTTCCATGACCACCTGCTCAGTTCTGCTGCGTTGCACCTAAATACTGAGTCATTGTGTTAAATCATCTGTAGAATCTTCTGAAATGGAATACATCTGAGAAAGAAAGCAAAGATTAGAAATGCAAATGTAATAATTGCTGCTTTGGGTGTTGTTATATTAACTTTTTCTTTCTTTAATTTACTTTGCATGAGAAAATCAGATGATTTTGAATTATTCACCACATTTTCTTCCAATGTGAACCTCTTTTTATTGTGATTAGATTTTCATATTAAGTGTTAATGCTTTTTACTAAGAAGCAGGTTAATTGTACCATCTATTTTCAATTAGCCCTAATAGGGTGCATGTGTAGCTGCAGAGTCTATTGTGCATGTCCTTATAGAAGTGAGGAAATGGAGTAAAAGCTATTATTTTGATGTCCTGATAAATTATACTCCATATTATGTTAGATTAACAAAATGAATGACTAATGTTCCATGTACACATGAGCTGTGACAGCATTTTTGACTCTTAATAAATCTGAATACTAGCTGATATCCAATCTTTTTTATATTAAATGCAAATTAAATCTAGATTATTTCATCACCTTTAGTTACTGATTTCTAAAAGCTGATATATATAGTCACTATTGACGTTTCAGTACTAACCAGGCAAATTCTAAAATATTTAGGTTGTTTGTTATATGAGAACATGTATGGCAAACCTTATAGGAAACTATAGAAGTAAATGCATTTTTCTTAGCTTACTGTGAAACGGAATGTAAACTTTTACTTTTGGAATTGTGAATTACTTGTATAGTTCATTAATCAAAAGCAAAATATATATATATATGATGTATATGGAATTTTATTACATATACTTATGAAAACGTCCTGAACAACAATGAAAAGGCTAATTTTTAATGGTTAATAAGAATTAGAAAATCTAGTAACTGGGAATGTTTACATTAATTATGCTTTTAAAAGGTCAAATTTTTCATTTGCCATATTTTGTAGATTGTTTTAATTCAGGAACACCAATAAATCTAAAATCTATCAAATAATGGTGTTGGGAGAGGTGATTGCAGTTAAGCAACAATTCTTAAATACTGAAGTATTATACTATATACTTATATATCTATATATCTGTATATCTATTTATATATAATACTATATATCTGCCAATGTTCTAGTTCATTTTCAAAAATCTGATCCAATTCTAAGATGATGATTTCACTAGTGTTTTCCTCTTTTCTTTGTCAAAACCAAATTAAATGACCCCAGAAATATTAAACTTTTAAAAAGTACAAGAATTCTAGAGAGTGAAGGTATTACATTGCTCTATATAAAATAAATTTTAGAAGCATTCTCTAAAATAACTATCCATTGAATATTTTTAATCCAGATTGGTGAATTAATTCTGGAAATTTCAATAGCAAGGAGAGTTTTAAAAATTCATTTAGCCTAGAATTTTCAGAATATATTTAATCATATAAGCCATTTTTTTTACTAACACTTTATTGATCTAATTGTTCTCAAAAAAGGGGTTGAAAACAACTTTATAAACTCAAGGGAATCAAGAGAAATGACAGAATAAGTAATAACAAGTCACATAAAATTACGTATTAACATTTGAACACAAAATCAGGTTGAAGCTATTTTAGGTCAGCAAGGACCGTCAAAACTTAAAAAAAATTATTAGTGCATCCATTTATGCAAAGGAGAAAATCACATGATAATTTCGACATCTTAAATGTCATTTGATAAAAACAAATACAATTTCTTCTGTCTAAAAGTTCATGTTAATTGTAGAATGAAAGGAAGCTTCCTTAACATGAAGAAGAGTCTTAGAATACTAAAGAAAGTATCAAGTCTAGTGATTACACATGAAGGAAATACTTAAATACAACTTGAGGTATTGCAAATGAAATGATTTTTCAAAAAACTGTGAATATCAGAATTACCTATGAAATTTTTCAAGAGTGGAAATTTTTCCAGAACTAGGAAATTTGGATCCAGGAATTCTGTGTGTATCTATATTTTTAAAATATTTACTTCAGTATTAATAATAACAATAATGATTATAATAATGAACACATATTGAGTGATTTCTCTGTCTGAACTCTTCTACATTTTTAAAGATATAAATTCTTTAATACTTACAAAATCTGTAAAAGATAGGAGCTATTATTATTTCATCTTACAGATGAGAAAACAAAGATGCAAAGAAGCTAACGAAGTTGTCTACATCCTCTATGAAACAAACACCAGGACTCCATTCACTAGCTTAGAGTTGATCTTGTTTTTGAAAATGGATCAAAATTTCAGGCACAAGTCTCACTGGACCTATATTTAAAACCATTTAAAGTTAATTTTAAATATTTTTTTGTGGGTAATACTTTGATTTTATGTGAATATCTTATTTCTCACAAAATATACACCAAATAATTTTAGAATTTATTTTGATTCTTGCATAAATCAATTATTACCATGATGGTTGTCTGATGTTGATTTTTCTAATTCAATCATTTCTCTATTTTATTAGCTGGCATTCTACTAACAATGTAGAATCTTTGTTTATGTTCTTTTGTTCTTTGTTTCTTTCTGCCTTTTTTTTTTTTTGGTTAATAGTCTCCTAAATTCCTTTTTTTATTTAATGATTTATAATCCTTCACTCTTATTACTTCTTATGACCAAAGTTTCCCAGTTTTACTACGTTCTTATCCTCTTTTCACCTGTCAAATCATACTTAGAGCATTTTCTTACTTGCTGCATAAAAGATATTTCAGGGTCACCCTACTCTGTTCTTGCCCCAGCTCTGCAATCAGCCACTTATTTCCAAGAATTTCTAGCTCCTAATGCTAGGCACTAAGTGTACTCTTTGATACTGAAGTGTCATTGATTATAAGTCCTCAATAAATATTGGTGGAATTAAAAATGTGACAAACTATTTTGATATAATTATTGATTAATATAAATAAAATGTTAATATGTTAGGTATATTTTATAATAATATAATCTGTTCTTACGCAAATGAAACATTTACAAATTTTGATTTTTAATGTATATTAATTATAAATTATCTATAACATCTGTGAGGAGAAAATGAGGTAAATCATTCTTAATATGCAAGGGAAACTAAAAATAGTTGGCAGAAACTAAATTTTTGAGACATGACTATTTTTAATTCCAGATAAATCTATAATCTGAAAAATAGGTTTTTACAAATTTTCTTTATGCTTATGATATAGAAATTTGTGTGTGAATGGTGAATAATTAAAGGATTGCATCTGATCACATTGGGTTAAATATTTTTATAAGAAAAAAGCTATTAAAATTAATCCAAATGACCAACATAACAGTTTAAAAGAAACATGTGCTTTAATTTGTTAAGCTCTAACCTTTTCTGTATTAGAAAAATACTTTGACACAAACACTTTACAAATGTCAGCAGAAAATCTATATTCCATTTCTTCACATTGGTTTTGTGACATTGTGTTTGCTGATACTTGACAACGGATAAGCTGGGATTGATTTCTTCTGCCACCTCTTTTTTTCTGTTGTGTTATGGAAAATTAAAGGACTGAAGTGAACTGAGTCCCTCACAACCCCATAGTCGCTCATGTGGGCAAACCTACAAAAAGTAAACCTGTGTACTTTCTGGGTCTCAAGGGTCAATAGAAACTTTCAGAATAGGACAAATTGAAGGAATTTTTCAAATTTAAAATCTGTGAAGAAGAGAGGTGGTTTATGAATACCTTATAAAAAGAATTTCAAAATCTAACTGGATTTTAATTAAATTTCTTGTTCTCACCCACAGATAAATGTCCATGTCTTCTATTGGCAGTGGAAAAGCACAAGCCATTGTAGTATTAGAACTCAGCTGTCTTTTACCTCAGGTCCATAGGACAAGGGATATGGAAAGGCATTTCTCTGAAGACTGAGATGTGTGAGTGATCAGAAAGGATATTTAGGACTAGGATGATGCTAGCTCTCTATACTCTGGAACCTAAGTGACAGACGTTCATATGCATTTTATTGTGGTGTGTGTGTGTGTGTGTGTGTGTGTGTGTGTGTGTGTGTGTGCGCGCGCGCGCGTGCTTAAACCACCTTATCAATCATGGGGCTCGTGGACCAGTTCTTCCTGCCCAGGTCTGAGGACATACATATCTTGGAAATCTGGACTTGAAATGCTATGCCATTTTTTCTTTTGTATTTATGAATCATGAGGACCTAATTAAATAATAGCTTTAATATATGTTTTTTGAACTTTTACATAATTTGAATTTTAGTGCTCTGCATATTAAGTGTGTACATCTTAAAGTCCTCAGGAATGCATTACTTGAATGTTGTAAATGCTGAGTTTAAGAATACCACCTCTTGTTAGGCTACTACCTTCTAGGAAAATTTCTGGTTTATATGCTGATGTTAATTTTTAAAGTGACATGGATCAATGACCAAAGAGTTTAAGTATATATTTCCCTGGATATGTATTATCCTGTTGCTTAGTAGATGTCAATGATATGATACTTACACCTTTCTGATTAAGTGCCTGTTGAACTTTAGATTGCAATAATCAAAGACTTGTTCAATTTAAATTTTAGATTATTTTAAAAGTCTTCAGCAAAAAGGACATTATAATTTGTGATGATTACTGTAGATATTATAAGAGAGGCTGTTAAATCCAATGAGAATGTTCATCAGCATACTGTAATCAGCAACTAGAGAGAATGCTTAATTACAGTTATTTAGGTGACAAGTTGTAGTACTGGCATTGAAAGTGTAAGAGGATGCCTGGATTAACACTTGCAATATGTAAGAGGGTATGAAAACACATCAGTATCAATAAAGGTGTCTCATTATGTGACTATATTAATTTGTCTTATTCTGCAAATTCCAAATTCAATCCTCACTATTACTTGCCTAAACATTTCTGAGAGAGAAGAACAGTATTTTGTATGAGAAATAAAATCCTATTTGCTAAAGGAAGCTTACTTTATTTCATTTTTTGTAATTTATTTTATTTTAATAACTTGTCAAGTGTTTAGTCATTACAAAATAACATTGGGACTTCCCTGGTGGTCCAGTAGTTAAGACTTTGCCTTTCAATGTAGGGGGTGAGGGTTCAATCCCTGGTTGGGGAGCTAAGATCCCACATGCCTTGCAGCCAAAAAACCAAAACATGAAACAGGCAATATTGTAACAAATTCATAAAGACTTAAAATAAAATAACATTGATTTGACTACCACCTTACTTCAAATTTGTGGTAGTATATGAAACATGCAATTATTTCTAATTTATTAAAGAAAACTTAATTATAACCTATTTGTTTAAAAGGAGATCTCTTTAAAGTTCTCATTTATCATTCATATTGTTTAAAAATAATTAAACTTGAAAAAAGCGCCTCTTAAATAGTGTTGTATTAGTTTCTTATGGCTGCTGTAACAAATGACTTCAAACTGTGATGCTGAAAACAACAGATGTTTATTCTCTTGCAGTTCTGGGGGCCAAAAATCTGAATTCATAATGTTGACAGGGCCTGATTCCCTTCAAAGACTCTAGCAGAGGTTCCATTCCTTGCCGCTTCCGTTTTGTGGTCTTGTAGCTGCATTGCTCCGATCTCTGACTTTGTGCTCACACTGCCTCCTCCTTCTCTGTGCATCTATCTTCCCTGTGTCTCTTATAGGACACTTGGCATTGAACTTAGGGCTCACCAGATAATTAAGGGTGATTTCTCCATCTCTGTCAATACTCCTTTTTTCCAGTAAGTTAACATTCATAGGTTCCAGGGATTAGGAAATGGATATCTTTTGGGGGGCTATCATTCAGCCCACTACAGCTGGCTTATTTTATCATCGTATAATCAATATTATATTACCTATTAGGAACAACACCGTTTTTGAAAGCAGATTCTAATAAGACATGACAGATTAAGTGATTATGATGTATATTTGAAGAGTGTATAATAATGCCACATGCTTTAATATTGAGGATGAATGCTAATATGAAGTATGTTACTGGGTTACATTAAATTCCTTGAATGCTGTTTTATTTTTACAGAACATTGCTTGATAAAATAAAATCATTTTATTGTCTTTAATGTTTATGAGGTACATTGAAATACTTCATCTTTACTGATATTAAAATGACTGTTTAAAAAATGACTGTTTATTTCAATTTTGCTAAGAGGGCATATAGTTATTTTGCCTTCTGTGAGTCAGGCGCAGTCTTGAGCAAGAAAATAAAAGCTCTGCAGGTGTTTAGATCTCTAGTAAATTAAACGTAATAGAACACAACAATGTAATTAAAATATGATAATATATTGCAAAGTTATTATGTGTATAACAAGTATATATGTTATATATATAACAAAATAGAAGAGAGAAAATTATAATTAAGCCTGATTTAGTGGGAATATTAGGTAAAGTTTTAAGGAGTATGTGGTTTCTGAAAAAGGTTTTCACAAGAGTTTGACAAACATCTAGGAAGAAAGAAATGGTGAAAGTAATGGAGTCATAATGATATCCGGTTGCATTACAGTAAATGAAGAGGCCATAGAATGATCATGGTGATATTTTTCATGTCTTGTTATGAAGCTTGGACTTCAGACTGGCAAAGGAAAGTCAATAAAATGAGTCTAAAAGGAAAAGGGCATGACCACATGAATTTGTGTTTTAATGGGATTATGTTTTAAAAGTGTAGAACATAAATTAAAGGTACTAAGGGTTGAGGTAAGGACATATGCTTGCTTATTAATACATTCTAATAAGAGATAATAATGATCAGAATTTTAAAAAGTATAGATGGAAAAGAAAATATGGTTATAAAAGCTGTGCATGGTGTGTCAAAAAGGGCACATGAAACCTAAGTTGCAATTCAGATCTGCTGCACACAAGCCATGTGACCAGGAGACTTCAAAACATCTGAAACTAACCTTTATAAATCATGGAAATAATACATTTTTCTGCAATTAGTGAAAGAATTCTGACAAAAATTTAAACTAGTAGATGACCTACCATTTCAAATAGCAGTAATCACATGGGGCATATCCTCTCACTATAATAAAAGTAAGTAGAATTTATAAGCAAATGTTTTCTAAGAGTAAAAATGTATATATCAGGTCAATGAGCAATGCAGTCAATCATTTTGTAGACAATGAAAGTAAGAACGGTAGATATGAAAGAAAATCGTGTCAAAAAAGTTATAGAGGGCTTCCCTGGTGGCGCAGTGGTTGAGCGTCCTCCTGCCGATGCAGGGGACGCGGGTTCGTGCCCCGGTCCAGGAGGATCCCACGTGCCGCGGAGCGGCTGGGCCCGTGAGCCGTGGCCGCTGAGCCTGCGCGTCCGGAGCCTGCGCTCCGCAACGGGAGAGGCCACGACGGTGACGGGCCCGCGTACCGCAAAAAAAAAAAAAAAAAAGCCAAGGTGAGGCTTAAAATTAAAAAAAAAAAAAAAAAGTTATAGATACATCCATATTCTTAAGCATTTTTATTAGAAAATAAGGATTTTATACCTATTTTCATATAAATAATTTAGGTCTTCCCTGGTGGAGCAGTGGTTGAGAGTCCGCCTGCCGATGCAGGGAACAGGGGTTCGTGCCCCGGTCCGGGAAGACCCCACATGCCGCGGAGCGGCTGGGCCCGTGAGCCATGGCCGCTGAGCCTGCGCGTCCGGAGCCTGTACTCCACAATGGGAGAGGCCACAACAGTGAGAGGCCCGCGTACCGCAAAAAAAAATATATGTGTTTAAGATAATCAAAGTTACATTTCTCTCTTTTTAACAATGTGTGTGAATCTCTAAATTGATTTATTCATGTTTTGAGACACCTATTTACTCAAACTTCTAGATAGTTTTTCTTCAGAAAGTGACATTTATGCTTGGAGAATGTTACTGAAGCAATTTAGATTATTTAAGAAGAAAACAATGTTTTAAATATTGTTTTAAAATTATATTTCAAGTATAATTTCTAATATTTCATTCTGCCTTCTTACCCTATAATTTCCATGTCATTATTATATTTTTACATATTTAAAAGATAAAAGGATTAAGAGCTTGGGAATGTTATTTATATTTAAGACTTTGAAGGAAAAAAAAATCTACATGTATACTACTTTTCCTTTGGGATAAACTGCATTACTTTTATCCATAATGTTTATTGCATTGAAAAATAAATTCAGATGTTTACAAGGAATTTAAATATAATAATATTGACAGTAGTTATTTTCTGGCTTTTCAATAAACCATTTCAAAACAAAATATTGGCATTTTAGTTAAATATGTTATTATGCTATTTGGCTAAGTATTATTCTCTTCTCCAGAAAAGTCTATGCAATTATATAGAAATGTTATTAATTGAACTGTCAGGTTCTCAGGTTTAACTGGAAGGAAGAGCATATTACAGTTCTAGATCTTTAGTTTGATATCCATCTGCTACTTTTCAAGAATGTGATATCAAACATATTAATTACATTTTCTGAAACTGTTTGGAACATTCTAAAATATTTATTTATTATATTTAATTAAATGTGTTAATAACTCATTCTCTCCATATATAGATATTCAACAACTACAATGTACTGTGTTAAATATGTATTAATTTAAATGCTTGGTTTGCAAAAATGGATCACTTTTAAAATGGAAGAACTTGGAGGGAGAGATGACATGTTTTCTAAATAGGGAACAATACATGAGCATCGCTGATTATATTGTTTATTAGTTAATGTAACTGATTTTTCTAGAGACTAGGAAATAATTCCATGAGGAACTGAATTTTGAACTCTTGAAGGAAAAGGGTGTTTTCTTTATGCTTTAGTATAGCTATATATGTGAAGGCACAGGTTTTTAGATGGAGAGGAAATATTTGCAAAGAAATACAAATACAAAACTGTGCATTATGCTTGGCAAAATATAAAGTACTATTTAATATGAAGTGTTTCATTCACAATTCAGAAGTCAAAATGTTTGGAAAACAGGTGTATTGATTCTGTTTGGTGAAAAATGAGATCCTACCTCAACTGACATATTCATTTATAATCTTTATTTACACCATTAAATATTCATAAGATTTTGATACAGTGATTTTAATATAATTGACTGTAATGGTGGCCCAAACCTCTCTGAAAATTATATAATAAAAGCATATGTTGGGCTTCCCTGGTGGCACAGTGGTTGAGAGTCCACCTGCCGATGCAGGGAACAGGGGTTTGTGCCCTGGTCCGGGAGGATCCCACATGCTTCTGAGTGGCTGGGCCCGTGAGCCATGGCAGCTGAGCCTATGCCTCTGGAGCCTGTGCTCTGCAACGGGAGAGGCACCAGCAGTGCGAGGCCCGCGTACCGCAAAAAACAAACAAACAAACAAAACATATGTTAATACATTGTATTATGTTTCCAAAATCTGAAAATTGCTGAAATTTTAAATATATTTGGGCCCAAGATTTTTGAAATTGGAATTATAAGTTTCTGATATATCATACCAATATAATACTAAATATGTACTAAGAAAAATTGTGGTGCATAAACAGCAATTGCCCTTATGCTATAGAAGTAGAATACAGTAGAAATGTAATAATCTTAAAAAATTTATAACAGTAGTGTTTATTTTGTTAAGATGGTCAAAGTTTGGGAGAAATAACAATTAGTGTATACAACACTGTGACATGTGATGAGTGTTTGGGAATTTGAGAAAGTCAAAAGTATATTTTAAATTGTAATGACTGAGTAAACAGAAAACCCACAGCCCTGAGTTTTGGCAAGGCCTTTGGTGAAGGAGGTTACCCTGTAATATTTCTTCTGTCCAGAAACCTTCAGTCCTTTGAGACACAGGAACACAGTAGTGCCTGCATAAGGCTGAGGTTTAATAAGGCAGATGCCCCTCGTCCCCACCATTAGGTACCTCTGGGACTACGTGGTGGTCTCCATAGCCATTTCTAATAGAAGGGCAGCACAAAAGGAAGACCCATTCCAGGACTTCACCATTACATCCCATATCTCATAAGGGGCTTACCTTTCCATATGTTAATTACAGATTGGTTGTACTGCCACGTCAGCTTGTTGATAGGTTCAAGCAAAGTTGTGAATGTGCTGTTTGCCTGGTGCTTTGTTATGGTGGTAAAACTGTGACACTCATTCCAGCTCTTTGTACATCTACGTAGAAATGTGCAATCCAATCAAGCTTTTAAAAATTTTATGTAGTTGTTAGGACTAATTTTCGGTGAGTGGGTTTCTATAAGTTGCTTTTTGATAGCGTGAAGAGGAAATCATATACTTTTTCCTCACTTATTTTGTTTGATTTTCTGTAGACTCTTTTAACATGCACACTAATTTGTTTCTTCAGTTTTAGGCAATCTTATCAATATAAAAACATTTCTTCCCCTTTGTCTTGTTTGCAGGTTTCTTCTTTGATTCCTCACAAAAGGTTTGGGAGAACTTGAAGATATTTGCTGTTTCATGTGTGTTTCTTCAGACTCCATCTCCCTCTCTTTGTCCTCTGTCCCTGTGTCCCTGCCTCTCTGTTTCTCTCTCTCTTTGTCTCTGTCCCTCTCCAGTACCTCTCTCTCTCTCTCTTGACCATGTGAGGACACTATGGGAAGTGACCCTCCAAAAACCATGAAGAGTGACCTCACCAGACACCAGATCTGCTGATGCCTTGACCTTGGACTTCCCAGTCTCCAGAACTGTGAGACATACATTTCTGCTGTTTAAGTCATCCGATTTATATTATTTTTGTTATAGCAGCCCAAACTAAGACAATTGGTATATTTTGAATTGTTGCTTGCTCTGTATCAACTTTGGGTTTGCAGTAATCATGGTGTTGAAAAAGTAAAGAGAAAGAAAAACATTCAGAAGATATTTTGGAGGATAATTAAGAAGGCTTTTCTTTGACTTTGGGTTATTTCACATACTTAGTTTACAACTCATGAATATAGAGAATCAGTTCTGCACTTATTGTGCTTATATTTCCACTGTCTCCAGATGCAGCAACTTCTTTCTCCCAATAAGAGGTTACAAGGCTGAGCTACAAACACTATTCTGAAGCCCTACCCTGCCCCTGTAAGGTGGGAGTGAATAAAGTTAGTATTGTTGTTTTTCACTTTCTTATGAAATAGTCTAGTGCCTGGGTACATTTCTCAAATTCCAAGCAATCTGGGTCAATGTTCTATAGCAGTTTGTGAGATTTTCTGCTTATATCAACATTTTTAATTTCTGAAATTCACCTGTAGGCTTTAGAGTCAAGAAAAATCTTCCTCTTCCCTTCATTTTTACATGTTGATAGATTTTAATTTAACCAGTCTGCGAGGTTGTCATACTTCCTCTAAGATCTCCTTTGATTCTTCATGCCAGTTTGTCAGTTGGTGATTCCAAACTGCTACACTTGGCTTGCAATCTTTAAAATATTACTTGCATGTAGAGTTCTATTTTAACTTTCCATCGTCATTCTTCAGGAAAGCTTTAAATGAAATATTGACACTTTCTATATTCATTTAAAATATTATATGCATCTTCTGCAGTTCTTCACATTTTTGCATGAAATAATTTCAAACATAGCAATATCTAATTTTATAGATAATTCTTATCAGTTTGAGCTTTCCTTGACAAGCTATTAATCTTTGAAATATTTTGCCCAATGCCATGATGTACTGTCAGAGAAGAAGTGGGATTCAGTGCTTCCAAATTCATTTGGGCAGAAATAGAACATCATGGTAGACGTTTATCATTTTTCACACACTCAAAATTTTGGTCAATGAAGTGCATCTGGGTCTTCTGTTGGGTCATCACAATTAGCACTTAAACAATATAAGTGTGACTAGATAATGATTAGTGTTCTTGTTTAACTTTATAATATTTGTACCTGTCAAAAACTTTACCAACTTCAGTACTTAAAAAATCTCCTATGAAAATTTGAGACAGCTGATGAGGAGTTAAGTATGTGATTGGGATATTATTGATAGTTTAAATATGCAAATCATTATTGTTCATTTACCTTGTTTGCTTTTAATAAAACAGTCATCATTTTAAAATGTACTCATTACTTTATAAAAAGTAAGTTACATGTTTATAGGAACATTTCAATTTCCTTACTTCTCTATTACTTGCACCTGGTAGTGTTTTATATACAGAGGGGGCTTGATAGATATTGATGAAGTAAAATGTGAATAAACGATTGCATTTGGTTCATATTATTTGAAAGATTATTTAAGTTGTAGGTCTTTAAAAAAGCAATAATTTGTTTTCTGGTATTGAATACAGTTATTATATTGGCACATTTGAATCCTAATATTAAAATAGACTAGTTTTTGTTTTGAAGTAGTCTGAAACTGTAAACTGCTAGGAGAAAACATAGAGGATAAGTTTCACGACATTGTTCTTGGAAATGATTTCTTGTATATGACACCAAAACACAAGCAACAGAAATAAAAATAGACAAGGAGACTACATTAAACTAAAACGCTTCTGCTCAGTAAAAGAAAATAGAGTGAAAAGGCAACCTATGGACTAGAAGAAAATATTTGCAAGTCATATATCCAGTAAGGGGTTAGTATCCAAAATATATAAGAAACTCATATAACTCAATAACAAAAAACAACCTGATTTTTTAAAAAAGAGGTATAATTGATATGCTAAGAAAGAAAACAGAACCATATAAAATGATCAATTAAATCCAAATGGCAAAAAGGAGTGAAATGCAAAAATAGGAACACAGAACAAAGGCAACAAACAGAAAACAGTAACAAATTTGGTAGATATGAATCCAAATATATCAATAATCAATTTAAACATTATGATCTGAAGATAGTAATTAAAAGATATTGTCGAGATGGATCAAAAAACATTACCTAACTATATATTGTCTATAACAAAACATAAAGAAATATATATAGATTAAGAGCAAAATGCTAGATAGAGCTATACCAAGCTGACACGAATCAAAAGAACTGGAGTAACTATAGTAATTTCAGACAGATCAGATTTCACAGCAAGGAAAATGATCATGGATAGAGGGGGCTTAACATAATTAATAAGGGTTTATTTTTCCAAAAAAGCATAACAATCCTTACTGTGCATGCTCTTAACAACTGAGATCATCTGTATCACACTTAGCCTACAGTTAACAGTACTATATGATTGTTATATATGTGTACCTAAAATTTTGTTAAGAGTGTAGATCTCATATTGAGTGTTCTTACTACAATAAAAAAGAAATACTTTCTTTAGAAAAAATTTATAATACTTGCATTAGTTTTGCAATACATGCGTGTAAATATGCATACATAAATTAAAACAATATCTGTCAGTGTTGCCTACTGGTTATTTAAAATTTGAAGTTGAGTAGGAAAAAAATGGTACTACTTTTGTTGCTTATGTACTTTGATGAAATAATAGTTTTAAAGTATTAAAAATTATCTTTTTCCTCAAACATGAAAACCCAAAGAATCAATATTATATGAAATGGAAAAGCAAAATTATGAAAATTCTGCAAAATGTTCATATTTCCTAATATAGAGACTAGTTTTGAGCTTGTCTTAACTGAATGTTCTGCTCACCACATTATCATTCCAATCTTTAGAAGTAATATCTCTCCTCATAAATTTTAGCTATAATAATCACACTGTACTTAGTCCAAGATTGTGGCTGTGGAGTTATTTTCCTTCATTTTCTAGATCTATATTATATCTACAAGTTCCAGTTTTTGCTGAAATAATCTTATATGATTTTCCCTATTTTCCTAATAGTGATATAATAAGGAATTTTAAGTTGGAATATGTACTAACAGTGAGTCACTATTTGCTCACTCCCTGTAGAATCAGTCTTACTGAGTACCAGAACGATGATATAAAGAATGGTGAAGATCCTAGAGTGTATTCCCAAAATATTGTTGGCTAAGAGAGTAGCCATCTTCCTAAATTCTTAGGTGAATTTTGAACCAGTTGGGGTGAGCATATTACTAAAAGCTCTGTCTATCACAAAAGGTATTCATCAGTGATGACATTTTAGGTAATATGATAATGTACCATTTGAAGATATGTCCAATGCAACTTTTAGAATGCTTTTAATGGCTTCCTTGATGTTTCTTTTCTAATAGGTCAATATTAAACTTTTTTCACAAGTTAATTGTAACCTCTGACCTGGACAATTTTAGCTGAACTTTCCCTGTGAATTTTCTTTGTGTTTGGTTATAAGAAAAAAACAGAGGATGCTTTGATCTTCCAGGCTCATTACACAGAAGAATCTGTGCTGTATGTCACTCCACTTTCTCTCTTTCTCTTTCTTTTTTAGAGCCTAATGCCTTTATTTAGGCATGATTTTTTGCAGTAATATGGTTTGAAATCATTTACAAAAAGATAAAAAATCATGTAATGTGAAAGACAAATTTAGATGAAGTTTAAAGTTATCTTTAATTTTAAGTTTTAATTAGCATTTAGTAAGGACAGAGCATGATGATTTATATCAAAGGATATAACTAGTCATCTACATTGTTTTAGTGTCAAAGCCAAAACATATTCCCAAATTAATAATTTATGAGAAAGATAAGTAATTATGGAGTATAAGAGGAGAGGAAGAGAGAGAAAATGAATATTTACTGCATATTCATGAAATGTCTTATTTAATTGTGCCAACTTCTATCAAACACTGATTTTGAATTTTTGCAAATACGGGAAATAAGAAAATGAGAGTTTTTATTATTTGCTCAGGCATTCAGCTAGTTATTCCAAAGTCTGATTCTTAATCCCTGATTTTTTTCTCCAGTTTAGTTCCTTAGTTTTATAAATATAATAAAAAAGATGCAGTAAAGGATAGCATATTGGAAATGGCTTCCTTGAGCTGGCATGTATTTTAGGCAGATAAATTTAACTTCTCCATCTTTTTCCTTTGAAACCCAGGACGAATTATTTCTCTATCTTATCTGTAAAATGAGGTTGAATATGACAGTAATAACACACAGCAATGCTATTGGGAGAAAATACATAATCCATTTAAATCACTTAGCATATCTCCTGACAGTTAGTTGGAACTTTATTAATGTTAGATATTAATATTCTTATTGTTACAATTTATTATTATATAAATATTATTGTTACTAGAATTAATGTTTGACAAACTGCATAAAAATGATAAGTAGAAAAAAGTTCTGGAATATAGCTCCAGCGCTTTGAATCACTTTTTCTCAGCTTCATTTATTATTTCATGCATTCACTTCTTCCTTGCTTTATGCAATTGGAAAGTATATATTAAAAACCAATTTTGCGTCAGGCAGTATGCTACAAATTTGAAGAAGCAGAAGAAATTTGAGATTTTCTTCATTCCAAGGTTTTATTTTCAACTGAAAGATAAATAAGAAAAAATAATACTACTTTGGGGAAATATGTAATAACAGATTAATCTTTAAATAGTAAGAGGGGAGCTCAGAGCAAAGCCTTTACTTCAGGGTAAAAGGTTTTGGGAAAGTCTCTCAGAAGTGACCAATTTGGAATTGGGTTAACATGTGAGTAGGCAAGCACTGAATGTAGCAATGATGGTAAGGGTGGTCTAAATAGAAGCATCAGAGTACTCAAATTCCCCCCAATGAGAGAAAGCATGAGACGTGCTGAGAAGGGCAAGTTGAGTATGGCAGGATGTGTATGAAACAAGTGGGAGGTGAGGCTGTGAAGCTAAACTGAAGTCACTTAATGGTCAGAACATTGATTTAAAAGTGCTCTTGTAAGTGCACCTACGGAAGGGGAGAGAAGCTAGCAAGCACTGGCAATCGAGCTGCAGGGCAATCTCAGTGAAGGCCTCAGCCAACTTCACTGGGAGTATGGAGTTAAGATAGCCCTTTAAAATTATCACGAGTTAAGGAGGCAGACTGTGCCTTTATATCCCCCATATTGATCAGCCATTAGATGCAGGCTACCCTGGAAGCAGTTGTGATCATGATCATTTTCTTTAGCAGAGAACTGACAGTTGAGGGCTGTCTTCTGGAAGCTCTCTGAGCAGCTGGCTAAATAAATCCTTTCTTCCTGAAGGGAAATATAGGGGGAGCACCACAGTGTCACTACAATCATCCTAAGAAGTTACCGTCATTACTGAAAAATTTTAATCAGTACAGTGAGTGTATTTGTGTCTTGCACTCTCTTCCTGTTGTGTTCTGAATTTAACGGAGGAGGGTGGTGCTTGCTTGCTGCAGGGAACATTCAGACAGCACTTAATGGTTATCCATCCTTCACTATATATAAATCTGCCTACTAATAACTATCTATACTACTAAATTATACTAACCACCTATACTACCATTACTACTACAAAAGGCCTATACCACTGTGTTCATTTCTTGCCTCTATTCCCACAATTGCCCCTGAACCATCCCTCTTGCCTCTCTAAAATCTCTTCCCCAGCTGGCAGCCAGCTTAGAGTTGTTCCACCATGAATGACACAATGCAGTGCTCTTGCTTGAAGTCTTCCAATGACTTCCCAATCTACTTAGAATAAAATCCCAAATCAGAGTCCCATCTCCGTATTTGTTGAAGTAATCATCCCTAAAGTCTGCTTTTGAGCCAATGTATTGCTTTTTTTTCCTGGCCATGCCTTGCGGCATGCAGGACCTTAGTTCCCCGACCAGGGATCAAACCCGTCACCCCCTGCATTGGGAGTGCGGAGTCTTAACCACTGGACCACCAGGGAAGTCCCTGAGCCAATTTATATATCTTCTAATAGTGATGTGTGCATTTAACAGGATATTCAGGAAATGTCCTAGAAGTGAGTGGGTCAATTTGTCTTTGATGATGAAAATATACTTGAGTAGGTGAATCCATAGATCCCAATTCTTTTTAGGGTTGGCTTGAGAAACAATGTTTCAAGAGCTGTAGTAATATAATGTCCAGAAGTTTATAACTCTTTAATGATATATTTGTTAATTTTATATAAAAGTGAGGAAGACATATTCCATCAATACTTATTAGCATATCAAAAGATACATTTTATGAATATTCTAGTATCTTACAAAAATATAAAGCAAGCTCATATTCACATAGCATGCCACAATTTACAGTTTAGAAAAAAACAAATATTCACTTTAACATAAATTTTATTTAGAATGCTTTCTAAGTGGCCTAAAATTTTTATACATAATTAGTGTTTAATATCTTTCTGAAACTGTGCTAAATGCTCCTTATGCATAAAATCATTTTCCTCAGAGAAAACCTAGGAGTTAAGTACTAAATTTATTCAGAATTCAGATTTCCCAGCTAATAAGTTACAAAGACAGTACTGAAATAATATCTGTGACTGCCAAGCTCATGCTCTTTTTCTTTATGTAGGTAATTGAAAATTATAGCTCATATTTCAGAAATTCAAAGAGTGGCTCATTGTATTGACCTTCTGCTAAACACTAGTCTTATTACAATTTTTGCTTCAAACACAGAAATTTCAGTAGTAGTCTTTATTGCTTCTCCTATATTCTATTAGTATAAACTTTTAGATTTTTTAATAAATTAAAGACAAGTTAATGGAATTATTAAAACAGTAATATAAATGTCAAGCTTACAATATTGAAGTGTAAGAAAGAGTTAGATGCTGTTTTATGTTACTGCTTTACTTATGTATATTGAGGATATAGGCTTGACTATGTCTAGTGATGTGAGAATGTGGAATTTTGTCATATCTATGAATATAGTCAAGAATTTCTATTGAAATGACTTTCATTAAAAATTAACATTTTCAGAGTAGTTCATTTAGATCAAATACTATTTGTTTTTAGGAATATTTTTGTATGTAATTAGTTTCAAAATTAGTCATCTTCAAGAACAACAGCATCTTGTATTTTGTAGTAGAATCGTAAAAGCACTTGTTTGAGTTCAAATTTATGATACAGTAGTTTCATGAGGATTTCTTTTAGACAATAAAACTGGTATTTCATACTCCCAGTATTATTTTTAGTCAACTGATGAAAACCAAGTATTATTTCTACATAAAAGGACCTAGAATTAGGATGAAAAAAATGAGGTATTTGTTCAACACCTTGACTTATAAAACATATTCACCTTCTTGTATTCTTTTTAATTAATCCAACAACTGGATAAGGTACACAGAAGATGGTTTACCTTCTTTTGTACATAAAGACATTCAAATTCAGAGGAATTAAGAAATTAATTTTAGAAATCAGAAGGTTTAAGAAATTTAAGACAATCAATTTAAGCAATTTAATGAATAAATCTGAAGGTCACAGCTTGATTCATCAGCCTTTAGAATTAGTTAAATGTATGTTTGAGTCCTGCTTCTGCCAAGTACTTTGTGATCTTGAGCAAGTATTTGAAATTCTTGTTCAAGAAAATGAGGATGATTTGTATATTGATAATTCCTATAAAGAGTACAGATAACATATATCTTTCTTGGAATAATGTTTCACATACAGGTGGTATGTGCTGATAATAAGGTCACAAAACTCCTATGTGGGGCTTCCCTGGTGGCGCAGGAGTTGAGAGTCCACCTGCTGATGCAGGGGACACGGGTTCGTGCCCCGGTCTGGGAGGATCCCACGTGCCGCGGAGCGGCTGGGCCCGTGAGCCATGGCCGCTGATCCTGCGCATCCTGAGCTTGTGCTCCACAACCGGAGAGGCTACAACAGTGAGAGGCCCGCGTAATGCAAAAAAAAAAAAAAACCCAAAAAACTCCTATGTGAGTGAAAGGAGGGCAGAAACTCAGGGAGAATTCAAGCCCAAAGATCTTTCTACTAAGCATTTTTGAAGATATCTAATTCTCAAGCTAATTTCTCTCCTTATAGAAGCATTGGTGTAGATTTAGACATGTATGTTTCAACTAACAAAATACAGGACTACTCATAGGAAGTACATAACATGCAATATTTGTAATATAGTAAAAGAACTTGTTATCTGAGGGTATCTTGAGAACTTTAACATCTTTGTGTAAGTTCTAATTTTTTTTTAATGTCAAGTATCTCAGAGTCTCTCCAGAAGAATTCTTTCATACAAATTGGCTGAGGTTCTTGTACATGTAAACATATTCTAGTTACACAGGTTTGTGGAGTGGTAATAAAATATGCATGACAATTTTTATCTCATGCTTCTACAGGAAAGAACACTAATTGACATATATATTCCAGCTTCTCAAAGTGAATTGTTTTTCATCACACCTTACTTTACTCTAGTGTAGCCCATCTCACTGTCATTTATATACACATATGAGTAGTAGTGACAATGAAACCTAAAAAAACCTCAAAAACCAAAAATCAAAAACCCTGCTTTCAGCATAAAGTAGACCTGAATTGAAATTTTAGCAAATTATTTTTTCCCAACTTTTAAGCATGAGTTTTCCACTTCTAGTTTTTCTTATATTCATATTACAAGTCAGCAACAATTTCACTGTCATATAAAAAATTAAAATTGCCCCTACCTTCTTAAGGCGTTCAAATCTTTAGTGACAGATTCTTGTGTGAATTACCCTGGAAGTCAGTTCCTCTCTTTTGGTTGTTTCAAGATATTGAGTGCTGCCAAGAAAGAAAACATTTTCTTCTAAATTTGTTAATGTTCTCATATTAATTATTCTGTATTTCCTAGATACAGTATCCCCAAAAGATGCCCATAATATTGACTTTATACATCTTAATTGTTATTTATAAAAGAAAAATTATGAAGTTAGATTCTGAAAAATGTAATATTTTAACTACTTAAATAATTTCCCTCTAGCCTGCAATTCCATTTTTAGAATTGGTGTTTCTTTCAAATTTGTCATCTATTAGAATGTAGGATTTCTTAGTTTATTAGTAATACAAATGTTATGACTGAATTAGAAAAGATTTCTAATCACTGAAAGGTCTTTGAAAGCTCCAAAGTAATTATATCTTGTAATCATCAGAAAGTAAAGTTCCCCAATCAATCCTATAGTCAAGAAGCATTTACTGGTTCTGAGCCTGCAGCTATGTGTGGATAAGATTAGCTGCTAATTATAGGGAGGGAAAATAAAGGTGAAATAAGTTTTTCATTTTAACTTGTATATGATATTTTTAATAAGGCTGTTTTCTGCCCTTATGAAAGCATTTCCAAAAGTCTAGAGGATGGAATGTGGTTGCACTTTAAGAAGCAATGACAAGGAAGGTAAAGGACTATATTTCAAGTGTTATATAAAATAAATAAATATGCTGAATAGTTATGCTCTAATTAGTAGTTTAGTTTTATTATGCTAACTCATTTATTCAGTGGATTGAATTAAGAAGATGCATAGACTGACAAATAAACAAATGCTAGTATTTAATGACCTAATAATTACTGCCATATTGTCTGTAAGAATGGCTTGTATAATCTGTTTGTTTTGTTTTAAATTATACACTTTTATAAATTCCATTATTAGGAAATCGTTGATCTAGACCATTTTTCCTAAACTATCTTCTACTGAACATCAATTCTACTAATAAAGTATGACATGTAATAAAAACATCAGATATATTTTGAAAATCCTTAGCTAAATGAAATTATGATATTTATTAACTGAAGTCTTTATCAAGTCTTTTTCTACATACTTTAACCTTTATTTGGGGGTTGCATGATGCAGAATTTCCCAAACTTAGTTAACCAGAGAACCAGAGCTCCTTGGAACATATTTTGGCATATACTAACCTAGATTTCATTCACTTACAGCCTTTTTTTTTTCTTTTAACATCTTTATTGGAGTATAATTGCTTTACAATGGTGTGTCAGTTTCTGCTGTATAACAAAGGGAACCAGCTATACATATACATATATCCCCATATCTCCTTCCTCTTTCATCTCCCTCCCACCCTCCCTATCCCACCCCTCTAGGTGGTCACAAAGCACTGAGCTGATCTCCCTGTGCTATATGGCTGCTTCCCACTAGCTATCTATTTTACATTTGGAGTATATATAAGTCCATGTCACTCTCTCACTTCGTCCCAGCTTACCCTTCCCCCTCCCCGTGTCCTCAAGTCCATTCTCTACATCTGCGTCTTTATTCCTGTCCTGTCCCTAGTTTCTTCATAACATTTTTTAAATGAATTTAAATTTATTTATTTATTTATTTTGGGCTGTGATGGGTCTTCGTTTCTGTGCAAGGGCTTTCTCCAGTTGTGGCAAGTGGGGGCCTCTCTTCATCGTGGTGCACGGGCCTCTCACTATCGCGGCCTTTCTTTTTGCGGAGCACAGGCTCCAGACGTGCAGTCTTAGTAGTTGTGGCTCACGGGTCCAGTTGCTACGCGGCATGTGGGATCTTCCCAGATGAGGGCTCGAACCCATGTCCCCTGCATTAGCAGGCAGATTCTCAACCACTGGGCCACTAGGGAAGCCCCATTTATTTATTTATTTAGATTCCATATATATGTGTTAGCATACAGTATTTGTATTTCTCTTTCTGACTTCACTCTGTTGACAGACTCTAGGTCCATCCACCTCACTACAAATAACTCAATTTCATTTCTTTTTATGGCGAGTAATATTTCATTTTATATATGTGCCACATCTTCTTTATCCATTCATCACTTACAGCCTTTATTGATCAAGTAATCAATCCATGTGATAGTAGTTTCCTCAAATTTCCACCTAGTTAAATTCTTTATACCTTGTGATGGCATTTAAAAATTCTAGGTTATGTCTTTACAATAATATTTCTCAAATGTGTCATCTTTTAACTACTACCAATCACCAAGTTTGAAAAAAAAAATGTTATCACTGATCTTATCTAATAATAATTATTTTAATTTATTATAATAATTGTATCACATTAATAAAATGGTTGCTATTTTGTAAACTTTAACAAAGTTATCTATTGAAGTTGCTTTATAAAGACCATGAGGTATGGTCGAATTCCACTGTCAGTTTCGTCTCCTAAATGTATGTCTTTTCTAAATGTAATTACAAGTCATAGAAAATGGCATTCAGGATTGGAATGAATGTGTCAGATATTTACATATATTCAACAAACAGAACCAGAAATGATAGTGTGTTTTCTTTCTGAAAACTGTTTCCTGTCTCCAGCAGACAAAAAATAATTGAAATTAAATTTCTTTCAAAAGCTAGAATGTTGAGAACTTTTAACTTGGCAGACAGAATTAGTATTTCCAATCCACTCCTCTTGCCCTGGCTTCTGAAATGTATTTCTTCACAATCTCTGGAAGCCTTTGGAGTGATTTTAAAATATACTTAATACTTCATCAATTTCTTTTACCAATAAGAGAAGACATGTTGAGAAAGAATAAAACTGTTGGCTATCAATCTGTTTAGACCCCAGTTCAGTCTTTTGAAGATGTTATCTTGCTGTCTTATCAACATTAAGAAATCCTGATATTTCAGGTCTGAGAGTTCAGGCAAATACAGATAATGAATGTGTCATTGAGCTTTTCCACTCGAGAAACACTTGAACATCATAGAACTGGTTTTCAGTGGCATTACTCATGTCAGGAAGAGATCTTTTCATCTCACTTCTCAATTTCAAGTCTCCCATTGAATTTCTAAGAATATTTAGTGGAAAAAAGTAGTTAGTAGCAGAGAAATATACACATAAATCAAATTTATGCTCAGAGTGCTGGAAGTATGTCCTTAGTGACCAAGAATTGAATTCAGTCACAACATTCATTATTTTTTTCAACACTGATGAAAAAAGAGGAAGTATATCAGTGATGGCCATTTATTTCTCTCTGAGAATAAAACTAGGTATTATTAGAATTCAGATACGGTTTCTTTTTCTCATATACAAATGACTTTCTTTTTTGTACACAGAGAGCTGAAACATTATCAGAACTGATACCAGTGCATTTTCTAGTCTATATTATGAACTATAGCATAATCATCACCTAAACCAAAAACATGTACTTTTCTGGTGCATGAATTATTAGGGCAAGATTAAAAGTTGCCTTCCTATTGTCCCATATATGTGTGAATAGTATATACAATGAGCATTGATTCAATTCAGCACATTAAATACTTTCTTGAAATGTACAGTAGGGTATGTCAATACGTGTGATCATAACTGTTCTGATACTTTTAGGACCAGTGACATATAATGTGGCATAGTCCTTCCATATGGAAGTGTGGCTAAAACACATTTCCTCTTATCTACACATTCCCTCTTATCTCAGAGTATAATGATTGCCTTTAAATTTATTGTGATTTTACAATTTTATGTCTAATGTGATATCTTCCTGTTTTTATTGTGAGAACTCCATCAACGTTGAAAGAAACATTTATGTTTTTTGATTCTCTTCTAAGTCTTTATCTACAAAATTTTTCTATTTCATACTTTCAAACATTATGTTGAGGTTTTTAAAGATTCTGTTGGTTTCCCAGAAAAATCAGTATTGTTTTGGAAAATAAAGTGAAAGCTTTTATGGTTTCTTGCTACTATGTATCAATAACATCTAGAATTGGAGTTCTTTTCATTTTGAAATAATGTGGCATCTTTCTAGATTATATTTGTGTTACTATTTAATATCTAAGCATTTTTTCAGTCCATGGATCACTTTTTGGACACTCATCATTTTTATGAATTGACTCTCTCCAAAAGCAGGATAATTGTGTCTATCATCCTCTTTGTTCCTTACCCCAACCCCAGATCCATTATCAGCCTTTCCCTGTCCTGCTTCCTGCCTCTATGGAATGCATCACCTGAGTCACTCTGTTAGGAGGAGGATACTCGTTGAGTTTAGCAAGTAGAAGGCAGCAGGCAGAGATTAAACAGTAAGAGATTAAAGAGTAGGAAGAGAGAAAGAGATTAGCATATTCCTTCTTACTTTCCTTGCAGAAGCTGAGTTCCTCTATACCTCAGATCCAGACTGATGTACATTTTTCTATTCTCACAGTGCCCCACTAATACTATTACCCTATTCTTCTGGAACTTTGTTCCCACTTCCTGACATTGCTAATACTTGAATATTTTATCTTCCTTTATTTGATCTTTTTGGATGCCCATACTTTTTAAAGTGATTCTTTACTAGCACTTCTTTAATTAATAATCTGAATGAAATTTCTTCTTGCTAGGACCTAGATTCAAGCAGTAGTTCAGCAAATTTAAATATAAATGATAAGCTATAAGCGGTAATAAGGATAATATACACATAGCATAAATAATAAAATAAAATAAAATGGATAAAATAAGAGACTAATAAGATCTTGTGGTGCATGTGCAGCTTACAAAACATTTACTAGAAAGTAGTGGAATGATTAAATTTTTTTTAAATAAAAAAAATCATTGATCATTAATTTTGTATTTAAAGTTCAACTTTACACTTTTATTGCTTTATTTTTCACAAAGAACCAATTAAAAAGACAAATATAGTCTACAAAACACTTAATTAAAAAATTCTTTGAAGCTTTAAAATCTTGAGAAAAATACATCTAAATTAACTGGTAACTTTGAGAATAAATAAAGGTCTAATTTTAGTTACATAGAAACATGTAAACAAGTAACTTTCAAAGAAGTAAATAAATAAATGAGAAAAAGGCAATGCAACAAAACTCAACTTAATACTTCCAGTTTCAAGTCCAACAGGTAAGGAGCTTAGAAGTGGACACTCTTTCCTCACAAGTATAAGGCTTAACATCTGAAAAATCAACATCTCTTTGTAAATACATAAGAGCAGTGATGTCACAACAAACTGCTAGTCCCGAGATTAGAGAGAAAGACAGGCAGATACAGAAAATCACAACTTAATATAGCAGAAATCCCCAAGCATAAATCTCCTTGGGAACCAGTGCCATTGTAGGAAAACCTGAACTGTAACTAAGGAATTGCTGGAGACTCAGTATGGGAAAATATGTGAGTTTAAAACTCCAGAGGAGAAATACAAATGTATATCACGTATATGTGGAATCTAAAAAATGGTACACATGAATTTATTTACAAAACAAAAATAGAGTAACAGATGTAGAAAACAAACTTATGGTTACCAGGGGGAAAGTGCTGGGGGGGATAAATTCGGAGATTGTGATTGACATATATACACTGCTATGTATAAAATAGATAACTAATAAGAACCTGCTGTTTAAAAATAAATTAATTAAATTTTTAAAAAAGAGTGGATATATGCATATGTATAACTGATTCTCTTTGCTGTACAGCAGACACTAACACAATATTGTAAATCAACTATATGCCAAAAACCACTAATAAACAAAACAGTCCAGGGGAACCAGTTATAAGGAACCCCTACACTTTTGTGAGTTTTATCTCCTGGAGTTCTACAAGGTTCACACAGTGAGTTTCAGATAAAAATCCTGTGGGACTTCTGGCAGAAGGAGAAAAGTAACCATTTTGCAATATATGAGAGCATTCTGTTCTTAATAAATCCTGCTCTCCAGAGTAAATGTTTATCAAAGCCTAACCTGTTGGAATTTTAACAGAGCCTAACTGACCTGGGGGGAAAGAAATACCCAATTTCATCCCACTCTAGCCTTCCCTGGAAGCAAAGGAAAATACCCAATTCCAGACACCTCCAACCATTCTGTCCTACCTAAAGCAGGAAAAAAAAACCTGAGTGGCACTTGTGAAGTTCACAACCTAGGGGCATAGACTTACTAAAAGATTGAGACCTAAAAATAGGTCTATATACTCTTCCCCTCACTCCACACTTTACCACCACATTACAAAAAGCCTGTTTACAGCAGTGTTTTTACTGAGTACACCATGCCCGGCTATCAAGAAAAATTACAAGATATACCAAAAAGTGAAAAACACAGTTAAAAGAAACAGAGCAAGCCAAGCATCAGAAGCAGACTCATATAAGGAAGTGATGTTGGAATTATCAGACTGGGAATTTGAAAAAAATTATGATTAGTATGCTAAGAGCTCTAATGGAAGAAATAGACAGCATGAAAGAACAGATGGGTAAGTAAGTAGAGAGATGGAAATTCTAAGAAAGAATTAGAAAGAAATGTTAGTGATTAAAACCACTGTTACAGAAATAAAGAATGCTTTTGATGGGCTTACTCGTACACTGGACATGGATGAGGAAAAATATCTATGAGCTTGAGGACATGTTAATGGAAACTTCCAAAATAGAATATAAAGAGAAAAAAAGGATGTAAAAAATGAAATAGAATATACAAGAACTGTGGAACAAGTACAGCTGTATTACATACATATAATGAGAATACCAGGAGGAGAAGAAAGGGAGAAAGAAAAAGAAGCAATATTGAAGCAATAATGATGGAGAATTTCCCCAAATTAATATTGGACACCAAACTATAGATAGAAGAGTCTCTAATAACACCAGGAAGGATAAATACCAAAAGAAAATCTACACCAAGGCATGTCATATTCAAAGTGCAAAAGATCAAAGATGAGGAAACAATCTTGGAGAAGACCAAGGAAAAATAGTTTATTTATAAAAGAGAAAAGAGAAGAATTATATTCGACTTCAGAAATCATGTGAGCAAGAAGAGAGTGGAGTGAAAATTTTAAAGTGTTGAGAGAAAAAAATCCTACCAAGCTCGAATTTTATATCTTGTGAAATTATCCTTCAAAATTGTGGATTAAATAAATATTTTCTAAGACAAACAAAAATTGAGGGAATGTGTGGTCAGTAAACCTATCTAGAATGAAATTTTAAAAGAAGTTCTTTAGAAGGAAGGAAAATGATAAGGCCAAAAATTCAGATCTATATAAAGAGAGGAAGGAGATTAGAGAAGGAATAAGTGAAGGTAAAATAAAAACTTTAGTTTTTCTTATTCTTAATTGATCTAACAGATAAAATCTGTTCAAAATAATAATAACAAAAATGCATTTGATGATTATAGTTACATGTAAGTGAAATGAATGATGGAAATCTTACAATGAGTGAGAGGGAAGAATTAGGAATATTTTGTTATTATAAGTACTTGAGCTACCCATGAAGTGAACTTAAATTAGTTTTATATTTCAAATTCTAAGGCAAACTCCAGGGTTAAAAACAAAAGAGGTATAATTGAAATGCTAAAAAATAAGAGAGAACAGGATCATATAAAATGATCAATTAAAACCAAAAATGGCAAAAAAGAGTGCAATGCAAAAATAGGAACAAAGAACAATGGCAGCAAATAGAAACAGTAACAAAAATGGTAGATATGAACCCAAATATATCAATAATCAATTTAAACATCATGATATGAAGACACTAACTAAAAGATATTGTCAGGATGGATCAAAAACATGACCTAACTATATATTGTCTATAAGAAAATCAATATAAATGTAAAGAAAAATATAGATTAAGAGATAAAGGGTAGATAAAGATATACTAAACTAACACTAATCAAAAGGACTGGAATAACTATAGTAATTTCAGACAGAGCAGATTTCAGAGCAAGGAAAATTATCAGGGATAGATGTGGCATGGCATAATTAATAAGTGGTCATTTCTCCTAAAAGACATTACAATCCTTACTGTGCTCTTAACAACTGTGCTTCAAAATATATGAGACAAAACAGATAGAATTGCAAGGAGAAATAGATGAATCCACTATTATGGTTGGAAACTTCATCAACTCTCTATCAGAAATGGACAGGTCCAGCAGGCAGAAAACCAGTAAGAACATAGTTAAATTCAACAGCACCATCGATCAAATAGATATGATTTACATCTTCAGACTACTTTGTTCAGATTTCCCCCCAAAATTTGATAACTGAGGTGAAATAGATCAATTCCATGAAAAACACATCTGCCAAATCTCATACAAGAATAAATAGACAATCTGAATTGACCTATGTTTATTAAAGAAATTGAATTAAGAATGAATAATCTCCAGCAGAATACATATTCTTCCCAAGTTCACATAGATCATATATCAAGATAGACCACATATTGGGCCAAATAACATGCCTTAACAAAGTGAAAAGAGTAGATAGCATACAATGCCAGCTCTTAGACCACAATGGAGTTAAATAAGAAATTAAAAACTAAAAGATACTAGGAAATCCCCATACTAGGATACTAAACAACACACTTCTAAATAACATATAGGTCAAAGAGGAAATCTTAAGAACTCTCAAATTTTTAAAGTATTTTAACTATATGGAAATGAAAATACAACATATCAACATTTGTGGGTTTCCCCCAAAACAGTGCTTAGAAGGAAATTTATAGCATTGAATGCATATATTAGAAAAGAAGAAAGAACTAAAATCAATAATCTAAGCTTCCACTTTAGGAAACTAGAAAAACAAGAGCAAATTAAATCCAAACTAAGTAGAAGAAAAAAAAATAATTAAAGCAAAACTCAATGAAATGGAAAACAAGAAATCAATACAGTGAACCAATAAAACCAAAAACTGGTTCTTTGAAAAGATCAATGAAATTTATAATCCCTAGCCTGGCTAACTAAGAAAAAAAGAGAGAAGACATGCATTACTAATATCATAAATGAAAGAGGAAATGTCACCACAGATCCCAGGGACATTAAATGGATAATAATGGAATATTATGAACAACTCTATACTCCAAAATTTGATAACCTAGATGAAAGACCAATTTCTTGAAAGACATCTGCTAAAACAAACACAAGAAGAATTAGACAATCTAAATTGATGTATATTTATTAAAGAAAGTGAATCAATAATTAATAATCTCAAAAACTGAGAGCACCTGGCCCAGATGCATTCACTGGTGAATTCTATATTTAAAGAAGAATTTGTTATTCTAATTCTCTACAATCTCTTTCAAAAAATAGAAGCTAAGGAAATACTTCTTCACTTATTCTGTGAGGCCAGCATTATTATACCAAAACCAGACAAAGACTACAAGAATACTACAGACCAATATCTTTTATGGACATAGATGTAAAAGCCCTTAACAAAATATTAGCAAATCAAATCCAGCAATGTATAAAAAATAATACACCACAACCAAGTGGGATTTATCTTCAATATGTAAGGCTGGTTCAACATGAAAAATCAATTAATATAACCCATCACATCAATAGACTAAAGAAAAAACATTGTTGTATCAATAGATGAGACAAAAATCAATACCCATTCATGATAAAAACTTCCAGAAAATTAAGAATAGAGGGAAACTTGCTCGATCAATATGAAACATTTACAAAACAATGTAAAGTAAACATTATGCTTATTGATGAGAAGCTAGAAGCTTTCCTGTTAAGATTAGGAACAGGGCAAGGATATCATCTCTCACCACTGCTTTGAAACATTATACTGTAGGTCCTAGCTAATGCAATAAAGCAAGATAAGTAAATAAAAAGGGAAAAGGGATGCATATGGGAAGGAGGGAATAAAACTGTTTTTGTTTGCAGATTGAATGTGATTATCTATGTAGAACGTGAAAAAGTCCTCAATAAAACTCCTAAACTAATTAGTGATATAGAAAATTTGCAAGATACAAGGTTAATATACAAAAATCAATTACTTTCCTATATACCATCAGGGAATAAGCAAAATTTGAAATGAAAAATCAAAATACCATTTACATTAGCACGCAAATAAATGAAACATTTAGGTATAAATATAACAAAATATATGTTCAAGATCTATATGAGGAAAGCTACAGAACTGATGGCTAAATAAATGGAGAGATATTCCATATTCATACATAAAAACATTCCATGTTCATACATATAACATACATGTTATATGTATGAACACCATACATTGTCAAGTTGTCATTTCTTCTTAACATGATCTATAGAATCAACACAATCCCACTCAAGATCCGAGCAATTTATTTCACAGATATGAGAAACTGATACTAAAGTTTATATGGAGAGACAAATGACCCAGACTAACTAACACAATACTGAAGGAGAACCAAGTTGGAGGGCTGACAATACCTGACTTCAAGACTTACTTAAGCTGAAGTAATCAAGACACTGTGGTATTGGTGAAAGAGTAGACAAATTAACCAATGCAACAGAACAGAGAACCCAAGGGACCAGTGGGTATATGGGGATCCCTGTACTTTCTGCTCCTTTACTATGAACTTAAAACTGCTCTAAAAAGTAGTCTATCTAAAACAAAGCAAGTTATTAATAAAAATGGAATTGTTTCCTTGGTACCAATTTTTTTAACCAGCATATCTTAGCCATTAAACCATTTACTTAAAAACAAACAAAAATTTAGTGTTTATATTTATAAAGATAATCATTAATTTTTCTTCAATATATATCTTCTTTTTAAATAAATCAATGTGTAGTTACATGTAAATGGCATGTCCAGTGTTATCCATTACTTTGCAATGAGAGTGCATGCCAGTTACGTATTGTAGTGAATTGGACTGTACATCCCCCAAAAGACATGTCTAAATCTTAATAGTTTATGTGAGTGTAATTTTAGTAGGATGATTCATGCTCCTAAGACCTTATTAGTATTAGGAAGCTAAAAGAGTGTGTCTTAGGAATTACATTTCAAATTCCACAAGTTCTAGAAAGTTATCATTTGTTCATCATCTTCCTGTGTAGTTTCAGCTGATCACTCCTTAACAACACACTTCTCTAAATTACAGCATTATATTCCAAATTCCTAGAAAAGAAACTTGTGAACATTTTGTTTCTTTCAAGTAAGAATCTTTGGGGCTTTGACAGCAATAGATATCAACAATATGAGTAAGATTTTAGTAACTTTCCAGGCTCTTACTTCCTTCAAATGCATTATGAAATTTATAAGCAGTGATAATATGGCAGATTTTTGCTTCAAGAAGCCTTTCAATCTACTTCTGTTGATATATATGAATGCTCTCTGAAAGGCTGATCTTACATTTTATTAAAATTTCTGGGAGTTTAAAAAAAATGTAGAATTGACATAAAAAAGTCAATGTCTGCAAGGAGACTTGATTATGTCCCTTACATATATGCTCTTAAAGACTGAGAAAATGCTCTCCAGAATACCTCATCTGAAAATTAAACTTCTGTTAAACAAAGGAGATTGTTCCTGAGGAAACAGCCAGGCTGTGGAGTGGATAAAAGCCTTTTAGCACTGATACAGCGTGGAAATGTATGAGTATTTATACAGGGGCAGATGTGTGTATAAAAAGTGATAGTCTATTTGGGTAGGAAACAAGAGAAAAAGTATTATATCAACAAAGCAAAGAAATAAGATGTTATGACTTCTGATATCCTTAGTTTTTTTAAAATACAAAGTTATTTTGCTGTAAAATAGATGTCATTATATCCCTAAATCTTTTTAAAAAGGTAAAAGAACTCGTTTTGATCCATTAGCTATCACATTTTTTCTTACTTTTAGCCCCAAAGCAGATATATCAATAATTATCATATATCAATGTCCAGCCTCTACATAGAAGTCTTCCTTTTATCGCCCCTCATAGAAAGGCAAGGAGAAATTGTAAGAGCTGGAGCCTAAGATAGGAAAGGAGTTAGTCTCAATTGCTCACATCAATGCACATTTAGAAATATGAACTGCCCTTAGCTCCTGTGAATGGCTACTTGCCATTCCTTAGAGACTGCTCCTATAAGACTGCCTGTTTCTCCCACTTATTTCTTCTAACATCAATTAGGCTTGATAAAGCAGAAAAAGTCGAATGTCACATTTGGTGTGTTTCTGGATGACTGCATTGATTTTTGGCTTGTGGATAAATTCAATTACATGCAACATTCAGAGTTTTCTGTAATTGTAATTTTGTTGGATCTCCTCACTCAATAACTTCTCAATTTCCTAATCTCCTCTAAGGTCAAACGTAGCAGAGTGTAGAATAATTTTTTTTAAAAGCAGTACATGAGTAAAATTCAGTATCTAATAATAAGTAAAGCAAATGTTATTATACACTCAGCATTTGGTTTTTAAAATTCATATTAATTGCAAAGTGCCATCTGCTCAATTTCTGTGGCTCTGTGGTACCTGGAACACTGGACACTTGATTTAGAAAATAAAAGCTATAATTTCTACCTCAGTGCTCTGGATTTAGCAATACTAAAATTTGAAAGAGTTAATTATGAAATCTTGAAGCTTTAGTTTACATTATAAAGTTTGTATAAATATATCACAAACACACACACCACCAAAAAAATAATGCGAATAAAGGTAATGTTCCAGGACAAGATATAGGAGGGAGGGAAGGAGAGAAGGAGCGGGAGGGAGAAAGAAAGAAATATTACCAGGACATTTGTATAAAGAGGTTGATGAGTGAAGTTGTTTCTCTGTCAGACTTTCTTACTACTTACCTTCATACATAGTCACTTGACCTATTACCATGTATTTCTGATTGTTGACTCAGACTGGCAATTGGCAATTGCCACATGATGTCACACACACACACACACACACACACACACACACACACACACACAAATTTTATAAAGTACTACAAAAATATAATTTATTTTACTACATTAGCAGTGGTATATTAAACTGTTGATGTCACATCCTTTGTTTCCAGTGTCATACCATGTGTCAGTGATGTCGTACACTGATTCTCGAGCTCAGCTCTGAATTTTCACTTCCCAATGATCTCATGGCTTATAGATTTCTTGTTTTTTTTTTACCACCACTCACCTTGCTTTTTGTAATGTATGGAATAGTGCAAAGAACACTAACCAGTAGTGAGATCTAGAATTTGAATGCTAGCTCAACTACTTTGAAATTCTGTTACCTTGGGCAAGTCATTTCCCTCATTGAACCTCAAGACACTCATCTGTGGTAGTTATCACACAGGGTTCTTGTGAAGATTAATAATGAAGTGAATAAATGAACATATGCTTGGAGAAGGTCTGGCCAGAGTGAATGGTCTCTAGAGCATAAGACAGTTATCTTAAATGACAATAACAGGACAGAAAAGTATGTATAAAACTTATAGTTAAATTTACTATTAAAACAAGTATTTTAGTAAGCCTTGAAAAGGAACTGATAAAATTGTAAATACCAGTTATTTCTAGGTTGGTAGAGATGCTTATTCATTTTATTTTTTATATGTATCTGTTTTTACAAACTTCTAATAAGTATGTTTTGATAGAAGGAAAAATATGTATAATAAATCACTAGGGTAAATGAGAAAGAACTCCTCATACTCTGGGAAAGGAATGAAAAGAGAGTAAGAAAGAAAGTTGAAGGGAAAAGTTTGAAAATAGAGTAAAGCAAAGACTCAATTACTTGCTGTCACTTAACTTCTAACTTCTCTTTTCTCTCTGAAGTAGAAGATAAAATGGCCCACTGAGATCTAAAATGAAACAGTGTATAGGGGAACTTAAAGATATGCTGAGATGAGAAAAAAAAAATCAAGCAGCTGTTGATGAGGTCAGAAATTGAGATAGAGAATTCAGACTCACTATATTTAAGACAGAACATAGATGGTAGATAGATATTGATACAGACATAGATATGGCTAGAAAGCCCAAATGTATATAGAGAAGAAAATTTCCTATCATTGAAGGGCAAAAAAAAAAAAGAGGAAACAGTGAGGAAATGAAGGGAAAGCATGGTGATGCCAGGTAAACACCAAATCAATGGAAACGACAAGCAAAGAAAATATGAACGCAGATATGCTCATCTAGATCAAATACAGCGCTGAAAACTAAGGGCAAAAGCAGATGCAAGGAATAAAGGACGTTTGTGGTCATTGGAAGTAACCCATTCTAACAATTAGAATTTTGAAAAAGAAAAAATGACTCATAATGGTACTGAGATGAGTAAGCACAATCAAGACAGCATTTTCATAAGACCTTGTTTCAGATCTATGAGAATCAAAAACAAAGGAATGGATGTAAAAGGATTGAAGGTGGAAAAGAATATGACTTTCAGCTACCTAAGGAATAAGAAGTTTCTCCATGTGGGGAGAAAAAGGGATTAAAAGGCTACATTCCTTAGAGAAGAGACAGAGGTTCTGAGAACATATAACACTCAGCTGAGTAGTGACCCAGGTTCAGGGACCAAAAGTATGAACAGATGATACAGCTTTTTAAAATGATTTGCTATAGAAATAAGGCTGATAGACTGAACATGTAATTAGAAGATATTATGTTGATATGTTTTAGAGGATGTGGAAAATATCAAGGGGATTTAGGATAATTATTCAGCTACACTTGTAATTATTATCCTAATGTAAAATTTATTCACTTATTAAGATAGTTGAAATTATGTTTTAAAGATAGTGTGGAAAAGGTAATAGTACAAGCCTACGGCATACCAATGAGAATGCTTGCTATGAAAGACATGATATTTGAAGCTGGGGTGGTCAAGGAACTGAGAGAAGAGAGTGTTGAATTGATATTTTATGCAGATTTTAAAATCACCAAAAATGATTATAGGAGTCAAGGTAGAAAGAAAAGGAGTCCCGTTGTTATGGAGATGTTTTTACTGTACAGACAATCTCTGACTAATTTTGGTTAGACTTAAGATTTTCCAACTTTATAATGGTGCCAAAATGACATGCGTTCTGTAGAAACTGTACTTCCAATTGTGAATTTTGATTTTTTTCTTGGGCTATCAATGTGCCATACAATACCCTTGTTATGCTGGGTAAAGGCAGCGAGCCGAAGCTCCCAGTCAGCTAGGGGATCACGAGGGTAAACAACCAGTACACTTACAACCATTTTGATCCCATATAACCATTCTGTTTTTCACTTTCAGTACAATATTCAATAAGTTACATGAGACAGTCAACAGTTTATTATAAAATAGGCTTTGTGTTAGATGGTTTTGCTCAACTGTAAGCTAATGTAAGTGTTCTGAGCATGTTTAAGGTAGACCAGGCTAAGCTATCATGTTCAGTATGTTAAGTTATGAAACGCATTTTTGACTTACACTATTTTCAACTTATGATGGGTTTATCAGGACAACCACATCATAAGTCAAGGAAGATCTGTATTTGGTTTGGATATTTTTTTCCGTACAAAAAATATTCTCACTTCTAATCTGTGCCTTTCATACTTTCTTAATATCTTTATCAGAAGAACTTGTTTGCAGTTTGTTCTTAACCAAATTTATCTGTTAAAATCGAGGTTGCACCAGCTCAGTATGAAATTCCTAATTGTCATTGGCTGATGTTATGAAGCAACATTTACAGATTTTTGAGTTAAAAAGTCTAGCTATGTAGTATAGTCTGAAGTCAGGGAGTCTGATTCCTCCAACTCCATTTTTCTTTCTCAAGATTGCTTTAGCTATTCGGGGTCTTTTGTGTTTCCATACAAATTGTAAAATTTTTTGTCTGAAATTCTGTGGAAAATGCCGTTGTTAATTTGATAGGGAGTGCATTGAATCTGTAGATACCTTTGGGTAGTATGATTAGGATTCTTCCAATCCAAGAACATGGTATATCTCTCTATCTGTTTGGGTTGTCTTTAAATGGTACAGATGAACCTATTTGCAAAGCAGAAATAGAGACATAGAAATAGAGAGCAAAGTGGACACCAAGGTGGGGAAAGGGGAGGTGGAACGAACTGGGAGATTGGGATTGACATATATACACTATTATGTATAAAATAGATAGCTAATGAGAACCTACTTACTGTATAGCACAGGGAACTCTACTCAGTGCTCTGTGGTGACCTACATGGGAAGGGAATCCAAAAAAGAGGGGATTTATGTATACGTATAGCTGATTCACTTTGTTGTACAGTAGAAACTAACACAACATTGTAAAGCAACTATACTCCAATAATGTTTTTTTTAAAAAAGTCTAGCTAGATGGGCTCTGTAAATGATGAGAATCACATACAGGTGCACTTTTCTGTCTAGCAATTCCTATGATGCCTTCTGATGTGATTGGTGTGTTGATATCCTGCAGAGAAGGTACGTTGCTTAGTTAATTGAATAGCAGTTGATGAGGGAATGTCTATGCTGGGTCATATTTTATAATAGTTTATTCCAAGGACGTCCCATTGTACATTTTGAAGATACCAATGTCTGTAACGAAGATGCTAAATCTTTCAAAGAGTCCTAAGTGTGCTTCAGACAGGCATTCTCAAACTTTATGGATGTGGGGCCCTTTAATACTATTAAAAATTATTGAGCAAATTATTGAGGAACCTAGAAAGAGTTTGATTATATGTGTTGTAACTATTAACTTTTCCTGTATTAGAAATTAAATCTAAGAACAGCTTTTAAAATAATTACTGTCCTTTATTATTACTGCAGTATAATTGACTTATAGTAGTTTCAAGTGTACAACATAATATTAGATATTTGTATATATTGTGAAATGATCACCATAGTATGCCTAGTTAACAGATTTAAATCCTTATGTACTAATTTTAAAATTATTGCAAAAATCTGCTATAAACTGTCATAAATATTTTATGAAAAATAATATTTTCAAAAAATTTAATAGAAAAGTCACATTGCTTTACAGTTTTGCAATACCTTTTAGAGTCTTGCTTAATAGAGGAAAGCTGAATTTTCATTTTTGCCTCTGCATTCAGCCTGATGCAATATGATGTTTTGTTTGAAATACATAGAAGAATTCCAGCCTCACACAGGTAATTGTGACTATCATATGTAGTCTGTGGAAGACTCCCCTATACATTCACAAGAGAATAAAAATGAGTAAAGAAAATAATATCTTAATACTATTATAAAAATATTTTTGACTTTCTGGACTTTGAATGTAAATCTCTATACTGTCCTATGTCTAGGAGTTTCACACACAATATTCAATAAAGTCATGGAGTACAGGAAACAGTTCAGCTGAGGAGGGTATAATCAGACAGAGAAAGAGAAAATTTAGAGAGGATAGAGTTGGGAAGCATCAGTAGGAAGAAGGAAGCTTTAGTTAGGAAACGCATGGGCTGTAGCTGAGAGTTTAGTGTTGACCTGGATGTACAAGAAGCAGAAAGGACCAGCACCTACTACAGTTATTTACAAATGGCCTCAAAATGAAGATGATGGGGTAAACCCTTTTTTTTTTTTTTTTTTGCGGTATGCGGGCCTCTCACTGTTGTGGCCTCTCCCGTTGCGGAGCACAGGCTCCGGACGCACAGGCTCAGCGGCCATGGCTCACAGGCTTAGTTGCTCCGCGGCATGTGGGATCTTCCCGGACCAGGGCACGAACCCGTGTCTCCTGCATCGGCAGGCGGATTCTCAACCACTGCGCCACCAGGGAAGCCCTGGGGTAAACCCTTTAAGGCTAGTCAGAATACATGACCAAGAAGTTAGCTTTATCCATCTAAAGCTGAAAACTGCAAACTGATTCTACCTGCTCTACAAAGGAATTGTTGCATATCATATACAATAAAGAATAAAGACTATCATAGTTTAATATAGGATAAAGGCAACATAAGGAAACCTCCAAAGGCTGCATATCCTAGAGTTGGAAACACTGGGACACAGGAAAACTACTTCTTGGAGAGTATTCGGTGAGTGTTACTCCTTCCTCTCACTATGGAAACAAACCAAATCAAAATTTGAAATGAGAAAATAGAGCTCTCAACTTTATTTCTTCTCATTGTTTTTACTGTCACCTAATTATTATTCTAAAAACTTCCTATTTAATATCAGCACCATAGCCTGCATACCTCCCAACCCTCTTCCAGTCAATCGTCCTTGCTGATACTAAAGTTAACATGATAAGATGTTAATCTAATCAAGACTGTACTGCTTATAGTGCTTCTCTGACTTATCTCTGATTCCATGATAAACATCAAACTTCCCAGTCTATCATTCTTACCAAGCTCACTTAATACAAGCTCACCTTCACATTTCCCAGAGATAATTTTCTAATTGATTTGTTCAGAATTTGCTCAGTCTCTCTCTCTCTCTCTCTCTCTCTCTCTCTCTGTCTCACACACACACACACACACACACACACACACACACACACACTTGAGACCTATGGATGCTCATATGTATCTCTGGTACTAGCTACCCTGCCCACAAACTGATCAGCTCTTGTTCTACCTCGCAAAAACAAAGAGTAACCAAAGGATCCTCCCAGAGTAAATCAGGAAATGGAAACAGCAATGACAAAGTCTTCCCATGATGATGATAGAAGGAAATGTCTTTTTTACATCAACAAAATTGCTTCTAGATAACAAGAGCAGAAAACAAAATGCATGCAAGACTGCTCCACAGGTCATGTGACGAATCAAGTTTCCTTGTTTTAGATGAATGAGCTCTGTTGATGAAACTTTCCTCATAGGACTATTTGAGGCAGAATACAGCAAGGCCAGTTCTTAGTGTGCAATAGACACTTCCATATACCCAGTGCAAAATTAACCATTTAGGAAAATCAAGAAATGAGTGAACTCACCTTTGGTCCTGGTGATGGAAAACGTATAGAAAAGGGCAAAAGTCATTTACTTGTTTGATCAATTGTTTATTTTTTTAACAACCTGATCATGAGGAATGTTTAAATCTTCTCGTCCAACATGTGAATGGGGCATATTTTTAGGGCAAGTAAGGTTCCCATGAGTTCCAGGCAAATTTCTGCAATACACCAGGGAAGGTCAGAACTGCAAAGACTATAATCCCAATTAAAAATAAGTGAGTAAATCATAAGTTCACAGAGAAGATTGTATTAGCATATCTCTCTATTCTATCTATATTTATATCTATATCATACCTCTATTTATAGTTATGTCTTCATCTTCCTCTACATCTGTATATGCATATATGTTTATATAAATTTATATAGGTGTCAAGTAACTTGCTTAAGGTCATAGCTATTAAGTGGCAGAACAATATAGAACTCAGGTTTGTTTGTCCTCCCTTTTTGTAATTTTCTAACCTTTTTGAAAGACTGTGATTACTGCTTATTCAAAACCTGTAGTATACCATCTATATGTGATTATATTAAAAAGTTGCCAAATGATATATTTACAAATATACATAAATATTATGCATTCCATATGAACAATGAATTGATGCATAAGAAAATCTTATATAAATTGGAAGAAATAATGGAAATATCTGATATAGGGACTAAGGCATCTAGTTATATAATACATAAAAGTAATTTTTTGTGTCTTCTATACTATGATAGCATTGTCCCTGGAAATGGTTTTTGTAAGTTTGCATATCAGCAATTTTAGTTCTGAAAGTGAAGACTGGCGTTGGCATTAATGATATATGATTAATGACAGAGGGAGTTGTGGGACTGTTAATTCCAGTTATGACAAAAGTTAAACTTGGTTCTGTTGATGATTCATTTTGCCCAATCAACGCTTAATAACAGGTGGATACATTAAGAGCAATAAGTAGTCTCAGTTTCATATTGCTGATTGCTGTGATATTTTAAAGATTCAAATCAATAATTAAGATAATTAAGTCATTCAATGTCAACTTTCTATGCAGACATTTACAACTATTTAAATAAATAGCTGGCATATATCCATATGACATTTGGGTTATTCTGAGATGCTTTGCTCTATACATGATTAGATACAAAAGAGGCCTAATGATATATCTACAAGTATATCAAAGTATAAGAATTTGCAGTAGGACTTCTTAAAGTTAACTTCTAAAGAGGTAGAGTAAGGCATTGCTTAAGCTGGATGCACAAAACTCGAACATTTCCATTTTCATGAATCATGTTTTCTCATTTCACTCCATTGTCCATCACCATTCAGAGAACTGCAGACAGCTTATAGGACACCCCATGGTGTACTTGATCCATCTGTTCATCCATCAACCTTATGGTAAATATGCAAAATGAGAGGTTTGCCTTAGGTCATGAAACCAAAGGCAAAATTCAGTCATGGCAGTTAAAAAAAAAAAAAAAAAAAACAGCATACTTTTCTTTTGGCTAAATTTGTACTGAAGTTATTTTGTTGCCTTTATAAAATTATCTGACTTAAATCTGAATGACATCTCAAACAACTGTGTCAAATCCTGTTTTACATTTAACAGTAATCTAATTGAAATGAAAAGAATTCAATCAGTTGAATCTATATAGTAAAAAATTTGTAAGAATAATATTTATATGTTTTTTAATGGGTAACATAATGTAAGGCACTCTGTGATTATACATATATATATATTTTAGGTGGGTGTAGGGGGATTCCCACTATGTTCTGGATAATGCTAACTTAAATCAATCCACCACAAGTGGTCCATCTGGGTCTCCTTGTAACAGAACACCTCAATATTGCTCTTATAACAATCAGTCCTTAGTAGAGAATAATCTATAAGTTGAAACATGGGATTATGCATGTTAAATTATCAAAAACCTCTACAATATACCAATGTGATTAAAGTTAAAAGTGCATATATATAAAGCAAATACTTAAATTGTCTTGCAATATAATCAGAAAAAGCATACTGTCATGCTTTAATATATAGTCTTAAACTTATTGAAGTCTATATGATAAAAATAACCTTGACTTCTAACTTCAATCCCCATTTATTAATATTTTTCTTATTCATTCATTCCTTCAACAAGTATTATGAAACACTAATTATAAATGTTATTTTAAAATATTAGGACTACTACAAAAAATGAGATAATATTTGCCCTCAAGTTTCTAATGGGAGAGACAGGTAAGTAAATACACAATTAAATGGAATATTAAAAGAGCTATTATGGGCCTTAGGTCAAGAGGATGAAGCAGTCCACAGAAAGGGCATATAATCTCTCCTTAAGTATCTAGGAAAACTTTATAGTGAAAGTGACCTCTACGATGAAACTAAAAGAATAAGTAAGAGTTCATCAAAGAGCGTTCTACGTAGAAGGAATTGAATGTGTAAACTTCCAGAGGAGATGATGAGTATGGCATCTTCAAAGAACCACAATATTCTGAATATGAAGAGGGCAGATTACAAAGCGTGGTGATATGAGAATGATGCTGTGATGGTGGAAACGAGAGAAGTCTAGTAGCTGTGGAATCAATTTAAGTAAGAGAGAATCACTACCTGACCAAAACAGTGACAATAAGAATAAGAAGAAATGAATGGATGTTAAGCATAATAGGCTACTGATTTTCTAGGATATTGAATGGAGTTTTGCATATAATAATTTGATATAAATCATAAACAGTCATCCAATCAATGATATACTGAAAAATGTATGTGGATGTTTGGTAAGCAGTGAGCAGTCTCTTAGGAATGAATTCTGGAACACAGGAAAGGTTTGGGGAAACAATTACATATGACTGTGGGAGAGGAATGATTTTACATTCCTTCTTTTAACATTTTTCTTATTTTTGAGTAGCCAGTGCTCAGTGTTTTATGGAGGTGTATGACAGCTAAGTCAGAGATAAGGAAGAGTCACTTACTGACATTTGTAGATACCATCTGTAATTCTCAGTCAGAAAATGGAAAGGGCTCATGGCAGACAGAAAATTTTTAGGCAAAATATAATGAATAAGAGGTAATTTCCAACTCTCTGTCATGGCATTAAGGAATTGTTATAGGGCTTCCCTGGCGGCGCAGTGGTTGAGAGTCCGCCTGCCGATGCAGGGGACGCGGGTTCGTGCCCCGGTCCGGGGGGATACCGCATGCCGCGGAGCGGCTGGGCCGGTGAGCCATGGCTGCTGAGCCTGCGCGTCCGGAGCCTGTGCTCCGCAAAGGGAGAGACCACAACAGTGAGAGGCCCGCCTACCACAAAAAAAAAAAAAAAAAAAAAAAAAAAAAAAAAAAAGAAATTGTTATACCTTTGTGGATGAAGGAAAGCCATTGTTATAGACTGAATGTTTGTGTTCCCTCAAAATTTATATGTTGAAACCTAATCCTTAATGTAGTGGCAATTGGAGGTGGGGGCTTTGGGAGGTGATTAGGGCACAAGGGTGGAGCCCCCATGAATGGTATTGTACCCTTATAAAAGAGACCCAGAGAGATCCCTTGTCCCTTCCACCATATGAGGACACAGCAGTTTTTGAACCAGGAAGTGGGCTCTCATCAGACACTAAATTGGCTTGTGCCTTGATCTTGGACTTTCCAACCTCCAGACTGTGAGAAAAAAATTTCCATTGTTTATAAGCCACCCAGTCTATGGTATTTTGTTACAGCAGCCTATGGGTTAAGATAGTCATTATAACTATCTTAAGGAGAACATAAATTTTTATGTATCTATGTGTTTATGTTTGGGAGAGGGGTGGCTTACAATGGGAGGAAACATGTAGCCAGCTTCATGATTCATGTTTCAGGGAGGTAGCAGGGTAGGTATGTTTGTTAATCTGTACCCAGAAAAGATATATGCTCAATTTCCTGATAAAAACCTGAAAAAGCTAGCAGACCCAGAGGAAAGAAATAGCTGTGTGGCATATTTAGAAAAGGAGACTTAGCCTCACAGAAGTTTACAAGACCTAGGATGGCACAGGAAAAGAATAACTGTAGTGCTTCTACAGTAACAAAGAAGCAAAGAAGTAGTGGAAGGGCCTTTGAAACCGGTACAGTGAAACACTTTAAATCCAAAATACAGATGAACCTAAGAGAAAGGGAAGGGATGCAGAGTAAATAGATTGATGTGTGTTCTATAATGGGAATGTTTCTTCTCAAAATAAAAACTAAGAAAATTAGTATATACTTGCATATATGCAGTTAAATTTATACTGTTAATTTTATATAGTATATATGGTTATAATTCTTTTATATGGAGATATAATTTGCATAAAGTAAAATATAATGACCTTAATTAACTCATTGAATTTTGAAATTGCATAAATCCTTGTAACCTGTACACCAAACAGGGTAAAGAACAAATCTATCATCCCAGAAAATTCATTATTGTACATTCCCATTCAAGTCCCCACCCCGTCCCAAAACAAACCATGGATTTGTTTTGCTTTCATTGTATTTCATATGATGTTCTGGCTTCTTTTACTACACATAATGTCTTTGAGATTCATTATATTATTGTGTTTATCTGTAGTGTCTTTTTAAAATTGTTGAGCAGTATTCTATTGTATAAATATACCAAAATTTCTTTACTTTTTGGTTGATGATTATTGGAATTATTTTTAATATTTTGGCTAGCATGAATAAGGTTACTATAAATAATCTTTTTCAATTTTTATTTTTAAAGACACATGTTTTCCTTCTATTGGGTAAACACCTAATAGTTTATTTAAATGTTGACTCATACAATAGGAGAATGATTAATTTTGAAAGACATGTCAAATGGCTATCCATAATTGTACCATTTAAAATTATAAATGTATGAATGTACTGAGTGCTCCATGTCCTCAAAGACATTTTGTATTTAGTTGTTTTTTTTTTTTTGGACCTTCTCCACCTATACCTTCCCACTTGACAAGTGCTTTTTTTTAAAAACAGATTTATTGTGGTATATTTTGTTCTTTTAAAACACTTTATTGAAGTGTTAACACATGATTAACACACAAAATACTGCACAGAGTGTAAATTTTCGTACATTTTGGTGTATATATAACTTTCGAAACAATCACTAGAATCAAGATAATGGACACACCCATCCACCCAAAATTTCCTTGTGCCCCTTTGTAATCTCTCATTATTCCTATCTCTTTCTGCCCATTTCAAAGCTATCAGTTATCTATTTCATGGAACTATAAATAAGTTTATATTTTCTAGAGTTTTATGTAAATGGAATCATACAATTTATGGTCCTTTTTGCCTGACTTCTTTCTACCGACACACTATTTTTGAGAGTTATCTGTGCTGTTATGGATATCAAAAATTCATTCATTTTTGTTGATGAATAGTATTCCACTGTGTGGATATATTACTTTTAATCTATTCATTTGTGGACATTTTAACTTTTTTCTAATTTTTGACTTTTGCAAAAGTACTATAGACATTTGTGGAAAATTATTTTAAGGACATTTGCTCTCTTTTATCTTTAGTCTATACACATATACTATATGTATGTTTACCATTTAAAAAAACTATTCCAAAGTAGTTGTACCATTTTACATTCCTACCAGCAGTGTGTTAAAGATCAAATTGCTCCACAACCTCTCTAATATTTGGTATGGTCCATCTATTTAATTTTAGCCATTATAATAAGTGTGCAACATTATCTCATTGTGATTTTAATTTGCATTTTCCTAATAACTAGTGATGGTGAGCATCTTTTCTCTAAATTTAATTATTAGTTCGAATATACTTTATAGATTCATTAAGATTTTCTGTTTTCAAAGTTATGTCGTCTATGAAAAGAGATTGCTTTGCTTTTTAAAAAAATCATTTTGATATCTAATTCACATTAAAGAAATTCACCCATTTAAATTGCACAGTTCAGTTTTTTGTATATTCACACAAATGTCTGACCATCACCACAATATAATTTTAGAACATTTTATCACCCCCAAAAGAAGCTCTGTACCCATTAAGGAGTTACTCTCCATTCCCCCTACCTACCCCTACAAAAAGCACTAGGCAAGAAGTAAATTAATTTCTGTCTCTATAGACTTTTCTATTCTGAACAGTTCATATGAGTGGATTAATACAATATGTGGCCATTTGTGGGTGGCTTTTTTTCTGCTTAGCATAAGGCTACAAATTTTCATCAGTATTCATTATTATTTGCCAAATAATATTTCATTGTGTTCATAAATTGCATGCTGTTTATCTACTCATTAGTTGATGAATATTTGGATTCTTTACACCTTTTGCTATTATGGATAATGCTGCTAAAAACATTTGTGTATACATGATCCTTTTAATTTTATTTGTGGAAGAGTTTTGGAAGGATTTGTATTAATTATTCTTTAAATGTTTGATAGAATTTACCAGTGAGCCATTTGAGTCTGGGCTATTTTTTTTTTTTTTCAGTTGGACAGTGTAAGAGTAAAGATTTCAAATAGTCTTGGGCTCAGATATTAATTTGGGTACCTCATACTATGTGGCCTAGTACTTAGTTTTCCCACTGGTAAAATGTTAATGATGATATTTCTCATTGGTATGATATGCATGAAATTAATATGAAAAAGAATAAATAACATAGTGGTGGTGGATGACATGTATTCAATAAACATCTAATACATTATATATATTACTATTACATATTTTACTTAATCAAGAAACAAACTGTTAAAGAATTTTTTTAAGTATGGAGATTTATACAACACAATGCCATATTTAAATAGATTTCCTTGGCCTAGGGATATAAAGAAAGCTTACTTAGCAGGTAAATTTGCAGATGAAGGGGACATTAGAACACATTTTATATGTTGGAGTACATTTCAGCAAGCATATACATGATATCATTTAAAAGTTATGTAAGACTATAATTTCAGGAAATTTGAGTTTCAAGCACTAAAGATGCATGTTTCCTTTCTTACTGACTTTTTATCAGAATTTTTCTAGTTCCTACATTAGAGTAGCCCTAGGCTGAACAGAAATCAATAAATAGGTACTCATAACTATTTTCTAAACTTCTATCTGCAGTACTTAAAACTACTATATGAAAAATGCATCTTAGAAAAAAACAACAGGTGTACATATTAATCTAAATTATTGAAGCTAGTTTTTTCAAGTTCATTTATTTGCCACTGTTTATTGCATTTAATTTATTTAAGCATGCATTATTACTTTATATTTTATATCCTACCAAAGGGCAAAAAGTGTCTATAGGGAGATTTTCTGGGAGCCTGATATGTGAGGAAATAGCATTAAGAACCATAAACACTTTAGCTCATTCAACTGTGTATGTGACATGACTCGCAACAGTATTGGAACAAAATCAATTTCTGTATTCTCATCTTGTCTGGTGTGATTTTCTTTGACACAAGTTTGCTTTTTGTTCCATATTTCAAAATCCTAAAACATAAACAGATATTGGTCTTTATATTCACTTGTGCAACTATTGAGTTTGTATTTGTGTTTACCATATAAATATATTTTTCTTTGTTCAGTATTATTTAAATGAAACACTTCCAAAAAGGTAAATAATGATCTACTCAAATTATGCACTTGAAATTATTCAGTGTTCACTCTAATTAATTAAACTATTTTACCAATAGGAGACTGACATCTAAATATTTAAAAAACTGAAACCAAAATTAAATGACACAGTAAGTTGTTATAGTGGATAGAAAACTTTGTGTGCAGACAAGTTGCCCTGATGTCAGTGAATAAGGATCTGAATCTCATACTTAGAATATATTTAAATGATTTATTGGACTTACCCACTCTGAATCATTACTGATTGCAAATATTTGATAATTTTGAATTAAAGCAGTATCAAAATTTAACTCCTGGTCCCTCAACTTTAGGTATCCTGACTTTGGGACACTTTACAAACTGTAACTTGACTAATACATACTGGAATTTTTGCATACATACTTTTAACTTTAAAGATCTATTTTCTAATCAAGTATTATATTTGTGTATTTTTATTTTAATATCAAGTCTATTTAAAATGACCTTTTCTGCTGTATCATTATCATGTAAAATAGTTACATCTTGCCATTTAAATGGAAAATTGTTTAGTCTTTATTTTTTTTGGAGTACAGAACATTCATTTTAAATGGCAGATAGATAAATTATTTACCTTCACAAAAGTGGAAAAATAGTTTGATGATTTTTTCCTATCCATAAATAATTTCAATAATGACTAAATAATTTCCCCTTATAATATACAAAAACAAACAAACAAACCCAGATTAGTTTTAAATACCTATTTAGTTGCACAATGTGGCACAATTTAAAAGTTTAGGTATTGTTTGTAGATATAGGCACCAACTTGAAATAATAAGGTAAAATATTCAAAACCTTAAATCTTTCATAAACAATATAATGCATAAAATTGTGTAATTTAAACCAGATATTTGTAAAAATGAAATAAATATAGGATATTTATTTTGAATGCTAGTACTCTCAATTTTTCTGTTCAAATGCCCAACTTTACCAAGCTTTCCCACACAAAGATAGAGCTCATCATGAATTCCCTTGTCCATGTAATTGTGTGCATATCTTCTCCCTACATGACTTCATCTTTTCTCTTATTCCACCCTGTCTCTGTAAACCTCATTCCTCTATCCATATTCAAGATGCAACCTCTTTTACTTTGCAAACCTTGCACTCATCACTTAATCTTTAAATAATTGTAATTTAAGAACAGTTTAGAGTTTAAAAAGAAATATCTGATTATTTCTTTCATTATTTTCATGGACGTTTCACGTGAGAGGCCCTGAAAAGCATCTTCCACTGTAAACTTTACATGAACTTAACCCCCAACTTTCTTCCAGCTTTCTTGTTAAACAAAAATTGCCTAACAAAATGGCTCCTAAGCCCCAAGAAAAATTTCCTCTTCTGAGAACTGTTTTTCCCCAGCTGTTCATGAAATCAGCTGGACTTTTGCTGCTAAGTCTCTGTAAAAGCGTGTCTTTCCTTCCCCAAGGTAGAACACCCCTTGACAAAGACACTTACTTCCCTTGATCAAACTTTAGTTAGGCTCCTCTAAGCCCTCTTTTCAACTAGCCCTCAACCTTGGGCTTTGGTGTCAGTCTTTGTGGGGTCTGCATTCTATGGTGTTAGCAAGAATCCTACTAAGTCAGTTTAGAAAGAATCCCCCAGCACAGACATCTGATCACCCTCAGTAATTGATCACCCTGTCCTACCTTCAGTAAGAATCCTGTTAAGTCAGTTTAGCAAGAAATATCCCTACTCTTGATGTCTCCTCTTCAGAATTTTCCATCCACTGACTCTAATCCCTCCAACCTGCTCCTTCACTATAAATCCTCACTTGTTCCAGTTGTATTTGAAATTGAGCCAGTTCTATATTGAGGTTTCTTTCCAGTAACTGTAAGTGTTCCTAAATAAAATCTACTTTTACCACTTTAACTACTATTGAGTTTTAGTTTTTCTTTAACAGCCCCAGAGTTATTCTCATGTTGCATTTTTTAGATTAGAAGTTTATGCTTAACAGTGCTCTGGTTAATATTCTTTTACATTTATGACAGGGTTACTATTGCTCTAAAAATGTTGAGTCACTCCATTTTCACTGGCTCTTGTGTACAGCATTCAAAATACCATTCATTATCCCTTGTTATAAAGGAATAAAATAACTACACTGTAACAAATACTGACATTTTCTTAACCTCATTTAGCAATGGACTTTACTTATATATTTCATTTGAAAATAAAATAAAATTATAAGTGATTTAAATAATGTAAATTTTATATCAAGAAAATACAATGATTCTATGTGTAAGATAATAGTTTAAAGCTCCTAGGAACCCTCTTTTCAATGTGCAAGCATGTACTTTGAGAATTGTATAATGATCTTCAGCAGGAATACAATTTACATAAAAATTAAAATGGTGGACAAGTTCATAAAACTTCTGAATATCTTTTCTTGCTTTTAAGAGTATTTATGGGGAAGGTGAAGGAGGTTAAAGTGTAAGAGCAGTTTCCTATTTATTATTTCAGACAGAGAAAAACAATTATTTCTCAGATTTATCAGTGAAATGAATTGAGGAATTAATAAATAAATGATAAACTGTAAAAGATAATACTGAGTTTATTAATTCTATTTTATAAAATAACTAGACTTTACATGTGGTTTCCTTGATTTTAAACCCCCCAGATTCCTTTGTTTATTGAAAGAACAAAGTTACTCATTACACATTGAGACATTAAAAAGAATAAACAAGCAGGGTTATAAAAATTACATGTCTGTATATGTTTGCATGTGCTAATACATAATCTTTTGTCATATCTATTGGAAATGGAAGTAATTTTTGATTATTAAGAAAAATATAAATCTCTATTTATTCCAGCAACACACTGATGAATGTCATCAATCTTTTCTGTGTGTGTGTGTGTGGTACGCGGGCCTCTCACTGTTGTGGCCTCTCCCGTTGCGGAGCACAGGCTCCGGACGCGCAGGCTCAGTGGCCATGGCTCATGGGCCCAGCCGCTCCGCGGCATGTGGGATCTTCCCAGACCGGGACACGAACCCATGTCCCCTGCATTGGCAGGCGGATTCTCAACCACTGAGCCACCAGGGAAGCCCTGTCATCACTCTTAATGGCCCATTGAAGACCACTTACCCTTGTAAATCAATTTTTAGTGCAATTTAAGTATAAAATCAATTCCCCAAACTACTTATGCTTTGTACATATAAACTGAGTTTATTTATCATAAAGGACGAAGAATTCAGAGAACTTAAAAGATTATTTTTAAATTTAAAATCATGGAGTTAAACATTTGTATACTTCTTAAAGTTTCTACAAATGTAAGGCCACCTTAAAAACTGAAGGTTTTATGTAAAAATCTATTTAAATGAGTACATTGTAATTATATGTTCTGGATTCGGTTAGTTTACTATTTTCATAGGTTGTTCACTAAGATCAGGGGTTTTTTGTTCATTTTCCCCAAACCAGCCTATAGTCTCACTTCATCTTTACCTCCAAGCACCCAGTTTGCTTTCTAAAGTAATAGGTATTTAGTAAATATTAAATAAGTGACTGAATAACGAATCTACCAAAAATTGATAAATTTCATGAATTTACTTTATCAACAAACATGTATTGTACACTTGCCAAATATTAAGTACTATCCTAGGCAACAGGGATTCAATATAAATATAATTTATTTTAAAAATAATACAAATTTAATGGGAATGGTAGGCATAATAATAAATGCATATAACCCAATCGTGTGATTGTGGTGATAAATGAGAGGTTATTGCTGGATATTAGAAGGGAGGTATGCAATATAACTTGACATACAGGTAGCAGAAAGGCTTGTCTTAAGAGGTAAAACAAAAGCCAAATCTCAGAAAATCTCAGTTTAGACTCCTTTTCACAAAGAAATGAAAACAGGAACATCCTATTTTGTAATGCTTGAAACTCTAAGTCTTCACCATTTCATGGAAGAAAAAGAACACTAGGCACTGATATACCTGTGGTATATGCTCTTCATGCTTTAAATTAGAACTGAAACATACAGAATTCCCATTTGTGAAAGAATGGTGAATGTGTCACCATTGCCTACATACAGTGTTATTTATTTTATGGAGAATACCAAGAATGATATTCAGCACAATAAGGGAAGTAGGATGGGGAAAATGAGGCTTATTTCTACACAGACCATACTGTATAATCCTAGGGCTGGGTGAAGCCATGTAAACCTTATTGAATGCAATATCAGGAGCTCTATCCTGCTGCTGTGACCGTGGATGCAATACTAGTTTTTCTGGTATGCCACTGCATTTTTAGGAAAATGAGAATGCTGAACTAAATGATATGCCCTGGGCAAATTATGTTAACACTTTTGCTTCATTTTGTCATCTGAAAAATGGGAATAATTGTAATACCTGCCTCTTAATGTTTTTGTGAGAACTGAGATAGTATTATGTAGTATACTTAGTAAAGTACTAAGCATCTAATAATTTCTCAATAAAACTATTATCATTGACAATTCAAAATTTATGGTACCTATTAATATCCAAAGAACATAAAAATATCTTTCGGTTTCAAATTCTATGTTTGTTAAAATTTTGTTCTGGTGACAACTTTTGCTAATAATCTTAGAGGGATTCAGATTGCATGCCCCTGAGAAATTATTTCCTCTGTCAGCATAGTCTGTTCTATCTATGGACTGACTACTATACTTCAGTGATTTTAAGAGTACATTGTGGGAACTGACTCACTATGAAAGAATAAAGGCCATACCTACATCTACTTCCACACAAAATGCTCTAAAGTGAAAGTAAAATAAATAGTAGCAGCACTGTAAATAAGAAAAGTACCATGCATAGAGCATAAATGTTAGGGAATTATTTTCTAAAAGCAGTTGGAATTGAATGCAACCTCTAAAGAAGTAGACTAGAAAAAAATCAGACTTCAAAACATTAGAACAGGGGCTTCCCTGGTGGGGCAGTAGTTGAGAATCTACCTGCTAATGCAGGGGACACGGGTTCGAGCCCTGGTCTGGGAGGATCCCACATGCCGCGGAGCAACTGGGCCCGTGAGCCACAACTACTGAGCCTGTGCGTCTGGAGCCTGTGCTGTGCAACAAGAGAGGCCGCCATAGTGAAGAGGCCAGCGCACCACGATGAAGAGCGGCCCCCGCTTGCTGCAACTAGAGAAAGCCCTCGCACAGAAACGAAGACCCAACACAGCAAAAAATAAATATAAAAATAAATAAATAAAAGATTACTATTAATAATAAAACAAAAAAACATTAGAACAGGACCTCTGTTTAGTTAAGATGTGTGGTCCAAGATCAGAGTCAACTGATACAAGGCCTAAGAAAAGTCCTGGGAAATTGTAAGCACAGATTATTTCTGGCAAAATATTCAGAGATGAAAGATCTCTTCTAGTCTTCTGAAGTTCAGTCAGCTCCAGGATTTCCTTATTGGATAAAACATATTCAAGAGTGTGGGAGGCAAAGCTATGTTCCACGTCCCTAGGAAACCGGGTTGTATGGGGACCACTCTTTAAACAAGCTATTGTACTTCTAATTCAGCCACATAGGGGTTTGGCTTCACCATTAAAATTCTAGCCAGCATGTTAAGTAAAGAAAAAATAGAAATAGTGGAGAAAAAAATTAAATTAGTATTCACAGCTAACATTAATGTAATATTTTTAAAATGAAGGAAAAAAAGCAGATTCGAATTATAATGTTCATTAGATTTGCTAGACATGCCGTTTAAAAAAGAAAATCAATTGAACTTTACATTTTATTTTTATTCATTTATGTATTCATTCATTAAGATAACACATTACTGCTGGAGGAATGTTACTTAATAAAAAGAGAGAGAGGAAAGAAGAAAGAAAGGAAGGAAGAAAGGGAGGGAAGAATGGAGAAAGCCTGTGATTTCTTGAAGCCAACTTTCTTTTTTTTTTTTTTTAATTTTTTTTTAACGTCTTTATTTGAGTATAACTGTTTTACAATAGTGTGTTAGTTTCTCCTTTACAACAAAGTGAATCAGTTATACATATACATATGTTCCCATAACTCTTCCCTCTTGTGTCCCCCTCCCTCCCACCCTCCCTATCCCACCCCTCTAGGTGGTCACAAAGCACAGAGGTGAACTCCCTGTGCTATGCTGCAGCTTCCCACTAGCTATCTAATTTATATTTGGTAGTGTGTATAGGTCCCTGCCACTCTCTCACATCGTCGCAGCTTACCCTTCCCCCTCCCCATATCCTCAAGTCCATGCTCTAGTAGGTCTGTGTTTTATTCCCATTCTACCACTAATCTCTTCATGACATTTTTTTTTTTTTTAGATTCCATATATATGTGTTAGCATACGGTATTTGTTTTTATCCTTCTGACTTACTTCACTCTGTATGACAGACTCCAGCTCTATCCACCTCATTACAAATAACTCAGTTTCATTTCTTTTTATGGCTGAGTAATATTCCATTGTATATATGTACCACATCTTCCTTATCCATTCATCTGTTGATGGACACTTAGGTTGCTTCCATGTCCTGGCTATCGTAAATAGAGCTGCAATAAACATTTTGGTACATGACTCTTTTTGAATTATGGTTTTCTCAGGGTATATGCCCAGTAGTGGGATTGCTGGGTCATATGGTAGTTCTATTTGTAGTTTTTTAAGGAACCTCCATACTGTTCTCCATAGTGGCTGTATCAATTTACATTCCCACCAACAGTGCAAGAGTGTTCCCTTTTCTCCACACCCTCTCCAGCATTTATTGTTTCTAGAGTTTTTGATATGGCCAATCTGACCAGTGTAGGATGATATCTCATTGTAGTTTTGATTTGCATTTCTCTAATGATTAATGAGGTTGAGCATTCTTTCATGTGTTTGTTGGCTATCTGTATATCTTCTTTGGAGAAATGTCTATTTAGTTCTTCTGCCCATTTTTGGATTGGGTTGTTTGTTTTTTTGTTATTGAGCTGCATGAGTTGCTTATAAATTTTGGATATTAATCCTTTGTCAGTTGCTTCATTTGCAAATATTTTCTCCCATTCTGAGGGTTGTCTTTTGGTCTTGTTTATGGTATCCTTTGCTGTGCAAAAGCTTTTAAGTTTCATTAGATCCCATTTGTTTATTTTTGTTTTTATTTCCATTTCTCTAGGAGATGGGTCAAAAAGGATCTTGCTATGATTGATGTCATAGAGTGTTCTGCCTATGTTTTCCTCTAAGAGTTTGATAGTGTCTGGCCTTACATTTAGGTCTTTAACCCATTTTGAGTTTATTTTTGTGTATGGTGTTAGGGAATGTTCTAATTTCATACTTCTACAGGTAGCTGTCCAGTTTTCCCAGCACCACTTATTGAAGAGGCTGTCTTTTCTCCACTGTGTTTCCTTCCCTCCTTTATCAAAGATAAGGTGACCATATGTGTGTGGGTTTATCTCTGGGCTTTCTATCCTGTTCCATTGATCTATATTTCTGTTTTTGTGCCAGGACCATACTGTCTTGATTACTGTGGCCTTGTAGTATAGTCTGAAGTCAGGGAGCCTGATTCCTCCAGCTCCATTTTTCGTTCTCAAGATTGCTTTGGCTATTCGGGGTCTTTTGTGTTTCCATACAAACTGTGAAATTCTTTGTTCTGGTTCTGTAAAAAATGCCAGTGGTAATTTGGTAGGGATTGCATTGAATCTGTAGATTGCTTTGGGTAATACAGTCATTTTCACTATGTTGATTCTTCCAATCCATGAACATGGTATATTTCTCCACCTATTTGTATCATCTTTAATTTCTTTCATCAGTGTCTTATAGTTTTCTGCATACAAGTCTTTTGTCTCCTTAGGTAGGTTTATTCCTAGATATTTTATTCTTTTTGTTGCAATGGTAAATGGGAGTGTTTTCTTAATTTCATTCTCAGATTTTTCATCATTAGTGTATAAGAATGCCAGAGATTTCTGTGCATTAATTTTGTATCCTGCTACTTTACCAAATTCATTGATTAGCTCTCGTAGTTTTCTGGTAGCATCCTTAGTATTCTCTATGTATAGTATCATGTCATCTGCAAACAGTGACAGCTTTACTTCTTCTTTTCCTATTTGGATTCCTTTTATTTCTTTATTTTCTCTAATTGCTGTGGCTAGAACTTCCAAAACTAGGTTGAATAAGAGTGGTGAGAGTGGGCAACCTTGTCTTGTTCCTGATCTTAGTGGAAATGGTTTCAGTTTTTCACCATTGAGAACAATGCTGGCTGTGGGTTTGTCATATATTGCCTTTATTATATTGAGGAAACTTCCCTCTATGCCTACTTTCTGCAGGGTTTTTATCATAAATGGGTGTTGAATTTTGTCAAAAGCTTTCTCTGCATCTATTGAGATGATCATATGGTTTTTCTCCTTCAGTTTGTTGATATGGTGTATCACGTTGATTGATTTGCGTATATTGAAGAATCCTTGCATTCCTGGAATAAACCCCACTTGATCATGGTGTATGATCCTTTTAATGTGCTGTTGGATTCTGTTTGCTAGTATTTTGTTGAGGATTTTTGCATCTATGTTCATCAGTGATATTGGCCTATAGTTTTCTTTCTTTGTGACATCTTTGTCTGGTTTTGGTATCAGGGTGATGGTGGCCTCATAGAATGAGTTTGGGAGTGTTCCTCTCTCTGCTATCTTTTGGAAGAGTTTGAGAAGGATAGGTGTTAGCTCTTCTCTAAATGTTTGATAGAATTCGCCTGTGAAGCCATCTGGTCCTGGGCTTTTGTTTGTTGGAAGATTTTTGATCACAGTTTCAATTTCAGTACTTGTGATTGGTCTGTTCATATTTTCTATTTCTTCCTGGTTCAGTCTTGGCAGGTTGTGCATTTCTAAGAATTTGTCTATTTCTTCCAGGTTGTCCAGTTTATTGGCATAGAGTTGCTTGTAGTAATGTCTAATAATCTTTTGTATTTCTGCAGAGTCAGTTGTTACATCTCCTTTTTCACTTCTAATTCTATTGATTTGAGTCTTCTCCCTTTTTTTCTTGATGAGTCTGGCTAATGGTTTATCAATTTTATTTATCTTCTCAAAGAACCAGCTTTTACTTTTATTGATCTTTGCTATTGTTTCCTTCATTTCTTTTTCATTTATTTCTGATCTGATCTTTTTGATTTCTTTCCTTCTGCTAAATTTGGGGGTTTTTTGTTCTTCCTTCTCTAACTGCTTTAGGTGCAAAGTTAAGTTGTTTATTCGAGATGCTTCCTGTTTCTTAAGGTATGATTGTATTGCTATAAACTTCCCTCTTAGAACTGCTTTTGCTGTATCCCATAGGTTTTGGGTCGTCGTGTCTCCATTGTCATTTGTTTCTAAGTACTTTTTGATTTCCTCTTTGATTTCTTTAGTGATCACTTCATTATTAAGTAGTGTATTGTTTAGCCTCCATGTGTGTATTTTTTACAGATCTTTTCCTGTAATTGATATCTAGTCTCATAACATTGTGGTCAGAAAAGATACTTGATATGATTTCAATTTTCTTAAATTTGCCAAGGCTAGATTTGTGACCCAAGATATGATCTATCCTGGAGAATGTTCCATGGGCACTTGAGAAAAATGTGTATTCTGTTGTTTTTGGATGGAATGTCCTATAAATATGAAGTAAATCCATCTTGTATAATGTATCATTTAAAGCTTGTGTTTCCTTACTTATTTTCATTTTGGATGATCTGTCCATTGGTGACAGTGGGATGTTAAAGTCCCCTACTATGATTGTGTTACTGTTGATTTCCCCTTTTATGGCTGTTAGTATTTGCCTTATGTATTGAGGTGCGCCTATGTTGGGTGCATAAATATTTACAATTGTTATATCTTCTTCATGGATCGATCCCTTGATCATTATGTAGTGTCCTTCTTTGTCTCTTGTAATAGTTTTTATTTTAACGTCTATTTTGTCTGATATGAGAATTGCTACTCCAGCTTTCTTCTGATTTCCATTTGCATGGAATATCTTTTTCCATCCCCTCACTTTCAGTCTGTAAGTGTCCCTAGGTCTGAAGTGGGTCTCTTGTAGACAGCATATATATGGGTCCTGTTTTTGTATCCATTCAGCCAGTCTGTGTCTTTTGGTGGGAGCATTTAATCCATTTACATTTAAGGTAATTAATGATATGTGCGTCCCTATTACCATTTACTTAATTGTTTTGGGTTGTTCTTGTAGGTCTTTTCCTTCTCTTATGTTTCTTGCTTAGAGAAGTTCCTTTAGCATTTGTTGTAAAGCTGGTTTGGTGGTGCTGAATTCTCTCAGCTTTTGCTTGTCTGTAAAGGTTTTAATTTCTCCATCAAATCTGAATGAGATCCTTGCTGGGTAGAGTAATCTTGGTTGTAGGTTTTTTTCCTTCATCACTTTAAAAATGTCCTGCCACTCCCTTCTGGCTTGTAGAGTTTCTGCTGAAAGATCAGATGTTAGCCTTATGGGGATTCCCTTGTGTGTTATTTGTTGTTTTTCCCTTGCTGCTTTTAATATGTTTTCTTTGTATTTAATTTTTGACAGTTTGATTATTATGTGTCTCGGCGTGTTTATCCTTGGGTTTATCCTGTATGGGACTCTCTGTGCTTCCTGGACTTGGTTGACTATTTCCTTTCCTATATTAGGGAAGTTTTCAACTATAATCTCTTCAAATATTTTCTCAGTCCCTTTCTTTTTCTCTTCTTCTTCTGGGACCCCTATGATTCAAATGTTGGTGCGTTTAATGTTGTCCCAGAGATCTCTGAGACTGTCCTCAGTTCTTTTCATTCTTTTTTCTTTCTTCTGCTCTGCAGTAGTTATTTCCACTATTTTATCTTCCAGGTCACTTATCCGTCCTTCTGCCTCAGTTATTCTGCTACTGATCCCATCTAGAGTATTTTTCATTTCATTTATTGTGTTGCTTATCGTTACTTGCTTCCTCTTTATCTCTTCTAGGTCCTTGTTAACTGTTTCTTGCAATTTGTCTATTCTATTTCCAAGATTTTGCATCATCTTCACCATCATTATTCTAAATTCTCTTTCAGGTAGATTGGCTATTACCTGTTCATTTGTTAGGTCTGGTGTGTTTTTATCTTGTTCCTTCATCTGCTGTGTGTTTTTCTGTCTTCTCATTTTGCTTATCTTACTGTGTTTGGGGTCTCCCTTTTGCAGGCTGCAGGTTCGTATTTCTATCTATTTTTGGTGGCTGTCCCCAGTGGCTGAGGTTGGTTCAGTGGGTTGAGCAGGTTTCCTGGTTGGGGGGACCAGTGCCCCTGTTCTGGTGGATGAGGCTGGATCCCGTCTCCCTGGTGGGCAGGTCCACGTCTGGGGGCATGTATGGGGATGTCGGTAGCCTTACTGTGATTCTAGGCAGCCTCTCTGCTAATGGATGGGGCTGTAGACCTGTCTCACTCTTTGTTGGGTATAGGGTGTCCAGCACTGTTCCTTGCTGGTCCTTGAGTGAATCTGGGTCTTGGTGTTGAGATGGAGATCTCTGGGAGATATTCACCGTTTGATATTACGTGGAGCTGAGAGGTCTCTTGTGGACCAGTGTCCTGAGGTTAGTTCTCCCACCTCAGAGACACAGCCTTGACACCTGGCTGGAGTGCCAAGAGCCTTTAATCCACACGGGTCAAAACAAAAGGGAGAAAAAAATAGAAAGTCAAGAAAGGAAGGAAGAAAGGAGGAATGGAGGGAAGGAAGGAAGAAAGGAAGGGAGGGAGGAAGAAAGGAAGGGAGGGATGAAGAAAGGAAGGGAGGAAGGAAGGAGGGAATAAAGAAAGGAAGGGAGGGAGGAAGAAAGGAAGGGAGGAAGGAAGGAGGGAATAAAGAAAGGAAGGGAGGGAGGAAGAAAGGAAGGGAGGAAGGAAGGAGGGAATAAAGAAAGGAAGGGAGGGAGGAAGAAAGGAAGGGAGGGAGGAAGAAAGGAAGGGAGGAAGGAAGGAGGGAATAAAGAAAGGAAGGGAGGGAGGAAGAAAGGAGGGAAATAGGAAAGAAAGGAGGGAAGAAAGGAAGAAAGAAAGGGGAGAAGACAAAATAAAGTAGGGTAAAATACAGTTATTAAAATAACAAAATAATTTAGAAGAAAAATTTCTATTAAAGAAAAAAAAAAAAAGACCAAAAAAAACAAAGGTCAGTCTAACCCCAGGACAAATGGTGAAAACAAAGCTACACAGACAAAATCTCACACAGCAGCACCCACATACACACTCACAAAAAGAAAAGAGGGGAAAATAATAGTATATCTTGCTCCCCAAATCCACTTCCTCAACCTGGGATATTTCGCTGTCTATTCAGGTTTTCCACAGATGCAGGGCACTTCAAGCTGACTGTGGAGCTTTAACCCGCTGTTTCTGAGGCTGCTGGGAGGGACCTCCCCCTCTCTTTGTTCGCACAGCTCCTGGGGCTCAGCCCTGGACCTGGCCCCGCCTCTGCGCGCAGGTCGTCCGAGGGCGTCTGCCCTTCGCTCAGAGAGGGCGGGGTCAAAGGAGCAGCGTTAACGGAGCAGCTGATTCGTGGTCTCTGGCTCACTCAGGCGGGGTGCGGGGGGCACGGATGTTGGGCGAGTCCGCGGCGGCAGAGGCCGGCGTGACGCTGCACCGGCCCGAGGCGCACCGCGCGTTTTCCTGGGGAAGCAGTCCCAGGATCCTGGGACCCCGGCACTGGCGGGCTGCACAGGCTCCCGGGAGGGGCGGTGTGGAGAGTGACCTGCGCTCACACACAGGCCTCTTGGTGGCGGCAGTAGCAACCCTAGCGTCCCACACCCGTCTCTGCTGTCCGTGCCGACAGCCGCAGCTCGCGCCCGTTTCTGGAGCTCCTTTAAGCGGCGCGCTTAAACCCCTCTCCTCGCGCAGCAGGAGGTAAAGAGGGAAGAAAAGGTCTCTTGCCTCTTCGGCAGCTCCAGACTTCTCCCGAACTCCCTCCCGGCCAGCCGTGGTGCGCTAACCCCTTCAAGCTGTTTTCACTCTGCCAGCTCCAGACCTTTCCCTGGGATCCGCCCGAGGCTCAGTTCCCAGCCCTGCCTGCCGCGGCGTGTGAGCAGACAAGCCTCTCGGGCTGGTGAGTGCTGATCGGCACCGATCCTCCGTGCGGGAAACTCTCCGCTTTGCCCTCCGTACCCTGTTGCTGCGCTCTCCTCCGCGGCTCTGAAGCTTCCCCCTCCGCCACCCGCAGTCTCCGCCCGCGAAGGGGCTCCTAGTGTGTGGGAACCTTTCCTCCTTCACGACTCCCTCCCACTGGTGCAGGTCCCGTCCCTATTCTTTTGTCTCTGTTTATTCTTTTTTCTTTTGCCCTACCCAGGTACGTGGGGAGTTTCTTGCCTTTTGGGAGGTCTGAGGTCTTCTGCCAGCGTTCGGTGGGTGTTCTATAGGAGCAGTTCCACGTGTAGATGTATTTCTGATGTCTCTGTGAGGAGGAAGGTGATCCCCGCATCTTACTCTTCCGCCATCTTCTCGCTCCCCGAAGCCAACTTTCTAATGACAACCAACATTAAACAAATCTCACCTTAATAGTTTAACTTCATAGTATATGAACCTCTGAACCCCTTTATCAAGGAAAAGTGAAAGATAAAGCAGCAGATATAAAATAAGCTGCTAATTTTCCTGAATTATATGATATTGTTTTTACTTCCTTTGGGATTTTATTATCCATTCAACACATTTATTGCTCTTGAATCTCCTTCATTTCTACTGACCCAATATTGTTATTTTTAATTATTGCTATTTAATTATCTATAGACAAATAACAATATGCTAGAAATATAGCTGAAGTCTAGGACTAAATCTTCTTACTTTTCATGTTTGAAATCCTAACTAGTAAGCAGGAGAAAACATCAAAACAAAAAACTTTTCTATGAAATAGTAGACAGCAAAACTCCACAGACTCCAAATTACATCTCACTGAGAACTAAAGCAACTGACAATATCAGAACATGCCTGAGAAGCCTCAGTGTTGTGGCCCAACATCAGAGAATTCTGGAGGAAGTGAAGCAGGTCAGATAATGGCAGAAATCTGCTGGACATACCCACTCCCAGAACTGTAAGGTCCACCCTGACTGCGAGACACTGCGGATAGGGTTAAGATCAATCTTGCCTGCTTCAATAGAAGAAGCAGATAGATAAAGCAAGAAACTATTTGCTGGGAGTAGGGTATGGAGCACAAGAGTGACAAATCTCAAAAAAGCAGCACCTGCCACAAAGGAGGGGCACACTTAGAAAGCAGGAACTCTGTACTGATATAGCAATTTCAGGTGAAGGGACTTTTGGAGCTCAGAGTTGGCTGTAGAAACACTCCTGGAGTGATTATGTTTGAGAGGCAAAAGAGATTTTAGAAAAACAAACAAAAAGACCCCTGCCCATCATGTTAGAAATAAAAGGAAGAGTTCTGGAGCAGAGAACCTATAAAATTCTCCTGTCCCTTCTCTCCATTCACCAGGAAGCTTCTATTCATTTTTGCCTAGCTCTATTAAGATATAAGTGACAAATAACATTTTGTAAGTTCAGGTGTACAACATGACGGTTTGATATATGTATATACTGTGAAGTGATTACGCATCCACAACCTCACATAGTTACCATTATTTGGAAGAGTGTGAAAACAGTTAAGAGCTACTCTCTTAGCAAATTTCAAGTAAACAATACAGTACTGTTCACTCTAATCACCATGCTATACATTAGATCCCCAAAACGTATTCATCTTATAACTGAAAGTGTATACACTTTGACCAGTATCTCCCCATTTCCTTCAGCTCCCACCCCCTGATATCTACCAATCTACTCTCTATTTCTATGAGTTTGACTTTCTCAGATTCCTCATTTAAATGAGGTCAAACAGTATTTGTTTTTTTTCTGTCTCACTTATTTAACTTAGCATAATGCCCTCAAGGTTTATCCATGTTGTCACAAATGGTAGGTTTCCCTCCTTTTTTATGGATGAATAATGTTCCATTGGATATGTAAGTAGACACCGTATTGTTTTTATCCATTCATCCATAAACAGTTTGTTTCTATGTCTTGGCTATTGTGAATAATGCAACCATGAACATGGGGGTGCAGATCTCTTTAAGACAAACTGCAACCACTAAAAGATGACATTTCCATCAACATACTGGCCATTAACATTGAATATAGGTAATTTTAGATGTGAGAAAATTATTTTGGTGAGGATAAGTGTGACAAAAGAGAATGTAATTGATATAACGTCTGACAATTTAGGAAATAGCACAACTAAACGAAAACAGGAGAAGATGGAGAAAAGTCGGAAAGAACAATAAGCCTGTTGATTCCTGTTCTGCAAAAACTGAATATCAGAGATGTTATTTAAATGGAAAAATCAATTAAATTATGTGTATATAAGGAATACAAATGAATACTATTAAAACAATGCTATGGACAAAATCAAGTTGAGAATAAGGGAAAATCATGGAGAAAGTAGAGGATACAAGCTTATTATTACTTATTGTAGAAAAATCAATAAATAGTGTCTAAAGAAGGAGAGGCCTAAGTATATTGTATTGAGTATATTGTATGTGAGGCCAAGGAAACCACTGGGCACATAAAGCCTTTCTTAGAATATCAGAAAAGTATAAATCAGGTAAAAAGTAGGGAATTTAAAATACCTTAAAACCTCAGAGAACAAACAAAAACTGGAAAACCCAGAAGCCTAGTGAGCTACTTAAGTAAATGAAGTCAACTGTATTGACCTGGTTGGTGTGTGATTCATAATTGACTGTTCTATCAATACCTCTCAAATCTATCTGGGTCTTAATTTTTGTCCAATTGCTGTAATTGAAAAAATACACAATATATGTGTAAATGATAATTCTTTAAACTACAAATGTTCAAATTATCAATAAACATTAGTTGAATTGATATCTGAAATGAGACATTTAATTAGTTGGAATTAACAGACCTGCTTTGAATGTGGAGACTATATGCAGACACTGTGTAGATTTGATCTAGAGATAGGAAAGGGTGTTGTCATGAATATTTTAGTTCTATATAAAGGCAGTATAAATTGCTTTAACTTGTAAGCCACTCATAAGCTAGGACTATTTTCCACAAAGTACAAAATCATAGGGAAACTCAGATTACTTAGAAAAAAAATTTTACTTACACTGTAAATATAATGGTTCACCTCATTTAACTTTGCCTTTATGCTATAAAGAATATTGTGCGGTCCACTGTATTTTGATAATTTTTCCAATTTTCAAATTATTTTTAAATGAAATTTATTTTATTTAAAATGAATAACACTGCCAATAAAAATAAATCTGCATAAAATAAGTATACTTTTATAAATGTAAATAATTACTGTGGGGTAGGGGATGGGATGAATTGGGAGATTGGGATTGACATACATACACTAATATGTATAAAATAGATTTAAAAAGTTACTGTGGGGGGCCTCCCTGGTGGCACAGTGGTTGAGAGTCTGCCTGCTAATGCACGTGTGCCCCGGTCCGGGAAGATCCCACATGCCGCAGAGCGGCTGGGCCCGTGAGCCATGGCCGCTGAGCCTGCGCGTCCGGAGCCTGTGCTCCGCAACGGGAGAGGACACAACAGTAAGAGGCCCACGTACTGCAAAAAAAAAAAAAAAAAAAAAAAAGTGTAGGAACACTTCATTGGTAACTGCATAAATAATGAAGAGTGGGAATATTAATAATCCCTTTGGCTCATTAGGGATTTTTAGTACCATTTAATTTTCATGAGGAATTATACAGTGTATTATGATTAATATATTCAATATTTAAATAACAGAGCATTTACATTGGCCTTTAAACTTCCTTCAAGTTTTATGGGTCAATATACAGTTTGTTGAACTAAAAGAGGTGTTAAATATGTTTACTTCTCTACACTAAAAAAATGAATCTGAAAAGTCAAAATGTGTGTAATGAATAATTTTATTCACATTTGGCTTTAGTTGCTATAGATATAAATATAAAGGTTTTAGACCTAACCCACTCTGTAAGGTATGCAGTTTCGTTTTTGTTTAAATAAATGTCTCTATTTAATAGGTGTCTTATTCTCATTGGACTCAACTAGAGGAGAGATGGTTTTCATAAAATGTTTAATTCTTGCTTACTTTTTAAAATTGTTAGTTTCCTTCCACTGTTACACTTTCCTGTAACATTTTACTGTTTAAATGATTTATCAGATCATTTGCATTTCCACTTCATAATATTGGCTAGAGTATATTCACTTCTCAACTTTTGTTCCTGTATTTTGGTATCATCCTTATTCAATCTGTTGAGTGTTGGTTATTTCTGCATTTCACCTGCTGACTCTCTCTCCATCTGGTGCTCTCCCTTCTCACTCCCTACCTCTCATCCTGCCACTCTTTTCCCTTTCCCTTTGGTAGATGACATCCACCCAATTTTCACCTGCTTCTCCTCCAGTTATATTCTGTTCCTCCTGTGTTCTGCACCTCTTCTCCTCTATCTGTTTTGTGCCTTGAGCCATAACCAAATCATATCAATACATTCTCAAATCCATTAATCTTCCCACATTTCCAGGGTGATGATGGTTTTGGGAATGACATAAGGGAGGAACTTTTCTAATACCGAATTTAAATAAACATGAGTAAGTTTTAAAAACTTATTAGGAAACGAGTTCATTATCAATTTCAATAATTACTTTCGAAACAGGGTTTAAATTAAAAGAGTAGTAAAGAATTTCAAAAGATATAATTAGGCCTTTGTTTAATTCATAGCACAGACGTCACTATATATATTACAGTGTTTTCTTTAAACTTACTTTAGTTTAATTTTTTTTAGCCGCTTTGGGTCTTTGTTGCGGTGCACAGGCATTGCAGTGACTTCTCTTGTTGTGGAACATGGTCTCTAGGCATGCGGGCTTCGGTAGTTGCAGCACACCGGCTCAGTAGTTGCGGCTTGTGGGCTCTAGAGCGCAGGCTCAGTAGTTGTGGTGCATGGGCTTACTTGCTCCGCGGCATGTGAGATCTTCCTGGACCAGGGATCGAACCGTGTCCCCTGCATTGGCAGGTTGATTCTTAACCACTGCACCACCAAGGAAGTCCCTATTACAAGTGTTTTAATCACTTTCTTTGGGTACTAAACACTGCAAATAATACGATATTCATACTTTGGTAATATTGCCATTTTTCCTTATTTATTATGAGAAACCATAGGCTCATTAAAGTTCTACCTTTACACAGTTACAGAACAGAGTTATCAATCAAGGCCAACCTGTCTCTGAACTATCCCTATTTTTTGTCCTTAAAGATTTTAGGAATACCACCACTATATTTTTGTGTGTGAATAATTAGTCATATAATGTTTATAATATTATTAACATGTATCTTAGGATATCATGTTATTTCATGTTAGTAATATGTATTTTAGAAACTTGTTCTAGAATGTAAACAAACTTAAGATTTGCTTTTACCTTACAATCCTCCATAAGATAATCACAAATGTTAAAAATATTTATAAGGTAATTTTTATTTTTTACTTAATTTTGCGGTACGCAGGCCTCTCACTGCTGTGGCCTCTCCCGTTGTGGAGCACAGGCTCTGGACGCGCAGGCTCAGCAGCCATGGCTCACGGAGCCAGCCACTCCGCAGCATGCAGAATCCTACTGGACCGGGGCACGAACCTGTGACCCCTGCATCGCAGGCGGGCTCTCAACCACTGTGCCACCAGGGAAGCCCTATAAGGTAATTTTTAAATTGAAGTATAGCTGCATTGCAATAGTATATTAGTTTCAGGTGTACTGCATAGTGATTTAATATTTTTATAGATTATATTCCATTTAAAGTTATTATAATATATTGGCTATAGTCCCTATGCTGTACATTATATCCTTGTAACTTATTTATTTTACATTTAGTAGTTTGTACCTCTTAATCCCCTTCACCTATCTGCCCCTACCTCCACCCCTTTTCCCTCTGGTAACCAAGGTTTGTTCTCTGATTACTACTTCAAAAGAGTTTGCAGACCAGGTGGTAGGGAATGGGAAACCAGGCAGAACCCAGGGGACACCCTGAGCCTAGGGACCAAAGATTAGAGTCTAAGTAAACAAGGTAGTTGGAGTTTACAGGACAGAGCACCATAAAGGAGAAAGCAAACAATAAGAATTCTGGAGGTCTTCAGAGGGTCCCCTTAAGTATTGAGTTTAAAACTGATCAGAAAACATAGGTGAAGAAGCTAGTGAGGAGCATGTCAAGAAACTCTGAAAGGATTAGAAGTAACAATACCTGGTGGTCACATAGGACCAGAAATTTTTATTCATAAAAAATAGAAATACAAAAGAGTGTAAGATAGATTCTTAACATTAATAAAATATCAATTTTAAACATAAAATAGTTACAGTTTGTCATAAAATGTCAGAAGTGAAATTTTAATATAATATTGTACATAAGAGCAGCAAGGAATATTCAAAAAACTAGTTTTAAATCAAGCGTTGGAGGTTCAAGAACCATTGTTTCTGATTCATTTCAAATATCTGGGTTTTATCAAGGTGGCCTTAGTCCATGTGATTCCTCGATATGTAACTACGAGAATAGCGTTTTTTTGGTGGGATGGGGAAGGAGAGATGGTACTATGATCTGTTCTCCTTTTCCAATGTTCAACATGCACCTTCATGTAGATAGGGAAATATCTACATCTGAAGGCTTCATGGGATCTCACTGCAAGGCCTTTTTAAATGGTAAGTCTAGCAAGGTGATAAACAAAACATTTTTTTTCATTTTACATCAAATGAAAGATATAAAAAGCATCTATATAGAGAACAATGAAATATTATAGGCATAAGTTATGAATTGTCTAAATTATTTGATATATTTGTGTGCATTCATGTACTGAAAGACTCAATACTATAAAAATGTCAATTTCCTCCAAATATATGCAAAGACTAAATGCTATCACAATAAAAATGACAGCGTGTTTTTAGTGGAAATAAGACAGCTGACTTTGAAATATATGTGGAAATTCAGTTGTCAAGATTAGCTAATAATCTGAAGAAGAGATGGAGGTGCAGGAACATAAGTAAGATAACAAAACTTAATATAAAACACAAGTATTAAGATACATAAAGAAGTGTGTATCGGAGTGTAATTTAACTTCAAGTAGAAATCTCAGTTATTTAGAAAATTGTCTGTGTTAAATATTCCTACTGCTTTATAGTTGCTTGATACATGCAGTGTTACAGTTCTACTTTGCTAATGGTCTTTGATATTCGAGACAATCCTGTGACTTTTTTTTTTCTGTGTTGTTATCATCAATTTTACCTATAGCACAGGATTTCTGTAACTGATGCAGTTTTGGCTGCATGTGCTAGACAAAATAGTACTTTGAAAATAAATAAAACAAAAATGGACATTTAAAGAATAATATTTTATATCTTTTCTCATACTTAAATACAATAGCAAAATGTTGGCTCTACTTCATCTAAGTACTGGTATTTTAAAAAGCTTAATAATTACTGTAGCTCGATTTGATGAACTCTACTTCCCCTTCTCTAGTATATTAAGAGATGGTATTGTTCACTTAAAGCTTATTAAACTATGGCTCATGTTATTTCTTCCTCTCCTGGAATGTCAGCCCACATACATTATTCACATGAAGCAAAGCGAACTTTAAATAGGGAGATTATACTGGAGGGAAATGAGAAAGCCATCATTCTCAATTTTACCCCATACTGTTATTAAAGGTTACATAGGCAGTGATCTTTCTTTTTCCCACTTTTTTTAGCTCTACTTCCTTTCTTTTTTCTATCTTATTCCTTTTCATCTCTCATAACATCCACATAATTCTGATTGTTTTCTTTATTGTCTGAAGAAACTGGTTGAGTTATTTTAAATGATATATAATCTTCATGTTGTGAGCTAGACATTTAAGTTACTTAAGATGAATAAGACATTGTATGCCATTTTACTTCCTTCTGTTCTTTGTCTAAAATGTGGTGGAGGTGAGCTAAAGTCATTAAGTGTGAAAATATTTGCCTGAAGCATTTGAACACCAAGTTTCAGGCTACTGTAAATTAAATTATTAAATAATGACAATTACAAAGAAAATGCTGACAGACCTTTTACTGAAGAGTAAACTATACAATTTACACACAGTGTTTCCTGACAATCACTTGCTTATTTATCAGCAAAATGTTTCCATAACAGCACTTCCATGTTAGATGACTGATGAAACACCACAGGAAACATATAAAAGCTTTCTACTTATTTAAACATAAGTTTATAATTTTTGAGGAAATACTTGACTGAAACTTCCAAAACAAAATATTCAATTTTATTGTTATTTTAAATTTTGTCCATGAAAATAAAAAGTGGAAGTACAATCTAGAATTTTTATAAATTAGCAGTGTAATAATTGGTGTTACTAGTAATCACTACATTTATTTGTCCTTGATTGTCTTTAATACATTTCATGGCCAGGAATATTAGGAAAATTTAGAAGAAAAAAACAAGAAGTTTCAAAAGTCAACCATTGATATAGCCATCTCAAAACTCTTTCTATACATACTATAAAGGCAGTGAGTTTTAGTGGAAAGAACAAAGGTTTGGCTATAACAAGTCTATTTATTCCATTCATTTGTTGTGCAAGTAGAGGTAAGTTACTTAACAATCTTAAAATTATTTCATTATTAGCTTGCAGAGAAAATAAAAGCTAACCGGTAGATTTTTTTTTACTAAGAGAATGAAATAATAGTGAATACAAATTCATCTACAATTACTCTTACTCTCCTCCCTATTCCATCACTATTTTTTCACAGTTCTCCATTCTGAATTTATTGCAGATAACTATTAGCTTTCTGATTTAAGTCCTTTCACTTCAAGATTTTCAAGTATTGCCTCTATGAAAAAATATATTTTTACACCTGATCCAGCTGATGAAATCTTGAGACAAATCTCTGGTTATAGAATGGCATCTTTCCTTGGATATCTCATTATTACCTCAATTTTCTAAATATTTCCTGAATTAACTTGAAAATTTATGTCCATGAAAAAACCTGCAAACATACATTTGTAGCACGCAGGCTTTTTCTTAATCAACCAAAGATGAAAGCAACATCATGAAGCTATACTGGTATAAATAAATGATCAAGAGAATATATATATATATATATATATATATAGAGAGAGAGAGAGAGAGAGAGAGAGAGAGAGAGAGAGAGAGAGAGAAATCTCCTGAGTACAGTGTGGAAAGAAGGGGTGGTAATAAATTAATTTTACAGTGCAGAAACCTCACAAACACTAATAATTCCACTGATCAAGGTTAATATCAATAGTGATAAATCATTTTCATAGTTTGTACCCTTGAAATGATGTCGTGAAAGGCACTTTACCTCGGTGGTAAAGACATAATCCAAGTCTGATTATGAGAAAAAATATTTGATAAATTATAATAGAGGGATATTCTGCAAAATACCTGACTAGTATTCCACAAAACTACCAAGGTCATAAAAACAAGGAAAGTCTGAGAAATTGCCACAGCCAAGAAGAGACTGAGGAGACATAATGACTGAAAATAATGTAGTGACCTGGATGGGATACTGCAACAGAAATCTGGCATTAAGTTTAAAAAAATAAGGACTTTAGTTAATAATAATATGAAAAAATACAGTTCCTGAAATAGGTATGATCAAAAGAAAATATTGATAAAACTCTCCAAAATTAGGGCAAATACCACTCAATTGAAAACATGAAAAGATAACATTCATAGATAATACATTCCAGGAATTACATCATATACCTAATAACAATTTTTGAAAACAAAGCAAAGTGGAAGTTGAAAAATACATCAACAAGGAAATGATGGATTAGAATAAATCAGAAGATCCCAAGTCTTCATATATAATAGTGTCCCCAAGTGTCCATAAAAAAGTATAAAAAAAGAAAGACAAATAGACACAATTTAATGCGGTTTCAGAAAACCACTGGATAAAATCACATAATTTTGATAAAGAAAAAGTAAATGATTATCCCTAAAGAAAGTAGAGTCATACTGGCATCAGACTTCATATCCCCAACACTAAAAAACTAGAGGCAATTCAGAAACACCTTCAAAATGCTGTGAAAAATAAAAACAATAAAATGCAAAGTCAAATGGACTTTAGAATAACTAATTTAATATATAATATTAATAATATTAAGTATTATAAATATTAGCATTAATAATATTATAATAGGGTTCATATAAGCAATAAAATGTTGCTCTGAGAAAAATATTATAAAAATAATTAAATTCATAGTTTAAGGTTTTTATCAATAATTTATCACAAGTAGTGCTACAGATTGATAAGAGAGCTGGCACATGGTTGCTACTTCTCAGGAAGTTTTAAATTCTCTGCTTTTTGGGTCAGGATTGAGGCAAATGTATTTGCATTTATCTGGAGGTCTAGAGGGATGAAGACAGAGCAATTCCTACTAACCTTTATCCTGAGGATGTTGCTTTTTTTCAGTCCAATTTTCTAGGGAAGGCTGCTGCTAGACTGCACTGTGGACCCTGGACCTATTTTACTTTACTCCATGCAGCCCTCAAAATTCAAGCTTAAGTTCACCTGTATCAATCAAGACCTTTGGGATAAAAGTGGCTTCAGTAATTATTTGTCTTACACTGTGGGCTCCTGCATTTGTTAGTTTGACTTGGTAGGACTTCCAGTTTTTCCAGTTGTTTGATAAATTTGAGGATTTAAAAAAATATATTTTACTCAGTATTTTTACTTGCTTTTTTGTGGATGGATTGGTTCAAATAACCTAATTTCCAAAAATTAATCTACCAATGTAAAACAGTTTTATTCCAACTATAATAATTGAAAAATTATTTGGAGAGTTAGAGATGAATGTGTCCTGCACATTGACACCTAGCCTACTTCACCTACCTCCACCTCATCTCCATTTTCACATTTATATAATCTGCTCTTATAGGAACTGAGGAACCAACTAAAATTATATTCAAATGGTTCAAATAAATTAAGCTATCTGGTGTTATCCTGATTGTGACAAGAAACCAAAAAAAGGGCATTTATAATTATAAATGTAAAAGCAGTGATATAAATAAATTTAGAGGTAGTACAGAAGGAAGTTGAGAGAGTTTTCATCAAATGTGTAAGATTTATTTATTTCAATGATTTCCAACATAAGTTTTCTTCTTGGATTGAAGAGGATGTAAGCAATTCAAAGAGAGAGGTGAACTTTAAGTAAAAATTAAGGATAATGGAAGAGACTTGGCAAGGAGGTATGAAAATTTTATAGGCAACATTTAGGGCCAAGTTAGAATATAGAGAAGGCAGTTGTAGTGAACCCAATACATAGATTTCTGGGTTTTGTTTATTGTTTTTTGTTTTTGTTTTCTTTTCCAGTGGCTTGAGAAAAGTACTGGGAATTTATACAGGTTAGATTATTTGTGGCTGTGGTGATTTTGCAGAGCATATGTAATGAAAAAAAAAAAGATAGAAAGCCATTTCAGGTAAGGAGAGAGTAAGTAATGTGATGGCTCTTGTAATTATAGCTCAGTAGTGAAGAAAATTAGGCCAGAATAGAGGTTATAAATATGAACACATTGTCATGATTTGGGGACTGAAGAGTTGAAAAGTTTTTATACTAAGCTTATTGAGTAAGAAAATGAAAGAGCACACAATATACACTTAATAAATATTTGTTGATTGACTTATGAGACAAAGACCCATATCATTAATTGAATTAGTGAGTTTTGATTATCAAAGTTTTAACTAACTTTTATTTTTTGTTTCCCTAAATTTAGATTGCAGACAGTTCATGGTCACTGTTAACTTTTAAAGCAAAGTACTTTCACCCCGTATTTCATTTGATTATCAGCATTTTGGAATTGGTTAGTTAAACATGAAGAAAAATAATCTCACTGATCACATTACTAATTATTTTTCATGTTGTGAAACATATATTTGACCTGAGTTTGTAATCAATTATTGAGAGCATGATATTGCTCTGTGATTTTTCTTGTATTTGCTTCAAGAGTGGATAAAAGGGATGAATTGGTATTCTTAAGTGTGAAACTCCTTCTAGCATGATTTATTTCTAAAATTTTGCACATCCTCTGGACTAATTTTGTCATTATATCACATTAGTACAAATTGAAGAGATTCAGATTTAAACTCTTCTTGTTTCTAGATGAAGCATAATTTAAATTCCAAGAAATGCAGGCTGTCATTGCTTTTTACATTAAATCAAATTGCTAGAAAATCATGCTGATATATCTTAAAGAAACTGGAATTTTACAACCAAAAACTTTCTCTGAAACTTAAAGGAGTAATCATGATCATAAAACAGCTATTAAGAGCCTGGTTGCATTAGATATACTGAACTAGAACACATAGAAAAATAATTGCATAATTTCAGTTTTTGCTCCACAGGAGCCTTCACAGCTAAGCCCTACTTTAGTTCTATGTGCTGGACATATAGAGAAGAAAAAAATATATTAAAGCAAAATAATTGCAGCAAGCTACTTAAAAACACACATATATGTATACAATTCACTATAGCCTCCTACAACAGCACTTCTATTTCTTTCTTTCCTTCCCTAATTGTCATGCTTCCACAAACTCTGAAACACCCTTCTCAAAAACGTTTACTTGGTCCTTAAGGAACTCTTAGAGAACTGAATCAATGCTGTATTTACAAATTAGATTGCTTTGGGGAGTTATCGGGGGATTTGGCTATTTTTATAATTCACTTACTACCTTTCAGCAGTTCCCTTCAGAAGTAATTAGATGGGGCCACAAGCCAGGAACAACAACAGACATCATGGACAAGTAGATAGTGGAATATTCAGAGATACCTCTGAAGTCAACTCAATGTAAACATGACAAGATAATACATCTTCTAAAAATAAAGATAATGGCTTTCTATAAATTTCTCTTGTTATTCCAGCTTGAATTATTATTGAAAGGACAATTTTCTGCTGTATTAAAGGAATGTTTAACTAAACAGAGACTTTTAACTAATAATGAATATGATATATATATATATATATACCTATATATCACTTTTCCAGAAATATTATCTATAGCAGCAGCAAAATTTACGATCATTTTGACCATTATCTTCAAAAGTCAGTAAGATATGTTTATGTGGGGTATATGATAAGGAAGTTTAAAAATAATATTTTATCTAAATTCAGTGTAACATATAATTACTTTCTAAATCACACATAAATGACCCTATTAATCTAGATTGAAAGACATTTACATAATACAGTTCCTTCCCAGAAAATAAAACGGCATGAAAACTCTGCATATAAACTATGCAAATACTAATATAAAATCAAAGTTAATCTGAACGAATTATAATTCTGTCATTATAACACCATTGCTAAAAATAAATTTGTAACATCAGCATAATTTGATTAAAGTTTATTTTAAATTTGCATTCCATAAGAGCTCTGTAAACCCATGATATTTTAGGTTAGCATTAATAATTTTCTTTGAGAAAGAAGTCTGCAATGGCCTTTAGTTCTTTCTGAGAGTTGAAAATATTTTGTTACAAATTATCAAATGTTTTAGGATTTGAATTACAAGAACTCATATTTCTATTATTCTCCCTATTAACCTGACAGAAAATAAAATTTATGAGAAATCCTTTAGCTAGGCCTGCAAAAAAACCAACATTTAAAGATGGTTCTAATCTTATTTTTGGTCTATAAATTTTAAGTGTTCTAGATGAAATCATATTTTAAATACTCTGAGATATTTGCCCATGTTGACTGTACGTACTTTGTTCTTCAAAATATCTCTTGGATGTGGGTGTGTTTTTTTCTGTTTTTGCTACCACCATCTAAATTTGATAACCACTCCTTACCTGGATTTTAATAATGTTCCCCCTCTTTTAATATCCCTAATTCCCATTGCTACTACTTGCCAGACTTAAACACTGTTAACCAATTAGGAAACTGATCACATTTTCTCTATTGTGACTTCTTACTATATTCTTTAGAATTACTTCTATTTCTAGACAACTAAAGCACCCTTGGACAGCTTAAACTATGTTACTCCAATGTGTGAAATTTGTCATTCTATATTATTTCTCTCACAGAATATGTTTTATAGGAGTGCGTTACCAAAAATTTGATTATTGGTTCAGTCCCATCTTCGTATAAAATTAGCTAAATTTTATACCCATAGCAACCTTATTTTGCCTTTAGAGGCTTTTATTTTCTTTCTTTTAAATTTAAAATACAACATAAAAAGGTACTAAACATTATTTTAAGCCAGCTCTTTCTATATTCCCTTTCTCTAGTTGAAGCAATTTTGTGTTAAATATTTTCAGCATGTCAGACAATTACATAGCAAACATAAGCACATTACCTATGACAGGGAATTTGGGAAAGGGAGTCCCATGTTCTTGGCTGGACTAGTGTTTTTATCTCACTGAGCTGGGAGTGGGGTGGGAAGGCATGAATCTTGGTTCAAATATCACAGACTCTAACAGTTCTTAACAAATTTTAGTAGTTTATCTTGAATAAATTTTTCTTTATTTTCTATATGTCTTCAGGGCCATTTCCAGAGACTGTTTTTCTTTTTGTAATTTTCACCAGGGAGTGGGTCCATAGAGCTCCTCACACACTCACAGAGAAAGCAGAATTTCTAGACATTTATTTTTATTGTATTGTAGCAAAAAATTGGTTCATGATATACAGAAAAAAATAACCACCAATACTTTGAGACACGTTGCGTGAGAGTTGTTGAATCCTTAAATAGCTCTTTTAAATTTTGTCTGCAGGCAAAATTATTTTGAAATGTGTGACTAAATTGGCTACATCAATCAAAGTAAATGTCAATTGAATCAAATAGCCTTCTTTGACTGCTTTTTTTTTTAAGGCTGTTCAGAAAAAATTCCTGAAAAAAGTCTGCTTATAAAACAATATGATTATATTAAATTATTTTCCAACTTTTAAATGAAGGAAGGAGAAAGAACTGAACATGACAGATAATCTGGTTTTTAATTGTGGTTTTGTTTTTAACTAAATATATGATCTTTGGGGGAAACAATTACATATTTGTTCATTTTATTCATTTGTAAAATGAGAGGGTGCACCACACTTAGAGGCCAGTTTTCGGTTCTCCTTATGTGAGCACTATTTACTATGCTAAATGCAGACAACATCTCCTCCTGGATGATTGTATGTCCCTTGTATGCAGTCCTATTCTGTGAATACTTCTCAAGTGGTACTTACTCTATTACATCAAAATTATTTGTTCACTTGACACTTTTTTCTATAAACTCCAATCTTGTGAAAAGTGGGATTATGTTTTGTGAAAATCTAAAAGAATATTTTTATATAAGAAACATTCGATTAATTCAACGATGTAAAAGTAAGTTAAATTAAAAATTAACTAAATTGAAATTTTACCAAATATATTCACATTTTCTGAAGTCTACTTCTTAAAATAATTTAACATATTTTAGAAATACTTTCATCTATGATATGTCTTTTTAAGTTTTTCAAAAACTGAATAACTTTAATCTTTGCTTTTTCCTTTTACTCTCTTTCAAGTTTTCCTAAGACAAGCAACTAATATCTAGTAAAAGCTAATAGCTTTTCTAGTAAGAATTACCATTCGAGTATGCTGTGTATCGAGGCTATATTTTCCCAACATTCAGGTAAATAGTTAGAAAGGACAAAACATAAAGTTCCAAGAAATAGGCCATAAGTTTATTCAGCTAAAACCCCAAGCAAAATTTCATTAGTAGGTCACTATTTTGTAAGATCACAATTGAAGAAGAGTTTGAACTTTGCAGCTCAGGAAACGAAATGCAAATAATAACCTCTAAGTTGCTCAGACACTCTTATCAGTTTTCACCAACCATACCTAAAAGAAGGTGATATAGTATTAAAAAGTTCATCTTATTAAATTATATAGTGTACAAGAAATGGAGAAACAAAATGTACTGGCACGGATAGTAATTTGTAGCACACTGTTTTTCGAAATGTCTAGGCAAAGTTATTCTATTGATGCTTTGATACAAAAGGATATCTATCTTCCTCTGTGTTGAATTAGATGAACAATTATTTCCCAGCCATGTGTTTTCCTTTCCCACCTTATTGTATCTCACAAATTGATGTGAGATGCAGCAGCAGCCATATACTGCGAGAGATGCCCTTAACCTATCTATTTATTTGCATAAAATGACACACCAGCCCTCCTCTGTTAACTATCAAAACATTTATATCTTTCCCTAGTTAATAATGAAAACTTTCTCCTCCTCAGGTTCTTCATAGAAATTTTAGACCCCTAATACTCCAGTGACCAATTCTTATTATAAGTTTAAGAATCATATTACTGGAATATTTTTTGAAAGATAGTTTAAATTATATCTTACATGCTTATAACTACAGGATTGAAAAAGAAAGCTATGAATTACTTTCTTCCTTTGTGGGATGGATTTGTTGGAATTGTACTTGGAAGTTCTATAGTAGCTAACTTTGTGACAACTAGTTGACTAAACCATATTGTTTTTAAAGTACATGTGTTACCATGAACATGATACTTTACTATATTTACAAGGTACTGGAAGAAATTGTTTAGTTCTAGTAAAAAATAACTTTCTTCTGCACACTTGTTTTTATTCATCCTATTAATTGAGAATCTTATGTCTGATTATGCTTGACTCTGTCTTTAGGAAATCTGTCAAATTGGTGACCCACTTCTAACTATTATACATGAGTTTGGGTATTTCATATGACTTTTATTTCTTCTTCTGAAGTTCCTCAGATATTTATTATTTAATATATTTTAATGCATTCATTTTACAAGTAATAATTAGGTTGAATTGTATTGAAATGATAATATTGCTTCAAATAGTTAGAAAATTTCCATTCCCCAAAATGCAAATTATGCTCAGGGGTTTGCTTGTAAGAGAGTAAAAGCAAAAGGAGGAAATTTCTGGTGGGAGTCTAAATTTGACTCCTCTCCCAAACATTCTCACTGATAACCAAGTTGCTGTAGAAAAGGAAGAAAATTTCAACTCTTCAATGAGCTTCATGAGAAAGCACACTGGCTGTAGTCAGACCTGCATAATTGGGTGTTTGGCTCTACCAACCACTCGTTGTGAAGTGGTCAGCAAGTTACATAACCTTTCTGTATCTCAGTTTTTAATTCTATAAAATTAGAATAATAGCAAGACCAAGACCTTCCTTATAAGGTTTTTATGAGGATTAAGTGTGCTTAATACACACACAAACACACACACGAAGGTACGCACTCAAAATGTTGAATAGTGCTTGGAGTGAGGTAAGTGGTCAACATGGGTTAGCTTTTAATATTGTTGGTTAAAAGATGTATAATTAATTAGAGAACCATGTACTTTGGCAGCATACAAGTGCCTGCTGAACTGGTGGTACAAAACATATTCAAAATTGATGCCCTAAGCTAGGAATATTCTGAATATATGACATAATATTTTAAATTTGACCTAAGTAAAAAAGGGGAAAAAACAAATATTTTCCTACCATCTTACATTTGCAAATTTATAACAGGTAAACTATATACGAATTAATTTTAAAATTAGTAAAAATATGAAATAATTTTTAATATTGGAGTTGGAACCTTATCTTTTAGCTTGTTTCCTGTTTTTTATGTTTTTATAAGTTATACAAGTGAATCCTTAATGAATAGATCAAGTCTGATTATTAATTTTGTTTCAGTGACCTCTGAATAAGAGGCAACATACTATGTCATTACATAAAGTATGTGAAATGATATTTTTTTATATTTCATGTTAAAATAGTTATTAAATCAGCTTGTTTTGAGTTTATGATAATGGCTTTTCCTTCCAAGTGTTGATTAGAAAAATTTTATAATGGTTGCATTAGCAGCTAGTAAAAGTCACAGTCACTGTTTATAGCCACATGATTTGGCTCTCAGCATGTTAATGATACCTTAAAGAAATGCAAACCAATTTAAATATAATAGAGAAACTACTTATCATAAAAACCAGTAGTGAAAACTCCATGAAGTTTAATCCTCTACTAATTTTATGTGTTTTATGCTGGAGTTTTTATGAGACTTGATTAGATTCAGGGGGGAAAAAAGTCTTATTGAAATAAAGATAATGACTCACACTGAATAATTTATTTTCCTCCAAATAAGCCATGGTAATTGAAAATGGTGACTTTAGGGGTTAAGTTTAACTGTCGTTAAAATTATCTTTTCATTGTTGACTAACTATTCAAATGAGCTCTGATTATCTATTCATCTGTCGGACACCTAGGTTACTTTCATGTCCTGGCTACCGCAAATAGAGCTGCAATGAACATTGTGGTAAATGACTTTTTTTGAATTATGGTTTTGTCAGGGTATATGCCCAGTAGTGGGATTGCTGGGTCGTATGGTAGTTCTATTTCTAGTTTTTTAAGGAAAGAAGATGTGGCACATATATACAATGGAATATTACTCAGCCATAAAAATAAATGAAACTGAGTTATTTGTAGTGAGGTGGATGGACCTAGAGACTGTCATATAGAGTGAAGTAAGTCTGAAGGAGAAAAATAAATACCATATGCTAATATGGAATCTTAAAGAAAAAAGATTCTGAAGAACCTAGAGGGAGGACAGGAATAAAGATGCAGATGTAGAGAATGGACTTGAGGACACGGGGAGGGGGAAGGGTAAGCTGGGACGAAGTGAGAGAGTGGCATGGTCTTATATATATTACCAAATGTAAAATAGATAGCTACTGGGAAGCAGCCACATAGCACAGGGAGATCAGCTCGGTGCTTTGTGACCATCTAGAGGGGTGAGTTAGGGAGGGTGGGAGTGAGATGCAAGAGGGAGGAGACATGGGGATATATGTATATGTATAGCTGATTCACTTTGTTATACAGCAGAAACTAATACACCATTGTAAAGCAATTATACTCCAATAAAGATGTTAAAAAAAATGAGCTCTGATTTGAAACAGTCATCTTTTTAAAGGCCTTTGACAAACACTGCTGGATGCCATGTATCCACATCCCCGGTTCAATTATTTGTGCCCACAATTTGGCTGTCAGAATGAAGTGCAAGTTCAGACGAGTCTCTCTGAGACCATTCTGAGTAGGACAAGAAGTTATTATCAGATCTCTTTGTGTCTGATTTGCACATGTAACATCTTCAGACTCTGAAAGGTGTGGCTTTTCCAAATATCTGAAAATTAAGCCAACACTGTCAATCTCCTTTTCCAGATCAAAATATCTTCATTAGATGTTTAAGCATTGAATAGGAGATCAAAGAGATGCCAGCTCGTGGAATGGTTAAAGCTGGATGTGCATTCCAAGGCACTGCTGCTTTTGCTGAGAGATCTGTGCTCCACTCTGGAGGCTCCCTTCCATGAGCAAGCTGACAGCTGGCTCAGTTCTGCTTGGTCACATAGCTGCCCAGGAGCCCAGCTGCCTGTTTCTGGGGTTGCGGTCAGCGCGAGGACTGATGAGATTTCAGTTAATCAAATTTCACACAGACCAGTAAGTTTGATTCCTCAGCTCCTAAGCAAAATCCTGCCAAGTCCACTTTATGTAGGTCCTAAGCTATGAACTTAAAAACTGCTGCAGCTGTTTTCTCAGGCAAAGGGTTCTAGTGTTGAGGCCTTACACATAGAACACTTTGCCATTCATTTTTCAAACTCTAGAGAACATGTGAAGTGGAATTGGCAAAGGGCTAGTGTGGTGTGTTATTTCCAATAAATCAAGAGACTTCTCATCACAGGCAAAAGGTATCAAGAAGAGAACAGCTCAAGCTGCCTGAAATGAGATGGCTGTCTCCTTATTTAACCTCTGTGTCAGGTGAAAACCAACTGATTCCTTAGATATAAGAATCCTCTCTTCACAGGGTGTCTACACCCCAAGGCCGAGTGGTGCATATTTTCATAGAGGGCCATGGATGGGGCAATGTGCTGATAACAACTGAAGAGCTCATGGAGAAAACATAGTTTCCTTGGAAGCATATCATTTCTATGTCAAAGCATGTATCTCCCCAAATGATAATCTCTGCTTGATCTATATGTTAGGCACTATGCACAAAAAGCTTAATTAAAACATAATTGAACAATTTTCCTGTTTTCCACTCCCAACACCATCCCCATGGCTTTTCCACTTATCAGCTTTCACTATATTAGCAAAATATAACTGCACTTATAGACCCCGATGTGTTGCCCCTCCAATCCATCTTCCATATTCTTGCCAGAGTAATATTTCTAAGACATTCATTTGCATAATGAACTCCCGTCCTGCTTAAAACAATTTGATGGTTCACTATTTCCCTTAGGTTTTCCTAAATATGGCCTTCAATCTATCCTCAACTGATTCCACCCTATTTTCCCAGTTTAATTTTAATCACTTACACCTAATCTCCAAAAATGTCTAGTCAGGTGAAAAAAATTTTTAAATAAACAAAATAAAACTTATTAGTTTTCCATTCTCTTCTCTTTCCATTCTCTTTCTCTCATTCATGTTCATTCACTCTTGTTTATGGTGCTTTGAGTGAAATTTCCTTCTCCTAATCCTCTTTTCTGCCATTTAAATTTCTAGTCAGGTTATAAGACTCAGTTTCCTAAAAGCCTGAGTTAGTTTCTTCTTCATTTATGCAACTTCGCTGCAATTATTATATTCAATATCTAATAATTGTCTTATACTCCATTTGAGAGATTCCTGGTTTTAGTATGGCAGGTGATTTCCAATTGAAATTTGTATATTTTTTATATCATGTTGTAAGACTAGATATTTTAAAAATTTTCATATTAACTGGCTTTTTGTGACATTCGTCTGGCAGGAGAAGAGGGTCTCTACCTCATTATTACCTCATTAAGATAAAGGTCCAGGATCCCCACTTGGCTTCCATTGATACCAGAGCAGGGAGCTCCTCTTTATGTCTGGGTGGAGGTAACAGGTCTGGCTAACCACGTGGTCTCTCCACTGATGCCACGAGGGGACTGAGCTCCTTACTAACGGGCCAGGGTACAATTCCTGAATTTCCTCCTCTGACACTATTACAGCAGACATAGGGAGGGCAGCCTCTTATTTCTGGGTTTGGGTGGAATTCAGGATCACAGTATGGTCTTTATTGAAGCCATTTTAGGGGATAGTTTCATTAATGGTCATTGGGGATTATAGGTCCAGTGCCCAACTTGGCCTTTTCTGATACTACCTTGGCAAGAGTGTAGAGAGACCTCAACACAGCCTTGCTATTTTGGGACTCTAGCCATCCTACATAGTCTTTTATGGAGTTGAGGGGGCATGTGACCACAGTTTTTTTCCATGGTGTTTGGCTGAAATAGAATAGTGATGTGTGAAAATTTTCTGTCTTGCCAGCCACCCTTTTCCTGTTCCTTTGGCTAGTGAGACCAGACTTTGGGGAGGGGGTTGCTTAAGTTTTGGTTTATTTTGTTTTTCCTTTAAGCATTTTAAAGATGTGGTTCAACTTTCTTACAGCTTTCACGGTTGCTTATGAGAATTCAATCATTTGTTTCATCACTATACACTTGTTTGCAGTGAGTTGTTTTTTTTCTAATCCAACTTTAACAATTTTATTTCTTTATCTTTGGCTTTCAATAGTTTGGATATGATGTATCTCATAGATGCGATATGACCCTTCCAATTTGGGGTCATTTGGCATTCTTTAACAGGTCCTGGGGGTCAGTTTATCTTTTTTCACTTTTTTTCTTTCTTCTTTTCTCTTTACCTGATTGACTTATTTTCATTGATCTGTCTTCAAATTCACTTATTCATTCCTATGTTATCTCTATTCAGCTATTGAGATTATCTTGTGATTACCTTATTTCAATTATTTTAATTTTCACTTCTAGAATTTCTATTTTTTTGGTAATTTTTATATTTTCTTTAGAATTCCAACATATACAAACACACATAAAAATATTATATTTATAAATATATGCATATAATTTCATTACATTCTTACTTTGTTTAACTTAACTGAAGGTAAGTGTAAGAGCCTCTTTAAAATGCTTTTTTGTTTGTTTGCTGAATTCAACATTGGGTTCATAGCAGAATCACTCTTGGTTGAGTTTAAAAATTTTGTTTGAGAATATGTTTTATTTTCTTTGTTCTTCATGGGTTGGTTAATTTGGAATTGTTTCTTGGATATTATGAATGTTAAATTGTGGAGATTCCAGATTCTGTTCTTTTTCTTCTGATAAGTGTTGACTTTTATCAGGCAGTTATCCTAACTGAAAACTCTTTTTCTTGGGCAGCAGCTTCGGTAACAGTTAGACCTTCTCTCTTTATCATAGCTTGAGTGTATTTCACACATTAAGCTATCAGTCAGAAATGAAGGTAGACAAAATATGGGGATCTCATTTCTGGTTCTTTCCTTTATGGATTTTCCCCATTCTCTTTAGTGGCCAATGTTTTCCGACTTGAGTTTCTTGTTTCCTTGTCCAGAAAGATTGTTTTTTTTACTATTGGTGTCAACATCTCATCACCTGTATCTTGTTAATTGCATATAGGCAAGGCTAAAGGCTGCAAAAATGGAAACTTACTTCATACAGCTCCCCCCCTCACATCCTTTGAGTGTGTACTCCTTACCAGAATTGTCAGTTCATTTTCGCACTCCTGAAACTTCAGGCACTTGCTTTTTGCTTTGTATTTGGATTATATGATTGTTTTTTGAGGGTAGTCACCCAGTAGGATATTAATCCCTCATTGCCAGAAGTCAAAAATCAGTAAGCCAATTTTTAATGAAGTACTAATCATTATGCTTTTGTCTCTCATTCTTAAACCCATCCTTTTATATTCTGCTTAGAAATACTGGGGCTGAAACTCTGAAAACCACATTTCTCTTTACCTGTTGATCCTCTGGGTTCAACTAATTGAGGGCAGTAGAGGGAGATTGGAGGATGTGAGTAGGAGAAAAGGAACTTGATTCTTCTTTTATGATGTTATTATTGTTTGAGTAATGCATATGACAGTTGATTCTATTCATACTAGTATCTACTTTCCTTTGGCATTCATAGAACCAACTTCATCATGTCCCTTCAGAGATTCCTGCACCAATTGGTTAGAAACCCTTTCTCAGATTTCTGCATCCTAGCAACATCTGACACTGACACATTCTAAAAGTTGTTGAGATACTGGCACAATATCATTTTCAGAGTTTGGAATCCCAGATCCCAGGAACTTTATTCTAAGATTTTAAGTTCTAACAACTCCAATCTTCCTCCTCCTCTTGGTTTCCTACAATCCCAGAGGCAGTAACTGCTTCTGCAGGTATTATTTTGGCATTTACCTATTCACTACTTTTTGATTGTTTATTTCTTCATTGACAGCTTAACAGATTTGTTGTATTCAATTCTCTATTTTCAAGGAATGTTTCTCAAATACTTCTAAGATGTTTGATAACTTGTGCTCATCTGGATTATTCAGCATTATGCCATTAATATAGGGTACCATTGTGATATTTTATGTGATGCATCATGATCTTTTCAACTAGAATGTCAGAGAGCAAAAAGTTGGCATGGTACTGAAACAAAATAAAACAAGTGTATTATTGGCTATATCAAGTAAAAAATTACTTTGTGGTGGTTATTGAAAATTATTATATAGAAATAACACCAGCAAAAAACACAATGTTTTCCAGATAAGTAGTTTTCTATAAATTGCCATGAACTCTGTTTCTTTGCTCCAGTAAAGATATCACACAGGGAAAAACAGCTTCAGTTGCATTAAGTTTTTAATAGTCTCTGAAATCTCTAAAATTCCATCCAATTGTGCCCTATGCCATACAGGCATTATATAGTCATCATATTTTAAAAATTTCAGTCTTTTTTTTAAATCTATAAACCAATGGTAAATTAATAAGGAATATGACTTGTTCAAATATCCTTACATGCATGCTAATGACAGACCTTCTGACCAACACAGTGATGGTATTTGCCAGCAGGAGAATCCTTTACCATGGAATAATTTTGACCAGATGTATTTGGCTTGGCTAGGCTTGCATATAATAATAATAATAATAATAATAATAATAAAACTAACAGGAATTTATGGATTTGAGGGTTATAGTTTCCTGAAAAATTAATGGATTTGTGGGTTATAGTTTCCTGCATAAGTGATAAAATTGCATGCATCACTTCATGATATTATAAGGTAAACCTGGGCGGGAGTGCATCCTAATACAGTAAGAAAGTGCCTCTGAAGTGATGTTGACAATCCTGAATTAATCTCTGCTTCACCTGTGCCTTGAGATGAATTTCATCCTTGAAATTCTTCATAAAGCTTTATATTGTATAAGATTCTTGTGAATCTGATTTAATGAATGGACCCTTTGTAGTACCTCAGAAATCATTATCAATTATGTAGCAGACCTCTGTGTGATAATATGAAATATCAAGATATAATGATATAGGGAAGTCATCAAAATTTGAAACACCAGGGATTATAAGTCCCCTTCTCCTCTGAAATAGGATGAATGTAAATTTTATGTAATTGAGTGTCATGAAGTTCCATCTATCTCATAACATTTAAAGTTACATAGATAGAGCAATCTAAGACAATTTAGGAGGACAAATTACTTTGTGTTTTATAGCATTTGTTTTGGTGGAATCTTTAAATTATGTTTATGGGCTATCATCATAATTAAATAATAATAATAAAAAGTTCTTAATATATGGTAATGCTTAGACACTATGTGAGACAAGGAAAACACTTCACAGTTTTCTCTGTTCACCTATGTTTAACTACTAGAGCCAATCTTAATATACAAAAGGTTTCTGGATAACAGTTTATTTTTTCCTTACCTATCACAATATGCCTACAATTTCTGCCAATTTTCCTCCTAAAGATTAAAGGCCCTAAAGGCCTCAACACCTTTTGTGTGTTTACTCAATGTCTCAGTATCTATAATAAATAATCAACAATAAATTGTATAAGTTGCAGCACAGGAAGAGTAGGTACATCATTTTCCTTTAAGAACACCTTTGTTAATCAGCTGAAATTTAGTACTTTATATCTGTTAAGCTACTAGTCTGGGGTTATTTAATATAAAATATAAAATTACATTTAACTTTAGGACAAAAGAGCATACATAATGATATATTCTCCCTTATGTCTTGTGTATTATAATTACTATATAACTTACTCTGTTAATATAGTAAATATGGCAATTTAGCTCTTCTTTATATCTCCAAAACACTCTTATGCATGTGTGTAACAAAAAGAATAAAAATCAAAATAAAAGCTGATGGAGGTTAAACTATACCTCTTAAATAGATATACGAAAAGATTGAAACACCAAATGTTTGAAGCTGTAATATCCAATTAGAGATCCAAATGGAGAGCTGGAATTTCTATATTTGCCCTCTATTACTCAGAACCATGCAGGAGAAAGGATGGTCCTATACATAGAACTGCTATGGGAGTCAATCTCCTCACATCATCCCAGAAGGCTTACTAGTGGGTGAACTCCAGCTGCCAGTTACGTGAAAAATTACTCATCAGTCATTTATAAAATGTAAAATTAGTTTGCTTGAAAAAAAGACATTAATTCACATCAACCAATTTTCTATGGCTTCGTTTTACTTTGAAAATACATTGAAGGGAGAAGGTGACATTATTTTATCTTCTATAATAAAAAATAATCTGATCCTAGTGCTATTCTAAAAATCAGTACTGGTGTCAAATAGAATCTTCTTTGCATTCTCCATAAATATCTTTAAATATGAGAATTTGGGGATGATAATGATGAATGAAATGTTATTACAATAAGAAGATAACTACAAATGAGTAAATGTTGGTATTTTTAAAACCCTAATGGAATTGGCTTTTTATATTCTTTCTGTGTAAGTGAGATCATTATTAAACAAGCAGAACATGCACAGCTTTTATTGTTTAGATGTCTGAGCCAGGTTTATATATCATTTAGAAATGCTTACAACATACGGCAATGATAGATGAAAAAGAAAATTGACATTTCAAGTTGACCTCTTTTATCTAAACCAAGGTTGTCTTAGATAACTACCTAAATTAGTCATCATTAAAGAGTCACAAGCTTTAAAAAATTTGACTTTAAGTTGTCTTATATTTAGAAACTTTTTTGTAAGAAAAGGTAAAATTCACTAAAATATAGAAAAGTGGTTTTATATATTGTTTACAATTTTTTAAGATGTGATTCAAATTTATTCATAAAGATTTTTTAGATAATATGCTCTATCTAATCACTAATAATAGAAAAGAAAACCTCTCTGGCAGCTTGTATTCATCATTGCTGAAGATCTATAGGAAATATTTAGCAGTGGAATGCTTTTGCATTTCCCACTATTTCTTAGATGAAATCTACCAAAGCAGAGATTATGGTTGTAATAAGAAAGACTCTACATTTTCATAATATACATACAATTTATTTTAACAGATTGAACTAAGGGTTTATTCTCAACTAGACTGGATTCACTGTTGCAAAAATAAAAATAAACAAATACATATTTCTACTTTAGTCTCTTTCATGTTTAGGCATTTGTTATAGTCTTCAATTCATTTAATTTTGTCAAGTCAATAATTTTCTTTATAATACTGTAACATCTATTACATTTTTTAAAGTTTTGCTTGATATTGAGAAAGATAAGGAGTGGATAGTAGGTAAACTTACATTTATTGAGCATCAACTATGTGCCAGTATCTGCTAAGCATTTAAGATAAGTTATTAAATATATGTAGGACTTAACCTCTATTCAAGGTGCTATGGGAGAATTAAAAATATAGTTTGTGGAAAATTAAACTTTATCTTAAATGAACTAGTCTCAATACGTTAAGATAAACCTCACAAAGTGCATAAGAAACATAATTAGCAACCAACTCCTAAAATTATAGTTCATGTATATGTGGAAATGAATGTATGGACATATATATGGAAATGGCAGGTACCAGTCAAGTGCACCAGCTCCTTCCAATAACTAACAAATGCAAAAATGAAACCATTCCTATTATATAATTCTATTTGTTGGCAAATATAGCCTGGCTTAAACTGAAAATGTGTGGCTTTACAAAGGGACTAAATTGTTAAGTTTTTCCAATTTCTAAAAAGGTATTTATTTGTGATTTTGTTAAAACAGGGAGGAAAGAACAAACCTAAACAAATGATTTCATTTGGAATTCTTGGCTTTTGCCTCATGTTATACAAGAACTGCATTGTCCTGTATGATAGCCACTGACTACATGTGGCTATTTAAAACTTCAAATTAATTTAAATTAAATATAATTTAAAACTTCTTCTCAGAAACAATAGTCACATTTCAAGTGCTCAGTGGTCACATGTGGCAGGTGGCTATCATTTGGGAAAGGTGCAGATCTAGAAAGTTTTTGTCATTGCAGAAAGTCCTATGGGACAGTGCCATTCTTGAATACTTTAGTCTGATATTCTAAAGTTTAAATATAATAGGTAAAACTGGCAAAAGTTTAAAACTGAATTTGAATCTATTAGTATATTACACATAGTAGTCATTTACAGTGCTACATTAAATTATTGGATACTGATTTTTATCAGACTTGATTTTTTTCCCTTGAGAGATTTGATAGAATCATCAGACTCAATAGTTTTATGAGCCCTAACTAATTTTTATCTTATTTCAAAATTTCTACTTATATCTGGCTGTGAAATGTATAAAACCAAGAAAGGGCCAATAATTGGGATATTTTAAGAAGTCTGTTTTGTATAACTGTACTTTCTTCTTTAATAGTAATAAAATACATCACGAGAAATCCCATGATCTGTCCTGGAGAGAACACATTAAAAAAAAAATAAAATTTGTTTGTAATAGAGGCAGTTCATTAAGAAAAATACTATAAAAACTTTCAAATAATAAAAATCAGATTTTTCATGTACTAAAAATCAGATATATTTTGTTTATATTATCTCTACTTTGGAAAATTAATATTCAATGTACTTCACAAACATGAAGATTTATAAATCAAACTATAAACAATTAAATTATAATATCAATAAGAATTAAAATTTTAGAATCCCAGGTCATAATTTTTGCATATGTTGTATATTGTCTACTCCACATTAACTCTAATTTTAATTTTTCCATAGTAGGCTATTGATAAATACTTGATTAAATTATTAAATTTCACATGTAAAACAAAAGAATAAGAATAGGAAATATTTACTATTTAAAAATAAACAAGTGACATTCATATTTGCAAACAAAAGAGAAAAATCATACAATTATTTAACTAAGTAGAACAATACTTTGACAAAATGTAGAATCATACTGATAAAATCTCTCTATTATAATAATTTACCTTTAAGGGTTTTTTTTCCTCCTATTTTCTATATAATCTCTCATTAGTTATCAATAATGCCATTTTGTGTCTTACTTCCTTTTCACAGAGCATAATCTATAAAAAAATTGAGTGATTATGTTGTACACCTAAAACTAATATAATATTGTAAATCAACTGTACTTTAATAAAAATATATATTCTTATTATCCTGACTTATTTCACTTAGCATATCTATTTTCTCTCAAAGACCAGAGAAAAGGCAATATTGTCTCTTCCACAGTAACTGTCTTCCCATTGTTTTGAATCAATTTCTGTCTTCTCTCTGTTCTCTTCACATTTGTCATATGCTCTATTGTATCATTTATTTTTCTGTTTTTACTGCATTTGCTTTTTGTACGTTCCTAATTTCTCTGATAAAATTGAAGTCTCTTGAAGGCAGTTTTTGTTGGGGAAGTGTGTGTGTACGTGTGTGTGTGTGTGTGTGTGTGTATAGAGCTTCATGAACAGTGTGATTGTTACAAAATGAACCTTGCAAAGGTGCATTTACACTTCCAATTTCAACACTCCCACCTTTGCTCTCCTCTTGTCATATATTTTACTTCTCTATAAACTATTACTCCATATTTCACTTTTATTATTTTAAGTTTAAACAATTAATAGTTTTGAAATGGTTTTAATTTAAAGAGTGACCACTCTTTCTGGAATTTTCCATTCCTTCCTGCAGAGCCAAGCTTCTGTCTTACATCAATTTTCCGCCAACTCAAATAACTTTTTTGGTAGTGAACGTCTGGAAATAAATTTCATTTTTCACTATTCGTTTTTCAAAGACCAAATTTATTACACTTTCATATTTGAAAGATTTTTTTCCTAAATAGAGAAGTCTAAGCTGATGATTTCCTTTTTCCAGCACATTGAAGGTGTCACTTTTTTGTCTTCTGGTCTTCACTGTATCTTATGAGAAATCAGCCATCTATTGCATTATGTTACCTACATGTTATGTGTCCTCTTTATCTGCCTGCTTTCAAGATGTCTTTGTTTTCTTTGTTTTTCAGTAATTTTACTTTAATATTCTTAAGTTTTTTTGTGTGTTTACTCTTTTTTGGAATATACTGAATTTCTTAGATTTGTTGGTTGATAGTTTTCATTAATATTGGAAAACCTTGGCCATTATCTCTTCAAATATATTTCTTTATTATTATATCCTTTTCTTTCTTAAACTCCCATTTCATGTATGTTACATCATTTGATATTATCCCACTGATCTCAGAATGTTCTCTTCCATTTTCTTCTTCACATTATCCTCTTTTGTTTCTGTTTTTATAATTCTCTTGTCCTGGTTTCAAGACCAGTAAATGTTTTCATGCTGTCTACAGTCTGTTTTTAAGCCCGTAAGAATTCTTTGTCTCTGATATCATAGATTTTATTTCTAGAATTCATATCCGGTTCTATATCTTTGCTGAAATTCCCTACATGTTTATATAACTTGTTCACCTTTTCCACTATATTCTTTAACATGTTTATTATAGTCAGAGATAATTTATGTAACACATTTGTTACATTTATTTTATAGTCCTTTTCTGAAAATTAAAGCACCTGGTTAATCTCTTTGGATCTGTTGACTTTTTTCCTCTCTTGACAATAACTCATATTTTCTTGTCTTTTTCACATGTCTGGTGATTTTTAATTGAAATTATATACAGAATTGTAATGAAAGTATTATTTATGTTTGGAAAAGGGTATACTTCTTCTTCTGCCATGTCTTCATTTGGGGCAGTTGAGTCAAAGAAGTCTCTAGGGGAATGCTTCTTGGAATTGTTGTGCTTCATTTACATTCAGTTCACCACAGGATGAAATTATTTGATGCCAGGGTTACACATTTTCTTTAGCAGTGATTGAGATCTGAATGATGGGAGGATTTGACTCATTTTCTCTACCATCCATCAGGCATCAAGTCGCCAGAGATATCTTTCTCAGGTCTTGTCCACTTCTCCCATGGTATTATAGAAAGGATGACTGCCAGGTGCTTGTTACAAGGTTTTAGTACCTGTGGAGTTTTCCTCAGTAATCTTCCCTGATAGCATTGCACCTGAGTCTAAGTCTCTCACATCTCCTGTGTCTTTATAAGTAGCATACACTTGCTGCCTGGTTTCAGTGTATGGCCCAGACTGCCTGTGAATTTAGTTTCAGTTCTTCTCTCTGCCTTCAGACTTGAGTAGGTCACATATGCCTGTGCCTCAAGATGGGTTGCTCAGCCCTCCTGCCTTCTCTGAATGCTAAATACAGAAGGTTGCACTTCATTTGTCACAAATAAACATTGCTAATCCCTGATATACAGTATGACTGCACTGAAAATTTCTATTTGCTTAATATAAGCAAACCTGTGGCTCTGTGTCATTTTTCTTTATAAGTATAAAGTTCATGTTGATATTTGTCACTAGAGTGATCTCACAGTGAAAAGGGGTATAACCATTGACAATTGCTTTTAGAATTTCTTGAGAGATTGCTTACATATTCCCTAGCCATCTTACTTTATTCTACCTAAAAAAACTTCAATAGCAGATAATTTTAAAGTCCTATTTATTGTGTCATACATAAGGAAAAAATTAATAAGAAAATGTCAAATTGGTTAAAGAACATTGCCTTTAAATATTTAAATAAAATAGAATTGGTAGTTTAAATAAAATAGAATTGGTAGAAGTTCTATTTTAAAGTTATATAACAATTTAATATTAATATGTTACTAAATACAATCTAGTGGTTTAGTGAGACATGTAGTCCAATCTTACGTTTGATTTCTGTTGGAGAATAATATGAAAACTCAATTTCTATAGATATAGTGTCATAAAGTAAGAAACATTAAGTTTTTTTATTATTATTCATGTGTCCGTGAATTAAACTATTCCAATAGAATTAGTTATTTCACCTTAGATGCCTCTTCCATAAGTTGTTGAAACTGAAAGCTGTGATTTTCATCTTCATTTTGAGCATTTAAATTTTTTGTTTGTTTGAGTTAGGTAATTCAAGAGCATTTCCACTTAAAACAATTTTTTTCTTATGCATAGTGAATTAGCGTGTGTGATAAATATGATCTTGAAATCTTTTCAGTGTTCCGATCACTTATGTGATTTGGATGTATTACTTAACATCTATAAACCCCATTTCTTACTTGGAAATTTTAAAAATAATTATGCTAGTATCTTAGGATTGCTATGAGAATTAAATGAAATAAAGGATATAAAATTATGTTGTTTAATACCTGGACATAATAACCGTACAACACATGTTAGTATTATAACTGTATTATATATAATAAATATGGTAGGCACTACAAATATATGCAGAGATTATTACAGTAATAAAACAACATCTTAGCTCTTATCAATAGACCATATGCTTCAAGGTAGAAGTTTTCTCTGCATGCTGAACACTTACAAATGTGGGCATGGAATGATTTATCATGTGCCATATACAACATGATCTCTAATGAGACTTCCTGGCATTTTAGGATATAGGTTCCATTTCCTAAAAACAGATATAGCAGAAACTAAAATTTATGCTCATGGAATACCATTATAAAAAATGGCATGTATTGCAAAATCTTCCTTTTATTCTAAAAATAAATAAATACATAAAATATATTCCTTTTTCGTCCTCACAAAACATTTAGAAATTAGTGTTAAGCATCTTGGTTTTGTTTTCAGATAAACCCATCTATTATATTGAAATTCATATTAATTAACTGCTTCACGTTATTCCTATAAATAAAATTCGTAACAGGACATATTCCATAGATACGTGATATATTTTTCTTAAACATAACAGGATGTATACCATAGATATGTGATAAAATGTTTTTTCTTAAACATTGCCATATTCTTGGGAGTTATCTAAACACTAGAATTATTGTTGTCTGAAACAGGTTTAAGTAAGTTATCTACAATATATGTAGCTCTGACAATCCATTTAGACTCCAGATAAACATTTTGTTATATGAACATAAATGTAAAATGGAAAATCTGGGAATATAATGTAGAATTTTACATCTGTATATTTCTGGGTTTTAGTCATAATATGTGATTTTTCTCCTCCTTACTTTTTCCCATTAGCCCACACTTATATTTAAGTCACAGCATGCAGTTGGGCTAGAAAATTATGAAATCACTGTAAACACAGTATGACTCCTCTAAAGAAAATATTTGTGCAAATTGGAGTAATGCACTCTTTCACCCAACAAGGCATGATATGGCTCTATTTTAGAAATGCATAATCAGGTGTTGCCATTCAACTTTAATGTTCTTGTTGACTAAGAGGCAAGCCATTATTAATGTGTTTATTTATAGGAGTCACAGTTTGTTTTGATTTCGTGTTTCAACTGACATTTTAGAGGTCAACTACATGACTTATTTCATTGCTGACTTTTACAGTAAATGTCTCACTTCTACTTACCAAACAGCAATTTAATTCACTTTCTTTTCTTTATTTTAGTTAACAATTCAAATCAGACCAGTAAAACAAAAACAAAAATCATTAAAATTATCATTAAAAGTAGTTGTGACAGTAGCAGCAGGCTTTAAATGTGATGTATAGATGTCAATTTAGAAATTTTATTATTTAAAGTGTAATGTTAGCAAACATTTTTGTTATAAAGAAATAACATTTCAGTGGGTAAATAAATTGCAGCAGATAATTTTTATCCCATTCTTATCCCTACTTATCTCCCAAATCCTATCATAACCAAAACCAAAAATACAGAAAACACTTTTAAGTATTTTTTAATGCTGTAGCCATTTTTTTCCAGACTTATTTTATACCATTGGTTATATTGATTATGCAATTGTGATAGTCCATTACATTGGTTACCATCAATGAACCAGAGACATTCACTAGTCATGCTCTTGTGTAGCCTCTTCTAGAATCTGTGATGGGCCAGAGACTTGCTTTAGCCAAACTGAAAGTGACAGATTGTACAGTGTGCCAGTACTGGGCCAGAGCCTTAAGAAGGCCAAGCAGCTTCTCTGATTCTTCATGTTCAAAGTTTAGCTATTCTTCTGGAACTTCCAAATGAAAAGACCAGATGGAGAGACTACATTCAGACAGAGATGCCTCAAAACTACTTGGAGTGAGAGAGAAATCCAACCGCCTAAGTGTCCCAGATGAACCAAGACTGCAGATAACTTGCCGGTTAAATGTAGTTGTTCACATAACAGAGACATGTGAACAGCAAGACATGCAAAAAACAAACAAAAAAAACAAAAACAAAAAAACAAACTACCAGATTAGCCCAGTACAGATTAAAGAGTTCTGAGAAATTAAATCATTGTTTTGTCAAGCCAATAATTTGGGGGCTGGATTATTACAGAGGGAACACTAATTGAAGTAGAAATTGCTAACAAAAAGTAGAGTCCTTTTGCAACAAACCCATGACATAACTTTGGGATCAGGCACTTAACAAAGACCTGAAGAGGAGGTTGTTAGTGAAAGGCTGGAATAGCAGTAGCAAAATTGCTACTGAGAGGCCGGAGGAAAAAGAGCCCAAGTTATATGCTGTTAGTAAATTAATGATATTATCCTCTATGGTAACATGGACAACAGGATATTTAATTAACTGGTGGACCTGGCTAATCGAATTTCCAGGCAGACTGTGAAAGTACCAAATAGTTTCCTTTAGCTGCCTCTAAATTCAGTATGATTAAGTATGGGAGGAGAGAGATGAGCTAGAGAAGGAAATGTTGCATTTTCAAACAGAGTATAAAAGAAATATAAAGTAGCCAGGACTTTCTCTGTTGGAAAATAAAATTATTTCTCATCCATGTTGTTTCTCGGAAAAAAATATTCTCAAATAAATATGGCCTCAGAATAAGGATCAAATTTAGGACACTGACAGTAAAACACAGTGTCATAGTTAAGGTCATAAAAACATTTGTTAACATCTCAAAAAGGTTTAAGTGGTACTTCATAGGTCCTCTAAGTGAGATAAAATGGCTTCAGAGTATCTTCAGAGTATCTGAGGAACATGTCCAATAATCTCAGAACACTATAACAGGACTTCTAAGAACTATTCTGGTGTTGGCCCACAGTACCCTGACTGCAGACTGAAGTTGAAAGGGGCCTATTCAGAGATTTGTGACAATGTTTCTCCCTTTCCCCCCATCCCCATAATGAGTCAGTTTCACTCTAATACATAGGAAGCCCATAATATTTTAAAAGTAATTGTGCCACTTAGACTAAAAACACTTGGATCCATTTCAAAATCAAAAGAAGCCATTGCACTTGAAAACAACTTGCATATCCTATTCAAAGTGTTCAAAACCAAAGATGAAAAGAAAATCCTGAAAGAAGCTGGAGGAGAGAGGAGGAGAATATGCCTTACCTACAGAAGAAAAAAACATGAAGAATTAGAGCCAACTTTTGTCAAAAACCACACAAAAAAGAAAAGCAAAGGGAAATATTTGAAGAAAAAAAACTATAAATCTGGAATTATATATACAGCAAAATTATCCTCCAAAGTGAGGGAGAAATAAAGACTATTCGAAAAACTGAAACATGGATAATTCATCACAGTATACCTGCCCCTCAAGACATTTTAAATAAAGGAAAATAACATAGATCAGAACTCAATCTATATTTTAAGAAAGGAAGAAGAAGAAGAAAAGCACAAGATAAGTAATAAAATAAAGGGATAATAAACTTTCTTTTTCTTATTCTTATTTGATAAAATATATAAATGTTTACAGTAATGATAGAAACAATATATTACATGGTTATAGAAGATGGATAAGTTCAATGAATGTCACAGATTTTATAAAGGCCAGAAGGGAGAAATTGGGAATACTCTGTTATAAGGTACCTGAACTAGCCTTGAAGTAGTACATATAGTATTTCTTGAATATAAACACGAATTGGCTGTACATGCATATTAATAATACTAGGGCAACTAAAATACTGTAAGGCAACTTATAGTACTAAAAATATTTTTAAAGAAATATAAATGATATGCTAAGGCAGGAGAGAAAACAGAATCTTGTAAATGCTCAATTCAATAAGAGGGGAGAATAAGAAAGGAAGAAAAAAACTGAAGAAACAAAACATAAGTACAATGGATAGAACCAGTTACAAACATAGTACATTTTAATCCAGCTATATCAGTGTTCACTTAAATAGGAATGGTCTAAATACACCATTATAGACAGAAATTGTCAGAGTGGATTAAAAAAGAAAAGTAAGACCTAACTATAAGCTGTCTACCAAAACAAACAGAAGCCAAACATACAAGTTCACTTTATACAAATACACATTACATTTTGAGCCAGAATTTGACGTTTTTTAAAAATTTGACTTTAGAGTATTTTATTAATTTTCTGGTAACTAGTTATTATTTTCTCATATTTAACAAAGAAAGCTATGCAGAGGTGCACTAATGAAATTCAGGTAATATATGTGAATAGTCCTTAACCTCTTGACCAACAAATTAACTGTTTTTAAAATTCACGTTAACATTGTTTAATTCTTCAGAGATGGGTGTTCACAGCTCTTACCTCTGGATGTCAAGCATAAATTTATTAAACGATTAAACTTCTTCAGAATATTTGACTCAATTCTCCACATCAAAACAATGAAATTAAACTGCTTGTTTTTTTAATGTTATTTCCATCATTTTTCTCTTATAAGCAAAGCTGTAATAAACATTTTTGTGTTAAATATTTGAGAATAATACTGCTTCATTCTGTTTGTTTTTCCCCCACAACTTCTTTCTTTTCTTCCTTCCTCCCTCCCTCTCTCCCTTCCTTCCTTCGTTTCTTTGATTCTGTATCTGGTGAGACAACATTGCCATACATTAATTCTTTAGACACAGGTAACTTTCTTTCTTTGAGCATATTTAAAATCACTATTTTAATTTTTTGTCTACTTAGTTCAATATCTGTGCCCTCTCAGGGATAGTTTCTATTAATTTTGTTTTTCTCTGTGTATTCGTGTACTGTCCTTTGTATGTCTCATAACTTTTTGCCAAAACTGTTTATTTCAGATAATGTAAGGTGGCAGCTCTGGAAATCATATTTCCCCTACTTAGAACTTGTTGTTGTTGCTATTGTTCTTTGTATTTTGTTTACTGATTTTCCTGGACGGATTCTGTATTTCCTGATGTGTGAGTCACTGAAGTCTGCATTCAGTTAGCTTATTGGAGTCAGATGCTTGGTTAGAGTTTTTCTTAAATGCCGTAAGCAATAAGTTTTCCGCCCTTTGCTAAGTGCTGTGTGTGTGTGTGTGTGTGTGTGTGTGTGTGTGTGTGTGTGTGTTGGGGCATACGTTTGGTGCTCAGGCAGTTCACAAATCTGTTAAGCCTTCACTTCTTGTGCAGGACCTCAAGTTAGAGAGCAGTGAGAGATTGGTACCCTCCCAGGTCTCTTGACCATGTGCGTAGCTCGGCATATATATTCAGCCTTCTAAATTCCTAGGAATATGTTGGAGATTTTCAGAATTACCTATGCACATTTCATTCTCCAAATGTTTCTGGCCAAGATCTTGTTTTTTCTTTTTGTTTTTTGCAGTATGCGGGCCTCTCACTGTTGTGGCCTCTCCCGTTGCGGAGCACAGGCACCAGATGCGCAGGTTCAGCAGCCATGGCTCACGGGTTTGGGATCTTCCCGGACCAGGGCAGGAACCCGTGTTCCCTGCATCAGCAGGCGGACTCTCAACCACTGCACCAGCAGGGAAGCCCCCCACGATCCTGTTTTAACAAATGATATTGTTACTGAAAGTGGGGGTCCGGCTGTTCGAGGCTCAGAAGCTAATAAAGAAGCAAGGTTGGTGGAAAGGAAAGTTTGCTTTAGTTTGGAGGTTAGCAACCTGTCCAAAGGCTGACTCCTCCCACTGACGGTTAGAGGGCAAGAGCTTTTATTGACCTTTTGTAGAAGGAGGGAGGGGGCTACATGCAGAAACAGCACAGTCAGCTCTGACAGTCATCTTGAAATTAGTCATGCAGTGGTCTGATCAGCGTCATGTTGATTATTTTCAATACAGTTAGTCTTTAGTTACAGGGTCAGTGTGTTCCCATTTCTTTGAAGACAGTTCTCAGAATTGTGGCAGCTTATGTCATGGCTCCAGTCTGGTCATCATGTAGTTAACTTCTTCCACCTGGCGGGGGGGTTTCGGTATCTATAAGAGAGCTCACAGGATATGGCTCAGAATGTTATCTATAGCCCTTGAGGAGGCAGTAAAGGTCCTTGACTTTGGTTAATGACTAACCTATTATTATTTGGTCTCTTTTGACTGTTTACCTTTGTTTCTGCATTTTATCACTTCTCTGATTAAACTTATTGTTTGGCTAAAGTTTTTCCACAGACAATATGGTCTGAAAGTTATCAAATGTTTTCCATATAATTTAACATACCAAATAATGCTAGTTACATTAATATTTCTTCTGAGATGCCTAGGGGACCTTTGGAATACTCAAAGTTAGCTAGAGAAAGAAACTTACAATCTGTTATAAAAAGCAGCTTGATATTCCAGGAAAATTTTGTTCTCTTAACAGGGAGAAAGAAAACCAAACTCCGGTCTTGTACCAGCTTACTATTAATAACAAAGCTCATTTACCTAATTAAATCCAATCTAATCTTAATCACTCCTGACAACATCCAAAATTTTTTCTCAAATTTTCCTTTTTTCACAAACATTTTATCCACTTTTTGTATTCACATGATTTATCCCCATCCAGAAACAACCAGCTCTAGAAAAAAATTATCATCATTTCTCAATAAAAATATCTCCACTTTTTATACCTTTTCTCGCTGACAACACATATCCTACTTGTTTTACATACTAAAATGCTTCTCTTATCATTTTTAGTAGCTTTAATTACATATCACAGTTTTTAACCCTTAAACACCCTAACAAAACCAAGAAACAAATAATTGAACTGTTATATCAGCATTTACTGATTGGCAAACTTAAGAACATATTTTATAACCTCTGAAAGCTTACATTTTTTTCATAGCATAATTTCTCTTTAATATGGCACAAGTTGTGTGTTTAATAAACCCAAACATCTTTTGAAGTTCTACTAATTAACCCAAGGCTGAAGTCTCAGGCAAAGTGGGCTATGTTTGTATTTCAAGGACATAAGAGTTAACTTCAAGCCTTCTCTTAGGCATATTTTTGTTCTCTCAGGGTCAGAATTCTGAAAACAGTAGTTTATCAAGCTAGCTTTTCTAACTGCATATGTAAAAAGATCCAGTTTTGGAGTTTCATCTTAACCAATTTTCTCTGGAGTCTGAAGAATACTTTTGTTATACCTTGTGAAAAAAATTATCTTTCATTTCTTGAGTCATAATTTCATCGCTAAAATTTTTCTAATGAATTGAACCTGAATTTCCCATTTTATAAAATACAACAAAAATAGCAGTCACACAAATGGAATATACATTCACACACCAGAAGATAGAACTGTCACAAATTTGCCAAGAGGATGACTGAATGGAGTCCCAAACACTTTCCTAACACAGTCACTGATGTCAGACACACGTCATGACCAATTGGCAAAAATGCCCAATAGTACTTCATGTTCACAAACAGTCCTCAAAGTCAGAGGCACATCAGAACCAACTGGCAAAAATGCTCAATAGTACTTCAGGCTCACATATGGTCCTTAATATGAGACACACATCAGAACCAACTGGCCAAAATGTCCAATAGCACTTTGTGTTCACAAACGGTCCTCAACATCAGACCCACGTCAGAACCAATTGGTAAAATGCCCAAACAGCACTTCATGCTCAAAAGAGAAGTTTGCCCTTCTGTCCACCGGTGGACTTTCTCAGTCTTGGAGCTCGTCAGCTCATCCAGATGCATGTTTCCGTTCCACCAAGGAAAATCGTAAGTTGGCAGCTAGTAATAGGAGCAGGGGAGAAACAGGGAGGATCCCCCAAACAAATGGTTTCGGCAGCTGCTAGAAACGTCCCCCCAAATCCCACTCTTGGGGCCAGCTAACCACAAACACCTGGCTCATTGCAACTACCACAGGTTATCGCTATAGCCCACGGCTTTACTCTGGAAAACCCCGGGAGAGCTAGATGTCGCGAGAAGGCAGCAGCCTCGCGAGAACCCAGCAACCTTGCGAGAACGCATCAGCCTCGCGAGAAGGCAGCAGCCTCAAGTTGGACGTCAAAAAACTATTACCGAAAGTGGGTATCCGACTGCTCGCTGCTGGGAAGCAAGAAAAGAGGCAAGGTTGGTGGAAAGTTTGCTTTATTTTGGAGGCTAGCAACCTGGGGGTGGGGGAGGGTGGAATCCTGTACAAAAGCTGACTCCTCCCACTGACAATCACTGGGCAAGAGATTTTACAGACCTTTCATAAAAGGAGGGAGGGGGCTACACGCAGGAACAGCGTAGTCAGCTCTGACAGTCATTTTGAAATTAGTCATGCAGTGGTCTTATCAGCGTCATGTCGATTGTTTTAAATATAGTTTAGTCTTTAGTTCCAGGGTCGGTTTGTTCCCATTTCTTTTTTTTTTTTTTTTTTTTTTTTTTTGCGGTATGCGGGCCTCTCACTGCTGTGGCCTCTCCCGTTGCGGAGCACAGGCTCCGGACGCGCAGGCCCAGCGGCCATGGCTCACGGGCTTAGTTGCTCCGCGGCATGTGGGATCTTCCCGGACCAGGGCACGAACCCGTGTCTCCTGCATCGGCAGGCGGACTCTCAACCACTGCGCCACCAGGGAAGCCCTGTTCCCATTTCTTTGAAGCCAGAATTGTGGCAGCTTACGTAGTGGCTCCAGTTTGGTCATCATGTAGTTAATTTCCTTCACCTGGTGGGGGTTTCAGTATCTATAAGACACCTCACAGGATATGGCTCAGAATGTTATCTATAGCCCTTGAGGAGGCATTAAAGGTCCTTGACTTTGGTTAATGACTAACCTATTGTTATTTGGTCTCCTTTGACTTTTTTCCTTTGTTTCTGCATTGTCTTGCTTCTCCAATTAAACTTGTTTGGCTAAAGTTTCCCCCCAGACAGAAGGTAGGCTGAGGGCGCGGAGGGGTGGGGAAGGACCGTAGGGTCCTGCTCCATTTCAATATGACAGCCTCCGTCAACTGTGATGAAAAATAGTTGCCATGGATTATTTTCTATAAGTACTCTGAAAATTTGGTTTTTCCAATGGAGTTGAATTCCACTGGAAATCAATGCAATGAAAACATCTTGGAAATGGGCTTTCCCAAAAAGCTGTGAAACAGATCTCAGTAGCGATAATGCTCTGGGGTTTCATGATTTGAAGGGTTAAATCCCAGATGGCATCCTCCAAGGCATGCAAGGCTGCTAGTTTTCAAGGCTACCACAGAGATATAGATATGGGGATGGGAGTAGGTCTGGTTGTAATGCCACAAATCCTGCTGCTCCAAGTTCAGCATTTTTCTAAAGTAAAATCTTCAGATTACTGAAAGCCTTTGGTTAACTCTGTAGCCTTGAAAATATTGATTTTGACGATTTTTCCATTGTTTCTGTTATTTTCCTAAAGGAGTAGGTTTATGGTGATCCTTACTCTGCCACTCTGGTAGTCCTGCCCAGACTGCTTCATGCTAAGAATAGTTTTCTAGAAGGAATATCATTTGGTATTTTTATATAGTAAAATATCTTTATGTAGTTTGCCTAATTTATTTTCAAAAAGGCTATAACAATATTCCCACCAGAAGAGTATGGAAGTAACTGCCTCGCACCACACAGACAGATTGGAGTAATACTTTTTAATGTTCGCCAATATGACAGACCATAAATGAAACTACTTATTTTTGTTGTTGTTGCATTTCTTTTTAACTCATAATGTACCACACACATACATGTGCGCCCGTGCACACACACACACACACACACACACACACACAGCTTGCTTAGATAATGTAGACGTTTAGGTTGTTCGTGTCTATAATGAGATTCTAAGAACATTTCTAGAGAGCTCAGAAGGACTTGACCAATCAGAAAGGGTGCTCTGCCTCCAAGAATGATGTGAAACCCAGAAGTACCCATCCCTGCAAGGTGATCTTTGTGAGTCACAGAAAATCAGCCTGACCAAATAATTCAGTCCCATCTAATTTATTTTTGCCTTTATGTATATCCACACTTAAGGATTTTTTGGTAGTGTCTTGCATGTACTTAAGGATTTTTTAGTAGTGTCTCGCATGTTTCTATCCTATTTTCTCTTATCTTAAGCTTTTTATTGATTGTCATGGTTTTTATTAAACAGTTTTTAACAAGATCCAACAGATGAATTTATAACAAGGGTATGAAGGGGAACTTGGATAGAGGTAGGCTGTTGGAGAAGGAAAAAATGATGAAAGCTGCAATAAAAATGTTAATAAATGGTTTTCCAAATGAAGTTTCTGTTAATTTTAGGACACGTAAAATTTTCTGGGAAACATATAATTTAATTTTTTCATATAGATAAGACATAAATGGACATATAACATTTTCAGTTATATTTCATTTTCAGTTATATTTCTGGACCTTTTATCAACTACCTGTGTGATTCTGAGACAGCCTATATAAGCTCCTCTATATCAGTGGTTTCAGTTGCAAAATTAGAAGTGAATAGCTTGACTCATCATTTATTATATGAATAAATAAAGGTGATTGGACACTTTGGAAATATTGGTTATATAAAAACTAGAGTTTCTGCTCCATAGGTGAAAAGTAGGCCTTTATAACCATTAACCAACATGAAATTTTGATAGGGGAGCAATATATTTGTTTACAACTTGTGTTTAGTTGTTACCCTTTTTCTATGACATCATTTTGAGTTCACTTTTTAAAAATCTTAAGCTTTTACCTCCAGAAGTTTTTTTTTTAACATCTTTATTGGAGTATAGTTGCTTTACAATGGTTTGTTAGTCTCTGCTGTATAACAAAGTGAATCAGCTATATGAATACGTATATCCCCATATCCCTTCCCTCTTGCGTCTCACTCCCACCCTCCTTACCCCACCCCTCTAGGTGGTTGCAAAGCACCGAACTGATCTCCCTGTGCCATGCAGCTACTTCCCACTAGCTATCTATTTTACGTTTGGTAGTATATATATGTCACTACTATTATCTCACTTCATCCCAGCTAACGCTTCCCCCTCCCCGTGTCCTCAAGTCCATTCTCGATGTCTGTGTCTTTATTTCTGTCCTGCCCCTCAGTTCATCAGAACCATTTTTTTTAGATTCCATATATATGTGTGTGTGTGTGTGTGTGTGTGTGTGTGTGTGTGTGTGTGTGTGTGTGTTAGCATATGGTATTTGTTTTTCTTTTTAGGTCTTACTTCACTTTTTATGACAGATTCTAGGTCCATCCACCTCACTACAAATACTCAATTTCATTTCTTTTTTGGCTGAGTAATATTCCATTGTATATATGTGCCACATCTTCTTTATCCATTCATCTGTCAGTGGACACTTAGGTTGCTTCCACGTCCTGGCTATTGTAAATAGTTCTGCAATGAATATTGGGGTGCATGTGTCTTTTTGAATTAAGGTTTTCTCTGGGTATATGCCCAGTAGTGGTATTGCTGTGTCATATGGTAGTTCTATTTTTAGTTTTTTAAGGAACCTCCATGCTATTATCCATAGTGGCTGTATCAATTTACATTCCCACCAACAGTGCAAGAGGGTTCCCTTTACTACACACCCTCTCGAGCATTTATTGTTTGTAGACTTTTTGATGATGGCCATTCTGACCAGTGTGAGGTGATACCTCATTTGTAGTTTTGATTTGTATTTCTCTAATGATTAGTGATTTTGAGCATCTTTTCATGTGTTTGTTGGCATTCTGTATATCTTCTTTGGAGAAATGTCTATTTAGGTCTTCTGCCCATTTTTTGATTAGGTTGTTTGTTTTTTTAATATTGAGCTGCATGAGCTGCTTGTATATTTTGGAGATTAATCCTTTGTCAGTTGCTTCATTTACAAATATTTTCTCCCAGTCTGAGAGTTGTATTTTCTTCTTCTTTATGGTTTCCTTTGCTGTGCAAAAGCTTTTCAGTTTCATTCGGTCCCATTTGTTTATTTTTGTTTTTATTTCCCTTTCTCTAGGAGGTGGGTCAAAAAGAATCTTGCTGTGATCTGTGTCATAGTGTGTTCTGCCTGTGTTTTCCTCTAAGAGTTTTATAGTGTCTGGCCTTACATTTAGGTCTTTAATCCATTTTGAGTTTATTTTTGTGTATGGTGTTAGGGAATGTTCTAATTTCATTTTTTTACATGTAACTGTCCAGTTTTCCCAGTACCACTTATTGAAGAGGCTCTCTTTTATTTATTGTATACTCTTGCCTCCTTTATCAAAGATAAGGTGACCATATATTTGCATGGGTTTATCTCTGGGCTTTCTATCCTGTTCTATTTATTTATATTTCTGTTTTTGTGCCAGTACCATATTGCCTTGATTACTGTAGCTTTGTAATATGGTCTGAAGTCAGGGAGCCTGATTCCTCCAGCTCTGTTTTTCTTTCTGAAGATTGTTTTGGCCATTCAGGGTCTTTTGTGTTTCCATACAAATTGTGTAATTTTTTATTCTAGTTCTGTGGAAAATGCCTTTGGTAGTTTGAGTGGGTTTGCACTGAATCTATAGATTGCTTTGGGTAGTCATTTTCACAATACTGATTCTTCCAATCCAAGAGCATGGTATATCTCTCCATGTGTTTGTATGATCATTAATTTCTTTCATCAGTGTCTTTTTTTTTTTTTTTAACGGTACGCGGGCCTGTCACTGTTGTGGCCTCTCCCGTTGCGGAGCACAGGCTCCGGATGCGCAGGCCCAGCGGCCATGGCTCAGGGGCCCAGCCGTTCTGCGGCATGTGGGATCCTCCTGGACCGGGGCACGAACCCGCGTCCACCTGCATCGGCAGGCGGACTCTCAACCACTGCGCCACCAGGGAAGCCCTCATCAGTGTCTTGTAGTTTCTGGCATACAGGTCTTTTGTATCCTTAGGTAGGTTTATTCCTAGGTATTTTATTCTTTTTGTTGCAATGGTAAATGGGAATGTTTCCTTAATTTCTCTTTCATATTTTCATCATTAGTGTATAGGAATACAAGAGATTTCTGTGCATTAATTTTGTATCCTGTTACTCTACCAAATTCATTGATTAGCTCTAGTAGTCTTCTGGTAGCATCTTTAGGATTCTCTATGTATAGTACCATGTAATCTGCAAACAGTAACAGCTTTACTTCTTTTCTGATTTGTATTTCTTTGATTTCTTTTTCTTCTCTGATTGCTGTGGCTAAAAATTCCAAAACGATGTTGAATAAGAGTGGTGAGAGTGGGCAACATTGCCTTGTTCCTGATCTTAGTGGAAATGGTTTCAGTTTTTCACCAATGAGAATGATGTTGGCTGTGGATTTGTCATATATGGCCTTTATTATGGTGAGGTAAATTCCCTCTATGCCTATTTTCTGGAGAGTTTTTATCATACATGGGTGTTGAATTTTGTCAGAAGCTTTTTCTGCATCTATTGAGATGATCGTATGGTTTTTCTCCTTCAGTTTGTTAATATGGTGTAACCCGTTGATTGATTTGCATATATTGAAGAATCCTTGCATTCCTGGAATAAACCCCACTTGATCATGGTGTATGACCCTTTTAATGTGCTGTTGGATTCTGGTTGCTAGTATTTTGTTGAGGATTTTTGCATCTATGTTCATCAGAGATATTGGCCTGTAGTTTTCATTTTTTGTGACATCTTTGTCTGGTTTTGGTATCAGAGTGATGGTGGCCTCGTAAAATGAGTTAGAGAAGGACACGTGTTATCTCTTCCCCAAATGTTTGATAGAATTCGCCTGTGAAGCCATCTGGTCCTGGGCTTTTGTTTGTTGGAAGATTTTTAATCATAGTTTCAATTTCAGTGCTTGTGATTGGTCTGTTCATATTTTCTATTTGTTCCTGCTTCAGTCTTGGAAGGTTGTGCTTTTCTAAGAATTTGTCCATTTCTTTCAGGTTGTCCATTTCATTGGCATATAGTTGCTTGTAGTAATCTCTCATGATCCTTTGTATTTCTTCAGTGTCAGTTGTTAGTTCTTTTTCATTTCTAATTCTGTTGATTTGAGTCTTCTCCCTTTTTTTCTTGATGAGTCTGGCTAATGGTTTATCAATTTTGTTTATCTTGTCAAGGAACCAGCTTTTATTTTTATTGATCTTTGCCATCATGTCATTCATTTCTTTTTCACTTGTTTCTGATCTGATCTTTATTATTTCTTTCCTTCTGCTAACTTTGGGGTATTTTTTGTTCTTCTTTCTCTAATTGCTTTAGGTGGAAGTTTAGATTGTTTATTTGAAATTTTTCTTGTTTCTTGAGGTAAGATTGTATTGCTATAAATTTCCCTCTTAGAACTGCTTTTGCTGCATGCCATAGGTTTTGGGTTGTCTTGTTTTCATTGTCATTTTTTTCTATGTATTCTTTGATTTCCTCTTTGATTTCTTCAGTGATCTCTTGGTTCTTTAGTAGTGTATTGTTTAGCCTCCACTTGTTACTGTTTTTTACATTTTGTTTCCTATAATTGATATCTAGTCTCATAGCATTGTAGTCGGAAAAGATACTTGATACAATTTCAATCTTCTTAAATTTATTGAGGTTTGATTTGTGACCCAAGATATGATCTATCCTGGAGGATGTTCCATGAGCACTTGAGAAGAAAGTGTATTCTGTTGTTTTTGGATGGAATGTCCTATAAATATCAGTTAAGTCTGTCTTGTTTAATTTGTCATTTAAAGCTTGTGTTTCCTTATTTATATTCATTTGTATGATGTGTCCTGGTGAAAGTGGGGTGTTAAAGTCCCCTACTATGATTATGTTACTGTTGATTTCCCCTTTTATGGCTGTTAGCACTTGCCTTATGAATTGAGATGCTCCTGTGTTGGGTGCATAAATATTTACAATTGTTATATCTTCTTCTTGGATTGATCCCTGATCATTATGTAGTGTTCTTCTTTGTCTCTTGTAATAGTCTTTACATTAAAGTCTATTTTTTCTGATAAGGAGAATTGCTTCTCCAGCTTTCTTTTGATTTCAATTTGCATGGAATATCTTTTTCCATCCCCTCACTTTCAGTCTGTATGTGTCCCTAGGTCTGAAGTGGGTCTCTTGTAGACAGCATATGTATGGTTCTTGTTTTTGTATGAATTCAGCCAGTCTGTGTCTTTTGGTTGGAACATTTAATCCATTTACATTTAAGTTAATTATCAATATGTATATTCCTATTACCATTTTCTTAATTGTTTTGGGTTTGCTTTTTTAGGTCTTTTCCTTCTCTTGTGTTTCCTGCCTCGGAAAGTTCCTTTAGCATTTGTTGTAAAGCTGGTTTAGTGGTGCTGAATTCTCTTAACTTTTGCTTGTCTGTAAAGGTTTTAATTTCTCCAAGGAATCTGAATGAGATCCTTGCTGGGTAGAATCATCTTGGTTGTAGATTTTTCCCTTTCATCACTTTAAATGTGTCCTGCCACTGCCTTCTGGCTTGCAGAGTTTCTGCTGAAAGATCAGCTATTAACCTTATGGGGATTCCCTTGTATGTTATTTGTTGTCTTTCTCTTGTTTTTAAAAATATTTTTTCTTTGTATTTAATTTTTCATAGTTTCATTAATATGTATCTTGGCGTGTTTCTCTTTGTGTTTATCCTGTATGGTACTCTCTGTGCTCTCTGGACTTATTTCCTTTCCCACGTTAGGGAAGTTTTTGACTATAATCTCTTCAAATATTTTCTCAGACCCTTTTTCTCTTCTTCTTCTGGGACCCTTATAATTTGAATATTGGTTCATTTAGTGTTGTCCCAGAGGTCTCTGAGACTGTCCTCAATTCTTTTCATTCTTTTTCTTTATTCTGCTCCCTTGCAGTTATTTCTACCATTTTATCTTCCAGTTCACTTATTCCTTCTTTTGCCTTAGTTATTGTTATTGATTTCTTCTGGAGTATTTTTAATTTCACAATAGCACAAGTGATTGTGTTATTCATCACTGTTTCTTTGTTCTCTGGCTTTCTAGATCCTTGTTAAATATTTCTTGTATTTTCTCCATTCTGTTTCCAAGTTTTTGGATCATCTTCACTATCGTTACTCTGAATTCTTTTGCAGGTAGTTTGAAAATTTCATCTTCATTTACTTGGTCTTGTAGGTTTTTACCTATGTTGCTCCTTTTTCTGTAACATATTTTTTTGTCATTTCTTTCTTTCTTTTTTTTTTTCTTGATTGTTGGTGCTGTATTCCTGTCTTACTGATTGTTTGGCTGAGATGTCCAGCACTTGAGTTTTCAGGCAGTTAGATGGAGCTGGGTTTTGGTGCTGAGATGAGGATGTCCATGAGGCCTCACTCTGATTGATATTCCCTGGGGTCTGATGTTCTCTGTTAGTCCTGCAGTTTGGGCTCAGAGCTCCCAGCACAGGAGCTGGGTCTGACCTCCGGCCTGGGAACCAAGATCCTGCTAGCTTTGTGGTGCAGTAAAAAAAAAAAAAAAAAAAAAAAAAGAAAAAAAAAAAAAGAAAAAAGAATGAAAAAGAGCAGTACCATATCAAAGAATAAAAAATGAAATAAAATTAGAGAGATAAAAAAATATATTAGGAAAAATAAAACTAAAATCGAAACAACTGCAATAAAATAAAATAAAACCACAGCCAGAAAAAAAAAGGGGGGGGGGGTGGGCAACAAGCCAAAAGGAGAGATCACTAACAAAGTATAAAGAATAACATAAAATTAGAAAAGTAAAATATTTATTAGGAAAAGTAAAAATATAAAAGAATCAACAACAGTGAATCAACATGTAAAACAGAACCCCAATTTAAAAGAGGGAAAAAGAAAAGAAAAAAAATAAACAAGCCTTGGCTATGGGGGCGGAGTTTAGGCGGGGGGTGGAACTTAGGCAGTGGTGGGGTTTAGGGTGGGGCAGGACCTAGAGAGGTGGGGTGGTGACGTGTGAACATGGGGCGGGTCCTCTGCTTAGGACCTCCGCCACACATGGAAAGAGGGTCTCTGGAGAGTGGAGTTCCGGAGTTTGGAGGTAGGGCCCTCAGTGAGCATGTGTGGGTAGGGTTTAGGCCCAGCGTGTTGGAGGAGATCTCTGAATGTAGAGATAGGGCCCTGGGTGGGGTGTAGGGGTGGCGCTTGGGCTCTGCACAGCAGGAGGGCGACTACGAGGGCAGAGGATTAGGCCCAGGAGCCCCACAGGCTTTCCAGTGCCTAAGTGGACAGGGAAATCACTGGCCCCATTCCATTCCGTTCCCTCACGCCCCTCCCCCACCATCTCCCCCAGAGTCTCCCCCGTCACTGTGGGTGGGTCCCATTGGGTTTTGGAACTCCTTCCTTACCGCAGCCACCCCTCAGGGGTGCTGGTCCCAGAGGTCTGGTCTTTACTTTTGCTCCCCCTTTCCTCCCTCCCCCTCCCCCAGGACCCTCGTGGCTGGAGGACGCCTAGGTGGGCAGAAGATCAGACCCAGGATCTCAGCAGGTTCCTGGGGGCCCAGGTGGGCAGGGGAAGCCTGGCCAAGCTCCCCTTTGATCCTCTGCTCTCCCAGTGGTTCCCTAGTTTCCCCCTCCAGGCATGTGATCCCCTCCACTCCCCCAGAGACTCCTCAGAGGCGCCAGTCCCGTCCTGCCTCCACTTCTCCTCCCCTTTCACTCCCCCCACACCCCACATCCTACTGGGTCACTGGGGGTTCCTTCCATCCCCTTAGGTGTCCATGGTCCCCCACTGGTGCCTGGTAGGTGCCCTAGGTGTGATTAGACGCAAATTTTGAGTCCTCCTAGTACGCCATCTTGACTCCATGCCCTCCCCTAGTTTTTTGAAGCATAATTTCCTGAGTCCACTTTTTTGCTTCTTTTGAAGAGATTTGGGGGCAATGCATAAAGTAACTTGCTTTTGTCAACATACTGTAATTAGTCACTTATTTTTAGAGCTGAATGTTAATGAGTCACTCCATACTCTTAATTAAAAATGTTTCAGGATGGCATTGAGCTATAGAAAAAATGGACAAATTAAGCCTATTTTACATGATGGTTCATTTACCATTTTGTATACATAATATGTCTTTTAAATGTTGAAATTAAGCAATAAGATTAATGCTGTAACACAGAAAACTAAACCTACTACTCAAGTACTTATTTTTTTTCAGGACCAAAATCATTTTAAGATAAAACTTTTACTTTCGATGGTATTTTAAAAAATTCTAGTTAAATAGGTCTCAATTATTCTCTTTTCATCTCTCATCTACTCTTTTATTCACCTAACTACTCAATATTTCTCACTCATCCTACTCAATCTTATGTCACTAAGCAACTTATTATTTATTACCATTTATTATTTATTTACCATGCAGTCTAAAATTTAGTATTTTATACCCATTCTAATTCATTTACCAATACACTTTAGTTTTCTACTTATTTTTTTCTTTTCATTTAAAATAAATTATTATTCTTTAAAATTCTGTGCAAAAAATAACAATTTCAATGATCTTATTTTGGAAGATTTTTAGAAGATGAGAAATGTTGGGATCTAAGTTACAGGAAAGACCTAGGAAGAAGCTGTGGTATTACTTCTCAAGCTTTAGGATAAATTTTTGTTGTTTCTAAAATTTTTCTCAAAATGTCGGAAAAACACATTTATTTTATTATTGATGTCTTAGTTATTATTTTCCTGAAAGCTAAGTTATAATTGGAAGCCCAGTATTTTCAATTATATTTCTGCATGCACCTATTAAAAATATCTGTAATTATCGTGTGTCTAAGATAAAAGACACAACACACTGGTAAATGCATTGGTCTTGGTGTTGTGTCTGTTGGTCAGGGGAGTGTAGCTGCCAAGGATTATTCAGTGTATAGGGGTATGATATTGTTGAGTTTTTTTAATGTTTCTTTTTTTAAATTAATTTTGGGATAATTTTAGATTTACAGAAAAGTTGCAAAGATGGTACAGAGTTTCTGTATGCCCTTCACCCAGTTTCTCCTAATGTTAACATCTTACATAACAGTGGTACCTGTTTCAAAACTAATAAATTAACATTGGTATGCTGCCATTAACTACTCTACAAACTTTATTCAGATTTCAACAGCTTTTCCACTAATGTCTGCCTCTTGGTCTGTTTAGACTGCTATAAAGAATACCATAAGCAGAGTGGTTTTTAAGAAACAAATTTATTTGTCATAGTTCTGGAGAATAGAGAGTCTAAGATCAAGGCTATGGCAGATTTGGAGTCTACTGAGGCCTGCTTTCTGGTTAATAAACAGTCATTTTCTCATTATAACCTCACATGGTGGAAGGGAGGAGACCTCTCTGGGATTGTTTATTCTCTTGCCTTTTGATTTGATGACTATCTTTAATGCTATGTTTGGATTTCTTTCTCTTTTATGTGTGTGTATCTGCTATAGATTTTTGGTTTGTAGTTATCATGAGATTCACATATGACAACATATATATATGTATTTGTATATATATATATATATATATATATATATGATTATTTTAAGTTGATGATCTCTTAAGTTTGGAGTTTGAACATGCTCTAACAACCATGCATTTTTACTCCCGCTCCCCACATTTAATGTTTTTGACATCATATTTTATATCATTTTCTTTTGTGTATCCCTTAAATATTTATTTTGGATATGGATGATTTTACTATTTTTATATTTTAATATTCCTACTAACTTTGTAAGTGGTTAATCAACTACCTTTACTGTATGTTTGCCTTTACCAATGAGATTTTTCCTTTCATAATTTGTGTAGTTCTGGGTTATAGTCTTTCCTTTTCTACTTAGAAAAGCCCCTGTTACATATCTTGTAAACCAGTTTACTGGTGCTGAACTCTTTTAGCTTTGGCTCATGTGTAAACTGTCTTCATGTGTAAACTCTATCTACCTTCAAATCTGAATTATAGCCTTGCCAGGTAGTGTATTCTTGGTTATAGGTTTTATCCTTTCATTACTTGGCATATATCATACCACTCCCTTTTACTGAGAATTTTCTACTGAGAAGTCAGCTCATGATCTTACAAGAGTTCCCTTGTATGTAACTAGTTGCTTTTCTCTTGCTGCTTTTAAGATTCTCTCTTTATCTTTAATATTTGCCATTTTAATTATAATGTGTCCTGGTGTGGACCTCTTTGGGCTCATTCCTCTTTGGAACTCCCCATGCATCCTTGATCTGAATGTCTGTTTCCTTTTCCAAGTTAAGAGGATTCCAGCTATTAATTCTTCAAATAAGTTCTCTGCCTCTTTCTTTCTTTTCTCCTTCTGGGACCCCTATAATTCAAATGTTAGTACACTTGACATTGTTCCAGAGGTCTCTTAAACTATCCTCATTTTTTTAAATTAGTTTTTTTTTTTTTTTTCTGTTCAGCTTGGGTGATTTCCACTACTCTGTCTTCCAGTTCACTGATCCATTCCTCTGTATCATCTAATCTACTACTGATTTCTTCTAGTGTATTTTTTATTTCAATTATTGTGTTCTTTAGATCTGTTTGGTTTTTCTACTCTTTTCTAATTCTTTGTTAAACTTCTCACTGTGTTCATCCATTCCTGTCCTAGGTTCATTGAGTATCATTATGATCATTACCTTGAACTCTTTATCAGATAGACTGCTTATCGCCACCTCACTTATTTCTTCCTCTGGGACTGTATCTTGTTCCTTTCTTTGGAACGTATTCTTCTGTCTCCTCATTTTGCTCAATTCTGTGTTTACATCTATGTATTACACAGTTTAGTTCCCAATCTTCGAAAAGTGACCTTATGTAGGAGACATCCAGCAGCACACTCTTCTGGTCACCAGAGCTATAAGATGTATGCATGCCCCCTATGTGAGCTGCATGGGTCCTTCTTTTGTGGTGGCGTTGACTAATAAGCAGGGCAGGCGCCCAATCTGGTTGGCTGCCAAGTCTTGATTTGTATGGTGGCCACCAGCCCACTAGTGGGTATGGCCAGGTCCCTGCATGGTTGGCTGCTTAGCCCTGTGTTCCTAGAATTAGTGCCAGCCCACAGGTGGGCAAGTAGGCCTCCAGAGCTAATAGGCTAGAGGGAGAACTCAAAATGGTTCTTACCAGCACTAGTGATCTCATAGAGTGATTGCCTAACACAAGCTGCTGCCAACATCTATGTCTGCAGGAAAAGTCCCAGTTGCCTCCTGGCTCTTTATGAAGCTCTGCAAAATCAGTAATTGGATCTGACCAGTGATCCTTTCAATATACTTCCTCTGCACTGGGATCCAGATCATGTGAGGTTTTGAAAGCACCCTTTAAAAACATTCTGTTTCCTACAGCTCTTCAGCTCTTGCATATGCAAGCATCACTGACTTTCAAAGCAAGATGTTGGGGTCTCACTTTACCATGGCAGGATCTATGGACTGAGGAGCTTTATGTAGGGCTTGGACTCCTTGCTCCTCAGAGAGAACTTCTGCAGTTGTGATTATTCTCTTGTATGTACGTTGCCTACCTGGGTGTGTGGGTCTTGACTATACCTACTCTCTGCCCCTTTTATCCTTTTCATTGTGGTTCCTTCTTCATATTTTTAGTTGTGGAAAATCTTTTCTGCTAGTCTTCAGGTTGTTGTCATACATAGTTGCTCTGTAAATAGTTGTTCTTTTGGTGTGCCTTTGATTTTTTTCCTTATATCACAGATATTATGAAGTTTTTATTGGGTGGGGGTTAATCTGTCTGGGTCTATTGTAAAACATTATAAACATGAGTTTTGGGTAAGTATTTGTCATTTTGTATAAATTTGTGTTTGTAATATGAATTTGTTCCTTTTATATATGCCTGCTCCCCCTGACAAAAATATGTTCCAAGTTCAGTCACTTCTACCTTGGAAGCATTTCTCATATCTTTTCTCTCTTCTATATGACTACTCTCATTAGTTTTTAGTTCCATCTCTCATCGTTTCTAACCTACCTCATTATTTTAGAAGCCCCTTGAAGATGGATTGTTTATTGCTCTGTGAGTATGTTTCACTCCTGCCTTCAAAGACAGTATCCCAGACACAGGTAAGACTCACAGCTGCTCTGTCCACCTCCCAGTCTCCTCAACAGCTTGAAATGAAAAGTGTCACTAAAATCTTTTAACAAGAATATCTCATAACAGTTGAAAAAGTCACCATAGCAGGATCCAACAGAATAGTCCCAGAATGTATGAATCTCAAAAATACTAATTCAGGAAGTGAATTTCACAACCTGCTCCACTTGCATGCTTTGTAGTCTGATAAGGTTGAATTTCTGATGTAGCCTCTCAACGGAAAATGTCCTAGCAAGGGTACGGCCTGTGTTTCTGGGATGTCATGAAATTCATGTTGCATTTCCTTTTTATTACAGGCACTCTCAATATTTTCTGTTTTTTATATTGAAGTATAATTGACTTAAATATTATATAATTTTCAGGTGTACAGCATAGTGATTTGATATTTTTATACTTTTCAATTTTATCAGCATGATAAATCTAGTTACTATCTATCACCATATACAGTTATTACATATTATTGACTGTGTTTCCTATGCTATACATTATACATTACATCCACATGAATTATTTATTTTATAACTGGAAATATGTACCTGTTAATCTACCTCACCTATTTCACTCATCTTCCCAAACCCCTCCCTTCTGGCAACTACTGGTTTGTTCTCTGTATCTATGCCTCTGTTTCTGTTGTGTTAAGTGTGTTCGTTTGTCCTGTTTTTTTGATTACACATGCAAGTGAAATCATACAGAATTTGTCATTCTCAATTTGACTTATTTCACTTAGCATAATATCCTCCAGGTTTATCTATGTTGCAAATGGCAAGATTTCATTATTTTTTACAGCTGAGTAATACTCCTTTGTATATATATATATGTATATGTATATATATATATATATATATATATATATATATATATATGTATAACACATCTTCTTTACCCATTCATCTATTGATGGACATTGAAGTTGATACCGTATCTTGGGTATTGTAAATAATGCTGCATTGAACATAGGGGGTCATATATATTCTATAATCAGTATTTATGTTTTCTTCAAATACATACCAGAATAGGAATTGCAGAATTGTGTGGAATTTATACTTTTAATTTTTTGAGTAATCTCCATACTGTTTTCCATAGCAGCTGTACCAAGTTACAGTCTCATCAACAGTGCATGAGGATCCCCTTTTCTCCACATCCTCACCAACACTTGTAATTTGTTGTCTTTTTGATAATAGCATTTCTGACACGTGTGAGGTGATATCTCGTTGTTTTGATTTGCATTTCCCTAATGATTAGTGATATTGAGCATCTTTTCATGTGTCCATTGGCCATTTCTGTGTCTTCTTTGGAGAAATGTCTATATAGGTCCTTGCCCAGTGTTTAATTGAATTACTTGATTTTTTTTGATACTGAGTTGTATGACTTCTTTGTACATTTTGGATATTAATCCCTTGTTAGACATATCTATTGCAAATACTATTGCCTATTTAGTAGGTTGTCTTTTCATTTATGATGATTTTCATCACTGTGCAAAAGATTTTTAGTTTGATAGTCATATTGGTTTATTTTTGCTTTTGTGGCCTTTGCGTAAGGGGAAAGATCCAAAACAAGGTTGTTAACACTGATGTCAAAGAGCATACTGCCTATGTTTTCATCTAGGAATTTTATGGTTTCAGGTCTGACATTTATATCTTTAATCCATTTTGATTTTATTTTTACATATGTTACAAGAAAATGGTCTAGTTTTAATTTTTTATGTAGCTGTCCAATTTCCCCAACATTTATTTATTGAAGGAACTGTTCTCCTCTCATTGTATATTCTTGGCTCCTTTGTCATAGATTAATTAACCACATAAGCAAGAATTTATATCTGGGCTCTCTGTTTAATTGGTCTATGTGTCTGTTTTTGTAACAGTACAGTGTTTTGACTACTGTAGCTTTGTAGTATATTTTAAAAATCAGAGCTTTGTTCTTTCTCAAAATTACTTTGGCTATTCAGGGTCTTTTTAGGTGCCATACAAATTGTAGGATTATATGTTCTTATTCTTTAAAAAATGCCATTGGTATTTAGATAGGGATTGCATAGAATCTGTACATTGTTTTGGGTAGTTTGGACACTTTAAAAATATTAATTCTTCCAATTCATGAGCACAGTATATATTTCCACTTATTTGTGGTATCTTCAATTTATTTCATCAATGTCTTTTACAGTTTTCAGTGTACAGATTTTTCTTCCTTGGTTAAATTTATTCCCAGGTATCTTACTCTTTATGATGCAATTTTAAATGGTATTGTTTCCTTAATTTATATTCTTGTTAGTTTGTTCTTAGTGTAAAGAAATGCAACACATATCTATATATTGATTTTGTATCCTGCAACCGTACTGAATTCATTTATTAGTTCTAATAGTTTTTTGGTGGAGTCCTTAGGATTCTGTCTCTATAGGATCATATCATCTGCAGATAGTGACAGCTTCACTGCTTCCCTTTCAATTTGGATGCTTTTTTATTTTTTGTCTGATGGCTTTGGTTAAGAATTCCAATACTATATTGAATACAAGTTGTAAGACTGGGCATCCTTGTCTTGTTCTTGATTTTAGAGGAAAAGATTTCAGCTTTTTACCATTTAGTATGATGTTAACCATGGGTTTGTTGTATATGGCCTTTATCATATTGAGATGCATTCTTTCTATATCCATTTCGTTAAGAATTTTTATCACAAAGGAAATGTTGAATTTTGTCAAGTGATTCTTCTGCATCTATTGAGATGATGATGTGATCTTTATCCTTTGTTTTGTTAATGTGTTGTATCACTGATTGATTTGCAGGTATTAAACCCTCCTTACATTCCTGGAATAAATCTTATTTGATCATGGTGAATCGTCCTTTTCAGTGTATTGTTGGACTTGGTTTGTTAATGTTTTGTTGAGGATTTTTGCATTTACATTCATCAGAGATATTGACTGGTAATTTTCTTTTTTTCTAGTGTATTTGCCTGCTTTTTGTATCAGGATAATGCTGGCCTCATAGAATAAGTTCTTTATTCTACGAGGAAAGGAAGAAAGAAAGAGAGGAAAGTGTTTTTTCTGTTTTATTTTTTTTGGAATAGTTTGAGAAGAATAGGTTATTAACGCTTTAAAATTTTTGGTAGAATTCCCCTGTGAAGCCATGTGGTCCTGTACTTTTGTTTGTTTGAATTTTTATTATTGATTCAATTTCATTGCTGGTAATCAGTCTGTTCAGATTTTCTGTTTCTTCCTGATTCAGTCTTGAAAGATGATACGTTGCTCTGGATTTATCCATTTCCTTTAGGTTGTCTAATATGTTGGCATATAATTGTTCCTAGTTGTCTCATGATCGAATCTCTGTGGTATCTTTTGTAACTTCTCCCCTATCACTTTTGATTTTACTTTGGAGGGCCCTTTTTCTTTTTTTCTTGATGAGTCTGGTTAATGGTTTATCAATTTTGTTTATCTTTTTAAAGAACTATCTCTCAATTACATTGATTATTTCTGTGTTTTGTTTTTTTAGTTTCCATTTTATTTCTGCTCTATCTTTATTTCCATTTTCCACTAACACTGTGTTTTGTTCTTCTTTTCCTATGTTCTTTAGGTGTAAGGTTTGATTATTTATTTGATATTTTTCTTTTTTCTTGATGTAACCCTGTATCAGTATAAACTTCCCTCTTAGAACTGCTTTTTCTGAGTCTCGTAGATTTTGGAATGTTTTGTTTCCATTTTCATTTGCCTCAAGCTATTTTAAAATTTCCTCTTTAATTTTATTGTTCACCCATTGGTGGTTTAGTAGCATGTTGTTTAATCTCCTCATGTTTGTGGTTTTCCATGTTCTTTCTGTAATTGATTTCTCGGTTTGTACTGTTGTGGTCAAAAGAGATGCTTGATATGACTTCAGTCTTCTAAAATTTATTAAGACATATTTAGGAACCTAACGTGAGCTATCCTGGAGAATGTTTCATGTGCAATTGAAAAGAATGTATATTCTGCAGTTTTTGGATGAAATGTTCTATATATATCTATTAAGTTCATTTGGGCTAATGTATCATTTAAGGCCAATGTTTTCATTGATTTTCTATCTGCATGATCTTTCCTTTGATGCAAGGGAGGTATTAAAGTCGCCTACTATTATTGTATTAATGTCAATTTCTCCCTTTATGTCTGTTAATATTTGCTTTATGCATTTATATGCTTCTGTGCTGTGTGCATAAATATTTATGAATGTAATATACTCTTCTTGTATTGACCCCTTTATCATTATGTAATGCCATTTTTGTCACTTGTTACAGTCTTTGTTTTCAAGCATATTTTGTCTGATATTAGTATTATTTCCCCAGCTTTCTTTTTGATTCCATTTGCATAAAATATCTTTTTCTATCCTTTCACTTTTAGTCTTGTCCATCTTTAGATCTGATGTCTTTGGTAAGCTGCATATACATAGGTCTTTTTTTTAATCCATTCATCCACCCTTTGTGTTTTGACTACATTACGTATATTCATTCACATGTAAAGTGATTATTGATTAGTAAGTACTATTGTCATCTTGTTCAGTGTTTTCAGGTTGGTTTTGTTTTCTTTTCCTGTCTTCTTCCTTTAGTCTCTTCCCCTGTAATTTGCTGCTTTTATTTTTTTATTATTATTATTTTTTTTGCGGTACATGGGCCTCTCACTGTTGTGGCCTCTCCCGTTGCGGAGCACAGGCTCCGGATGCGCAGGCTCAGTGGCCTTGGCTCACGGGCCCAGCTGCTCCGTGGCATGTGGGATCTTCCTGGACCAGGGCACGAACCCGTGTCCCCTGCATTGGCAGGTGGACTCTCAACCACTGTGCCACCAGCGAAGCCCTGCTGCTTTTCTTTAATGTTAGGTTTGGATTTGTTTCTCTTTATTTTTTATCTATTATCTATTATAGATTTTTAGTTTGTGGTTACCATGAAATTCATATTCCATATATATAGCAGTTTATTTTAAGCTGTTAGTTGCTTAAGTTTGAATATATTCTAAAAGCAGTACATTTTTACTTTTCCCACCCCTGATGCTTTATATTTTTGATACCATATTTTACATCTTTCCACTTTGTATATCCATTAACTACTTATTGCAGTTAGAGTTGATTTTATGACTTTTGTCTTCTAACTTTCATAGTAGATTTTTAGGTAGTTTATTCACTGTCTTTACTATATATTTGCCTTTACCAAGTGATATTTTTTCTTTCATTTATTTTTAGTTCTGATCCTTTCTTTTCTGGTTAAGGAAGATTCTTTTAATATTTCTTTTAAGACCTTTTTAGTGGTGATGAATAGTTTTTGCTTGTCTGGGACACTCTTTTTCTCTTCTTCAATTCTGATTGATAACCTTGCTGGGTAAAGTATTCTTGGTTTAAGTTTTTTTCTTCCAGCACTTTATTATTTTTTTAAAGTTTATTTTATTTATTTATTTTTTAAAAACATCTTTATTGGAGTATAACTGTTTTACAATAGTGTGTTAGTTTTTCCTTTACAACAAAGTGAATCAGTTATATATATACATATGTTCCCATATCTCTTCCCTCTTCCAGCACTTTAAATATATCATGCCACTCCCTTCTGGCCTGCAAAGTTTTTGCTGAAAAAATCAACTAATAGCCCAATGGTGGTTCACTTATAGGTGACTCATTGTTTTTCTTTTTCTGCCTTTAAAATTCTCTGTTTATCTTTATATTTTGCCATTTTAATAATGATATGTCTTAATGTGGCACTCCTTCTGTTCATCCTGTTGACTCTCTGTGCTTCCTCGACCTGGATATCTATTTCTTTCCCCAAGTTAGGAAAATTATCCACCATTATTTATTCAAATAAATGTCTGCCCTTTTCTCTGTCTCTTCTCCATCTGGACCCCTATAATGTGAATGTTAGTATGCTAAGTTGTCCAACAAATCTCTTAAACTATTCTCAGTTTTTTAGTTCTTTTTTCTGTTTGCTGTTCTGATTGGGTGATTTCCACTATTCTGTCTTCTAAATAGCCTGTTCATTCTTTTGTATCATCTACTCCACTGTTGATTACTTCTAGTGTTCTTTTCATTTCAGTTGTTGTATTCCTCAGCTTTAATTGATTCTTACATTTTCTAATTTTCTGTTGAAGGAATAATAATGACAAGAACATAAATTAATGAAAAGAGACACAATAAATAATATATGCAGATATTTGTAGCAACATTTCTTATGATAAAAATGACTAGAAACACCTGAATTGTCCTTCAAAAGAAAAATGGATAAACATATTATGATATATTCATACAGTAGAAGGTGATTCAGCTATAAGAAATGAAGAATATACTGCAGATAGATGCAGCTTGTTTAAATGTCAAAAACACTATGTTGATAAAAAAGAAACCAATTGTAAAATAATATATTATATATGATACCATTTATATGACAGTCAAGAATAGTCAAAATTGATCCATGGAGGTAAAAATACAGAAGAATTGTCACCTATGGAAGGTTAAAATAACTTTAAGAGGGCACAATGGGAAGTTTGAACTAATAGAAATATACTATACTTTGATAGAAGTGTTATACATATATATGTATATATGTTTATGTAAAAACATATATATAAAAATTTCTTGAACTGCACATTTAAATTGTGGCATTTCAATGTATATAAAGTTAACGAAAATTTTGCTTGAATTCTTTTATCATTTCTAATTATTTTCTAATTACTTATACATGAAAAAACCACCATCATAGCATTTGTTTTCCAAAAATATTTCCTTTAACAAACAAATTTAGGGTGCTAATGAAAAGATGGAACACAGACTAGCATCCAGTGATTAAAAAAAAATATGGACAGTATAAAAGCCTAAGGACAATATTTCTCTTCTAAAAAGTTTAAAAATAACTCCTGAGTAGAGACCCCACTATTTTATAAACTATGGGAATTCCCAAGACAAAAGCTACCTGGTTAATAATCAGTTATCACTATTTAATTTTTATTGTTCCTGGCTGCAATTATGCTATGAATATAATATATATAATTTTAGACTGCCTCTATTCAGGTGGATGCGAGATTTATATTTTATTTTATTTTTTTATTTTTTTATTTTTTTTGCGGTGCGCAGGCCTCTCACTGTTGTGGCCTCTCCCGTTGCGGAGCACAGGCTCCGGACGTGCAGGCTCAGTGGCCATAGCTCACGGGCCTAGCCGCTCCGTGGCATGTGGGATCTTCCCGGACTAGGGCACGAACCCGTGTCCCCTGCATCAGCAGATGGACTCTCAACCACTGTGCCACCAGGGAAGACCCTGTATTTGAGTTTTAAAGAATTAAAATTAATTTCACTTTATTTTCTATCCTAAAATTACAATTACATTAAAACATTATCTTTTAATTATATTAACACAATACTTTAGTTGAGTAATGTTTTTCTAAAATTTGATTTATAGTTTTGTTATATAATATTTTTCTTGGAAGGAAATATGTAAGTTTGTAAAACAAGTACAGCTCATGCTTTTATGAAGTACAAAAACATTTAATCATGTACAATTTTACCAGGACATTTTCCTGTTTTTCTTGTAGAAGTTGATAAGCTGATTATAACATTTATTTGTAAAGGTAAAGAACCAAGCTATAAAAATATTTCAGTTTAAAAATTATGCACTCTTGCTTAATGTGGTTTATATTGTCTTTATTTTCTATGCTCTTTTCCCCTCTTTTTAAAAAAGAAATATCATTTAAAATTAATACCGAGTGGTAATTTGCTTCACAGGCTTTTAGCACTTATAACCCTATATTAGGAGCTAAAATGATGTTTTTTAAGACTGTAAACATGCAAAATCTTGATGTATATTGCAGATAAAAAGTGTTATTTGGGTGCACATTGGATATATTTATTTTTAAATAACCACATCTTTATTTTTTTAACATCTTTATTGAACTATAATTGTTTTATAATGGTATGTTAGTTTCTGCTTTATAACAAAGTGAATCAGTTATACATATACATATGTCCCCATATCTCTTCCCTCTTGCATCTCCCTCCCTCCCACCCTCCCTATCCCACCCCTCTAGGTGGTTACAAATCACCGAGCTGATCTCCCTGTGCTATGCGGCTTCTTCCCACTTGCTATCTATTTTACATTTGGTAGTGTATATATGTCCATGTCACTCTCACTTTGTCCCAGCTTACCCTTCCCCCTCCCCATATCCTCAAGTCCATTCTCTAATAGGTGTGCATCTTTATTCCCGTCTTGCCCCTAGGTTCTTCATGACCATTTTTTTGTTTGTTTTTCAGATTCCATATATATGTGTTATCATATGGTATTTGTTTTTCTCTTTCTGACTTACTTCACTCTGTATGACAGACTCTAGATGAGAGATTTTAAAAAAGTAGAGTCAAATAGTTCATATTAAGTTATAAATAGTTCATATTAACTTCATACATATACTTATGTATATATATATATAACCACTTTAATATATTAGACTCTGGCTTTATATTTAAATAGAGGTGATGCTAACTTTTGTAATTAGCAAATAGCAATTATCTCAAATATCTTCATAAAACCTTTATAATTTTGTATCTAAATTTTAATTTTATAAAAAAATTAATGTTATCCTATAGTAAAACATCCCATGTTTTTTCAATAATATATTTAAAATATAGTTCTTACCTTTTATTTTTTTTAATCAAAATATTGCCCTTTTCTCAGAAAACAGTGAAAATCTAAATATTTTTAGTTAGATCATTGAAATATCTTTTTCAGGACTCAAATATGACTAGTATTGTTAACAGTCATAATAAAACCAGGCCACAGTCAAGTTTCTAAGCATGCACCTTTACATATAGTCAGGCTTTTCTGTTGGAGAACTTCCTTAAAATTTTCAGTTGTGGGCTTCCCTGGTGGCGCAGTGGTTGAGAATCCGCCTGCCGATTCAGGGGACACGGGTTCGTGTCCCGGTCCGGGAAGATCCCACATGCCGCGGAGCGGCTGGGCCCGTGAGCCATGGCCGCTGAGCCTGGGCATCCGGAGCCTGTGCTCCGCAACTGGAGAGGCCACAACAGTGAGAGGCCTACATACCACAAAAAAATAAAAAAATTCCAGTTGTTTCACAATATTATCCCATCATGATAACATAGAAATCTGTAATCTCTTTGCATGAAGATCCTTTTTTATAAAAAGTTTTTATTTTATATTGGAGTGCAGTTGATTTACAGTGTTGTGTTCATCTCATGTGTACAGCAAAGTGATTCAGTTATACATATACATATATCTATTCTTTTTCATATTCTTTTCCCATTTAGGTTATTACAGAATATTGAGTAGAGTTCCCTGTGCTATACAGTAGTGCACCAAGATGCTTTTGATTTCAGTGTTGTGTATTTTCTAATTTTAGTTTATATTATATATTATTAATTCACTATTATTATTATTCACTATTTTTTCAATGTGAAGAAGACAGGAGGAGTTGTTGAAAGGAATACGTTTTATTTCTATATTTTATATTCAAAAGGAAAATTCAGATTGTCACTTGTAATGCAAGATATGTCAAGCAGTGGTAATATAATAATTACTACGTAAAATCTATTTATACCAGAATCTCAAGAAGAAAGAGAGTGCTTTCATCTTGAAGTTATAGGTTGACTCCAAACTCATGAGTGCTTTCAGTTATTCTGCAGGGGGCAGCAAAATCTAGACAAAACAAATATTGAAGGATTACTGACAGGAACCATTTAGCAGCTAGCATGTACTAGGAGCAAGGGGGTGGAATGTACTTGAATTGCTGCAAAATTATCATCATGCTAATTAAAATTCTTTACGTTAGCAACAGGGGTTGCTGGTATTCCCCTTTATCTAATCTCTTCTTTTACATACACACCTACTGAAGCTGAACAAAACCAGTGAGATAAAATTAACACACAAATTGTTTTTCCTCCCTTTGGGCTGGAAAAATCCTGTTTACAAGGAACATTGTATTGTACATAAATATTTATGAAAAACAAGAAAGAGTCAAAAATCATTGGGTTTTTGTGTAAACTAGCAAAAATAACATGAAGTAGAATAATTGATACATTTATGAACAGTTCCACAATGTCATACTACAAAACCTATTTGGAAAATAGAGCAGTTTCTGCCATTTGCTATCGATAATTAATTTTAGGTTGTGCCAGGTGAGAGAAACTGAAGAATTAATTAACTAATATTGTAAGTTAATTCAAGTTTCCTATCCATCATAAAATGCCTTCATTTTAGTATATTGTCAAAAAGTGATCTCTCTATTTTCTTCACACTCAAGAAAATTTTGTTGGGAAGAAATTAAGAAAGCAAAGGGATGCATTATTTTCATTAGGATTCTAGGTGGAAGATTTAATCTGATCAGAGGTATAAGGGGAATGAGTTAAACAGCAACATTTTTCATTTAATGAGACATCTATACCAACTCATAAAATCATGTAATTTTCAAGACTGCAGAATTCATTTTCTTTCAGAATTAAATTGCAGTATTTTATAGCAATCTTACATAAGGTCTTGGATTGTGTCCTTATTTATTTATTTATTTGTTTGTTTGTTTTTGGCTGCCTTGGGTCTTTGTTGCTGCACGCAGGCTTTCTCTAGTTGTGGTGAGTGGGGGCTACTCTTCGTTGCAGTGCACAGGCTTCTCATTGTCATGGCTTCTCCTTGCGGAGCACAGGCTCTAGGCATGCAGGCTTCAGTAGTTGTGCCTTGTGGGCTCTAGAGCTCAGGCTCAGTAGTTGTCGCATACAGGCTTAGTTGCTCCATGGCATGTGGGATGTTCCTGGGCCAGGGCTTGAACCTGTGTCCCTTGCATTGGCAGGCAGATTCTTAACCACTGCACCACCAGGGAAGCTGTGGCTTGTATCTTTATCTCATGTTCTTTGGCTTTACTTTCCAGCTATTGATTTTTTCCTAGGTATAATCTAGCAAATAATGTGTGTTAGTATCAGACAATGATCACAATATTTCTTAAGTATGTAATAAACTATGTAGATGTAAATTAAAGAAACACAACAATTTGTGACCAATAGAAGATGTAATCTTATGATGTTAAGAGGAAAATGAAATGAGATTGTATTAAAATGGGAAAATCTCAAATAATACTAAATAAAAATTTAAATTGTACTTATTGTTTTCTTCTATTTGAAAGCTCATGTTATTATCTTAGTGTCTCTTTCTAAATTTTCAGTACTAATTCATTTTCTTTCTATTTGTTATTCCATATTCAAAATCTTTCTTATTGGGACATTGTATGAGGAATTTTACCCATTTTACAGTGTATGATTAAATCCCAAATGCTTATTTTCTAACATTACAAGAAAATGAAAGATTGAGAGATAGATACTATTTTTAAGCTGAGAAAGTGGATTGATTTAGGTTGATTCTCCTACTATTTAAGATATTTTTCAGATACAGTGTTAATTCTCATTCTATTAGTGCATCACCATTTCAATACGATTTATTAATATTATTAATAGTCTTTTTCTTAATATGACAGACCATATTGTAGAGACCACACAAAGAAAGCTGTCCTTTATTTCTAAAATACTGTGCACAATTTTGTAAAAATTATATTTTAAGGGAAGGAAAACCTCCTATCATCAAAGGAAATAGAATTTTCCCAGATTATATCAATATGTTTTTATGTATAGGAGTGATTGTAATGGGCCTAAAAAGAATAAAACCATCTGATGTATTTTAACAACGACTGAACATGGAAGCGGCTCTGTTAAATTATGAAAAATGAATTGACTTTGATATATTTACAGTCCTTCTATTTCTAATATATGTTTTATTTTATATTATTGCAAATCTGCTTTTCAGGGCCTATTGGTTTATTTAAGTCAGCAATTTATAAGCCGTATTTTCTTGGTAATCTATTTCAGCAATCAGATGCTGCTTGCTAATAGCAATAATGCTTCACTGAACTCTTGTCAAAATGAGAAAAATAAGGTCACTGTAGGAACTTTTTCATAAAGCCAAATGCCAGATGTCCTTCACTCCCCAGACACTATCTAATCTTCAGAGATGAGGACATGTAGATAAATTGTTGTAATGGAATTGTCTTAAGGAAGTACTCTCTCTGACCTCGCTGTCTTAACTTATAAGTCAAACAGATTTGTATACTGAGTGATACATGTTTTGATTTGAAATTATATTCTATATTCTTGATTTTAAAAGTACGTTTTGTTAATGATATGGAAAAATGTTCATATGTGAGTGCGTGTGTGTGTGCATTTCTCTGTTTGTTTTTTAGAATTCTTACTAAGCAAGATACATAGTTCACAAGTTTATAGTGGTCTCCATTTGACATAGAATTGTATACAACTCATGGTAATGGAATTTAGAACAAAATCTTCATAGAGTTCCCCTGATGTTTACTTCTCCAACTCCCAGAATTGTATTAGTTTAAAAATATTACCAATTCCTTCTCCCTCAAATCTTTCCAAAGATTTTAGAATGATTTCTGTGTGGCAAAATGGATGCCTCTTGTTTTCATGTTTCTTTACTTACAAAATAAATATTCATATCTGACTTCCAGACTGGTGTCATTTCTGCTACAAAGCACTTAAGAACCAATCATTCAGAAAGTCATAAAAGTGTCAATATCTCACCTAAAAATCTCAAGGAGAGGCTTAGATAATTCTCAGACTCATATTCGGAAAGAACACATTACTTAGAATATAAAATGTACATTCAGCAATTTGCCATTTGTTTATGAAAGTGCTACTGAAACACCTTTTTGATGGGCATGTATCCTGAGTCATTTCTAGTGGTAGCTGTTAATGGTGTGCTCGATTGCATTAAAGAGTCTATAATCATTTATTTTAGCTGTTGTACTTATAACTTATAAACATGAGTTGACTGGCTGAAGATAAAGTTGCAGTAGATCAAATCATCATAGGATAGTTATTTAGTAGCTCTTTTATGTATACATTGCTCACTTTGGATGGAATTTTAAAACCTATTTCAGCCACTTTTTTAACAAGTAAGAAAAGTGAGAGCCTTTTAGAAACAGTGGGTTACTTAGAGTGACATAACCATATGTTTCAAGAACCAGAAACACAGCTTAAGTCTCCTTTATCCCAGCACAACGTTCTTGTTACTGGGAGGGTAGCATAACACAAATGATCACTAATCAGGTATTTCAGGCTGAACAAGGAGCTACATAAAATGATGTTATCCGGGTCTGCATTCAAATCTCTGATCTACCACTCATCAATATGACATTCTGTAGGTCATTCAACTTCTCTGATCCTCGTTGTCTTATCTGTTAAAATTGGTTCAGTTACTGTGGAGAACACTATGGAGGATACTCAAAAAAAATTAAAAATAGAACTACTGTATGCTCGCAATCCCACTTCTGGGTATATATCCAAATGAAATGAAAATAGGGAATTGAAAAGATATGTGCACTCCCATGTTGATTGCAGAATTATTTACAATATCCAAGACATAGAAGCAACCTAAGTGTCCATCAGTGAATGAATGGATAAAAAAGTTATGATATATACACAAATACACACACATACACACAATGGAATTATTATTCAGTCATAAAATGGAAGGAAATCTGGCCATTAGTGATAACATAGATGGGCCTTGAGGACATTATGCTAAGTGAGATAAGTCAGGCAGGAAAGACAAATACTGTATAATCTCACTTACGTGTGGAATGTAAAAAAAAACCAAACTGGTAGAAACGCAGAGCAGATTGGTAGTTACCAGGGGCTGGAGGGGTGGGAGAAATGGGGAGATTTTGGTCAAAGAGTACAAACTACCAGTTAGAAGATATAAGTTCTGGGGACCTAATGTATAGCATTGTGATTATAGTTAACAATTTGTATTATATGCTTTAAAGTTGCCAAGAGACTCTATCTTAAATGTTCTAACTACAAAAAGTAAGTGGTAATTATGTGATGTGGTGGAGGTTTTAGCTAAAGCTAAAGTGGTAATCATTTCAGTATATGTGTATCAAATCAACATGATTTACACCTTAAACTTATACAATGTTATAGGTCAGTTATATCTCAATTTAAAAAATAGCAATAGTACCTACCTGATAATGCATTAAAGCTTTTAGCACAGTGCCTTTCACTTGGTAAATATGCCAGGGATATTTATTATTATTATTACTCCAACTATTAGTGCTATTACTATTTTTGGCTCAATTTACATAATGTTCTGGAGTAATTACCCTCTGTAAGTAAAACATTTAACACTAGTACTTGATTTTTATATCTAAATCAGAAAATTATATTTTTCTTATATGTGCATTCTCTTCTCTATGGGTATATATGATCTATACATGTTTACATAAAATAAGACCACATCAGAATTTTGGGATTAAATTTGTTTTCAGGTGGTTTTTTTTTAACATTTAGCTAAGTTTATCAGTTTCTCTACAGCGTTTCCTGTGAATTCTTGGAATCATTAGTTTAAAATTTCTCCATTATATGTACTGCCCCTTGAGCTGTCAATTTTGATAGATGACACTTTCTCAAAGGGAGTTCCTATGGGTAGTAATGGTTTGAGAAGAGAAACTTCTATGAGAGGCCTTTAGTGATCATGGGTAAGGTTCAAAGGTTGACAATTCAGGTAAATGTCACTTATTCTATTTTGAGATCTTTTTCCATCACTGGAATAATTTAGGTTTCTTTATTTTGTGGTCCCCAGAGATCTGTGAAACTCCATTTGAATTAGGTGCTGTCAAAATCATTAAATCTGTCAAGAATTCAAATTCCTTGCAATTCAATATCAAATTTTACTTGTCATTTAAAAAAATACTGAAGACAGCTTTCCCCAAATGGGGGTGGAAATGTCAAAAACTTCTTAGCTTTAACATTTTGAATAGTAGATTAGTGAGTGGCAGTCAATAAACTTATATCAGGTCATTTTTCCTCCATGAAGTGTCATCTAGAAATAAAACTATTCTGCTACACTCTGAGATTACTTTTGTAAATATTTGCATCTGAGAAAGGGTCTACCCTTTGAGTGGAGACTGAGAACATATTCCTGTTGGACAACTTTGTATCCACAAAGGAAAAATTATAAGCTGAAAAGAGGAACAGGTGATCATTTATGTAAGAATGCAAGTTGATATTTTAGGAGACTCCAAATAGTATCATTCTAAAAATTTTCTGTAATGGAGATCTAAAAGTATGACAGGAAATTCAAACTTCTAATCTTATGTTCAGAAATCCCACTCCTGTCTTTCAACCTCTCCTACTCCTATTCTCCAACGTACCTTTCTTTCCACCCAGTCAAAAATAGACACACACTCAACTCCAGCCTTATCAACTTTTCCCTCCTAGGTTGTGAGGTCTAACTAGTAAAACACTCACAGTTTTATTTTCTTATCTCAGCTGTGATTCAGGGCTGTTGCACATTTCTTGTCCTTCCCCCAAGCACATCTCTTTCATTCTTCAGTAGTGCTTATCTGACTATTTCCTTCTGGATTCAACCTCAGAATTGGTTTGAAACCACTTGGCAGACCAGAAGTCTGTGAGCTCTTTGCCACTGTGCACCATAACATAAAGGTAGTAATCGAAAGCACTTAGAAACTTTTATAGTGAATTGACAGAGTAATTTTATGTCAAAATTAAATGTAATATTAATATAGAATTGATAATTTGCATTTTAATCTAATTTTTTAATGATTCACATTTTATTTTGTGTAAGTATTAGTCTGCTCACATTATATATTTTTTCAAAATAAATAACTGGTTCTTCACCATAGATAGTTCTGAAACTCCATCCTAGTTCATCTCCAGCACTCTGACTCTCAAATAATGACATTGGATGCTTTTGTTTGTTTTGTTTTGTTCTTATTTCACAATAAAATAGAGACCTAAATGTTAAAACTACAATGAAGTATATTAGTAACCTAGGTCAGATTGCACTTTTTCCTGGACTTGAAAGCCTTCAGCCAAATTTGTAAATAAAATTTCTGGTCTTACCATTCTGATTAAAGAAAAGTCTGGTTCAAATTATATGCCTCAGGGCCAGAGAAGAAGAAGGCAAAGCAAATTGAGGTTGAGAGAAACCACAGTTGCTCATAATGTATAGGGTGGAACTGGCTCAAAGCAACTGTCCCAGACCTTCTTGCATTGATGCAGTAATTCTAGGCTTTTCTTTTGAAAACTCTACCCACCAGCATATGAAGATTAATAGCATATCCATCTACCCAGTCTAAAACAAGAGGTTTTTTAGCTGCCCTTTATTTGTCCTTTCCATCCCCAATCACAAATAGGTCTCCTGATTCAATCCACTTTTTAATTATTTATTTCACTGATGTATGCACTTTTTCCAACTTAAGTCCAGACTCTTATCATTTCTCACTTAGAGCATTTCCATATGCCCAACTCATCTCATTACTATTACCTTGCACATTTTCTGGGTCAAAGAATCAGAATGCAAATGTCTTTGCCCTGATTCTCTAGCATTAAGGAGCTTACTATAATCACTGATTTCTGTTTGATGTCCAAGATGATTGTATCGAAGGTTGTAAAAGTCAGAACAAGACACCCTGCATATATTTGGAAGCTTTTAAATGGAGTTTGGTGTCAACATGGCATCAAGCCTTATACCCTAATAATGTGACATCGGTGACAGCTTTAAATCTCATACTAAATGATAAGTTGAGAGGTACCAAGTGCTTTGCGAACCTCTATTTTGCATTGCTGAGGAAAGCAGAATTCAGTGACAGTTTCAGCTCTGTAATCATCCATAGAAACCAGTTTGACTATAGAAAGGGATTCAGTCTCTCTTTCTCTCTCTTTAAGAATTGTGTCAACGAAATTCAAAGAAGTCCTAGGATTTCTTATTCCAGTATAAATTTGGAAGATCCTATGTGCAATTATTATTTTGCTTAATGACTCTTAATAATAGATTACTCTATCTTATTTTAAATTATCATCTGCAGTTTATCCACACAATAAGAGCCAAAGAGTCCTTCTAAAGAAAGACAAGCTATTTTCATATTCTACTAACCTATAATCATCAAGAATCTAAGACTAAAATGACAATGTGGGTGGAGAAGTTGGATGGGAATTTTATTCAGGACATGTAAACCAGTGGTTCTTTCTAGCTAGAGAATATCCTTACATTCTCCAAGAGTATGTGCTATGGTGGATTGAATACTGAAAAATATGAAACTATTATTTATGTAGTATTAATTGTTTTTAAACCAGAAAGCCTGACAAATTTTCTGACAATATGACAGATATTTTTACTCTAGACTCTTGTGAAAAATGTAGATACCCTAGATCCTGACTTTTCTATTTATGTAAAACTATTTCCAAATTTTTACTTAAAATTTCATTTTCTTCTGCTGTTCACCTTTTGGGAAATGGATTAAAGTAAGGGATTAGACAGAATTTCTGAGCTTTTATTGACTAATTTCATTGATACCATGTAGCCAAAACAGTGGCCTGGGATAACATAAAAGGAGCTTTTTCTGGTCCTGTTATTTTAATTTGTATATTATCATACTATTCTAAATTAAATTATATACTTTGGCTTAATTTTAAGTATGGAAACATCTTACTACCTTAGACCAAAGAGTGTCTTAAATAGACAGAGTATTTCAATACAGTGTGTAGAATTCCACAATGAAAAGCAGAAAATTGCTAAAGAAACTTTGAAGTAGATGCCTTAAAAAATGACATTTTATACAATAATAATAGCACACATTTATTGAGTATTATATGCTGACATTATCACATGTGCTTTACATTCAGTAACATTTAATCCTCACAACAACCATGAATGATAGGTACAGTTTTATTCCTTATTTTATAGATAAGGACATTGACACAGTAAGAGAATAAATTATTTCCCAAGGTCTCACAAATAGAAGAAAGCATTGCTGAAAGGGAACAAAGCTTATTTTGGATTTTTATGTTCTGGTATTCTTATTCTAATGGTCACAATTATATCCTATTTTGTGAATACGCATCTAAAAAACTACTTTGTTGTTTAACATGGCTTCATTAATTCAAGACTTCCTTATTAAGAGTAAGGAAATGCCTTTACATGATCTGATTAAAACTGTAAGACAAGTTCTCTGCTCTTATTAAGTTTGCAGACATATCAAAAAGTCAATCCAATTACAGATTCAGGCTTAAATCAATTCTTTCATGAAATCAATGAATGAGGAGGATTTGGAAAATCAGAATGACTTGTATCATGGTCCCAAAGTATGTAGAGCATTTGGGGGAGAATAACTTCCTGAGGATAAATGGCCTGGGAAAGTTGACATTGTTTTAAAAAATTATTTATTTATTTATTTATTTATTTATTTATTTATTTATGGCTGTGTCGGGTCTCAGATGCAGCACACGGGATCTTCACTGAGGCATGTGGGATCTTTTGTTGTGGCGCAGGCTTCTCTCTAGTTGTGGCATGCAGGTTTTCTCTCTCTAGTTGTGGTGAGCAGGTTCCAGGGCGAGTGGGCTCTGTAATTTGTGGCATGCAGGCTCTCTCATAGAGGCGCATGAGTTCAGTAGTTGTGGCGCGTGGGCTTAGTTGCCCTGTGGCATGTGGGATCTTAATTCCCTGACCAGGGATTAAACCTGCGTCCCCTGCTTTGGAAGACAGATTCTATACCACTGGACCACCAGGGAAGTCCCAAAGTTGACATTTTTGAACAGCAGTTAAGCAAACTGAAATGAGAGGTATAGTGGATTTAAATGGTATGATCTCTATAATACAATTTCAGATGTTTTGACTTTCTTGTCTTGTAGAGGTATTGTTAGGCACTGTTAGACTTTGAACACAAGCCTTGCAGCAAATGTTTAGGCACCAGCTCCTCTTATTTGGCCTGGGAAGCAGTGTGCTGTCTCATCTCATTTAGCATAGGCTTCATTTCCTTTAGCTGGAGATTTCCTCCTGTGGGTACCCACTTGGTACCTCACCATCTTTCCTAAAGAGACCTATTTGTTTTTTCTCACAGAAACCTTTTCTCCCCACTCCTGTTCTCTTACTAAGTTAACTGTATGTCTCAAACTTTAAATGTTTAGTGAGCTAGCTACTTCCTTTCTTTAGCTTTCATATAATACAAGTAAACCTTTTAACTTTAGTTAATTTAACTTTTATAATTGTAATTCAGAAGCCCCGACAGATGGAACCTAAATGGTATAGGAAAAGTTTTTCCTCCCTGACAAGCCCCACACAGCCAAGCCGATATAGATCAGCTCCCAGAGGTAAATATGTCTGCATATGTATGATTTTATGTGGTACAGCAATGTGGTATCCATGAGCCCTGCCCAATATGTTAATTTTCCCTAGGGCTGGACTCCTCATTTAGTATTTTATTGGTCTGGGTAAAGCCTGAGCATTAGTACATTTTTCATAGTTTCCCAGTTAAAACTAATGTTAAGTAGAGTAGAGAATGGGAGTCCTAAAAAATGCCACCTGAAGTTTATCTGTCCTGGAGGCATTCATATCAAGCAATGAGGCTTGGGGCTTCAGAGGTCTTACAATGTGCAGTCTTGGCTCACCTGGACTGAGTGATATTGGTGACAGAGGAAAGACAATAATCTATCTGGCACCTCGTCAAGTGATAATGATATAACTATGCTTAAATTACAGTCGCTGCTCTCATGAAGCTCACAGTCTACTTGGGAATAGTAGTTTTACATATGACACAAAGTCAAAATTTGTGAGAAGGGGTATGATAGAGATGTATACAAAGTACCAGAGTAATAAATGGTTCTGTTACTCTTTCAGGATGGATGAGGTGCATACAGGAAGGAACAGTTGACCCAGGACTTGAAAAAAAAGTAGAAACTTGACAGGTAATAAAGGAGAGAAGAGAGTAAAAGTTTCCAGGAAGTAAGGATAGCATGTGCTATAGAGAGACATAAATAAAGTATATTTAGATGACTATGGATTTAGTGTGGATGAAGCACAAAGCGGGATATGGAATAGGGACAGGTGATCAAGTTGGCAAAGCTGACTGAAGTCAGAATGTGGGATTTGGATTCTACTGTAGTAGTTAAACCAGAGTAAGGCAACAATATCTTTTTCCTAGAAGAATCAGCATAGAAAAATTTTTATAAAGCTTCCATGCTTTTTAATATTTATTTGAAATGTCAACAACTTAAAAAAATCCACGTTTTAATCTTCTTGTATGTGAAATATATTGAATTGACATATATCAAATGTTATTTAATAAAGCAATTTCACTTGAACTAATGGCTCACATTTATTTCAAGACTTTCAGAAAATTTAAATTATATAGATTGTGTTAAACATTGTAAGATTGGTTATAAATTATTAGTTTAATAGATAATAGGAATTATCAAAGATGAAAAAATACAACTCTGGCATTGCATAGGGATTCTTTCAGTAAGCTTCTAATGAATGTTTATCACATTAATTGAGTGATAATTGTTTCCTCTTAAACTTGCTGAATTAATGGAAGACGCTAAAGTTTACAAAAAAATAATTGTTAAAGTGAAAATAAAAATGCTTTTTCTCATCATGCATCTGGGGACAAGGTTTCAGCATTTTAAGATGAGGTTTACTAAATTGTGTTAATTTTCACTAGAGTAATACATTGGTGATGACCTTTCGATGCATAAAATACAATTTCTGTATAAATATCTGCTCTGTGCATAAGTGGCTATATGTACATAATAATTAAATAACCATAAATAACCGTATATCAAAAAAAACTACACAATTATTTGAAAGCTTCTATAGCCTTGACTTAAAAAGAAACTGAATTGTTAGTTATTTTACCTTATCCAACTGGTAAATATGAAGTGGTATATACTTCAGAGTAGTAAAGTTAAATTGATAAGGTGAAAGCAATAATGGTAAATTGAAGGAGGAAGTACTATGTACTGTGGTAGAAGTATCTCATACAAAAGAGGAAAAGACTATCTCTATTAAAGAAGACATATGTAGCCCAAGTCTCAGCTCTTGATAGTAAGGAAAGTATCTTCATAATTGTTCTATACACACACTGACACAAATATGAACTTCATCCAGGGGCCTGGTGGTATTTCTCAAATCACATTTTAAAAATTTAAACACCGAAAGATATATTTTAAACAAATCCATGTGGAACCACTTTAGTAATTTTCCCCAAATCATGGAATTCCAGTGTGGGCATTTCTGTGATGATCTTTTTTACATTCAAAAAAAGGAAGGGAGGAAGGAAAGAAGGGAGAGAGGAAGGAAGGGAGGGAGGGAGGGAGGGAGGAAGGAAGGAAGGAAGGAAGAAGAGAAGAGATACATTAGGTTTTTCTCTGCAAAATTCACTCAGCCTGTACTACTTCACTAACCAAAATAGTATTATGTAACAACAGGGAATTCCCTGGCAGTCCACTTGTTAGGACTCTGCGTTCACTGCCAGAGGCGTGGGTTCAATCCCTGGTTGGGGAATCAAGATCCAGGAAGCTGTGCAGGGCAGTCAAAAATAAAGGAAGTATTGTGTAACCACATTATAGTGTATAAAAAGTTTAAGAAAATTTTCAAAAGGTTTTTTATCTATGATTATCATAAGATGAATAAATATGCTAGGTGACTATTGATAGTGGAAATGAGGCAGATTGTTCATGTTAGGAAAACTTTGAAATCAAGAGTGAGACTCTGGGATACAACTTGGGTGGAATAATCAATATTACCAAACAGACCATGTTAAGGAGAATATTTTAGACCTAGCACAAAGAACACACACACACACACACACACAGAGCTAAATTTCAGGATGATACTGTGTACGAGGATCAAAGAGTTTCTTCCTAAATGAGGAAATGATTATCACTATGTTAGATGAAATATCTAGCCCAAGTACTAGCTCTTTAGAGGATGGAAAGGCAAGAGAAGTTAAGCAAAAGTTCTATATTTATTAAATATATATTAAATATAATTCATAAATAACCATATACACTTGGATATGTGGAGAAAAAAGCTTGATATGAGTTGAAATTTAGCACTCTGAACTTCTCTATTATATTTAAAGGAAAGATAGTAATATCTTTATAGTAGTATATTCTATTTGAAAGAGAAGAGAAGCATATCCATTACCACCTATTTTATGTCAGTTGTTAGTGTATATGTGATCTAATATTCAGCTCAGATGTTTAGAAAAGGACAGATTGGGGGAACAAAACCAAAAATTAAGAAAACTGAGTTCAGTCGTGTACCCATTAGCAAATAATTTTACCTGGAATCTAATGTAAACATAATAGGCTAAAAACAGAGCCAATTCAGAAAAACAACAGTACATTTGGAGACATGGTAAAAGTGTCAGAAAGACAAGACAAAAACAAGAAAAGAATTTGGAATGCCTGGCTTGAAAAAGGTACTAAGCATTATATTCATTAAATTGTATTACATAAGTGAATGGAGATGGTGATGTTTCATGCCATTACTTGGTGAAAGGAATCAAGTAGCTCATGGGTTTTGAGAAATCTGTTCAAACCCTTTGCTGAAAGGCAGATGGGGAGATGAATGTGTAAGGTGCTTTTTTTTTTTTTTGGTTCTTGAATGTTTCCAAAACCTATCTTAATAGTTTATTCCAGTATTCTGTCCTTTTTGTGTTATCTTTTCTTTATATCTACTCATAAGTCATCCCTTTGGAGCATTAAGCATCAGTATGTTGCAGACACTATGTTAGACACAAGCAAAAACAGAAAAAAAAATAATCTGGCACAACCCTATATTTATAATCTAGTAGATTTGTAAAAGATGTTTTTACATTTGGAGAAGCTAGTATGTAAACCTAATATATATGTGGTTTAGCCTGGTACAGCATAGAAATTCTAAGAACTTCCTTATTACTAAGAAGTGAATTTTCCAAATAAAATATTTTATATTTGACAAAATACATGAGTATTTTATAAGACACATTCTTCACATAGAAGATATAGGATTTTTATTGGATTTTTTGAATATAGACATGTGATTATTTGCCTTTAAATCATATATTGAAAGACTGAAATCTATAAATAAGACATTTTAGACCACCTAATATTTTTAATATATTGTCTCATATATCAACTTGCCACTTTTTCTAGAGTATATCATATGTTGTGATGCTATATCTGATTTTATATGTAGATTTTATATCTATATATACATAGACTTTATATATGTATATATATATCATATCTAATCATGCATTTAATTTCTTAAAGCCATGGTGAAAATTGAATTATTCATACTTTCCTAATTTAGTCAACAATTATTTCTAATACTGACTATGTGCCAGGTACTGGATGATCAATGGCTCATGAGACAAAATTACCTGTTTTCCACATTCATCTTAACTCAGAAATGTTATAATTTCTCTCTATGAAATAATTGGAAATTTATCTGGCATTGAATTCTGCTGGATAGAAAATTTTCCAGAAATATCCCAGATTCCAAATTTTAAAATATTAGAATTATTGATGATTTGATTTCAGCATTGATACTTTTAAATTTTAGAAAAGAAAAAAATGCTACTTTAACGCCAATAAAAATAAAATTTTGAGTTGTTATAATGGAAATACTCCAACAAAGATACCCCTATGTAGTATGTTAAAGCAAATACACATTCACAGACACGTATAAGTACCTCACAAGTAAAAACATTACATTGCTCAGTGTGTGTGTCTGTATGTGTGTGTGTAAAACAGAAGGGGGTATGAATTCATTTGAGGATCACTTTTCTATAATATATATATTGTATGAAAACATGGATTTTATAACACACGTAGGCTGGGGATGTGATTTTTCTTCCATCTCTGGAATTCCCTTCCACATCTTTCCTCATGGCACGACTGTTTTCATTATTTTTCTCTCTACTCAGATGTTACCTCCTCAGAGAGTCCTTCTTTATTTAAACTAGTGTGCCTATTCATCGACACAGCTTTGTTTCTCTTCATACCACTTACAGCCACCTGAAATGATGTTTAATTTGTTTTTACTCAATCTTCTCCTCAATTAAACTGTAAGCTCAATGTGGACAGAGGCTGTCTTTTTATAAAATGTAATGCCAAGAGCCTCACGGGTGGTAGATTCTCAAGTAATGTTAGGTGATGTGTCAAATACTAAATAAGGTATTACTCTGAAAAGAATACACAAGCCAGGGTATTGATTTGATTCCAAGACATGTTTCTGGAATGCAAGACACTCCTTTGTTTTGTTATTAGTTATCTATTTAAGCTTTATAAAATTACTTAGTTTCTCAGCCCTAGCTTTCTCATATTGAACAGAAGGATTTAGGTGTATAATTGTATGCACTCTTTGATAGAATATCTCTCTAAAATGAATGGGATATATAAAACCTAGAAAACTGAAAACCTGAATTCTAATCCCAGATTTGCCATTTACTAAACCCAGTTCTTCCAAGTGTAAAATGAGAAAAATTAGACCTACCCAATTGGATTATAAAAGCACATTGCAGTTGCAATGCCTAACTTCTGTGTATTCTCTACATATATATATATATATATATATATATATATATATATATATAAATATAAAGGTACTTTCCAGCCCCCATAGTTAATAATTTAATTATATAATTCTAGCACTAATGTAAGGATGAGGAAGCTGGGCATTTATCAATCCAAGCCATCTTGGAAGCTTTAATCCCTTCTGTTTGGGGGCTGTACAATATTCAAGATGCCACAGGACAGATTATAATTGCAAATAATGAAAGTACCATACAAAGATGTACTTCAATGCAATACTCATTACAACTTCTTAAAATCAAACTTGTTAGTGATGTGCATCTTTGGAGACAACTAATACAGGAAAAATCTGATCCTGTCTTTTAATGCTGAACTTAACTTGGAATGACTAGAAAAAGACAACATTGGATTATATTGGCTGGTAACACATGGCTTCTGAGCCGTCATTGAATTAGCAGTGAGGTGCAGTGACAGGTGTATTGGAGCTGTAAGCAGTATCAAATATATCCAGGGTATTATGCAATAATAAAGAGGTAGAAAGGTCTTCTCTCTGAATGTAATATTCGCTTCTGCCTAAAATCAGAAAATATACACATGTGGATTTCAGCATACTGACAATGACATGACAGAAGTTGGTTAAATTTGTGCTAAGGCAGCCCCTGGCACGACTCTAAATTTAGTCATCTCTGACTGCAAGACACTGCAGTCATGATGAGGAAGCTCTCAACTTAGTTTGCACAGCAATCTAAATATTATCCCAAGGCAACTTCTAAATAGACTTTTAAACCAAGGTTCACCAACATGAACTTTCCTGTTCAACTTCCCTGTTATCAACTTGTAAATGTTATAACATGGTTCAAATTAATTGGAAGTTCATGTGTGCCTACTACTAAAACAAAAACACATACACATTCTTATTTTAACAGTACATTCCATATTGGCATTAAGGATAAAATTCAAATAAATGTAAGGGAATTAACTTTAGTGATAGGTTCCAAAGGAATAATATGCGTAGAGTATCATCCTTTTTCCCACACCACAAGTGTATCTCCTATCTTGTATCCATCAGTTCAATTAAGAGTTCAACTTTCCTTGCTATTCAATATAAAGTATTCCTTTGAGTAAAGTGTGGTAGTTGATAATGTTGTTGACAACTATTTTTGTTTCTCTTCACTTCTGGGCACATGGTTACACCCTCTTGCCCCTTAACATGAGATGTGGCCGTATAACTTACTTCAGTGATGAAATGTGAGCAAAAGTAATGTGTTTCATTTCTGGGTTAAATCTTTAAGAACCAGAGTGCCATTCACCACACACTTTCTTTTCTCCTTTTTAAAAAATACTTTGTGTCGCTATAGATTAGTTTACATTTTGTAGAAATTAGTATAAGTGAAATATTATGGTATATACTCTTGTCTGGCTTCTTTTATTCTGTGTATTTTGATATTCATCCATTTTGTTAAATACCTCAATAGTTACTTTTTAAATTTTGATAGTATCCCATAGTATAGATATACCACCATACATTTGCCCATTCATCTGTTGATTGACATTGACATTGGGTAAGTTTCCAATTTTGCCTATCAAAAATAAATGTTTAATGAACATTTATGTACAAGACTTTGCATGGACATGTGCTTTTATTTGTCTTGGGTAAATACCTAAGAAACTATCAATTTATTTTCCAAAGTGGTTGTGCTATTTTACATTGCAGCCAGCAGTGTATGAGAATTTTAGTTCTTCCACATCCTCACCAATAGTCACTCTAATAAGTGTTTTTAATTTTCATTTCCCTAATGATAAGTGAAGTGAGCACATGTCCGTGTGCTTATTTGTCATCTGCATATCTCCTCTGGTGAAGTGTCTGTCCGAATTTTCCCCCTATTTTTTATGTTGATTGTTTGATTTCTTAAAATCAAATTTGTTATTTCCTTATATATTGTGGGTACAATTTCTTTATTTGATACAAGATTTGCAGATATTACATTGTAGTCTGTAACTTGTCTTTTTATTCTCATAGTTGTGAGTTTTTAAGAGCACGACCTTTTTTTTTAAATTTTGTAGATGTCCAATTTATCAGTTTCTTCTTTTATGAATCATGTTTTTGGTGGTGTGTCTATGAAATTTTCCCTTAGCCCAAAGTAACAAAGATTTTAACCTATTTTTCCCAGGTATTTTACCAAGGATTATGATCCTTTTGAGTTCATTTTTGTTTACATTCCAAGATATGCATCAAAAATTGATTTTTTTGTGTACATATATCCAATTTTTCTAGAATAATTTGAATAGACTATCCTTTCTCCAATGTTATTCCTTTGAACCTATATTAAAAATTAGTTGCTTTTATATGTGTATTTCTTGACTCTGTTTCATTGATCTGTTTGTGTATCTTTATGAAAATATCACATGGTCTTTATTACTGTAGCTTTATTATATGTTTTAAAGACATTAATCCTGCAGTTTTATTTCTATTTTCAGGGTTGTTTTTATAGTCTCAGTCTTTTGCATTTTCATATGAATTTTAGAATCAGCTTATCAATTTCTACAAAAAATTCTGCTAGGATTCTGAATGGGACTGTATTATAAATGTACAGTTCAATGTGGGAAGAATTGACATCTTAAATATATTGAGTTGTCCTACTCATTAACTTAGCAAGTCTCTTCATTTATTTTTATTTAGCATTTTGATATTATTTTAAAATTTATTATTGAAGTTTCATTTGTGGACTTTTTTATATTTTCAAAGTCTCTGCCTTACCTTTAGAACATAAAAAAGTAAACATAATTATTTTAGAGAACTTACCCTCTAATTCTAGCTACTGTGTCATTTCTGGGTTGCTTTCAGTTGACTGATTTTTCCCCTTATTATTGACCATATTTCCCTGCCTCATTACATGCCTGGTGATCTTTGATTTTATGCCAAACATTGTAAGTTGGCTTTTTGTATTCTTGTAAATGTTCTGGACTTTTGTTCTGGGATTGATTCAGTTAAGTTGCTTAGAAATAACTTGTTCCTTTCAGGTCTTGACTTTAGGTAGTTGCAGAGCAGTGTCCAGGCAGCTAGTTTTTTTTTCCATTACTGAAATATGTCCTTCCTGTGTTTTCAACCTATTACCTCATGAATTATGAATTTTTCCAGTCTTACTGATGGGAACACATACTATTCTCGTCCCTGTGTGAACACCAGATTTGCAAATATTACATTCTAATCTGTAACTTGTCTTTTTATTCTCATGATTGTGAGAATAAAACTCACAACTCATAATTGTGAGTTTTTAAGAGCAGGAACTTTTAAAACAAATTTTGTAGATGTCCAATTTATCAGTTTCTTCTTTTATGAATCATGTTTTTGGTGGTATGTCTATGAAATTTTCCCTTAGCCCAAAGTAACAAAGATTTTAACCTAGTTTTCCCAGATATTTTACCTAGGGTTATGAACTTTGGCTAATTCTTTACCCAGTCTCAGGTAATTTACCCACTCTCAGGTAATTTTCTCATATGTATACAGTGGTAGTCTGCTGACTATTTGGGATGGCCTTCTGTAGCTCTCTGAAGTTTTCTCTTTGTGCAGCCTTCTGCTCTGAGGTAATCTGTGCTGTGAAATCTAGCTCCTTAGGTCTCCAGGAACTTTTAGCTCGAGCTCAGCTCTTAGAATCTGCCAGGTTCCTCTTTGTATTTTATGAGAATACTCTTTCTAAATTGTAAAAATGATACTGTCATTTCCCTACTTGAAATTTACTTTATATGGGTTGGCATGACTTATAAGAGTCATGATTAGGTTCTTGCCTACTCCTTCAATCTTATACTGTTATAATCTGACACAGAGCAAAGAAATCTAAACTCTGTTTATAAAATCTCCTGGGTGGATTTTTATTTAATTTTTTAATTTTTATATTTTCATACTTACAGAAAAGTTACAAAAAATATAGAGGTGTCCCATATTCCCTTTACCAAACTTTCTGTAATGTTAACATCTTACGTAACCATAGAACATAATCAGTACCAGGAAATTAGCATTGGCACAATGCTATTAACTAAGCTCCTGACTTTATTCAGATTTGCCAGGTTTTTCATTAAACATTTGCCTGTTACAAGATTCTAAATTGCATCTAGCTCTTATTCCTCCTTAGTTTTATCCTTTTTTTGATAGTTGCCGACCTTTACTTTTCTTTCATGACCTTGGCACTTTTGAAAAGTAAACTGGAGGAAGTTGAGACACCATCCTCCAATTAGTGACATTAATCAAGAGATCAAAGTATTTATAGTCTTGCTTATTTGTCATTGTACTAATCACTTCTTGAGTACTTCATAAAGCATAAATTCTATCTTCAAGAAGCAAAAAAAATACTTACAGCGTAGCACTCAGTACCATTTACTTCAGAAGGAAAAATCATGACATTCAAATAGTTTATCTGATAGATTTCCAAATTGGATCAGTGGTATTAATTTTCTTCTGTCAGAATAGAAAGTATCACAGGAATGTTTCTCTCTACCCATTAACCCTTTTAATAAAAGCTGGAAAACAAGATGGAACATAAACGGAGTGTAGCTAGTTATTAGACTGTTTTTTTTTTTTTTTTTTTTTTTTTTAGTGGTACGCGGGCCTCTCACTGCTGTGGCCCCTCCCGTCGCGGAGCACGGGCTCCGGACGCGCAGGCTCAGCGGCCATGGCCCACGGGCCCAGCCGCTCCGCGGCATGTGGGATCCTCCCGGACCGGGGTACGAACCCGCGCCCCCTGCATCGGCAGGCGGACTCCCAACCACTGCGCCACCAGGGAAGCCCTAGACTGTTTTTATAAGGTTGTTTACAGAATTAGTTTCATTGTGGTTCTTTACAACAGAAATAAAGATTTGTATAAAAATCTATCCCTTCTTAGTATCAGAGCTAAAAGTTTACATATCTAACCCAGCCCCTTTGTTCTAACTTTTACTAAATAACTATTTATTTGAGAGAAGTAACTGTAGAAACTTAGGCTAAATTGATGGTTCCTTGGCATATCGCCGGGTAATTGTGGATCTCAAAAGGAGATCTGTTTCTTAAAGAAGGTAAAATTGTCAGTACTCTATGTCTCTTTGAAAGTGGAACTTAAGTGGCCTCCCATCTTCATGATTCACTCCAAAGCCAGGGTCTAAATTCTGTATTTCAGAGTGAGGAAAAGGCTCGAGTCCTGTCAGAACCAGGAGAAGGTAATATATCCAATCAAGACATGGCTCATAGTGGACCCCCACATTCCCATTATTTTTGAGATTTTTCTACTAAAATGGGACTTGGTGATGGGGCATTATTCTTCTAATCACTAAGTGTGGGAATTGGGATTGGTAGGGCTGAAGAGATTAAGGATGCATTAGTTTAAATAGTGTTCTTCCCGAAGTAGGGATATTGGGTAGACATCTATCAATGAAGTAATATTTCCTTAAAATTTTTATCCCTTCTATTTTTTAATTGTCTTATAAAACTAGAGAATGGGGTCAGTAAGTTGACATTTGTATAATAAGTTCTCTCAGAACAAGATATATAAAGTTATACATGAAATATTTTATATCATACAAATATATTCAATGTAAATTCTTATCAATACCTAGGATGGACTTTGCACTAGTTACTGGAATTATAAGAGTAAAACATCATGGAATCACTCTCACTGTTCATAGTTTAATAGTGAAGAAATAATTGAAACTTTCTAGATGTATAAATGTAACTTCACTTTTCTTACCACTGAAAAACTTTATTGCCCAAATTTTATATATTTTATTTTATTATACATTTTATTCGTTATTTTTATTTTTTAAAATTTTTATTGGAGTATAGTTGATTTACAATGTTGTGTTTGTTTCAGGTGTACAGCAAAGTGAATCAGTTATACCTATACATATATCTACTCTTTTATTTTTTAGATTCTTTTCCCATATAGGCCATTACAGAGTATTGAGTAGAGTTCCCTGTGCTCTACAGAGGTTCTTATTAGTTACCTATTTTATATATAGTAGTGTGTATATGTCAATCCCAATCTCCCAGTTTATCCTCCCCTCTCCCCCTTATCCCCTGTTAACCATAAGTTTGTTTTCTATATCCATGACTCTACTTCTGTTTTGTAAATAAGTTCAAAACTACAATGAGTTATCACCTCACACCAGTCAGAATGGCCATCATCAAAAAATCTACAAATAATAAATTCTGGAGAGGGTGTGGAGAAAAGGGAACCCTCCTACACTGTTGGTGAGAATGTAAATTGGTACAGCCACTATGGAGAACAGTATGGAGGTTCCTTAAAAAGCTAAAAATAGAACTACTATATGACCCAGCAATCCCATTCCTGGTCATATACCTGGAGAAAATCATAATTCAAAAAGATACATGCACCTCAATGTTCATTGCAGCACTATATACAATAGCCAGAACATGGAAGCAACCTAAATGTCCATCAACAGAGGAATGGATAAAGAAGATGTACATATATGCAATGGAATATTACTCAGCCATAAAATAGAACAAAATAATGCCATTTGCAGCAACATGGATGGACCTAGAAATCGTCATATTGAATAAAGTCAGACACAGAAAGACAAATATCATGTGATATGTGGAATCTAAAAAAAAAGGTACAAATTTTATATATTTTAAATGTCTTCTTAAGAAGTTTAATAAGAATAAAATTTCCATTCAGCAATGTACCTCTAATGCTGAAGGAAATCAGTTATTAAATTTATGTGTTCATATATGCAACATTAAAATGATCATTTTTTAAAGTTTTAGAACAAATAATATGCACTAAAATCCAAGATTAAGCAGAGTATAAATTACTTATCTCTTCAATTCATTTAGACACTCAGGCTATTTTTTATGACCATCAAGTGGTTTTGTATAATACTTTAGTTATGTATAAAGTAACAGAGTAGGTAATTGTGTTCTAATCCTATGAGGAAGCTTGTGAGCCTTTCTTATTTTAAAATAAGTGTTATATAGTCAGTTAATTTCTGCTATAATTTCACAATGAGCCACAAATAAAACTCATTAAAATTTTTTTATTAGACTTTTGTCTGAATTTTCAAGTTCATATATATATTAAAATATAGTATCACAATACACTTTTCATTTCTGAATGGGCTTTTAAGCAGTGAGAAAAAATAACTTGTATATTAACTCTTATTCATGATATAATTGGAGATCAGTTCTTGACAGAGCTGTTAAGCATTAGATATATGTAACTGTCTTTAAAATTATTCCTTTTGCTAGACTCATTCAAAGATTTATTATAGAATTTAACTGATTTATCTCTCCCTACTGAATTTGTCTATTTCTCCCTGATTAATTTTTCAAGATTTTCTCCAATCTTATCCTTAATTCTCACTAAATACACAGATATTTGAATTATTATCTTTTTTTTGAAAAGAATAAGACTCGCAATTTTATTTGTGTTAGGCCCTGCAGGTATAAATCAGAGAGGTCTAGGCCAACTTTTTTGCAAAGTACCTAGGACAATAAATGTATGTGTGCACTTATGAAAACTTTTTGAAATGATGATGGTGCCTTTTGCATGCATAAATACACATAAAATGTAATTATTTCATAATTTATTTTATGAGGTATTTTATATGAGTGGCTTTTGTTTTTTTTTTGGTTTTAAAATGGTGAGTTCATAACTAAGGCATATAATAACACAGCTGACGCTGAATTCCTAAAGTATTTACTCTGCAGTGAAAGCAGCATTTTTACAAGTCTGCTTGTGAGCGCACGACACACTGTTGGTTCTACCTTCTGTTCCTAGTGAGAAAAAAAAATGTGATCTTTTGTGGGTTTTTTGCATGACACATTAGGAAACATGAGAGATGGTTCATTTGGTTATGAAACATACTCTTAGAATTTCAGATTTCTGGATCTTGTCAAAGACCTCAGTAATTATTTCTACTTTCCCCCAAAACTGTCAAAACAATTTTTTAAAAATTCATTTAATCTATATTAACAGTTTTCAGATATCATTTTATTCAATAGTAAGATAGATCTAGTGACAGATTATATTGTTACATTTTAAGTATTTTATCTCTTCTTTCCTCTTCATGTCTGCTTCTCTCTCATTCCTCATCTTTGTTAATAACACTGCCATTCTTTCTATAACTAGAGTAAAAACCTTAAAGTCAGGTCTCACTCACCCTCTAACCTGTATATAATCGAGTGCTAATTTCTGACAATTCTACTTCTGTACTCTCTTCCAATTTCAACTTCTTACTTCTATCACTACTGCCACACTTCAAGTCTTCTATACATTTTACCCGATTGTTCAAAATGTCTTAAATAATTTTTATGATTCAAAACTATACTCTCATATGCTGTAGAATGATTTTTCTTCTTAAATTACATTTCTGATCAAGCAATCCTTTTCAAGAATGTAGAATTGCTCTCTACATACTGTGAAATGCACAGTTTTCAACTTTTCATTGAAGATAATCAAGATTCTAATTCCAGCCCATCATTCATTGTTTCTGCTTTTTAAAATTACATTTACTGGATGTTTTATTGTAATCAAAATACTTGTTAAAGAGATTTGAGGGCATTAAAAAGTATAAAAAAGAAAATAACCTTGATTTACAATTTTGCTATAAAGATATACCATAATTCTTACTATGTACTTACTAGTACTTTTTGTCTGAATGGTGTAAAATATATCACCATGTAAAGAAAGCTTAATTGTAACTGAAGAATATTATAGTCTGTACTGATCATAAATTATCATAATATAGAAATAGTTAAATATTTCTTCTTATTCTTACTTTGCAAATCGCATTTTCTGAAAATTATATTTTATGTTCAGATTTATTACCATAAGAAAAAAATAGTTTAGTTACTCTACATTGAATATTTAGTACTCATGCACCTGACTTCTTATTTCTTGTGTTACTGATTTTGATTTAGTTCTTCAGAGTCATTTTCACAGCAATGATTAATATACAGTTTTCAAACAATTCTTTACAGAAGAACATACACGTTTTTTGTTTTCTGAACTCTTGAATATTTATTTTTATTGTCTGTATAGTTAAAGTCATATTTGTACATAAAAAAAATCTTGGCATTAAAATATTGAACCTTAAAATGTTTATTGGCTAAGCTTATTGTGTTTTGTTATTTGTAGATAGGAGTCTAAAGTCCTGAATGATTTCTGAACTTCTATGTAACATTTTACATCTGTTTGCTTGCTGGGTTTTGTTTGCCTTATTTTTCTTTTTGTTTTCTGATTACCTAAAAGTTTGATAGTGTTTGGTCATGTATCACTTTTACTTGAACTTACATGAATCACTAAGAATTTTCAATTTCCTTTCTCTCCTCTCGTTTTTCCTTTTTTCATCTACCGACTGAGAGATGTCTCACCTTTTCCTCTAAAAAACTTACTGATATGTACTTGAAGTTTAATATGTGAAAGATACCCTAAGTCTGAAATGCATTTATATATAACATGGAAAACAATTTGCTTGCTCACTTTCTATTGCCTGTTATTATAACGAATAACTAGATGCACATAACATAGTACTGTGTTCAGGAAAACTCTCCATAAATTTTTATGTAATTTTAACCCCTTTTTATTTGAATAGACTCAGCGTTTTTTTTTTAATTCAAAATACTAGAGACTTTCAAAGCATTTTTGTACATGTAAATGTTTTCTAATTATTAAATCAGAAAATACCTTGGAACTTTATACATTAAATGAGGAATACTCCCTTAACTAACCAATATTTTAAAATAATTCCCATAACAAACTTCCTTAATACAGAGTATGATGAATGGATGTAGAGAGTTTCCACACTAGGAAATTGGTCCTTTAATTCTAAAGCTAACTCTGTTACTACTATTTGCATGCTGCTATTTAGTCACTCAACATAATTGAATTTCAGAGTTCTTGTCCTTAAAAATGAGAATTGAAGATGTTACAAAGGTGTTCTTGGGGCTTCCCTGGTGGCGCAGTGGTTGAGAGTCCGCCTGCCGATTCAGGGGACACGGGTTCGTGCCCCGGTCCGGGAAGATCCCACATGCCGCGGAGCGGCTGGGCCCATGAGCCATGGCCGCTGAGCCTGCGCGTCCAGAGCCTGTGCTCTGCAACGGGAGAGGCTACAGCAGGGAGAGGCCCACGTACCGAAAAAAAAAAAAAAACAAAAACAAAGGTGTTCTTGTTCCAACAATTTCAGTTACATTAAAGAATTTCAAACGTTAACATTTAACCAAGCAGTTTCTTTGACTTTTTAAAACTGATTTTAATTTCCTACTACTTTTACTCTTATGTTTTCTGCTATCTGCTATTAAGACATACCATATTTTTTTCTAAGAAAATTAGCCCATTCAACTTTTCTTTCATTCATCTCACATATGCTGGACATCTGTGAAAAAAAATTGTTTTTAAGTTTGTGTTCTAGAATTGGCTCCATTCACTAAGTAATTAGTTATCCGTCTTGACTTTAACTTAACTTGCAATATTATAAAATGGAAAATGGTATTGGCTAAGATATTTTAGAACACTGAATAAGGGAAAAACAGAGTAAAAGCTCTTAGATTGGAGAAATCATATATTTCTGCAATTTGAATTTGTCTATTTGGTTCTTTGCTCTTGCAAACATTTACTATAGATTTGGGTTTCATTGGTTCCCTGTTTTGACATTTGACTGTTTTATCCAGGTGGTGAAATATTAAGCAAACACTAAATATTTCTCTGTCACTCTATTTTTGTCAAACAAAAGATAGCTACCCTCTGTCTTTGTTAAATTTGGATATGTTCCTTTCTGTAAATACTGCTAAGCCCCATCTAGTTAAGACAACATTGTCATACACTGCAGTCACCCATGAGAGATTTATGAAAGTTTTATAATAGGAATAGTTTTATGCAATATTTAGATGTAAATTACTCTTTTTTTCTGGCAAGCCAGAATCTTACTGAAAATTGAGTAAGAACTTGTCCCACAACTTTATATCAAGACATTTTATCAATAGAAAATAATGGATACTAAATATATAAAAATTAAGATGTAAACAATAATCATTCAATTTCCTTGGTTGACTTGTAATACAAAACTTTGTCACATAATACTTGGAAAAACTGGGCAAACAGGGTCTCCTTGAGGGACACAAAACTTGGTCAAATCTGCTTATTTTGATTTTCTAATTAAAACTGGTATAAAAATAACACTGCCAGTGCTCGCCACTTTTCTACGTGCTTGCATTAAAATCTGCTCTACTTTACACTCATAATGAATCTAAATCTCTGCTGTAGAGAGCGTTCAGCTGGACTCCAGGAAAGGAATTACTGTTAGATATCTGAAAGTCTAACGACTGACGAACCTGACATTCTTCTCTGAACCACTTTTAGATCTGAGTTGATGGCTCTGCTACTGGGGCAGACACCTCAGGGCATAGATGGCACTTTCTCTCCGAATTTTCTACATATCAGGAGCAAGGTGCAGATCTGTCATTTACAGAAGAGAAAGATTTCCTTATCCTTCCACTTCAGGCTACAGCACTCTCTTTGTAAATTATCAACAGATTATATTCTCATATCTACACTTCTATTATTATGCAGTTCTTTTCATGATATAGTTAATCTCTGATGAGTTTATACTTCTGGGGAAGATTGGCCCAAAATGCTTTTTAAAAAAAGGTTTTTAATGTCATTTCATTACATAATGTGATTCACATGGAATATTCAAGAGCCTAAGATGTAATTCATATACCACACAATTCCTTTATTTAATGTACAAAATTGAGGTTTTTTTTTTTTTTTTTTTTTTTTTTGTGGTACGCGGGCCTCTCACTGTTGTGGCCTCCCCCGTTGCGGAGCACAGGCTCCGGATGCACAGGCCCAGCGGCCATGGCTCACGGGCCCAGCCGCTCCGCGGCACGTGGGATCCTCCCGGACCGGGGCACGAACCCGCATCCCCCGCATCGGCAGGCGGACTCCCAACCACCGCGCCACCAGGGAAGCCCAAAATTGAGTTTTAATATATTCACAAGTCTGTGCAACTATCACCATAGTCTGAATTTAGAATATTTATTTTGCTCTAGAAGAAAACCCATATACATTAATGCTCACTTCTTATTCTGGCCGCTCCTCTAGGGCTGAGAAACCACTAGTCTGCTTTCTGTGTCTACAGTTTTGCCTATTCTGGACATTAATATAAATGGAATCATTCAATATGAAATCTAGTCTTTTGTGACTAGGTTCTTTCATTTAAATAATGTATTCAAGGGACGTCTGTTGACACGATCATATGATTTTTATTCTTTAGCCTGTTGATTTTATGGCGTACATGAATTGCTTTTCAAGTGTTGAAGTAGCCTTGCGTATGTATTCTATTAGTCATGGTATATAATTGTCACACATTCTTGGAATAATTTTGCTAACACTTTGTTGAGGATTTTTGCATCTATGTTCATGAGAGATATTGATCTGTGGTTTTCCTTTCTCATCATGCCTTTGTTTGGTTTGGGTATTCAGGTGATCCTGGCCTCATAGAATGAGTAAGGAAGTTTTCTCTCTGCTTCTATTTTCTGAAAGAGATTGTAGAAAATCAACATAATTTCTAACCCAAGTGTTTGGTAGAATTCATCAGTGAACCCATCTGGGCCTAGTGCTTTCTGTTTTATAAAGTAATTAATTATTGTTTCAATTTCCTTAATAGGTATAGGCCTATTCAGATAATCTACTTCTTGTGTGAATTTTGTAGTGTGTCTTTTGAGGAATTGGTCCATTTCATCTAGCTGATCAAATTTTGGGGCATAAATTTCTTCCTAATATTTGGTATTATCCTTTTAATATCCATGAGATTGATAGTAATGGTCCCTCTTTTTTCTGATATTGGTAATTTGTGTCTTTCCTCTTGTTCTCTTAGTTAAACTGGCTTAATGATTTTACTGATCTTTTCAAAGAACTAGCTTTTGGATTCATTGAATTTCTCTACTGATTTTCTGTCTTCAATTTCCTTGATCTGCTCTAGTTTTTATTATTTATTTTCTTCCTTTTACTTTGGATTTAATTTGTTCTTCTTTTTCTAGTATCCTAAGTGGAAGCTATTTATTTTTATGTCTTCTTCTTTTCTAATACATGAATTCAGTGATTTATATAAATTTTCCTTTAAGCACTGCTTTTGCTACATCTGGCAGATTTTGATAAGTTGTGTTTTCATCTTTATTTAGTTCAAACTATTCTTTATTTCTCTTTAAACTTTTTTGATTCCATTGTGCTCTGAAAACATTATATGTATGATTTTTATTCTTGTAAATTTGTTAAGGTGTGTTTTATGGCCCAGGATGTGGTGTCTCAGTGAACATTCTGTGTGAGTTTGAGAAGACTGTGTATTCTGCTGTTGCATGAAGTGGTCTCCAGTATTAATTACATTGTGTTGACTGATGGTGCTATTCAGTTCAAATATATCCTTACTAATTTTCCTCCTGTTGGATTTGGAAATCAGTGATAGAGAGATATTGACATCTTCAATGATAATAGTAGATTTGTCTGTTCTTCCTCAGAGTTCTATTAGTTTTTGCCTCATGTATTTTGATGCTCTATTCTTAGGTGCATACGTATCAAGAATTGATTTGTGTTCTTGGAGAATGGATCTCTTTATTATTGTCTATGACCTTTCAATAATATTTTTGTTTTATTTTCTTACTGACTACTCTAGGGCTTGCATTCATACATTTTAAATGCATCAGGTTTATACAGACATAGCTCCAGTGAAATAATAGAAACTTTACTCCTATATACCCACCCACCCCCGGCGTTTTTGTGCTATTACTGTTATACATATTATTATTTTTTTTAGGTTACAAACCCAGTGACACATTGTTCAAATTATTACTTTATGTGAACATCATTTTAAAAAGCTGAAAGCAGAAAAATGTGAAAGATAGCTTTGCTAGGTATAAGACTGTAGAGTTTTTATTTTTATTTTTTATTTTCAGCACTTTGAATATGTCATCCCACCATCTTCTGGCCTTTATTGTTTCTGAGAAATAACTATTAAGCTTAGTGAGTTTCCTTTGTATGTAAGGAGTCATTTTTCTCTTGCCGCTTTTAAGATTTTTCTCTGATTGACTTTCAACATTTTAACTATGTTATGTCTGTGTGTGTGTCTTTTTGAATTCCTCTTATATGAGTTTGTTGCGTTTCATGAACATATAGACTAATGTTTATCATCAAGTCTGGTAAGTTTTCAGCAACTAATTTTTTTGAGTAATTTTTTCTGTGCCTTTCTTTCCTGTCCTTCTGATGCACCTATTATGCATAAGGTGGTGTGCTTAATGGTGTCCCACATTTCTCTAAGACTCTTTTCACTTTATTATTTTTTTCTATCTGGTCTTCAGATTGCATAATCTCTATTCATCTTTTCAAGTTCACTGATTCTGTCTTGTGAAATCTACTGTAGAGTCTCTCTAGTGATTTTTAAAAAAATAAATTTGTTTATTTTTGGCAGTGTTGGGTTTTAGTTGCTGCATGTGGGCTTTCTCTAGTTGTGGCGAGCAGGGGCTACCCTTCATTGCAGTTCATGGGCTTCTCATTGCAGTGGCTTCTCTTGTTGTAGAGCACGGGCTCCAGTAGTTGTGGCACGCAGACTCTAGAGTGCAGGCTCAGTAGTTGTGGTGCACGGTCTTAGTTGCTCTGCAGCATGTGGTATCTTCCTGGACCAGGGCTTGGACCTGTGTCACCTGTGTTGGCAGGAAGATTCTTCACCACTGAGCCACCAGGAAGTCCCTCTCTAGTGATTTTTTCAATTTATTTAGTGTAACTTCCAACTCCAGAATTTTGATTTTGTTAATTAAAAAAAATTTTCAATATCTTTATGTTCTATATTTGATGAGACAGTCATCAGACCATTTTTACTTACTTAAGAATGGTTTTCATTCTTCAAAAATATTTATAATAGGTGTTTTGAATTCTCTGTCAGATAAGACCTATATCTTGGCCCCCTCAAAAGCAGTTTCTATTGTCTATTATTTTCCTGTGTATGATGACACTTTTTGTGTCATAAAATTTTTTTGTTGAAAACTGGACATTTTAGAAAATGTATTTTTGCTGCTATGAATGCTGATCCTATCCTCCATGTAGTTGCTGTTGTTATTTGCTTCATTGATTATTTATTTAGTGACTTAGATGAATAGTTTTTGTGAAGTATATTTCCCCTGCAATGTGTAGCTTCTGATGTTCTTCTACCAATTCTTCTCACCTTTGTTTTTATCTCTTAGCTTAGCTGCCTAGTGGTCATCTCTGTATCATCATATTCCGCTTATTGGTCAAAGATTGTGCTTATGCTCACTTAGCCTGTTATATTTTTACTTTTATAGTTGGATGTGTATGTACTTGGAGTTTGCTGTCATACTTAGAGGGTTTACTTTTTTTTTTTTTTTTTTTTCCCTCTGCTACTGTTTTTTTTGTAGCTTTGAGATTCTTTCTCTGATGAGTCCTTAGTGGGTGAAACCTTGCGCGTGCACACTGTCTTCCAGACTGCCAGGAATAACTAAATATGAATTTTAAGCCTGGCTTCCTTGGAGTCACCCCTAAGTCAAAATAGCTTATTGTTCACTCAGTGTGTGGTAGTGGTTATTTTCATGTCCCTTGTACCATGATGCTCCAGGCCTACATAGATTGGTCTGTGTGTAGGTTGAGAAGAATTAAGAAGAGCCTTCGTTGAAGTTCCCAGCAAAACTTCAGAGGTTTCATTGCTCAATGGCATCCTATACCTTTTCCTTAAGCAGTTACTGTCAAAGCTGTGAAAATTACTTTCGGACCACACAGGTCCCAATGACACCTTCGTCACAAATCAGTAGGATTAGTAATGCTGATGGGTACATGAATGTCAAATGTTTTGTTGTTGTAATAACTTTATACTTATAATAAAGTACCATCATTTCCTCACAGTAGCTAACATTTACAAACATTTTATTACTATGAAAGGTAAAAAGAACTTAATGTTATAATAGAATAGAAAAACTATATAAACATAATCTTATGGAAAACTAATTACACTGCTGATGTCTTTTTCATTTCCATTTGGAGGGGGGAAATGTTATCATAGCATAGCCCAGAGGCTAGACACTGTGAACCTCTAATCTAGTCTAACTACCCACATGAGATATACATTTTATTTCTACTAAATAACTCTGGCAACTGTTTCTCAGTTAGTGTTAAATTATTTATTCATAAAAGCAGATCTTACTGAGTACCAGATACTGTTAAAGGTTCTTGGGATATATAAATTATAAAACACAAAAAGTCTTCATTACTTGGAGGTTCCCTTCCAGTGGCAATAAAAAAGAAAACAAAATATATAAGTAAATTATACAGTGAATTAAAAAGTGGTAGTTGCTATGAAAATATAGATCTGGGTAAGAGGGCTTGGGAGAGTTAAAGCAGGGTGAGGGAAAGCATGTTCAATTTTATATTGAAAGGTCATTTTTATTTTGAAAGGTGTGTGTATATACACACATTCATACATAAACACACCCATACTTATGTTTATTCACATGCTAATGTTTATAAGTATATATATATACATACATGTTCATATATACATATCAGTCTATCTCCTAAACTTTTTTGAATATGTGTCTATCTACTTGTATTTGTATGTGTGTTTAAATATGTGTGTGTGTATATATATGTATGTATAAGTATTTACACACACACACACACACACACACACACAACTCTATCTCCTAAGCTTACAAGTATTTTCATTGGGACTGATCATCTCTTACTTTAAGCTAATTCATTTTTCTCTTCTTCTATATGTTCATCTTTGTGCCATCTTTTTTCTCTCTTTTATTTATTTATCTATTTATCCATTATTTATTTGTTTTACTGCTGACACATATATAAATAACTCTGGTCCACCACTTTCATTTCAGCTGCCTCAGCTCCTTGGAGTTCTGTTTTCCATTTTCTTTTCTTTCAGATTTGACCTCTCACTTCTCCCTTATTAGTTGGCAGGCCATTGCCTTTTATTTCCCTGCTTTTCTATATCAGTGAGCATTTAAGAGATGAGCAATGTCTAGAATTGTAAATCTTACACTTCCTTTTGCTAGCTTTCAGTAGGCCATAAATTTTAGATGAGCTTTCCTTCTTACACTTAACATATAACTTTTGAACACAAACTTCATCAGCCCCTTTTGATGTCTGCCTACCCTCCCTCTAAAGTGCCTTTCTTACTGAGTATAGGTATTGTGTTGACTTTAACCTCACAATTCTATAATGTCTGGGTAGTATCATGTAAACAACTTGTATTAACAATTTAAAAATCCTATCTTTTTCTTCATATTATCCTTACTATTCAGTCAATGTTTACATATATAGATATTTATACTGAGTAGTACTTTTCTTTTAATAAGTATATTTAAGCTTTTTTTTAACACTTTATTGGAGTATAATTGTTTTACAATATGTGTTAGTTGCTCCTGCATGACAAAGTGAATCAGCTATATGTATACATATATCCCCATATCCCCTCCCTCATACATCTCTCTCCCACCCTCCGTACACCACCCCTCTAGGTGGTTACAAAGCACTAAGCTGATCTCTGCGTGGGATGCAGCTGTTTTACGTTTGGTAGTGTACATATGTCAATGCTACTCTCTCACTTTGTCCCAGCTTACCCTTCCCCATCCCTGTGTCCTCAAGTACATTTTCTACGTCTGCGTCTTTATTCCTCTCCTGCCCCTAGGTTCTTTTTTTTTTTTTTTTGTGGTATGGGCCTCTCACTGTTGTGGCCTTTCCCGTTGCGGAGCACAGGCTCCAGACGCGCAGGCTCAGTGGCCATGGCTCACGGGCCCAGCCACTCCGCGGCATGTGGGATCTTCCCGGATGGGGGCACGAACCTGCGTCCCCTGTATCGGCAGGCGGACTCTCAACCACTGCGCCATCAGGGAAGCCCCCCTAGGTTCTTGAGAACCACTTTTTTTTTTAGATTCCATATATATGTGTTAGTATATGGTATTTGTTTTTCTCTTTCTGACACTTCACTCAGTATGACAGACTCTAGGTCCATCCACCTCACTACAAATAACTCAATTTCGTTTCTTTTTATGGCTGAGTAATATTCCATTGTATATATGTGCCACATCTTCTAAGTGTCAATGGACACTTAGTTTGTTTCCATGTCCTGGTTATTGTAAATAGTGCTGCAGTGATTATTGTGGTACATGACTGTTTTTGAATTATGGTTTTCTCAGTATATGCCTAGTAGTGGGATTGCTGGGTCATATGGTAGTTCTACTTTTAGTTTTTTAAGGAACCTCCATACTGTTCTCCATAGTGGCTGTATCAATTTACATTCCCACCAACACTGCAAGAGAGTTCCCCTTTCTCCACACCCTCTCCAGCATTTATTGTTTGTAGATTTTTTGATGATGGCCATTATGACTGGTGTGAGATGATAACTCATTGTAGTTTTGGTTTGCAATCCTCTAATGATTAATGATGTTGAACATTGTTTTATGTGTTTGTTGGCAATCTGTATATCTTCTTTGGAGAAATGTTTATTTAGGTCTTCTGCCCATTTTTGGACTGAGTTGTTTGTTTTTTTGATATTGAGCTGAATGAGCTGCTGGTATATTTTGGAGATTAATCCTTTGTCAGTTGCTTCATTTGCAAATATTTTCTCCCATTCTGAGAGTTGTTTTTTCATCTTGTTTATGGTTTTCTTTGCTGTGCAAAAGCTTTTAAGTGTCATTAGGTCCCATTTGTTTATTTTTGTTTTTATTTCCATTTCTCTAGGAGGAGGGTCAAAAAGGATCTTCCTGTGATTTATGTCATAGAGTGGTCTGCCTATGTTTTCCTCTAAGAGTTTGATGGTGTCTGGCCTTATATTCAGGTCTTTAATCCATTTTGAGTTTATTTTTGTGTATGGTGTTAGGGAGTGTTCTAAATTCATTCTTTTACATGTAGCTGTCCAGTCTTCCCAGCACCACTTTTTGAAGACGTCTTTTCTCCACTGTATATTCTTGCCACCTTTATCAAAAATAAGGTGACCATATGTGTGTTGGTTTATCTCTGGGCTTTCTATCCTGTTGCATTGATCTATATTTCTGTTTTTGTGCCAGAAGCATACTGTCTTGATTACTGTAGCTTTGTAGTATAGTCTGAAGTCAGGGAGCCTGATTTCTCCAGCTCTGTTTTTCTTTCTCAAGATTGCTTTGGCTATTCGGGGTCTTTTGTGTTTCCATACAAATTGTGCAATTTTTTTGTTCTAGTTCTGTGAAAAATGCCATTGGTAGTTTGATGGGGTTTGCACTGAATCTGTAGATTGCTTTGGATAGTATAGTTATTTTCACAAGTTGATTCTTCTAATCCATGAACATGGTATATTTCACTATCTGTATCATCTTTAATTTCTTTCATCAGTGTCTCATTGTTTTCTGCATACAGGTCTTTTGTCTCCTTAGGTAGGTTTATTCCTAGGTATTTTATTCTTTTTGTTGCAATGTTAAGTGGTGTGTTTCCTTAACTTCTCTTTCAGATTTTTCATCATTAGTGTATAGCAATGCAAGAGATTTCTGTGCATTAATTTTGTATCCTGCTCCTTTACCAAATTCATTGATTAACTTTAGTAGTTTTCTGGTAGCATGTTTAGGATTCTCTATGTATAGTATCATGTCATCTGCAAGCAGTGACAGTTTTAGTTCTTCTTTTCTGATTTGGATTCCTTTTATGTCTTTTTCTTCTCTGATTGCCTTGGTTAAAACTTCCAAAAGTATGTTGAATAATAGTGATGAGACTGGGCAACCTTGCCTTCTTTCTGATTTACTGGAAATGGTTTCAGTTTTTCAACTTTGAGAACTATGTTGGCTGTGGGTTTGTCATATATGGCCTTTATTATGTTGAGATAAGTTACCTCTGTGCCTACATTCTGGAGAGTTTTTATCATAACTGGGTGTTGATGTTTTTCAAAAGCTTTTTCTGCATCTGTTGAGGTGATCATATGGTTTTTATCCTTCAGTTTGTTAATATGGTGTATCAGCTTGATAGATTTGCATATATTGAAGAATCCTTACAATCCTGGGATAAACCCCACTTGATCATGGTGTATGATCATTTTAATGTGCCGTTGGATTCTGTTTGCTAGTATTTTGTTGAGGATTTTTGCATCTATGTTCATCAGTGATATTGGCTTGTAGTTTTTTTTTGTGACATCTCTGGATTTTGTATCAGGGTGATGGTGACCTCCTAGAATAAGTTTGGGAGTTTTCCTCCCTCTGCTATAGTTTGGAAGAGTTTGAGAAAGCTAGGTGTTATCGCTTCTCTAAATGTTTGATAGAATTCGCCTGTGAAGCCACCTGGTCCTGGGCTTTTGTTTGTGGAAGATTTTTAATTACAGTTTCAATTTCAGTGCTTGTGATTGGTCTGTTTATATTTACTCTTTCTTTCTAGTTCAGTCTTGGAAAGTTGTGCTTTTCTTAGAATTTGTCCATTTCTTCCAAGTTGGCCATTGTATTGGCATATAGTTGCTTGTAGTAGCCTCTCATGATCCTTTGTATTTCTGCAGTGTCACTTGTTACTTTTCTTTTTTCATTTCTAATTCTGTTGTTTTGAGTTTCTCCCTTTTTTTTCTTGATGAGTCTGGCTAATGGTTTATCAAGTTTTTTTTATCTTCTCAAAGAGTCAGCTTTTCGTTTTATTGATCTTTGCTATTGTTTCCTTCATTTCTTTTTCATTTATTTCTGATCTGATCTTTATGATTTCTTTCCTTTTGCTAACTTTGGGGTTTTTTTTTTTGCTCTTCTTTCTCTAATTGCTTTAGGTGTAAGTTTAGGTTTTTTATTTGAGATTTTTCTTGTTTCTTGAGGTAGGATTGTATTGCTATAAACTTCCCTCTGAGAACAGCCTTTGCACATCCCATAGGTTTTGGGTTGTCTTGTTTTCATTGTCATTTGTTTCTAGGTATTTTTTGAGTTCCTCTTTGATTTCTGCAGTGATCTCTTAGTTATTTAATAGCATATTGTTTAACCTCCATGTGTTTTTTGTATTTTTTACAGTTTTGTCCTGTATCTGGTATGTAGTCTCATAGCATTGTGGTCAGAAAAGATACCTGATACGATTTCAATTTTCTTAAATTTACCAAGGCTTGATTTGTGACCCTAGACATGAACTGTCGTGGAGAATGTTCCATGAGCACTTGAGAAGAAAGTATATTCTGTTGTTCTGGGGTGGACTGTCCTATAAATGTGAATTAAATCCATCTTGTTTAATGTGTCATTTAAAGCTTGTGTTTCCTTATTTATTTTCTTTGTGAATTATCTGTCCATTGGTGAAAGTGGAGTGTTAAAGCCCCTTACTATTATTGTGTTACTGTTGATTTCCCCTTTTATGGTTGCTAACATTTGCCTTATGTATTGAGGTGCTCCTATGTTGGGTGCATAAATATTTACAATTGTTATATTTTCTTCTTGGGTTAATCCCTTGATGATTATGTCGTGTCCTTTTCTGTCTCTTGTACTAGTCTTTATTTTAAAGTGTATTTTTCTGATATGAGAATTGCTACTCCAGCTTTTTTTTGATTTCCATTTGCATGGAATATCTTTTTCCGTTCCCTCACTTTCAGTCTGTATGTGTCCCTAGGTCTGAAGTGGGTCACTTGTAGACAGCATATATATGGGTATGGTTTTTATATCCATTCAGCCAGTCTATACCTTTTGGTTGGAGCATTTGATCCATTACATTTAAAGTGATTATCAATATGTATATTCTATTACCATTTCCTTAATTGTTTTGGGTTTGTTATTGTAGGTCTTTTCCTTCTCTTGTGTTTCCTGCCTAGAGAAGTTCCTTTAGCATTTGTTGTAAAGCTGGTTTGGTGGTGCTGAATTCTCTTAACTTTTTCTTGTTTGTAAAGGTTTTAACTTCTCTGTCAAATCTGAATGAGATCCTTGCTGGGTAGAGTAATCTTGGTTGTAGGTTTTTCCCTTTCATCACTTTAAATATGTCCTGCTACTCCCTTCTGGCTTGCAGAGTTTCTGCTGAAAGATCAGCTGTTAACCTTATGGGGGATTCCTTTAAGGAATTCCCTTGTATTTGTTGCTTTTCCCTTGCTGCTTTTAATATGTTTTCTTTGTATTTAATTTTTGATAGTTTTATTAATATGTGTCTTGGCATGTTTCTCCTTGGATTTATCTTGTATGGGACTCTCTGCATTCCCTGGACTTGATTGACTATTTCCTTTCCCATGTTAGGGAAGTTTTCAACTATAATAATCTCTTCAAATATTTTCTCAGTCCCTTTCTTTTTCTCTTCTTCTGGGACCCCTGTAATTTGAATGTTAGTGTGTTTAATGTTGTCCCAGAGGTGTCTGAGACTGTCCTCCATTCTTTTCGTTATTGTTTCTTTATTCTGCCCTGTGGTAGTTATTTCCACTATTTTATTTTTCAGGTCACTTATCTGTTCTTCTGCCTCAGTATTCTGCTATTGATTCCTTCTGGAAAATTTTAAATTTCATTTATTGTGTTGTTCATCATTGTTTGTTCTTTAGTTCTTCTAGGTCCTTGTTAAACATTTCTTGTATTTTCTTCATTCTATTTCCAGATTTTGGATCATCTTTACTATCATTAGTCTTAATTTTTGTTCAGGTAGATTGCCTATTTCCTCTTCATTTGTTTGGTCTGGTGGATTTTTTCCTTGCTCCTTCATCTGAGGCATATTTCTTTGTCTTCTCATTTTGTTTAACTTACTGTGTTTGGGGCCTCCATTTTGCAGACTGCAGGTTCACAGGTCCTGTTGTTTTTAGTTTTTGCCCCCAGTGGGTGAGGTTGGTTCATTGGCTTGTTTAGGCTTTCTCATTGAAGAGACTGGTGCGTTTGTTCTGGTGGGTGAGGCTGGCTCTTTCTGGTGGGCAGGGCCACGTCTGGTGATGTGTTTTGGGGTGTCTGTGAACTTAGTATGTTTTTAGGCAGCCTCTCTGCTAATGGGTGGGGTTGTGTTCGTGTCTTGCTATTTGTGTGGCATGGGGTGTCCAGCACTGGAGCTTGCTGGTTGTTGAGTGCAACTGTGTCTTAGTTTTGAGATGGAGATCTCTGGGAGAGCTCTCGCCAATTGATATTACATGGGGCTGTGTGGTCTCTGGTGGTCCAGTGTCCTGAACTCGGCTCTCCCACTTCAGAGATCAGACCTGATACCAGACCGGAGCACCAAGACCCTGTCAGCCACATGGCACAGAAGAAAAGAGAGAAAGAAAGAAAGAAAAATAAATTAAAGAAAATAATAAATAAAAAAATTATTTAAAAGATAATAATAAAAAGAAGAGAGCAACCAAACCAATAAACAAATCCACCAATGATAATCAGCACTAAAAACTAAATTAAGATAAAAATAAAAATCTGAAACAAATCAGTTTTAGACAGCAAAACCCAATTCTACATTTGCTCCCAAAATCTACCACCTCGATTTTGGGGTGATTTGTTGTCTATTCAGGTATTCCACAGATGCAGGGTACATCAAGTTGATTGTGGAGATTTAATCTGCTGCTCCTGCTGCTACAGGGAGAAATTTCCCTTTCTCTTCTTTGTTCACACAGCTCCTGGGATTCAGCTTTGGTTCTGGCCCTACCTCTGTGTGTAGATGCCCTCAGGCATCTGTTCCCACCAGATAAGATGGGGTTAAAGCAGCTGCTGGCTAGGGGGCTCTTGCTTATTCAGGCTCGGGTGAGGGAGGGGTACAATAGGTATAATTGGAATGCAGAGTGAGCTTGCAGTGGCAGAGGCCATTGTGATGTTGCAACAGCCTGAGGCGCACCCTGTGTTCTCCTGGGGAACTTTCCCTGGCTCATGGAGCCCTGGCAGTGGCGGGCTGCATAGGCTCTGGGGGCATGGGAGTGTGGATAGTGACCTGTGCTTGCACACAGGCTTCTTGGTGGCTGCAGTGGTAGCCTTAGCATTCCATGCCAGTCTCTTGAGTCCGAGCTGATAGCCGCAGCACATGCCTATCTCTGGACCTACTTTAGGTGGTGCTCTGCCTTCTGTGGGCAGACAAGGAAGGAATCCCCTCTCTTCGGGCACCCCAAAACAATGGTCTCTTGCCTCTTAGGCAGTTCTAGAGATTTTCCCAGACTCCCTCCCGGCTATCTGTGGCGCACTAGCCCCCTTCAGGCTGTGTTCACGCAGCCAACCCTAGTCCTCTCCCTGGAATCCGACCTCTGAAGACCGAGCCTCAGCTCCCAGCCCCCACCTGCCCCGGTGGCTGAGCAGACAGGCCTCATGGGCTGGTGAGTGCTGGTCAGCACTGATCCTCTGTGTGGGAATCTCTCCACTTTGCCCTTTGCACCCCTGTTGCTGTGCTCTCCTCCGTGGCTCTGAGGCTTCCCCCTCGCCCACCCCGTCTCCACCAGTGAAGGGGCTTCCTAGTATGTGGAAACTTTTTCTCCTTCACAACTCCTTCCCAGAGGTGCAGGTCCTGTCCCTATTCTTTTGTCTCTTTTTTCGTTTTTCTTTTGCCCTACCCCGCCAGGTATGTGGGGGTTTCTTGCCTTTTGGGAAGTCTGAGGTCTTCTGCCAGCGTTCAGTAGGTGTTCTGTAGGAGTTGTTCCACATGTAGACGTATTTTTGATGTATTTATGGGGAGGAAGGTGATTTCCACCTCTTATTCCTCTGCCATCTTGAAGGTCCCTCCTATTTTAATAAATACATTTTAAATCCTTAACTTTCTGTTGCATATGTATGCTCCCAGTAGTTTAAGGAAGTACATTTTCTGTGACAAGTTATCATAGCACTTATCTACCTCATTTACTCTTCCTCTTGGTCAAATTATTCCTTAAGTAAGTTCATATTACCTCAGTCAATATCACTGATTATTCACAATGCAATATATGAGAATTTCAATGGATATTACAAGTAAGTTATTAATCATTCCATAATACTTTCTCTTTGGCTTGAGTTTAGATCAGATTTCATGGTGATCATTAAAGGTAAAATTATCTAATTAAACGTGTAGTGTAAAAGAGCAGGAAAAGTTTTAATGGCAATAGTTCCATCTTTTAACTTGTTCCAACAATACTAATATAACCCATGGTTTTACATTATGCAAATATCCCCATATGTTCAATTTGTGGCTATATAGAAGAAGATAAATAATCCAAGCTCTCCATAAATTGCCTATAGTACTGTTCCTCATTCTTTATCTCATCTGATGCTCCATATGTCAATAATATTAGTGAAGTTAGATATATATTTACTTTTTTATTTCACTCCCTCAAGGATTTACACAAATTGTTAGTGCTTGCTTTGGATTTATTTTTAAACTACAGATATTTGTCTTACTTTGTTAAAGCAGAAAGTGAAGCATTTCTCTAACAGGAAATTGGTATTAGATTTTATCTGTGAAATATCATACTAAACAGATATCACAGGGTTATCTTTATTTAATTTTGTTAGCCATAAAATCTTTATTGGAGCCTGTTACTTTAGGGCTTCAATCTAATTTTTAATGAATACAGAAACCACCATATATAAAATGTTTAAATTTCTTATATTTGCAAAGATTGACCACCTCTGGTTTAATGACCTCTAGGGACAGGTGGTAATAGGAACACCTGGTAAACTGAATCTGACAGTGATATTTTATATTATGTGAACTCCTATAAGCCTCAGGAGTCACACAATGGATCAGTCTTTGCCTTATACAGAGATACTTTCACAGAGCATACACCATGGTTTTCAAGTTCCCTCCCACCAAATCTATTGCCTTCCTATCACAATATTTTAGCTACTCATATCCATTTAATAATAAGTTGATCATCCTCAAGAGTCAAACTAAGCTGCAGAAAACTGAGTGACTAAATGTAATCTTATTCATTGCTAGGCACCTAATATCTGAAATTTTGACATTATAAACTGACCTTGACCTGAATCCTTGCCTCCCCAAGCTATGCAACAAATATTCTACGCAATCTTCACCATTGTTAATATATAGACTTGTTGATAGGGGCTGTAATAAACCATAAGGGTCTGGCTTTCCTGATCTTAATATAGTCATTCTTTCTGAATTAGCTGGGAGACAAAGAAACAAAGGCATTATGTGGATATTTGGACAAGCAAAACAGTTCTTACTTAAATAAAAATATCTTTCAATGACTAATGTAATAAATTTGAAAAAATATTCTATCTTTTAAGAGCTTAATGTTAACATTATTTTAAGTCAGGTAATTGGATAGCTTATAAGTAAAATTGGGCCTTAAATTTTACATTTTACGTAAATCAAAAACAAAACAAAACTACGGTAGTAGTTATAATCTCAATGTTTTGAAATCAGCACTGAGCTCTGATAAAATGCTCTCCCACAGTGGATATTAAGGATATTGACTCTGGACATTATGTTATCTAGTCCATGGGTAATATGGTGTTTTGAGTCTTCCTCTGTGTAATGAAGAGTATTTTGAAAATGATTAAATTACAAAAGCATTGCATTTATATATGTGCATCTTGTAATGAGGGACATCATGAGACTATGATCACACAAGGTTGTGAGTGTGAGAATGCATTGTGCATTCTATCTCAAGAGGTTAGCATTGAAAATAAGTGTCTTAATCTATGTTCATATCAAAGTGTTGTGGTATATTTTTAAATACACTAAATTTGTATTTATGAGTCTGTGATAATAATCACTGAAAAAATAGATAACAATAAAAAGATGTAAATGAAAATAAGTTCATATCTAATATAGGAAAGAAATGGTCACATTTGGTTTTCTCCATGAATAGAATGAAAGTATTGGGATTTTGCTTTTGAGGAAAGTTCCCTCTGTCTACTTTTTGCAGGGTTTTTTTTCATAAATGGGTGTTAAATTTTGTCAGAAGCTTTCTCTGCATCTATTGATATGATCATATGGTTTTTCTCCTTCAATTTGTTAATATTGTGTATCACGTTGATTGATTTGCATATATTGAAGAATCCTTGCATTCCTGGAATAAACCCCACTTGGTCACGGTGTATGATCCTTTCGATGTGCTGTTGGATTCTGTTTGCTAGTATTTTGCTGAGGATTTTTGCATCTATGTTCATCAGTGTTATTGGCTTGCAGTTTTCATTCTTTGTAACATCTTTGCCTGGTTTTGGTATCAGGGTGATGGTGGCCTCGTAGAGTGAGTTTGGGAGTGTTCCTCCCTCTGCTATATTTTGGAAGAGTTTGAGAAGGATAGGTGTTAGCTCTTCTCTAAATGTTTGATAGAATTCGCCTGTGAAGCCATCTGGTCCTGGGCTTTTGTTTGTTGGAAGATTTTTAATCACAGTTTCAATTTCAGTGCTTGTGATTGGTCTGTTCATATTTTCTATTTCTTCCTGGTTCAGTCTTGGCAGGTTGTGCATTTCTAAGAATTTGTCTATTTCTTCCAGGTTGTCCATTTTACTGGCATATAGTTGCTTGTAGTAATCTCTCATGGTCTTTTGTATTTCTGCAGTGTCAGTTGTTACTTCTCCTTTTTCCTTTCTAATTCTATTGATTTGAGTCTTCTCCCTTTTTTTCTTGATGAGTCTGCCTAATGGTTTATTAATTTTGTTTATCTTCTCAAAGAACCAGCTTTTAGTTTTATTGATCTTTGCTATTGTTTCCTTCATTTCTTTTTCATTTATTTCTGATCTGATCTTTATGATTTCTTTCCTTCTGCTAAATTTGGGGTTTTTTTTGTTCTTCTTTCTCTAACTGCTTTAGGTGCAAGGTTAGGTTGTTTATTCGAGATGTTTCCTGTTTCTTAAGGTAGGATTGTATTGCTATAAACTTCCCTCTTAGAGATGTTTTTGCTGCATCCCATAGGTTTTGGGTCGTCGTGTCTCCATTGTCATTTGTTTCTAAGTATTTTTTGATTTCCTCTTTGATTTCTTCAGTCAACCCTTCAATATTAAGTAGTGTATTGTTTTGCTTCCATGAGTTTGTATTTTTTTACAGATCTTTTCCTGTAACTGATATCTAGTCTCATAGCGTTGTGGTTGGAAAAGATACTTGATACAATTTCACTTTTCTTAAATTTATGAAGGTTTGATTTGTGACCCAAGATATGATCTATCCTGGCGAATGTTCCATGAGCACTTGAGAAAAGTGTGTTCTGGTTTTTTTGGGGTGGAATGTCCTATAAATACCAATTAAGTCCATCTTGTTTAATGTATCATTTAAACCTTGTGTTTCCTTATTTATTTTCATTTTGGATGATCTGTCCATTGGTGAAAGTGGCATGTTAAAATCCCCTTCTATTATTCTGTTACTGTCAATTTCCCCTTTTATGGCTTTTTTAGTATTTGCCTTATGTATTGAGGTGCTCCTATGTTGGGTGCATAAATATTTACAATTGTTATATCATCTTCTTGCATCGATCCCGTGATTATTATGTAGTGTCCTTCTATGTCTCTTGTAATAGTCTTTATATTAAAGTCTATTTTGTCTGATATGAGAATTGCTATCCCAGCTTTCTTTTGATTTCCATTTGCATGGAATATCTTTTTCCATCCCCTCACTTTCAGTCTGTATGTGTCCCTAGGTCTGAAGTGGGTCTCTTTTAGACAGTATATATATGGGTCATGTTTTTGTATCCACTCAGCTAGTCTGTGTCTTTTGGTGGGAGCATTTAATCCATTTACATTTAAGGTAATTATCGATAACGTATGTTCGTATTCCCATTTTCTTAATTGTTTTGGGTTTGTTTTTGTAGGTCTTTTGGTTCTCTTGTGTTTTCTGCCTAGAGAAGTTCCTTTAGCATTTGTTGTAAAGCTGGTTTGGTTGTGCTGAACTCTCTCAGCTTTTGCTTGTCTGTAAACGTTTTAAATTCTCCATCAAATCTGAATGAGATCCTTGCTGGATAGAGTAATCTTAGTTGTAGCTTTTTCTCCTTCATCACTTTAAATATGTCCTACCACTCCCTTCTGGCTTGCACAGTTTCTGCTGAACGATCAGCTGTTAACCTTATGGGGATTCCCTTGTGTGTTATTTGTTGTTTTTCCCTTGCTGCTTTTAATATGTTTTCTTTGTATTTAATTTTTGATAGTTTGATTAATATGTGTCTTGGCGTGTTTCTCCTTGGATTTATCCTGAATGGGACTCTCTGTGCTTCCTGGACTTGATTAACTATTTCCTTTCCCATATTAGGGAAGTTTTCAACTATAATCTCTTCAAATATTTTCTCAGTCCCTTTGTTTTTCTCTTCTTCTTCTGGGACCCCTATAATTCTAGTGTTGGTGCGTTTAATGTTGTTCCAGAGGTCTCTGAGACTGTCCTCAGTTCTTTTCATTCTTTTTTCTTTCTTCTGCTCTGCAGTAGTTATTTCCACTATTTTATCTTCCAGGTCACTTATCCGTTCTTCTGCCTCAGCTATTCTGCTATTGATCCCTTCTGGAGTACTTTTAATTTCATTTATTGTATTGTTCATCATTGCTTGTTTCCTCTTTAGTTCTTCTAGGTCCTTGTTAAATGTTTCTTGCATTTTCTGTATTCTATTTCCAAGATTTTGGATCACCTTTCTATCATTATTCTCAATTCTTTTTTAGGTAGACTGCCTTTTTCCTCTTCATTTGTTCGGTCTGGTGGGTTTATACCTTGGTCCTTCATCTGCTATGTATTTTTCTGTCTTCTCATTTTGCTTATCTTACTGTGTTTGGGGTCTCCTTTTTGCAGGCTGCAGTTTCGTAGTTCCCGCTGTTTTTGGTGTCTGTCCCCAGTGGCTAAGGTTGGTTCAGTGGGTTGTGTAGGCTTTCTGGTGGAGGGGACTAGTGCCTGTGTTCTGGTGGATGAGGCTGTATCTTGTCTTTCTGGTGGGCAAGTCCATGTCTGGTAGTGTGTTTTGGGGTGTCTATGGCCTTATGATTTTAGGCAGCCTCTTTGCTACTGGACGGGGCTGTGTTCCTGTCTTGCTAGTTGTTTGGCATAAGATGTCCAGCACTGTAGCTTGCTGGTCGTTGAGTGAAGCTGGGTCTTGGTGTTGAGATGGAGATCTCTGGGAGATTTTTGCTGTTTGATATTATGTGGAGCTGGGAGGTCCCTTGTGGACCAGTGTCCTGAAGTTGGCTCTCCCACCTCAGAGGCACAGCACTGACTCCTGGCTGGAGACCAAGAGTCTTTCATCCATATAGCTAAGAATAAAAGGGAGAAAAAATAGAAAGAAAGAAAGAAAGGAAGAAAGAAAGAAAGAAAGAAAGAAAGAAGAAGATACAATCAAATAAAACCAAATAAAGTAAGAGAAAATAAAATAAAGTTATTAAAGTAAAAGAATAAAAAATAATTATTATGAAAAAATTTTAAAAAGAAAAAAAAAAAAAAAGAACAGACAGACAGAATCCTGGGAGAAATGAAAGCAAAGCTATACAGACAAAATCTCACACAGAAGCTTACACAGATGCACTCACAGAAAGAGGTAAAGGGGAAAAAATAATATATCTTGCTCCCAAAGTCCACCTCCTCAATTTGGGATGATTTGTTGCCTATTCAGGTATTCCACAGATGCAGGGTACATCAAGTTGATTGTGGAGCTTTAATCCACTGCTTCTGAGGCTGCTGGGAGAGATTTCCCTGTCTCTTCTTTGTTTGCACAGCTCCCGGGGTTCAACTTTGGATTTGTCCCCACCTCTGCGTAGGTCACCTGAGGGCGTCTGTTCTTCGCTCAGACAGGATGGGGTTAAAGGAGCCGCTGATTCGGGGGCTCTGGCTCACTCAGGCCGGGGGGAGGGAGGGGTATGGATGTGGGGCGAGCCTGCGGCAGCAGAGGCTAGCATGACTTTGCACCAGCCTGAGGCACGCTGTGCATTCTCCCGGCGAAGTTGTCCCTGGATCATAGGACCCTGGCAGTGGCGGGCTGCAGAGGCTCCCTGGAGTGGAGGTTTGGAGAGTGACCTGTGTTTCCACACAGGCTTCTTGGTGGCAGCAGCAGCAGCCTTAGCCTCCCGTGCCCGTCCCTGGGGTCCGTGCTTATAGCCGTGGCCCGCGCCTGTCTCGGTAGCTCCTTTAAGTGGCACTCTTAATCCCATCTTCTTGCTCACCAGGAAACAAAGAGGGAAGAAAAAGTTTCTTGCCTCTTCAGCAGGTTCAGACTTTTTCCTGGACTCCTTCCCCCCTAGCCTTGGCGCACTAGCCCCTTCAGGCTGTATTCACGCAGCCGAGCCCAGTCCTCTCCCTGGGATCCGACTGAATCCCAAGCCTCATCTCCCAGCCCCAGCCCACCCTGGCAGGTGAGCAGACAAGCCTCTTGGGCTGGTGAGTGCTGGTCAGCAGCGATCCTCTGTGTGGAAATCTCTCTGCTTTGCCCTCCGCACCCCTGTTGCTATGCTCTCCTCCGCGGCTGCGAAGCTCTCCCCTCCGCCACCTGCAGTTTCCGCCCGCGAAAGGGCTTCCTAGTGTGTGGAAACCTTTTCTCCTCACGACTCCCTCCAACTCGTGCAGGTCCCATCCATATTCTTTTGTCTCTGTTTTTTCTTTTTTCTTTTGCCCTATCCAGGTATGTGGGGAGTTTCTTGCCTTATGGGAGGTCTGAGGTCTTCTGCCAGCGTTCAGTAGGTGTTCTATTGGAGCAGTTCCACATGTAGATGTATTTCTGATGTATATGTGGGGAGGAAGGTGATTTCCGCGTCTTACTCTTCTGCTATCTTCTCCTTAAGATCTCTATCTTATTTTACCCTCTCATCTCTACTTTTCTCTCTGTTAATTTACATCTTGTAATTTTAATTGAAACATACAGATACTATAAAAATGTATGCCTAGTTTAAATGCAACTTGATTTAGAAGAATGTGTCACTTTTTCTCTAATAATATTTCCTTATATAATCAATGGAATAACATGTAATTATCAGAATTTTAAATATGTATGGCTTTATCTTTCTAAACTAAGTATTCCTTTGTAGATTTTTTATATTCATATTACTTAATGAAATGTGTGAAATTAGGAAAAATATGTTAGAAGTAGCAGAACTTGTCCAAAGGGAAGTTTATATAAATATTACTAATGATCACCAAATCAAGAAATTAATGATTCTTTACCCAGTACCTCAGTGTGAGAGCGATAACTTTGGAAAAGTAATCATTTTGTTGTCCCTTGCTCTTTCTCTTGGCAGATGGTTATAATATTTACAGGTGGAACCCAAGTAATTTGTCTGTAAACAGTGACACAGGACGGATATAACAGGAAATCTACTTTTGCACATTTTTGGTCTCTGCTATGTCTTTAATTAAGTATGTTGCAATGGAGAAGTCAAATGAGTAAGAGAAAAGTAAACTATACTTATTGTAGCAAGTCAAGAGCAAATTGCCCTTGGCAGATCCTTATGGTTCCTTGGAATCAGAAAATTTACTCTGGTAAAACAAAACAAAAGGTGTAAAACTGAACAAACAGTTCAATAATACTAGTTGTTAACTCTTAAGATGAGGAGCTGGTTTTCCACAAAAGCAAATAGGTTTATCAGAGTCCTAAAAAAGAAGGGCATATACTGGGATGCAAGTCCCTCCCTGCCAGTTTAGGGGAGAGAGACTTTCTACAAGTTACTTTACCTTTTGAAACTTCAGTTTCTTACTGTTAGATGGGAAATAAAGCAAAGCTTTCACCCCAATAGAGTTTTTATAAGGATCAAAGAAAACACATATGAAAGTGCCTGCAAGTTATAGACTTAAAAGATGGCCAATATATTAATATATGGATATCAATTCCATGTAAAATATTTTATAATTCATATTTGTGTAATGATTTCAATTTATATACTTTTTTAAGTGCACTCTCACATACCTGACCATAACAATGTGTAATAGGCTTTATTATTCACATTTCTAGATGAGGAAAGAAACTAAAGGGATTACTGGTTCAAAATAATACACGATGGAGATAGACCCAGCATTAAAATTAATATTGTCATTTACTGTTCATGTCTCTCAATAGTATCATCATGTTCTATAAAAAGTTTTATTATAACCTTGCTTAGAATGGTTATGAAAAAAAGTAAATTAAATTATACACACACATAACTAGAAAAATAATATTTACTGAGCTATAATTCATGAGACATTTACATATTCTATAATATCCAACATCTCTAAAAGCTCTGTGAGTCCATGTTTTTAAAAATATAAATTGCAAAGATGAAATTTAACATGAGAATATTTAAATGACTGTCCAAAGTCTCACGGCTAGTTACGTCATAGAACAAGTGTATAAATTCACTTGGACTATGAAAGAACAATCACTTATGCCTGTATAAAATACAGGCTGTAAATGCTACAGTCTCTGGCAGGGTGGATCATGGTGTTTTTGTTTATTTGTGGTTTTTTTTGTTTTTGCTTTTAGCTCCTGGCAATTCACTTAAGAGCTCTGAGCTCCATGTTCTTTCTATTCTTCCCATTTCTCAGGGTTTGTTTTGTTTTAGTTTGTTTGTTCTGCGGTAATATGAGGTCATAGAAAAGCATGTTTTACTTTGTGACTAAATGTTGGCATTGCAAATACTGCTCATGGAATGATATCAGGAAAAGATAACTGCTTTTATTTTCAACTCTGTATTCATCCTGCTGTTTTCCTGTGAATTATACACTTCATATGATTTAGTGAGGACTATTTTATTGAAATATATCTGACTTATAACATTGTATAAGTTTAAGGTGTCCACCATGTTGATTTGATACATTTATACATTGCAGTGATTGTCATCGTTAGCCTTAGCTAGCACCCCTAATAGGTCACAAATGTCTTTTTTTGTGGTGAGAATAATTAAGATATAGTCTCTTAGGAAGTTTGATGTTTATAATACAATATTGTTATCTATAATCACCATATCACCATGCTGGACTTATTTTATCCACTAGTTGCAAGTTTGTACCTACAGGCCCTGGCAACCACAATTTTACTCTCTGTTTTTACAAATTCAGCCTTTCCCCCCCCCCACCTTTAAGTGACTTGGAGACACATTTGAGTTTAGATGGTTCTTTATAAAATGAATTTCTGTATAATTGTTTTTAAAGAAGGAAAATTACATATAACAAATGTAACTTTCCTCAAATGTTTTATTTTTATGACAGAATCAATTGGGACTTTAATATCAGCATGTTGTGAATTATTATTCTAACTACTAGCAATTAAGTGAAATGCATTTCAATTAAATGTAATTAATTTAAATGTACCTATTGTTTTGAATATAAACAAGAGAAAGCAAATGCATTTATTTCCAAAGAGAAAGGTAAATAAAATACTTTACAAACTCTTTTGACTAGTTTTGCATGAAAGAATGAGTTTAGACTACTTGGCTTAATACAGTGAAATTCTAATTTAATCTTACCCAGATCTATCCAACTATTATTTGAAGATTCCATGAAGGCTGTTAAATACTTGGTAGGTTAATAAATCTTGGTCTTTAAACATCTGGCATTTAAATTACAAAATGAAATGGCATGTTGTGGTTAATCAAAATCAATTGATGTTGTTGAAGACATCACATCTATCTGTAAGTTTCCTGGTAAATGTAAACCTGAAAATAACTAAAACCAACACTTTTTAAACCGCAGCATTATTTTCAGAGGTATAACTATTTTCCTTCAGCTCTAAAATATCACAGATCCTTTAAGTTAAATTAGATAGCCGTTAGAGTTGATAATATTATACATTTTGGAATGCATTTAAATGATTGGGTCATAAATTTTATTCATTTAGCGAATCCAACAGGAATTTAGAGAATGTTCTCCACTCCCAATTTCAGCATGAAATGCTCACCAATTTCAGCACTTAATTCACATTATGCCTTTCAAGTGAAAACATGTCACATGTACACACACATATGCACACACACAAACTAATTTAGCAGTAACAGGATTTCTACCCAATAGATGTTGATGACCTTCCTCTGGTTTAGACATTTATCACTAATTTGTTCATCCCTGATCTGTGTCTATTCAGTGTTCTTTAAAATTACCAATTGTCTTCCTGAAGTAGTACATATAGATAAGCAGGTTCAAAATGGCCATTTAATTTTAATTTTTCCGAATCATCACTGTCAGTGTTTTCAGGCTGCTATGACAAATTATCAAAGAATGGGTGGCTTATAAACAACAGAAATTCATTTCTGACAGTTTTGGAGGCTGGAATTCTGAGATTAGGGTGCCAGTATCTTTGGGTTCTTGTGAGCACCCCCTTTCTAGTTCATACACAGCCTTCTTCCAAGTGTTCTCACAATACAAGAGGGGAAGACCGAGCCCTGGGTCTCTTTTATAAGAGCATGAATCTCATTCATGAGGGCTCCACCCTCATGACCTAATCAATTCTCAAAGGCCCCACCTGCAAATACTGTCACTTTGGAGATTAGGTTTCAATATATGAATCTGGGGGTGGGGGAACAGAAGCATTTAGTTTATAGCAACCACTCTACTACTACTACAAATCAAAAAACAGAAACAAAAAAACATATTGCACATTTACTGTACTCCAGAAACTTCTCAGAGAGCTTCACATTTAATCTTTAAAATAATGCTTTGCAGAGGTCACTGTTATCTCTATTTACAGGACACGAGACCTTAAACATCAGTCAGCTAACTTGCCCAAGGCTACAAAACCTCTAAACTGAGCTGACATTCAAACCCAGCACTCTAACCCTCTGAATTATGATCCTGCTTTTCCAGCAGAAGTTTCTCAGCTTCTGAGAAGGGCACACAAATGTTGAAGAATACTATAGTTCAAAAGAGAAAATAAGGATGTCAATATCATTTCTTTCAACATCACAACCATCTTGATTCCATATATACATGTTTACCATTTTAAGAAATCATTCGAAACCATAAGCATAATTAACTTTTAAATAACATATTGAATATAATTTAAATTCCCATGGTGTTTTACTATCTTTTAGGAAGAAATCTACAAAAGTTTGCCTTGAGGGTATATTCTGACAGGAGAGTGTTGAAAGATAATATGAAGCTAGACAGTTTCTACAGCAAGATGCTCCACCTGTAGATAAGTTCCAAGAAAATAATTGTTTTAAGGGAGCACCTTGAGATCTTTGGGTAGGCTGTGAGGACATTTAAATGTAACAAACACCATGCACTGTACAAATATAAACCTCATTTGCATTTTTCACACCAAAAGAGAGCTATTTGATAGAAATATATAGAAAGTATTAAGTTGCACAAAAGAACATTTCTTATAAAAATGCCATTCACTCAACAGAAGGATCTCAGTTTTAAGATGAGGTCTTTACTCCAAAAGTATATTAAACCTCCTCCCAGTTATTATGTTGGGATAGAGGCAAAGTTTTCACCAAGCCTTATTTGATATTGCAAACTGATTCCAGAGCCACTAAGCCATGACAATAACAGAAAGAACAGGCTAATCTCTCTCTCTCTCTCTTTTTTTTTTTTTTTTTTTTTTTGTGGTACTCGGGCCTCTCCACTGTTGTGGCCTCTCCCCTTGCAGAGCACAGGGTCCGGACGCGCAGGCTCAGCAGCCATGGCTCACAGGCCTAGCCGCTCCAGGGCAAGTGGGATCTTCCTGGTCCGGGCACAAACCGTGTCCCCTGCATCGGCAGGTGGACTCTCAACCACTGCGCCACCAGGGAAGCCCCAGGCTAATCTCTTTATTGCTTTTTTCTTCTTCTTCTTTTAACTTGGAGAAAGAATTAGAGAAAATGGGGAAGTTCTTATTCCCAGAATTTTACAACTGCCTTTTCCCTGCAGATATGATTGGCACAGTCAGTAGAGACAGTGGTGAGTCACAAAATATGACTCAAGCTCACAGCTGCAGATGGTTCTGTGGTTTAGAGCAGCACTCCTCCCCCAGTGATGGTTAGCAAATAACATAAGAGAAAGGAAAAGAGTAAAGAGAAGGCAGACTTCACATTGAATAAAATACCTGTATCTTATTAATCAGTGAGCTAAATGAAACTATAAGATACACTCATATCCCAACTCAGATAAAGCTAGCCTCTAACAAAATGTCAAGGACATCTCAATCAACTTTGTAAATCAGTTTCAGTAATGATCTTTTATTTGGTTATCAATTTTTTTTAAACCAAAAGCTCCATTCAAACCAAAAGTAGAATTCTAAAGGCCATATACATATATATATATATGTATATATTAGTGTTAGGAAATTTTATATATATATGTATAAGTGTTAGGAAATTTTATATATATATATATATTAGTGTTAGGAAAACTGAGAGAAACTAGAAATAGCTTTAGTGAGTTCTTAAGCTCCAATTAAAATAGTTTTAGATTTAAAGGGAATTTAGGGGCTATATTGGCATAGTTTCTTCTGTTTCAAAATTATGCATGTTACACAAGTAATTAAACAGGCATCATCTCTTTGTAAGGTAAATGTTATGAACAAGTGGCTTGGTTATTTATTTCTATTTTTTTAAACAAAATATAGGGCTTAAGTGTTTTAAAAAGATGTCGACTGTCTCCCTGTCAGCAAGTCCTTTTCTATTTCTGTGGTTTGCTTTCTAATTAGTATATTAAATGTGCTCTACATTTTGGGAAGAAGACAGAGAGTATAATGGATACTGCAATAATGTAATGGATAGAGAAAAAACATCCGGTCAGATAGAACTGGGCTTGAATTTGAACTGTATTTCTTAATATGTGAATATAGGTAAAGTTCTAAACCACCTTGAGCCTCAGATTCCTAAATCTCTTTGATAGGATTAATATTACCAGTGTTAAAAAATGTTTACAGGATTTGAAATTCTGTTTATAATGCATTAGGATATTGTTGACGTTCTAAGCCTGCACTCTAATATGGTAGACACAGCCCCATGTGACTATTAAGCAAATGAAATGTGACTATTGCAACTGATGTAATGGATTTCTAATTTTATTTAATTAATTGATTAGTTTTAATTTAGTTTATGTAATTGACTAATATTAATGTAAGTTGATTGATTTTAAATGAAATTCTAATTAATATAAATTATATAAGTAGGCTTAATATAAATTTAAATTTAAAAACTGATCATTATTATTTCCAAATATAATCAATATAAATTTTTTGATGAAATGAATGATAAAGTATCTGATGGAAAATTTAAGTATGCTTGGAACAACCTGGATATGTGAATCTAATTTTTATTTTTAAATTTTATTAAATCAAAATAAAGATCAAGAAGTGTTGATGAAAATATATTGCCTGATTTGAGATTTACTGCCAGTATATGTGTAATACACACTGGATTTCAAAAACTAGTACAAAAATTATAAAATATTTCATTAATAAAGTATATTGATTACATTTGAGATGAAAATATTCTGTATATATTAGGTAAAACTAAATATCTTATTAATTAATTTAACATGTTTCTTTTTACTTTTTTAATGTGACTAATAGAATATCTAAAATCCTATATGTGTTTTGCATATATTTCTATGTAGCTGCTAACAAAGCTCTAATTCTGGGAGAAGAAAAGACACTTGTTTTTTATTTACCAGTCAGTGGGGTTTGGCTTTGGCTTCATATTAGGGTTATCTGGAGAGCTTAAAAAAAATCTCCTATGCCTGGACTCCACCCTAGAATAAAACAAGTACATCTAAGATTGAGAACTACTGTTCTAGATTTAAAAGGCAAAAAAACAAAACAAAACAAAAAAACCCCACGAAAAACATAACAAAAACAAAGGAAAAAAGCCAGATCAAAGAATCTCATATGAGAAACAAACTTCTTACTTTAGAATATATAGTAAATCTTCACCAAAGAGAGGTTAACTATTCATCCCCCTTCTCTTTCCTCAGTCTTTTCTTATTTCATTTTTTACACTGTGAAGAGGCTTATATAATATTTAGAATCATGAACACTTAAAGGTACAAAGGACTTTGAAGTCAATCAGGACAATCTTTCAGTCATTTGCAGACTACGTTCAACAACCTTATGGAATTATTCACCCAGATGGTGCTGAGCACTTCGGAGAAGGATGAGAGGAAGTGGTGGCTCATTTAATGTAGCCGCATGAAATCACATGATCTCCCTCACAAATTGTATCCTCTTTCAGTTTCCATTTCTCAGTGAATGGCACCATCCTCCATCTAGTTAGAAAAGCTAAAAAGTAGGAATCATACTTGTTACCCCCACGTTCTTCACCACACATTCCACTGAGACTCTCAAGTCCTTCCACTTCCCTTTCTCTACCACATCATCCTAGTCAGGGCTACTATGCTTTCTGACCCGGGATACTATATAAAACTCCTACAATCACTCCATATCCACTGACACATGCTTGTGATCAATCCTTCACACTTTGGCTGACTTTTCCAAAATGCACAAAAATGTGTCTCCAATGCTTAAAACTTTTAATCATTGCCCACTTCTTATAAGGTAAGCTCCTGTGGAGAGTTCACAAGACTTGCATCATCTGGACCTTTCCTGTTTCATCTGGCACCTCATGCAGGGTCCCTCCCTCCACTCTAGCCTCTTACAGTCTCTCAGGCCTCCCAGGTCCCTTTTCATCCAGGGAATATCAAGTGGAATTTGACCCATTAAATGCATCTTTGATGAGGATAAGAATGATTTTTTAGATTTTATAGCAAGGACACTAATCAAGTCCTTTCAGGAGGTTTGGATTAGCATTTGATTTAGTCAGCCTCTGGCTGCCTTCAGAACAGCTGGGCCAAGGTAAACTGCTGTGGCTTTGTCCTGACACCTCCCCAGAGTTGCCACAGCATGGTCTCCCTCTCTTCTTCCCTCATCCATTAGGCCTCAGTGTCTATCAGGGAGACCATCAATACCTTTAATCTCCCAAGTATGCTCTTCCATAGCATTTTGTATTTCCTTCATAGCATTTGTCCCAACTACGATCAGTTATGATATTTCTCGATTAGTCATCTTCTTCCTCATCAGACAACGTGTTCTATAAAGCCAAGGATCGTGTATCTGTTTACTCACTAATGTTTTGAAAAACATGACACCTAGTAGCTTATAAGCATCTGTTTAGTTAATGAGTTATGTTAATACATTAAATAATATAAATTAATATAAGACGTAAATTTATAATCCTCACTTTCTAGGAATTACGGGGAATTCCTAGCCATGTGATTAAACAGTTTTTCTTATTTTTAATCATGTTGTCTTTTTTTTTTTTTTTTTTTTTTTTTTTTTGTGGTATGCGGGCCTCTCACTGCTGTGGCCTCTCCCGTTGCGGAGCACAGGCTCCGGACGCACAGGCTCAGCGGCCATGGCTCACGGGCTTAGTTGCTCCGCGGCATGTGGGATCTTCCCGGACCGGGGCACGAACCCGTGTCTCCTGCATCGGCAGGCGGATTCTCAACCACTGCGCCACCAGGGAAGCCCCATGTTGTCTTTTGATCATTCTCATTCCTGGATCTTATTCTATTCTTGGCAAGAAAAAAAAAATTTATTATATATTACTTATAAATGTATTTATTATAATAAAATTATATATTTATCATCTATCTATTATAGTACATATTATATATATATCAATATATGACTTTACTTTTAGAGCAGGTCTAGCTTCACAGCAAAATTAAGAGGAAGAAACAGATATTTCCTATATATACTCTGCCCCCCACAAATGTATAGTCTCCCCATTATCAACATCCCCCAGCAGCACGGTGACTTTGTCACAGTTGATGAGCCTACATTATTACCATAAATCTGTACTTTACATGAGGATTCACTCTTGGTGTTGTACATTCTATGGGTTTGGCTAAATATATAAAGACATAGCCATCATTATAATATCATACAGAGTATGATATTTTTCACTGGCCTAAAAAATCCTCTATGTTCTGCCTATTCATCCCTCTTCCCCGACAACCACTGATCATTTTACTGTTTCCACAGTTTTGCCTTTTCCAGAATATTATATAGTTGGAATCATACAGTATATAGCCTTTTCAGATTGAGTTCTTTCACTTAGTAATATGCATCTAAGTTTCCTCCATGTCTTTTTAGAACTTAAAGCTCATTTCTTTTTAGTGCTAAATAATATCCCAAGCCTGCATGTATATACCACAATTCATTCACCTACTGAAGGACATCTTGGTTACTTCAAAATTTTGGCAGTTAAGAATAAAGCTACTATAAACATCGGTGTGCAGGTTTTTATGTGAACATATTTTCAACCCCTTTGGGTAGATACCAAGGAGCTAGATTGTTGGACTCTTTGGTAAGATTATGTTTACTTTTGTAAGAAACTGCCAAACTGTTTCCCAAACATAGTTGTACCATTTTGTATTCATATTCTTGCCAGAATTTGGCACTGACAGTTAAGAATTTGACCTTCTAATAGCTGTGTAGTGGTATCTCATTGTTGTTTTTATTTTCATTTCCCTGATGACATATGATGTGAAACATTTCATATGATTATTTTCCATTTGTATATCTTCTTTAGTGAGGTATCTGTTAGGGTTTTTAGCCCATTATTTAAACAGTTGTTTGTTTTCTTATTGTTGAATATTAGGATTTCTTTGTATGTTTTGGATAACTGTCCTTAGATGTGTCTTTTGCAAATATTTTTTTCCTAGTCTGTAGCTTGTCTCTTCATTTTTTTGATATTGTATTTCATAGAGCAGGATTTTTTAATTTTAATGAAGTCCAGCTTATCAGTGATGTCTTTCATAGATTGTGCCTTTGGTATTATATCAAAAAAGTCATGGCCATACCCAGGGTCATCTAGGTTTTCTTCTGTGTTATCTTCTAGGAGTTTTATAGTTTATAGTTTTGTGTCTTATGTTTAGGTCTGTGATCCATTTTGAGTTAATTTTTGTGACTTGTATAAGGTCTGTGTCTAGATTCTTTTTTTCTTTTTGCATGTGGATGTCAAGTTGTTTTAGCACAATTTATTGAAAAGACTTTGTTCCATTTTATCACCTTTGCTCCTTTGTCAAAGATTAGTTGACCATATTTATGTAGGTCTATTTCTGGGTTCTCTAGTCTGTTCCATTGATCTAGTTGTCTATTCTTTTGCCAATAACACACTGTCTTGATTACTGTAACTTTATAGTAAGTCTTGGAGTTGGGTAGTGTTAGTCCTCCAACTTGGTTCTTCTCCTACAAGGTTGTGTTGGTTAGCATGATTTTAATCAAGACTTACTATACATGTTAGAGAAACTTCAACTTTTGTCTATCATGTAGACCTGGACCATAAGAAAACTTTATTTTATGCCAGAATGAGCTGAAAAAGAATTTCACCAGTTTTTAATGTCACATAAAATGGCACATCTCCCTATGTACAAGATGCCCCTACAATGCACCATGTGCTCTGTGAATTCTGTGCTCACGGTCAGTTACCTCTGTCTTTCTAGTCTTTTACTTAAAACTATTTATTGCATATTGTGAGAACTATTGAAAAAGGATATCTTCATTGGATAGAATGTTATAACATTAACTGTATAAACACAGTAAATGTTCTCCTCTATGAGAATAGATCAGTATCTAAGAAATTGACATCCAGTGACATGGGTCTAATTAACAAAGGCTTATTAGTTTTTCACAGTTTGACTGAGTCTCTTTAATTTAGATGTTTAGCTCATTTATTTTCATTTGTTCTCTTAAAATAGTAAAGGTTATTAAATATCATTCTGTTTACCAAGTTTTGTTATTGTCATTTTTTGATTGCAGTATAATTGACATATAACATCACATTAGTTTCATTTGTACAACATAATGATTCAATATTTTTATATAGTGCAAAATGATCACCACATTAAGTCTAGTTAACATTGGTCCCCATACATAGTTACAAGTTTTTTTCTTGTAGTGAGGACAATTAAGATCTATTATCTTGGCAAATTTCAAATATGCAATGCATTATTTCTAACTACAGTCACCATGCTGTACATTATATACCCATGACTAATTTATCTGATAACTGGAAGTTTGTACCTTTTGACCCCTTAACCTGTTTGTCCACCTCCCACTCCCTGCCTCTGGCAGCTACTGATCTAGTCTCTGTATCTGTAAGGTTGGTTGTTTTTTGTTGTTGTTGTTGCTATGGTTTTGTTTTTTAGATTCCACATATAAGTAATATATATTTATCTTTCTCTGCCTGACTTATTTCACTTAGCATACTGCCCTCAAGGTCCATCCATGTTGGTCATAAATGGCAAGATTTCATTCTTTTTTTATGGCTGAATACTAGTCCAATGTGTATGTGTGTGTGTGTGTGTGTGTGTATTATTTATCCATTCATCCATCAGTGAACACTTGTTTCCAGATTTTGGCTACTGTAAATAATGCTACAATGAACAGAGGGGTGCAGATACCATTTTGAGTTATTGTTTTCATTTTCTTCATTTAAATACATAGAAATGGAATTGCTAGATCATATGATAGTTATATTTTTAACTTTGGGGGGAACAGTCATACTTTTTTCCGTAGTGACCACACCAATTTACATTCCCACCAGCAGTGTGCAAGGGTTCCCTTTTCTCCATGTCCTTAACAACACTTGTTATATCTTGTCTTTTTGATAATAGCCATTCTAACAGGTGTGAGATGGTATCTCACTGTGGTTTTGATTTGCATTTCCTTGAATATAAGTGGTGATGCATACCTGTTGGCCATCTGTATGTCTTCTTTAGAAAAATGTTCTGATCTTCTGCCCATTTTTTTAATCAAATTGTTTGATGAGTTTTTTGCTCTTGAGTTTGTTATTTGCTATTTTTATGTTTGCTATTGAATATTTAATATGTTTGTTATTGACTATTGTTATTTGATGAATTTTTGCCATGAGTTATTTAGCATTCTTTATTGTTTAGTTAATTAACTATTTATATTTCATCTACATAAAAGGTAAATATTCTAATAGTCTCCAATTGAATCTTTTAACAATATGAACACATATACATACACACAAACATAAATACACAAATGCACTGCTTTATATAGTATAGTTTTGTCTTAAAGTTTATTTGGTCACATGTAAATATAGTTATACTATCATCTTTTGATTAGTATTTGCCTAGCACATATTCTTCACATATCCACTTTGAAGTTTATGCCCTTATATTTTTGCTGTTTTCATTTTTTAAAAACGTAGCTACGTATTTTTCTTTTACTGTTATATAATCTTCATCTTTTAACTGACAGTACAGTTTATTCATATTTTAATAATTAATGAGACACATTTATTTCTGAAATCACATTTTGAACTTGATTTTCATCTATTTTCTATGAATATTATTGCCATTTCTTATTTTGTTATACTTTATGCACTCCTTTCTAAGCTAATCTTATGCAGTTATGTAATCATACAGTTATTTATCTTTTACAGAATAATTTAGGGTGGCTATATATTATAGATAAAATTAACCATTTTGCAACTAAGCCAGCATAGCAGCTTTTCTTTCAGTGTTAGAAAAAAATCATCATTGTTTATCAAGACATCAGATTAAAAAGTTAGACAAAAGTTTGAGGTTTTGTTGGAATTTAATTATTTTTATACCCTATATTCTCGCACAAATTGGAGGGAAACTTGCACAAAGGTTACAGAAATTATCTATGACAAGATCATTCTTTACCTTATGCTAATTTAGTAGAATTGAAATAATTGTTTCTCTTTTGGTTTAAATTTTTCGTTTTGCTGTGTTTTGTTCTGATGCATGCCTATGGGCCATATTTGAATTCTGGAAAGCTAAGTATTCATATAATGTTTATCTGCTTTTTTACACTATGATCCATGTTCTATCTCTGATCCTCTTATGGTTCTTTCTCCAAGCATATATTCATTAAAGGTTATGTGCAAGGCATGAATCCTTTATCTTATTATCCTGCTGTTTTCTCTTTATACTCAGTTCTCAAGTACCAATTATCACACCTAAAATCCAATCAAGTTATACTAACCTGATGACTTTCACATTTTTGTATTTAATGAGTTCTCACAAGCACTCTTATTCTGTTACCTACAAACATGATTCTAAGCAATATGCTATCAAAGCCTAAACATCAAATCAACTGATTTCACTCCCAGATTCACATTCTAAATTTATGAAATTCTCTAGCTTGTTTCAGCATGTTTTCTATTCTTTCAGACTATGTAATTTTTAGTAATTTGTGCTTTTCTTTGTCTTTCTATGTCTCCTCTAAAACTCGTAAAAGTTTTACAAGTTTTTGAAAGTTTCTATATACCATCTCTTTATCTCCATAAACAGTACCAGAGCTTCTTCATTTTCACATGAATTATTTCAACATCACCTAACTGCCTTTTTTGTTTTGTTAAATAAGCAAAGATGGTTTTAAAATTCTTCAGTAATTTGAATTACAGATTTTACCACTTTTACCTACTTCTCCTGTATTTTTCTTTCTTTTTTGTCATGTTAGTCTTTTTGTCAAAAATATACTTTATTGCTTTTTATCAATATTCAAATTTAACTATCACTATTTTATAGTAATGTACACATACTATATGCATAGTACTATTATAAATTTAACAGTTTAAATACTCATTTAACAACATATAAGCATATGTTAAAATTACCTTGTGTTTAAAACATTGAATTATTCCATGTACAATAAAACTACCTCTATTCTATGGTGTATCTTATTTTCATAGAAGTAATTTTCCCTTATCTGTCTTCACTAAAACTTATACATGTTTCTGTTCTTGCACTCATCATTTTTTATAATGGCCAACTGTTTATGTGTCTGCGTTGCACAAGACAGTTATTGCCTAAAGGGCAGAGACCATGCCTTATTCATCTTTATTTCCTTAGCGTCTAATACAGTGCTCAGTAGATAGTGTTTGTTGGGTAATTGCTTGTGAAATGAATTGAAATCAGTTTACAAGTGTTTCTCAAAATTAAAAAGCCAATAACACATGACTCTCAAGTGATTCTAGTAATTGGAACTGAATTTGTTATATATTTTCCCTTAGATTATTATCTATTGTAACATAAATATTGACTTCTGCAATATTCTAACAGGTGTTTTGATAGTACCTGTTATTGCAATGTTAATTCATAACAATCAGACATATTTTACATGAGTTTTGCAAAACCAAAACCAAAGGAGCCATTAAAATGACTACTTATTACCACAGTAGATTAAGTATTGGGCATAATGTTGCATTAAATTTCTAATTCTTTTTGATAAAAGGAGTATGAGTTCTGTTTACTCTGATATTTTTAGGAAATACTATGCCTAGTATATTATCTTATTAACGTCTACAACTCAAAGAGAGAGTTTAAGACAGGGGATAAGCAGTCAACTCAGGTAATCAGGGTTGATTAATAAGAACATGTTTATGCCTGATAATTTAGTAGATTTTAACAAATTCATATAATTAATAAAGATAGTAATTTAATTGCTTCTAAAGGCTGATAAAAGACTACATTATTGATGAAAGGCATTCTGCAACTCAAATAAGTTTTAATAAAATATAAACTTTCCGGGCTTCCCTGGTGGTGCAGTGGTTGAGAGTCTGCCTGCCAATGCAGGGAACACAGGTTCGTGCCCCGGTCCTGGAGGATCCCACATGCCGCGGAGCGGCTGGGCCCGTGAGCCATGGCCACTGAGCCTGCACATCCGGAGCCTGTGCTTCGCAACGGGAGAGGCCACAACAGTGAGAGGCCCGCGTACCGCAAAAAAAAAAAAAAAAAAAAAAAAAAAAAAAAAAAATATATATATATATATATATATATATATATATATATATATATATATATATATATAAACTTTCCTAAATGAAATAAAATACAAACGGGTTTGGTCAAATATTAAGTGTACGTGATTAAGGGTATTAGTTCAAAATGTTGAATACATTTCTGAAATTTCTCTCTTATGTATCCTTTAATAAAATCTTAAGGTATAACACAAAGTTAGTAGAATAGTTTGCTTTCCTCAACATCCCTATGATGGCATGGAAAAGCCATTTCATTCCTATTTCTAAAAAATGATGAGGAGAAACTATTTAAAATATAGTCCAGTTAATTAAAAATTATACTCCACCGACAGTAGCTGCCTCCAAGCATGTTTCTGTCTTACTGCTTCCATTTGTACCTGTCTTTGAATCTATTATTCACCATTTCCCTCTTCAGCTTCAAGATATGCATCTAAGAACAAATGTAGAAATAGAGTAATTGAGGCAGAGATTTGCTAGTGTTAGGAATTTGTATTGGTCCATGAAATGATCCCCCTGAAGTTGAAACATGAAATCTGCATACTCAGACACTATGGACCTCACTGGGTAACATACTGGATCTTTCTAACTGAGTTCAGATGAATGAGGACTTTATTATTTGGGCATGGGACTTCTGTGTTTAGAGTTAAGCATACAAAGTAGATGAGTCAAAGGTCAAAGATAGTTTGATTTTATTGGTCATATTTATCTTTTCTCTCTTAAAATATGTAATACATATTTTAAAATCAAAGAATATTTTCCATTAGCAGTCTAGCTAGTATGCTTGCCCAAGTTTTATTTTCAGTGGAGCTATTTATTTGTATATTGCATGCTGTTTCCCAGACAATTTCTACTACCCTTAATCTTACATTTACTTTGCAATATATATGTCAATAAGTGAATTATTGTTTGCATTCCTGAGCATTTTACAATTATATAATAAAAGTAGGTCTCAGGATGCCTTTGGTGAGTATGAGGTCTGACTGATATAGCCTAAAGAGGCAGAAAAGGCAATTACTCTTCCTCCCAAGTTCCAAGATGAGTTTTGTGACCAAGGAAATATTCTACACAAAGGATCATATCTTTTCTATTACCACCATTTGAGATATCTACCCCAGTGTTGATGATGTGCTTTGGTGGTGGAAGATGAGAAGAACAGGGTATTTCTTTAGACTTCCTGAATACCACATGTGACCACAGGTCAAAAGGGAAGAAACCAGTTTCTAACAGTGAGGTCAAAGCAGAACTAGCCATTGCCGAGGAGTAGGGAGTCCGAACATATGAGGAGAGAGAATACATGCTGATAATCTGGGTGGTGAAGTTCAACTGCTACATTTCAGGGCACTGCAGGGATCATAATCATATGTACACCAGACTGTGAGGAAGGAAAACTGCTGATATTTGTTGTATGAGAATATTATAACTTTTCTATAATTACAAGATTTGTAACTAATATAGACTATACACACATACATGATATAGTGGAGAAGAAAACCAGTGTACCATAAATGTTAAATAAAAAATAAATTATTATTTGAAAATAATAATTATATTATCTTCAAATTTATGCATTAGATCAATTATAATCCCCAAGGAACTTCACAATTATTGTTCTTCAAATTGTGTTTTGTACTATGGGAGAAGTATCCATTCACAATTTTGTTGTTTACCATGACAGAAAAGTGCTTATTTTATGCTTTCTGAAAATGCAAACTAAATTATGCTAAAGGAGATATAAAATTGTGTCATCTACATGTAAACTGGTTTTGGAGCCTGAGGGAGGGATGAGTTTTATATATATTATGTTAAGATTCTATCACAATATCTATTAAATTAGATTTTATTAAGTACAATAAAAACTTTTTGTTGTTGTTGCAGAAACTATATTGAACTGAAGTAGATAATTACTGAAACTCTTTAGTTCCTTCACAATAGAGTTATAAAAATAGTAAAAGTGTAATGTCTTTGGAACATTAAAATATACACCCTTCTCAACTAATGAAGATTTTAACCCTCTAACTACTGCATAAAGGAAGGTTTTAAAATTCAATTATACCTTAAAATACTTTCAAACCTAAAACTAATAATGACACAAGATTGTTTTTACTGCCGTTTTGTCTAATTAGAAAGAGCATTGCCATTGATGGGTTCTTGAAAAGGTCTCAATTTTAGAAATCTTTAAAACCCTAACTAAAAACTTTTGCAAATAGGAGTAACTCAAAACTTCCTTGAAATTAAAAGGAAAATATATTTGCTTGAGGGTATAATTTAAAGGCTGCAGTGGGAGGTGGTGGCGGTAAGAAGCCAGAGGCAGTGGGGTGACAGGAAAGTGGAGACCCTCAAAAATCTATAGTATGAGCTGTGTGGTTGACAGGGTCTTGGTACTCCAGCTGGGTGTCAAGCCTGAGCCTCTGAGGTGGGAGAACCGAGTTCAGGACATTGGACAACCAGAGACAATCACGGCTCCACCCAATATCAATCAGCGATCGCTCTCCAGAGATCTCCATATGAATGCTAAGACCCAGCTCCACTCAACAACCAGCAAGCTACAGTGCTGGACACCCTATGCCAAACAACTAGCAAGACAAGAGCACAACCCCACCCATTAGTAGAGAGGCTGCGTAAAATCATAATAAGTTCACAGACACCCTAAAACACACCACCGAATGCAGTCCTGCCCACCAGAAGGACAAGATCCAGCCTCTTCCCCCAGAACACAGGCACTAGTCTGCTCCACCAGTAAGCCTACACAACCCACTGAACCAACCTTACCCACTGGGGGCAGACACCAAAAAAATGGGAGCTACAAACCGGCAGCCTGCAAAAAGGAGACCCCAAACACAGTAAGTTAAACAAAATTAGAAGACAGAGAAACACACAGCAGATGAAGGAGCAAGGTAAAAACCCACCAGACCAAACAAATGAAGAGGAAATAGGCAGTCTACCTGAAAAAGAATTCAGAGTAATGATAGGAAAGATGATCTAAAATCTTGGAAATAGAATGAAGAAAATACAAGAAATGTTTAACAAGGACCTAGAAGAACTAAAGAGCAAACAAACAATGATGAACAACATAATAAATGAAATTTAAAATTCTCTAGAAGGAATCAATAGCAGAATAACTGAGGCAGAAGAACGGATAAGTGACCTGGAAGATAAAATACTGGAAATAACGAGCACAGAGCAGAGTAAAGACAAAAGAATGAAAAGAATTGAGGACAGTCTCAGAGACCTCTGGGACAACATTAAACACACTAACATTCAAATTATAGGGCTTCCAGAAGTAGAAGAGAAAAAGAAACAGACTAGGAAAATGTTCAAAGTGGTTATAGTTGAGAACTTCCCTAACATGGGAAAGGAAATAGTCAAGTCCAGGAAACACAGAGAATCCCATACAGGATAAATCCAAGGAGAAACACACCAAGACACATATTAATCAAACTATCAAAAATTAAATACAAAGAAAACATTAAAAGCAGCAAGGGAAAAGCAACAAATAACATACAAGAGAATCCCAATAAGGTTAACAGCTGATCTTTCAGCAGAAACTCTGCAAGCCAGAAGGGAGTGGCAGGACATATTTAAAGTGATGAAAGGGAAAAACTTAAACCAAGATTACCCAGCAAGGATCTCATTCAGGTTTGACGGAGAAATAAAAACCTTTACACACAAGAAAAGCTAAGAGAATTCAGCACCACCAAACCAGCTTTACAACAAATGCTAAAGGAACTTCTCTAGGCAGGAAACACAAGAGAAGGAAAAGACCTACAGTAACAAACGCAAGACAATTAAGAAAATGGTCATAGGAACATACATATTGATAATTACCTTAAATGTAAATGGATTAAATGCTCCAAACAAAAGACTTAGACTGGCTGAATGCATACAAAAACAATACCTATATATACGATGTCTACAAGAAACCCACTTCAGACCTAGGGACACATACAGACTGAAAGTGAGAGGAAGGAAAAAGATATTCCATGCAAATGGAAATCAATAGAAAGCTGGAGTAGCAATTCTCATTATCAGACAAAATAGACTTTAATATAAAGAGATATTACAAGAGACAAAGAGGGACACTACATAGTGATCAAGGGATCAATCCATGAAAAAGATATAACAAATGTAAATATTTATGCACCCAACATAGGAGTACCTCCATACATAAGGCAAATGCCAACAGCTGGAAATCGACTGTAACACAATAATAGGGGATTTTAACACCCCACTTTCACCAATGGACAGATCATCCAAAATGAAAATAAATAAGGCAAAACATGTTTTAAATGACACATTAAACAAGATGGAGTTAATGGATATTTATAGGATATCCATCCAAAAAAAGCAATATACTTTCTTCTTAAGTGCTTATGGAACATTCTCCAGGATAGATCATATCTTGGGTCACAAATCAAACCTTGGTAAATTAAAAAAAAAATAGAAATTGTATCAAGTATCTTTTCTGACCAGAATGCTATAAGACTAGATATCCATTATAGGAAAAAGTCTGTAAAAAATACAAACACATGGAGGCTAAAGAATACACTACTAAATAACCAAGAGGTCACTGAAGAACTCAAAGAGGAAATAAAAAAATACCTAGAAAGAAATGACAATGAAAAACACGATGACCCGAAACCTATGGGATGCAGCAAAAGCAGCTCTAAGAGGGAAGTTTATAGCAATACAACCCTACCTCAAGAAACAAGAAGAATCTCAAATAAACCTTACCTTACACCTAAAGCAATTAGAGAAAGAAGAACAAAAAAAATACCCGAAGTTAGTTGAATCATAAATATCAGATCAGAAATAAATAAAAAAGAAATGAAGGAAACGATGGCGAAGATCAATAAAATTAAAGCTGGTTCTTTGAGAAGATAAACAAAATTGATAAAACATTAGCCAGACTCATCAAGAAAAAATATGGGAGACTCAAATCAGTAGACTTAGAAATTAAAAAGAAGTAACAACTGACACTGCAGAAATACAAAGGATCATGAAAGGTTACTACAAACAACTATATGCCAATATAATGGACAGCCTGGAAGAAATGACAAATTCTTAGAAAAGCACAACCTTCCAAGACTGAAGCAGGAAGAAATAGAAAATATAAACAGACCAATCATAAGCACTGAAATAGAAACTGTGATTTAAGATCTTCCACAAACAAAAGCCCAGGACCAGGTGGCTTCACAGGTGAATTCTATCAATCATTTAGAGAACAGCTAGCACCTAGCTTTCTCAAACTCTTCCAAAATATAGCAGAGGGAGGAACACTCCCAGACTCATTCTATGAGGCCACCATCACCCAGATACCAAAACCAGACAAAGATGTCACAAACAAAGAAAACTAGAGGCCAATATCACTGATGAACATAGATGCAAAAATCCTCAACAAAACACTAGCAAACAGAATCCAACAGCACCTTAAAAGGATCATACACCATGATCAAGTGGTGTTTATCCCAGGATTGTAAAGATTCCTTAATACATGCAAATCAATCAGTGTGATAGACCATATTGACAAATTGAAGGAGAAAAACCATATGATCCTCTCAATAGATGCAGAAAAAGCTCTTGACAAAATTCAACACCCATTTATGATAAAAATCCTGCAGAAAGTAGACATGGAGGGAACTTAACATAATAAAGGTCCTATATGACAAACCCACAGCCAACATCGTTCTCAAAGTTGAAAAACTGAAACCATTTCTACTAAGATCAGGAGCAAGGCAAGGTTGCCCACTCTCACCACTATTATTCAACATAGTTTTGGAAGTTTTAGCCATAGCAATTTGAGAAGAAAAAGACATAAAAGGAATCCAAATCAGAAAAGAACTAAAACTGTCACTGTTTGCAGATGACATGATACTATACATACAGAATCCTAAAGATGCCACCAGAAAAGTACTAGAGCTAATCAATGAATTTGGTAAAGTAGCAGGATACAAGATTAATGCACAGAAATCTCTTGCATTCCTATACACTAATGAAGAAAAATCTGAAAGAGAAATTAAGGAAACACTCCCATTTACCATTGCAACAAAAAGAATAAAATACCTAGGAACAAACCTACCTAAGGAGACAAAAGACCTGTATGCAGAAAACTATAAGACACATTAAAGATGATACAAACAGATGAACAGATATACCATGTTCTTGGAGTATCATTGTATCATTTCAACATTGTGAAAATGACTATACTACCCAAAGCAATCTACAGATTCCATGCAATCGCTGTCAAGCTACCAATGGCATTTTCCGCAGAACTAGAACAAAAAATTGCATAATTTGTATGGAAACACAACAAAAGACCCCAAATAGCCAAAGCAATCTTGAGAAAGAATAATGGAGCTGGAAGAATCAGGCTCCCGGACTTCAGACTATACCAGAAAGCTACAGTAATCAAGAGGGTATTGTACTGGCACAAAAACAAATGTAGATCAGTGGAACAGTATGGAAAATCCAGAGATAAACCCACACACATATGGTCACCTTACTTTGATAAAGAGGCAGGAATATACAGTGGAGGAAAGACAGCCTCTTAAATAAGTGGTGCTGGGAAAACTGGACAGCTATATGTAAAAGAATGAAATTAGAACACTCCTTAACACTGTATACAAAAATAAACTCAATGGATTAAAGACTCAAATGTATGGCCAGACACTACAAAATTCTTAGAGGAAAACACAGGCAGAACAGTCTATGAGATAAATCACAGCAAGATCCTTTTTGACCCACCTCCTAGAGAAATGGAAATAAAAACAAAAATAAACAAATGGGACCTAATGAAACTTAAAAGCTTTTGCACAGCAAAAGAAACTATAAAGAAAATGAAAAGACAACCCTCAGAATGGGAGAAAATATTTGTAAATGAAGCAACTGGCAAAGGATTAATCTTCAAAATATACAAGCAGCTCATGCAGCTCAGTATCTAAAAAACAAACATCCCAATCCAAAAATGGGCAGAAGACCTAAATAGACATTTGTCCAAAGGAAATACACAGATTGCCAACAAACATATGAAAGGAAGCTCAACATCACTAATCATTAGAGGAATGCAAATCAAAACTACAATGAGTTATCACCTCACACCGATCAGAATGGCCATCATCAAAAAGTCTACAAACAGTAAATGCTGGAGAGGGTGTGGAGTAAAGGGATCCTCTTGCACTGTTGGTGGGAATATAAATTGATACAGCCACTATGGAGAACAGTTGGAGGTTCCTTAAAAAACTAAAAATAGAACTACTATACCACCCAGCAATCCCACTACTGGGCATATACCCTGAGAAAATAATAATTCAAAAAGTCATGTACCACAGTGTTTATTGCACCTCTGTTTACAAGAGCCAGGACATGGAAGCAATCTAAGTGTCCATTGACAGATGAATGGATAAAGAAGATGTGGCACATATATACAATGGAATATTTTTCAGCCATAAAAAGAAATGAAATTGAGTTATTTGTAGTGAGGTGGATTGACCTAGAGTCTGTCATACAGAGTGAAGGAGTCAGAAAGAGAAAAACAAATACCGTATGCTAACACATATATATAGAATCAAAAAAAAAAAAAAAAAGTGGTTTTGAAGTACCTAGGGGCAGGACAGGAATAAAGATGCAGACTTAGAGAATGGACTTGAGGACAGAGGGAGGGGGAAGGGTAAGCTGGGACGAAGTGAGAGAGTAGCATTGACATATATACACTACCAAATGTAAAATAGATAGCTAGTGGGAAGCAGCCGCATAGCACAGGGAGATCAGCTCTGTGCTTTGTGACCACCTAGAGTTGTGGGATAGGGAGTGTGGGAGTGAGATGCAAGAGGGAAGGGATATGAGGATATATGTATACGTATGGCTGATTCTCTTTTTTATATAGTAGAAACTCACACTGCACTGTAAAGCAATTATACTCCAATAAAGATGTTAAAAAAATCACCAAGGTGACATTGTATTAAAACAAATAAAATAAATACATAATGCAAAAAAAAAAAAGTATATTTTAGCTTAAAGTACTTTATACTGTTGTTGAACTGTGAAGTAATACATTCTCGAAGTATTTGTCATTGGGCCAAGTCTAAGGGTAGAAATACTTATATTTTAGAATACTATCAAATTGAGAACATGAATATAGTTTCTAAAATCAATTTATCTTATTTTTTATCCTTTGTTAAGAGTGATAAAGGCATCATATGGTGGTTATGCACACACCCAATTAGAACCTCTGCTATGTATATTTTATTTGTGAGTGGATAGGTAAATTGTTAATTAAAAATTTAAATGTATAACTATAAAAACTTGGAGATTATTTAGGTCAACATATTCCTATTTATAAATTAGGAGACTAAGGCTAAAATCTGCTAAAAAAAAAAGTACATAGTGTCATGCAGCAAGTTAGTCACAAGGCTGGGGTTACAACTTTGAACTTATAACAAGACAGTAAACCATACATTGCTGCTGAAATAGCTAGCTGTCCACCTAAATTTCTGCTTGCCTTCTACAGTACAGAGATGCTATGGAGAACCAACTACTTAGTCAATCTAACCATCCAAATGTGGCCATTTGACTAGTTCTAGGAGGGCACTTACAGTGAAAATAATCTGTGTTATTTCCTGTTGAAAGCTTTTAAAAACTCGATATGCTTTTAAGACTCACCTTGCACCAGCTGGACACACACAATAATCCCCTAATGGATGACAAAATCCCAACTCAAAAGACTGGGTCTCTCAATCACCATTTGGAGGAAAACTGCCTAGTAACTTAATAGCTTCAACCTTATTATCCTAGTGAGAAATAAGCTTTTATTGTTAAGCCACTGAAATCTCGAGACATTTGCTAATGCAACTTGCTAACCTAATACAATACTTTTTCACATGTGAAATAAGATGTTTAAATAGAATTAACTCACTAGCTTTAATTTCTTTAATTTTTAACTTATTCATATATTGTTCTTATAAAAAAAGAATAGAATTTGGATGAATTCTTAACAACTCATAAATAAACAACTCTTTATTTTTTCCTTAGTTATCTTTGTATCATGCCTTAAATTTTATAAGATGATAAAAGCATACGAATTTATTCTTTAATATGTATTAGAAAAAATATTGTTTCAATGGAATTTCTATTTTGATTATTTTGTTAATGAGTATTTTTGTCTTAAAAGTTATTTTTTTTTACTGATATACAGTTTTTTACTGATGTAAAGTTATTTTGATACTGGTATACATATACATATGTATTTGTATAGTATTTGGGGCTTGTTGTTTATTATGTAAGTGCTCTATGGGAGATAGTGTATACATATCAATAGATTCTAAGTTTGTTGTTTTTTTTTTTTTACCATAAACAATGCTAAATGAAGGACTTTCAAGATGAGGGACAGTCTGTTCTGTTCTGATAGTAGTATTCTAAAGACAAGAATCATACTCCTAAAAGACATAATTAACCTACTTACCAGGTCACGGTGTAGTTACTAGTATGTTTATAGGGAGATTATTCCTGCTTTCCTGCCTTCTTCCTCCACCTTAGTTCCAGGAAATTCTAGGAAATGTATGAAGAAATGGATCACAGGCCAGCTATTTTAACTTCTCCCACCCTTTTCTGGAACTTCAGTCAATACCATCTTGCTACATGTTACTCAGGTATCTTTTTTATAATTTCTTTGCCACATATTCTACAATATCTCATAAAAAAGAGAAAGCCAACAGATACCCCAATTGACCAAGATTTGAACTTTTCAAAGGGGAATACACATTCTGTCTATAAATTTTGTTACTTGTGATCATGTCTTCTTCACATATTCCTTGATATTATTTTTTTCTGTTTGATCTCTGATTTTCATTTATCATTCAGAGTTATTTGGAAGTTTTTATATGTGTTAATGATGACATTCAAGTTTATATAATTTTATTACCAAGTTCACTTATTGGTTTCCATGGGTTGTATATCAATTGGAGTTTTTTCTTAGTTTTCCGAAATAGTTTCTCACTTTGGGACTCATCATTTACATAAATTTTGTTTTTATTTAATTTTATCAGTAAACCTGCACAGGCTTTGCTATACTTTGTTATGCTGTGCCAGACGTATTGAGGTAATAAATGACACACAGTATCATTCTCTTTATCACCCCATCAGAAAAAAAAAGTGTTTTCCCTGTACCATACATTCCTGATGTCCTTTGTTCTTAATAAGGGTTAATATTTAGTAAATTCTAGATTTTATTTGGTTTGTGAATGTAACCATATCCAGCTATCATAGTACAAGATTTAACAGACACTTTTAGGTGTCAGATGTACCACAGTTAGAGAACAATAAAAAAGACCACATTGTTCAGTAACATACTACCCAGTGGTAGTTGACACAATTTGTTTATTTGTCTTGATTCTCTAGCACACTCAGCCACTGGCTTTTGTTTATTTTATTTTTTTTAATTAAAAATATTTTTTTTACATTTTATTTTTTATACAGCAGGTTCTTATTAGTTGTCTATTTTATACATATTAGTGTATATATGTCAATCCCAATCTCCCAATTCATCCCACCCCCCGCCCCACTTTCCCCCTTGGCATCCATACGTTTGTTCTCTACATCTGTGTCTCTATTACTGCCCTGAAAACTGGTTCATCTGTACCATTTTTCTAGGTTCCACATATATGTGTTAATACATAATACTTATTTTTCTCTTTCTGACTTACTTCACTGTCTATGACAGTCTCTAGATCCATCCACGTCTCTACAAATGACCCAATTTCATTCCTTTTTATGGCTAATATTCCTAATATTCCACTGTGTATATATATATATATATATATGTATATATATGTGTGTGTGTGTGTGTGTGTGTACTGCATCTTCTTTATCCATTCATCTGTAGATGGGCATTTAGGTTGCCCCCATGACCTGGCTCTTGTACATATTGCTGCAGTGAACATTGAGGTGCATGTGTCTTTTTGAATTATGGTTTTCTCTGGGTATATGCCCAGTAGTGGGATTGCTGGGTCATATGGTAATTCTATTTTTAGTTTTTTAAGGAGCCTCCATATTGTTCTCCATAGTGGCTGTATCAATTTACATTCCCACCAACAGTGCAAGAGGGTTCCCTTTTCTATACACACTCTCCAGCATTTGTTGTTTGTAGACTTTCTGATGATGCCCATTCTAACTGGTGTGAGGTGATACCTCATTGTAGTTTTGATTTCTCCAATAATTAGTGATGTTGAGTAGCTTTTCATGTGCTTCTTGGCCAACTGTAAGTCTCCTTTGGAGACTTAGGTCTTCTGCCCATTTTTGGATTGGGTTGTTTGTTTTTCTAATATTGAACTGCATGAGCTGTTTATGTATTTTGGAGATTAATCCTTTGTCGGTTGATTTGTTTGCAAATATTGTCTCCCATTCTGAGGGTTGCTTTTCATCTTGTTTGTAGTTTCCTTTGCTTTGCAAAAGCTTTTAAGTTTCATTAGGTCCCATTTGTTTATTTTTGTTTTTATTTCCATTACTCTAGGAGGTGGGTCAAAAAAGATCTTGCTGTGATTTTTGTCAAAGAGTGTTCTTCCTATATTTTCCTCTAAAAGTTTTATAGTGTCTGGTCTTTCATTTAGGTCTCTAATCCATTTTGAGTTTATTTTTGTGTATGGTGTTAGGGAGTGTTTTAATTTCATTCTTTTACATGTAGCTGTCCAGAGTTCCCAGCACTACTTATTGAACAGACTGTCTTTTCTCCATTGTATATCCTTGCCTCCTTTGTCATAGGTTAGTTGACCATAGGTGCATGGGTTTATCTGTCAGCTTTCTATCCTATTCCATTGATATATATTTCTGTTTTGTGCCAGTACCATATTGCCTTGATTACTGTAGCTTTGTAGTATAGTCTGAAGTCACGGAGTCTGATTCCTCCAGCTCCGTTTTTTTCCCTCAAGACTGCTTCGGGTATTTGGGGTCTTTTGTGTCTCCATACAAATTTTAAGATTTTTTGTTCTAGTTCTGTAAAACGTGCCATTGGTAGTTTGATTAGGGATTGCATTGAATCTGTAGATTGCTTTGGGTACTGTAGTCATTTTCACAATATTGATTCTTCTAATCCAAGAACATGGTATATCTCTCCATCTGTTTGTGTCGTGTTTGATTTCTTTCATCAGTGTCTTATACTTTTCTGAGTACAGGTGTTTTGCCTCCTTAGGTAGGTTTATTCCTAGGTATTTTATTCTTTTTGTTGCAGTGGTGAATGGGATTGTTTCCTTAATTTCTCTTTCTGGTCTTTCGTTGTTAATGTATAAGAATGTAAGAGATTTCTGTGCATTAATTTTGTATCCTGCATATTTACCCAATTCATTGATTAGCACCAGTCGTTTTCTGGTGACATCTTTAGGATTCTCTATGTATAGTATCATGTCATCTGCAAACAGTGGCAGTTTTACTTCTTCTTTTCCAATTTGTATTCCTTTTATTTCTTTTTCTTCTCTGATTGCCATGGTAGGACTTCCAAGTCTATGTTGAATAATAGTGGCGAGAGTGGACATCCTTGTCTTGTTCCTGATCTTAGAGGAAATGCTTTCAATTTTTCACCATTGAGAATGATATTTGCTGTGGGTATGTCATGTATGGTCTTTATGATGTTGAGGTAGGTTCCCTCTATGCCCACTTAGACACTGGCCTTTAATAACAGATTCCATAGTGATTATATATCCAGTAGTCTCCTTGGGAAGGATAAAAACCTATAAAAGCAACCTTTTTTGTGAAGGTGTTACATGACAGTCATTATTCAATGGGCAATTTAATTGGATCTTTGCTGTATCTCCAGTTGTACCACTCTCCTGGAATTGAGTTTCATCAAATATCCTTATTTGGGTTAACAATAATGATGATTATTTGAATATTTGTTTTGATTCCATTGACTTTATTGTTTTCTTGTTTTTAATTTTATTTATGTCTGCTCTCATTTTTATTATTACTGTTTTTTCTACTTTCTTTTGACTTAAATTGCTCTTCTATTTCTAGTTTCTTAAAGTGAAACTTAGGTTATTAATTTTGAATTATTATTCTTTTATATGTATTTGATATTATAGATTACCCTCTATAAACTGCTTCTACTATCTTCCAGACATTTTGGAAAGTTTTGTTTTAGTTTTCATGTAGTTCAATATATTTAAAAATTTCTCTTGCAACTTCTTTGACTCATGTTTTGTTATTTAGACTTGTGTTGTCTCCAAATACTTGGGTATTTTCTAGCTATCTTTCTGGTATTAATTTTTAATTTAGTTGCATTGTGGTCTGCAAACATATTTTATATGATTCCTATTCCTGTAATTTGTAAAGGTTTATCTTACAGCCCACAATGTGGTTTACCTTGATGAATGTTCCATGTGAGTGTCAGGAGAATGTGCATTCTTCTTTCATTGGAAGCATTTTATATATACACTATATAAAATACATACATATATGTTAGATGAAGTCAACTGATATGTTTTTATGTCCTTTTGGTGAATTAACTGCTTTGTCGTTATGCAGAGCCCCTCTCTATCCATGATAATTGTATTAGCCCTGTTGCCTTAATTAAAGGCAGAAACAGTGTGAACTCATGTTTATTTTAATATATATTCAGATCAACTGGTGAAGAATATAGATATATACACATGGCTTAGTCAACACACAGTTTCCTTGTGCAAGTTGTTAACATGTCTTGGAAGCAGTGACAACCCAGTAGCAACAAGCACACCTAGTACCCAGATCTTGGTTTCCAATACCATTTTCTATTAAAGGAATCAGAGATCCTTGGAGAAACGGTTGATTTTAGCGCTAAGGAAAGAATTATACAAACAATCCTGGAGCATCTTACAGTTTGAATATGTAAAGGAGCTTAACAACAGTAATGCAAAAGGCATACCAAAGTTGACACTAAAGCCAACCTGAGCATATAATGATGAAAGCGGGCACAATTTGAGCAGCAAAATGAATAACAGCGTGTTGGATTTTAACCTGAAGAGTAAAATAAATATCCATGAGTTCATAATGAGAGATAGTAATGATTGGAAAAAACAAATGAGGGAGAAGAGACGAATGTTTCATGAAAAATTCCAAATAACCTATGTATATATGTTTACTCTTCCAGAATGCTTCTTCCTCCAGAATGGTCCACTTCCCTCAAATATATGCTGGACTTTATGACTTGCTTTCAAAGAATAGGTAGACTCTAACAAACTTTTTCTTTTAGGAGCAGAGAGTAAATGATTTAAGCTTGGCAGTCCATAGGTCTCTGTAGGTATGTGAAAGTATGTGAAAGCAGTCATATTATATAATGCATACATGAATAGACGTGATAATGTTCTAATAAAACTTTATTTTCGAGAATGGATAAAAGGCCTGATTTGGTCAGTGGGCCATTGTTCTACAACCATAGTACTAGAACATGAAAAAGGAAAAAAAAAAAACTTTATAGTGGAGAAGCCTGTCAAACGCTACTTTAACCAAGTGATGAAGGTTAACACCAATGGTGATAAGGATGTAGATATTACACACCCCTAAAAGGGTGCACTGAGAAGGGCACTTCACCTTTGTGGTGTTCATCCCCAAAACACATAATGTCAGTTAATAATGATAAAAATCAGACAAGTCCATACTGAGGCACATTTTATAAAATACCTGACTTTTACTATTCAAAACTGTCAATGTCACACATAACAAAAACCCAGAAACACACCTCTTAAAGTTCCCTGTCAAAATAGCTCTTTATATGCCACCTTGAATAAAATCATATCTAATTATCAGGATTGTCATTTATAATGAAAAGTGTTTGAATCACCATGGGATCTTAAAAAGATTTTAAAAAGATAAAATAGAGTCTATTTTCCCCCACTTGGAGTGGGGGAGACCCAAGGCCTTTTGCAGTCTTATGGGCCAAACAGCCTCAGGTTTGTGTGCAAAGCTTTTTGTGATTACATTGTGTGTCTTCTACGTGGTCCAAAGTTGAAACTTGAAGATAGCATAATGCTATGATCTAAATGCTGTGTCCCTTAAAAATCCCTATGTTGAGACCTGACTCCCAAGATGAGGGTATTAGAAGGTCGAGTCTCTAAGCGGTAATTAGGCAATGAGGATGGAGCACTCATGAATGGGATTAGTGACCTTATAAAAGTTGACCTATTTTTAGTTTTCTGAGGAAGCTCCACACTGTTTTCCATAGTGGCTGTACCAACTTACATTCCTACCAACAGTGTAGGAGGGTTCCCTTTTCTCCACACCCTCTCCAGTATTTGTTATTTGTAGACTTTTTAATGATGGCCATTCTGACCAGTGTGAGGGAAACAGATTCATAGACATAGAGAATAGACTTGTGGTTGCCACGGGGGAGTGAGGAGGGAGAGGGATGGACTGGGAGTTTGGGGTTGGTAGATGCAAACTATTACATTTAGAATGGATAAACAAAAAGGTCCTCATGTCTAGCACAGGGAATATTCAATATCTTGTGATAAACCGTAATGGAAAAGAATATTTGAAAAAGAATATATACATGTGTATAACTGAGTCACTTTTCTGTACTGCAGAGATTGGCACAGCACTGTAAATCAACTATGCTTCAATTTAAAAAAAAGACTGCCCTAGAAAACTCCCTTGCCCCTTCCACCATGTGAGGACCCAGCAGATCATCACCAGCTGTGAACCAGGAAGTGGGCTCTCACCAGACATGAAATCTGCCTGCACCTCGATCTTGGACTTGCAGTGGGATTTGGACTTGATGATCTTCAAAAGTAAGTTTATGTACTACAATGCTGATATAATAATTCCTTAAAGGAAGAACCACAGGATTTAAGAACTTAGTCTCCCATAGCACCATGAAAGAGTGGCTCACATACCAGCTAAATTCAAGGTCAGACCCAGTCTGTGAAATATTTGCCAACTACATGGGCAGGAGTAACTAGGAATATCCCTTGGACTGTGAGACATAAATTATTATTTATTACTGATGGTGTCACTAAACAAGAACCCCAGAGACAGGTGAGACTGTTTGGGTTTGGGCAAAACCACATTGCTCACTTAGGGATACTGCTGGCCTCTATTCACAAAGTCACCAGAAAGATATCAATTTGAATGGGGCTTTGAGCAGAAACAGGCATTAAATTCTTCATAAAGGTTTGTGTCCAAGAATTCCCATTGGGATCTTATGACCTGACTTTTCAGATGATTTTAAGAGTGTCTTCGACTAAAAAGCATAGCACGAGACTTTGGCAGAAGTTGAATAATGCTACTCAGCAGAGACCATTGGGATTTTAGATTCAAAAGCTGCCTGATGCAGCCATTCATTATAGTCCTTTGAAAGATACTTGCTAGCTTTTTACTGAATATTTGTAGAAAATGCCCCCACCATGGATGTACATAAAATAATCCTGAGACAGGTAATACCTAGAGTGTTTTGGGTGATGTAAGGGAAACATTCAAGTACAAAAGAAACTGATCAGCAGACCTCATTGATAAAATGGAGATGTCATATTCAAGATCATGAAAGAGAAGGTCAGGGGGTGGTATTTGCCACATACATAAACAGATTGCCTGAAGTGTTATGACAGAGCCCTCTGTGGGTCTTCCTGCTCATTGCTCTGTTTCTGAATCCTGTGATCATCTCCCAGCCACGACAAAACAAGCTGCTTGATTCTCTGTTGGGAGCTCCCAGATGGAGCTTTGCCTTGCTTTCTTGAAACTGGCTTTGATATATCCTACAGTTCATCAAACTCTGGTAAAAGAAAGCAAGTCAAATTTGCACAGTGGGTGGAACTGTGGCCTACTTATTTAGAGATGGAGGAGGTATTATTTTGTAGCCCTAATAAGCAGAGTGGCTGAGGAGTGGTATGGTGGCCCTATAAGCACTATTGACTCTCCTTTGATGCTTCTGAGGAGCCACACCCAGATTGAGTCATGCCTGAGGCTAGAACAGCCCCAAGTAACTGTTATATGGAGTACACAGTAGCTTTTTGTGCATGTGGTCTACTCAAGATATGGTTTTGTGTGCACATGAATACTCAAAGTGTACTCGAGCCAGGGTTATACAACGTCAACAGTACATGTAGGGGATTAACCCAGGTGCCATTGTGCCAACATTTTAGACCTGTTCTCAGATTACTATATCAAACAAAACTTACATTCTGGATACAAATTATCAAATTAAATAGACTTGCTTACTCATTAGGGCCACTCCCTGGTGTGGAAGTAATTTTTATATTAAGCAAACAAATATTTATGCAGTGCCTATTATATGCCTGGCCTTGTACAAGAAGTTGGAGTGATAAAGCCCTTGCAGCAGAAGCACAGGAAGAAGTTTTTCCTGCGTCCTCATGGTGATCACCAAGCTCTAGCTTGATCATTAGATATTTTCTAAGATATTGGCCACAGTCGGCAGTAAGCTTGGGAGATAAATAAAATACAAGAGGACTGAATGTGTCACCCAAGTTGATACTTTATTACAACTGTCAACCTTGCCTGAAGAGAGCTGCAACCTCGCCCAGGAGGAACTATTGGATATTTTGATCATTCTAAAATTTAATGTGGTTACAGAGTGATTTACAGCTAAAGTGGGAATGTTCTCTTTTTTTCTCTGGGGATGCCTGGATATCTGATTTTTCACTCTTGGCCGAGATGAATGCAGAGGCCCTTATGATATGTTGATCCCCAGCGCTAGCTTCTTTACTGTTGATTTGCATCTGGGCTAGTGGGTTTGAGAACCCTGTCTGTTACTTAAAAGGCCACTGAGAGCTTTTTCTGGCTGTTCTCTTCAAGTCAAGATTCCCGCCACAGATCTAAGTAGCTCAAGCCAGAGACTCAGTGTGGTTCAGGAACGCAAAATATGGACCTATGTGGAGCTTGTGCTGTGGGATGTCTCTCAAACCTCTGATTATTGCTTGTTCTCTCTCTCTTTCACTTCACTGTATCCTTCACCTTTAAATGAAAAGACTTATATGAATGTACTCTGTGGAGTCTGGTGAGGGCTTTCAAATATCCAAACTTGGAAAACAATACAAATTTCCCTATAGGTTAGTGCTAGAAGCTCAAGTTATCAGGGTGAATTTATAGGAAGGATGCTACTGGATAGTGTGACCTCATTCTTATTTTCTAACGACATGGACACCATGGCTAAAAAGGTTAATTTAACATGGCTATCTTGTGGTAGAGATAAAACAAGTAAATTACCAATACAGTCTCTCCCTATCCTAAAGGGGATATTATGTAATGATACTTGGAAATTGATGTCACTAAAAACTTGTGCATCATACCTGGGGTACAAAACCAAACCCCATTTGGTTTATGTCCATAAACCAAATGGGGTACAGAATTTTATGAATAATGTCCTCTACTTACATCCCCTGTCACTGAAGATGAGTGGTAAGTAAAGAGATTTCTGTTGGGAAGTAATGTAAATGATACTATAAGTTAAATAGTATATGGTGTGTTAAAAATTACCTTACTTGATGGGGTTAAACATATGTAGCTAGTGATTCCCAGCATTAGAAAAGATTTCAGAGGGCCAGTTTGAAGCCCCCAACTGATTTGACAGCTAGGGAAAATAATAGGGCAAGGGCAGGCCAAAAACACATGAAATAGGTCTTAGAAAATCTAAACACATAATTACATCTCTTCATCAATATATGTATGAAAGTTCAAATAGCTATTGATGTTGGAATAAAAGAATAATTCAGTGGTTAAGAGAACATCAAAAGTTCTGTGACAGATGGATATGGTTGCAATGAATACATTATGTAGAGCTAATTACCATTCTCTATTGGATGGCTCAAGTCCAAGCCATCAACAGGGGCTTAGTAGGTTATTATTTAATATGAAATATCATAGAATATCTTGTAAGATAAGATGAAATGATACCTTTTCATAACTTGTGTGAAAAGATACCTGAGAAATATGTGGCGAGGAAAACTTGATTGAGGTCAGCTGTGGGGAAGGGCCTGTGACTCACCCCTCCACTGCTGGGAGATGCTGGAGGGAATGAACGACCTGAATGAAAACCATCCTTGTTAACATTTCAACAACCCTAACAAGATCACTTTTTAAACATGTTACCGGTATTTAATAGTGGAAAATTCCAGGAGCCCCTATCTACAAATTATATGTAGCATGATATATCTGGTCTCTCTTGATTGCTTATTAAAAACAAAAACAAGAACAAACCTGGACTTCCTGGGTTTTATGTAGCAGGGCTGAACTGGATGATGAGGGGTAGGCACATAAGCTATATAATTAGTGAGGTCTCAAATGGAGTCAAATTAAATGGCTTCATTCATGTCAGTGTTTTCTCATACATTGCTCAAATCTCTCCTGTTAATTTGAAACAAAAAAGAGATCCAATACAGCAGAAATATAAATTTTGGGAAATTGCGTTTGGCAGTTTCTTGATCCTTAAGGAAAATAATGTTTCATATGTTTCTGGGGCTTGCCTTATCATCTGAATCTTTCATAAACATTGGTGCTGGGTAAGATTTATGATTTATACTGAGTTTGCTTGATAATTCAACCATTTGAGTTAACACAAAACTGATACCATAAGACATATACCTTAACAGTCTAACTCAAGGAAAAACTTAAAACTATATAAATATATACAACTCAATTGGAAGCATAATATTGGGAAAATGAATTAGTAGCTTAAAATATACCCACCAGCATATATACAAATTCACCAAAAAAATGTTAGTTTCTTTTACATCCATATTTTAAGAAAATTTCATGGAAGCATAACACATATCTCAAAAAATCTAAAAAATTGAAAATAAGAATCGTTCTCAGGACTTCTCTGGTGGCTCAGTGGTTAAGAATCCGCCTGCCAATGCAGGGGACATGGATTCGAACCCTGGTCCGGGAAGATCCCACATGCTGTGGAGCAACTAAGCCTGTGCGTCACAACTACTGGGCCCGCATGCCAGAACTACTGAAGCCCATGCACCTAGAGCCTGTGCTCCACAACAAGAGAAACCACTGCAATGCCCGTGCACCACAATGAGAAGCCCGCACACTACAAGAAGTAGACCCTGTTCTCTACAACTAGAGAAAAGCCCACACACAGCAACAAAGACACAATGCAGCCAAAAATAAATAAATACATTTATTTTTAAAAAGTTCTCAAATAAGCACAATAAAAATTATAAAATAATTTCAATTAATATAAAATTAAAACCCTTCAAACATTAGCAAACTCAATCACACACACATATATCATGCATCATTGGCCAATAAAGTTCTAATAATGAAATAAGTTGTTTTCACATTAGAAAATATACTAATGCAAGATAGCATGTTAATAAGTTAAAAGAGAAAGTTACACGATCAAATTAATAAATACATCACAGGTCTTAAAGGCCTTTAATACATTAAGCATTCATTTTATGAAAATAAATCTTAGAAAATTAGGGATGGAAATTCATCTATAAATATAAAACAGGGGCTTCCCTGGTGGCGCAGTGGTTGAGAATCTGCCTGCCGATGCAGGGGACACGGATTCATGCCCCGGTCCAGGAAGATCCCACATGCCGCGGAGCAGCTGGGCCCGTGAGCCATGGCCACTGAGCCTGCGTGTCCAGAGCCTGTGCTCCGCAACGGGGGAGGCCACAAAGTGAGAGGCCCGCGTACCACAAAAAAAAAAATTAAAAAAATAAAATAAAACAAATGAAAAAATTAAAGAAAAGAGAGGGGGGAGAAAAAAGACACAGCCAACAAATAGTTGTAAAGGATTGAAAGTTTACCTGTAAGATTGGGAATGAGTCAAAGATATCCATAGTTGCCACTTCTCTTTAAATTATACAGTTTTTCTAATTAGTAAAGTAAGAAAAAATTAAAAGTTATATGGTTAGGAAATAAAGAAACAAGACTGCTATGATCTATAGATAATAGGACTGTGTATGATGGAAATTCAAAATAATCTACTGAATAACTATTAGCATTCTAAAAAGTGAACATTTTACCAAGTTTGAAACCACTTATATAGCATGTAAATATCAACTTTCTTAGAATAAATTTAGGAGAATAGTGCAAAACTTGATAGACATAAACCTACTAAACATTTATCAATAAAATAATTATAAATTATATGCATAATTTATAGATATTTAATCTGTATAAATATCTATAAATTATAATTATTTCATGAGTGTAATATAGTTAAAAATTACATTACATTTTGGAAAAAAAAAGTCCAATGCCCAAACCTTGCCGCAGCAATTCCACGGTTGGTTCTGTTCTAGAGGAGCCATTGTACATATGAAAAAGTTGCAATTAAACTCATTGTGTAAAGGACTAAGTGTAGAAATAAAACATGATAGAAAAGCTATTTTTCAGTAATATAATGAGCCCATAAATGATGTATAAGATGAAATATTGTACAACAGAGAAAGTAAATATTCTAGGTGTGCACATTCATGTATGGATAAATCCTGGAAATATAACTTTATAAAGGTCATTGCAGAACATGATGCTACATTTGATGCAAATTATTTAATGTATAAAGACATACTAAATGGTAGTATATTTTTGTATAGATTAAAACATATAATGCCATTATAAATATCCATAGGATTGCTGTACACTAATTTCAAATAATTATTGTCTCGGGAGGTGAGGGAAAATTAGAAGCAGGGTTTTAGTTATATTTGTATTATTTAAATTACTTTAATTACTTAAAGATAATAGGAGAAAGAAATAAAGCAAGTATGTTCAAATCATTTTAGTGAAGACTGTATTTTGCATGTCATATTTTGATTTTTCATTTTTTCAAGTAGTTTATAATAAAAAGAAAAAAATTCTTTCTGATTAGAAATTAAAAACATCTTAAATTTGTTTTTATGGAGAAATAGGTTGAAAAATACTGATATATTTCTTAGCCTTTGATTGGGAATTTTCTTTACTGGAATTTTATGGTATTTTTCACTCCTTTTGAAAGTTAGGCTTTATTATTTTAGCTCAGAATAACTTAAAAATCCTCAAGATGGAAGTGACCAAAAATCATCATATATGTATAATGTATATTTCTATTTTATGATGGATAGAGCCAAAGATAATGAATCCCTCATTGTTTTCTCTGAGCTCTGTGATGGAACAATGAGAACTGAGTGATTGAAGCCAAATATTTAAAGAAATGATTGCATTTTTTTTTTCTTAAGGTCCCTTGCTATAAACATTTTGTCATTGAGCCATGTGGATGGGCTAGAATGAATCTAAGGGGGAAAAAAAATGGCCACAAATTCTTTATGTTAGCTTGTACTATATTTTTGACAAACTTATTTTTTATATATTAAATAAGTATTACCTTTTCAGAGCAGAAGCATATGGCAAAGAAAGTAGATATTGCTGAATTATCAAACAGCCCCATTAGCCCGAATTTTTTTCTTCTCATTGCTGAGATTTCTTTCAGCTCTTCAAGTTCCTGCCCTTCCTGGAACTTTGTTGTGTCCTTCATCCTTTCATACTCTTTGCTATTCCAATAGAGTTTCCATTAGAGTTTCCATTATATGCTTACTTAATTATAGCTTCTGTTCTTTGTGACTCCTTTCTGGGTTTCTCTAACCAAAAGAATCTGTCTACTGATAAATTCTGTGTGATTACAGTAGCATCTAGCACGTACTTAGTTCCCCAAAAACATTTGTTGAATGGAAGGGTTGAATAAATCTAAGTAGTATACCATCAGCATAATGAATACATTAATGAATGAGTGTAGTTATCAACAATGGACATTCATGTACCCACCAAATAAATACTTTCTGGAAGTAAATAGCTGCCATCATAGACAAACTTACATGAAATGAAGAATGCAAGCACTGGAGATTGATTAATCTGGCTACTTCAGGGAGCAATGATAATTTGAAGTGTGGGAATAAAACTCTAATTTCAAAGTTAATCAAAATATAGAATGATATGCAGGATCTTTCTTGGTCTCCAGAAGACAGTGATTTGCTCTTTGTAGCTGAGTGCTGAAAACTAAGCTCAGAAATTTAATATGTGTGATACTGAATTTTAACATTAGTTGAATGCATGGCTTTGCCATGTCTTTTATGTGTCAGTAAATATATTGATTAGAAAAAATGTGTCCAGCAGTTAGAATAAGCACATCTGGAAAAATTGAAGACACTGGAAAATATCTGACTGAAATGTTCAATATTTTTATTTATCTATTTGGTTTTTTCAATATCTTTAAAGCATTTTCCTCTGTGCCTCAGTTTCCTAAGATTTTCCTTTACTGTTACTGATTACCAATCAGAATGCAAACTCAACCTAGCCAGGTGGTATAATGTGAAACTAACATAAGGAAGGGAGGGATTATACTCAAATAGAATGTAAAGATTTACTAATTTATTTAAATGGAAATTCAGTGAATAGTTGTGGGGATGGATTTTAAGGTACTTGGCCAAAGAGAATGGAATGTAAATTTAGCTTGAACTGAACATGTATAAATCTGGACAAAATTCTGGCCCTTGATAATTATAATGAGAGGCCAGAATGCCCATGGTACAATAGAGAGAAGAAAGGTGGCCTTTCAGTAATGCCTTCTATTTACTCACTCCGTCATATGTGTTTCCACAGAGTCCTAAAGATATACTCTCACTCATGCCAGGAAATACTAGGATTTTATAACAACAACAACAACAATCACTTGTATATGACTTTTCTACATTTGGAGTGGTAGTTGGAAAATCTGCAAATGAAGTGATTTTCTTGATATCAACAAGGATAAGGGAAGCTCAAATCATGAAACTGAATCATCAGATATAAAGAATAGGAATGTTTATCAAAATAAACATCCAAGTAGCATAAAAGTTTAATGTAATAGTCTAATTCAGTGCTTCTCATTTGCTTAATAGGCAACTGAATTACCTGCATATAATGTTAAAATGCAGATTCAGATTGAGTAGGTTGGGGGTGCGGTCTGAAATTCCGAATTTCTATGAGCTCTCACGTGCTGATCATCTGCTTATCCACGGGACAAAAGGTTTTAGTATCAGGGGTCTTGCCCAAAGAGATCTCTCCCTGAAGTTAATGTATCATAAGGGAAAAAATGATAATACACCAAAGCTCTGCTTTATTTATATAATAAAAACTTTAAAAAAACCCCTATCATTTAGTGAACCATATCTGCTATCCTTCTCCGTGCCTGTGTTAACATGCACAGTTTCGTATTCAGTGACCCTGACCTCATCCAATTTCCAGAACTAATTAGCTTATAGAGAGGTAGCATCTTGAATGAAAGAAAGGCAGATTCCCTGTTATAATCCCCCAAATTCATAACATACATTCTTCAAGTCTCCTTTAATTGTACCCATGGTCATTTACTATGTAAAGGGAAATCTCCAATTTTTCAGAGATGACTAGATGCTTGTTTATGTGAAGTTTAATCTCTAAGGATCCAGAAACGTCACAGTCCAGTATTCAGTTTAGGCATCAGGAATGTAGGTGATTAATGTGTTTTTATCTGAATTGACTTCACAGTAGCTCCACTGGGTCCTAGAACTCATCATGCCGTTATTTCCATAATTCCTGACTCTAAGATTAACTGTCCTCAGCAACTGGGATGATTCCTACAATACATTTCTAAGCTATGAAACAGGAACTATCATTGTAGGAAGATCCAACTGCAGGTCATTGCACCTCCTCCTTCTTTGCCAAATAGTGCATCAAAAGCAAGGCTGAATCCCTGGGAAAATGGCAGAGAGCAGAGCCACCATCAAAGATAGGAAATCATGGTCTCAACTGATATTTAAAAAAATATATGTAAGGGTCTTAAATGACATAGTATTGTTGTAAATCTAACCGGGTGGTGAATTTAATTGAAGCTGCTGTTCTAGATGTGATATGCTAGAACAAATTAATAGAAGCTTGGCACTTAGGTGCAGCTTTCAGTATTATGAATATCAATGTGATTACATACATAGATATATAAAATCAAGTAGCTTTCACTAAGTTAAAACAGTACTGTGACTTTACCATTTTCTCTCAAAGGTAGTCCAACTTCAGTTATGCTGGTACCAAAACCCTGAATAGCATAAAGTATCAAAGACCCTAAATGTCTTGTTAAGATCCATGTATAACTGATGGCAATAGATATATTCCACCAAAATACAGAGTTTGTCACACCAGTGAGGGATCTGGGAGTCCAAACATCTAAGGATAAAATGTTGCTTACGGACTGGAGAAAAAGCTGCTTTACTTTTAGCACTTTACCACTAGGAATGAGAAATAGTCCCTGGTGAGCCACACAGCTATTCTTCTTTCCACCATTGTTTATTACTTTATAGCTATTCCCTGTAACCAGTTGATGCACACACACAGCACACACACGTGCATGCACACACACACAAACACACACTGGAAAGTCTGAATCTGATATACAAGAGGCCACAAATAATATGCAGATACCAAAGGGAAACAGATCATCATGATATTAACACTCAGTATTGGCACAGAAAGACCATAGAGAAAGAAACCCCCCCACCTTCCCTGATGTCAGTACTGTAGGCGATGAATCTAATTTTCAGATTCACCCAGAAAGAGAAATAGGTTGACGTTAGCACCTCTACTGATTCTTTTTTTAAAAAATAAATTTGTTTATTTTATTTATTTATTTTTGGCTGTGTTGGGTCTTCATTGCTGCACGCGGGCTTTCTCTAGTCGCGGTGCGTGGGGGCTACTCTTTGTTGCGGTGCGTGGGCTTCTCATTGTGGTGGCTTCTCATTGTGGTGGCTTCTCTTGTTGCAGAGCACGGGCTTTGGGTATGTAGGCTTCAGTAGTTGTGGCTTGCGGGCTCTAGAGCACAGGCTCAGTAGTTGTGGCGCATGGGCTTAGTTGCTCCACGGTATGTGGGAATCTCCCTGGAACAGGGCTTGAACCCTTGTCCCCTGCATTGGCAGGTGGATTCTTAACCACTGCGCCACCAGGGAAGTGCCACCTCTGCTGATTCTTGATCAGTTCCAATACTCTGGCTAGGTAGGCAAGGGTTATTAAAAAGCAAAATTGGAAGATGCTTAAATAGGAGATTTGGGGAAGCTTCTGTTGACGAACCTCTCTAATTATCCCCAATCCAGAGGATATTGTTTCTTACGTGAGTGTCACAGAAGTCTTCTATGGACAAAAGTCTTCTTAATAACCAGAATGCCATAATGATCAATTCTGTAGATATCAAGCATCCAGCCTCCAAGGGTGTCCAATGATTATTTTTTGGGCTCATGAACAAAGCCCTCAATGTGTCAAGGGTAGAAACTATGCATGAATTCAATAATGTGAAGCTTTCTTTATGAATCTAAGCTGATACCATTGCTGCTGACTGTTCAATTTGCTTGTGAAGGCATCTCTGTCTTAACACCCAATATGATACCTCACCAGGAAGAGACTAGCCATTTATCCATTAGCATAATATTTATAATGAACTCTTATTTAGGCAGAACACTTACATTTGCAACTCACAATTACATATGCACAAAATAGAAATTTATCACCTGATATTGAAAATGCCATGGATAAACCTAATTTCAGGTATATCTGATTCCAGCTGCTCTTGCTATGTCATCACATATTTGTATATTTTCATATAATAGTTCTTTGTTGATTTCATTCTCGGGCCTCTCCTCTTCAGGTAGCCCTAAAAATAGTCAGTGACAGCTTAACATAGTACCTAAAGTTGAAGATCACTGAGAAGTTCTGAGATTCTTTTTGCTGTGGCGTTGATTTCTCTGGCTGGATTTCCCTGCTTGTGTTATGTCTCTCTACCCCTGAGTAAAACTCTATCCAGGGAAATGTGATTCCTTGATGGGAATGCCCAAGAGGCTTCATCATTGTGACAGTGACATGTGAAGGTAACTAATCGGTAGTTCTGATTAAACCACTGTAGCTGGGGAGGGGCAGTTCTAAAATGAAAAAATGACGAGAAAAAAAGAAAGCATGAAACAGATACACATTAGAAATAGAGGAAGCAATGATTTCTCCATACTGTACAGAAACTTACTTTTTTATTTTGATTTGCATTCTCAACCCACTCTTCCTCAAAACATTATTTCAAGCTTACCACATGTCTTAGATTATGTCCTCATAGCTTATATAACAATGCTTTTGAGTTAGAAACCCAGTTAAGTGAAAATAATTGAAATACATCAAAGAAGAAGACATAGATATCTTCCATGACTATTATGATATGATTTTCCAAGGATGCATAAAATTCAAATAAGTAGAAAAGTAGAAAGCATGAGAGTCCAAGACAAAAGAATTTTATTATGAAAGAACTTGATTAAGTTAGAGAATAGAAAACAGGCTGGAATTAATTGAGCCTACTCATTAGTCTTAACAAACACATTCATATTTCAAAATATTTCTAAATTGATGTCTAAAAATTCATTTATTCAGCTTCATTTCATGAATTCTAAATTTACTTTTCAATTACAATCTAAGTTGCTCTGTAATATGGTATATTCACTGTATTTTGCATGTAGGGCATGACTACAAATTAATTTGAATATATACATGTATATATGTTACATATGTACATATATATATAACTATCTAACCATGAGATAAACATTTAACTGAACACAGTTGTGTCAGTTGTGTAGAAGTTCAACCTGAAAGTTGTAGGTTTATCGGAAAATTATTAGTATAAATTATTGATACTATAATCAAATGTTCTTCCTTTATTCTTTATTTTTTATAAAAGCAAACCTTCATTGCTTTTAGCTGCATATTTTCTGTATTATTGTTGAATAATTATATGCTACATTTTATGTTTTCAGTATATCTGGTGAGACTATGAAAGATTTTTATACATGTTTCTCAACTTTATGTGTTTGAGATCTTATTCTTCTTTATGCATTATATTGTTGTGAATCTTAATTAATAAAATGAAGTCTCTATTTTATAGGAACTATTTGTAAAAAAGTAAATTGTTCTTAAAAGGCCATTTTTTCTTTCCTTTTTTTTTAAAAAAAATCAGGGCTGTGTGATATTTTTGTCTTTCAGGGAGAGGAGGCTCTTTATATTTTTGATGAAATTAGAAATTAAATTTTTCCACATCAATATGAGGTTCTATTGAAAGCTCTGTTAAAGGCTAATTAATTGCCTGTTTATCTAACAATTTTAATCTATGGCAACTGCAGTCATTATAGGAAATTTGATATTTTTTTTCGACACTAAGAAACAAAGGTGATAAGGAAGCATCTGTAAGTATTATACGATTTTTTAAGTCCTTCACTTATTTAGTGAATTATTTGAGTGTCTATTTTTAACTTTATAGTTTAGAACCTACTATTAGCAATTGTGAACTGAATTGGGTCAATACTTGACGAAATAAAAACTCCTTGATGTTTCTATACTATTCCTTAGAAGAGTACCTAAATCAAAGTAGGCACTCAGTAAACACCCATTGGAAGCTGATGAAGAGAGAGCTGACAGCTCTCTCTTCATCTGTACTGTTTAAATCCCTAGTGAACCCCAGCTCTCATGTGCAACTCTCAGTATATCTTAAATGAAGCACCCACTTTAAAAAAAAAAATAATCTCAGCTTTGGTTTGTTTGTTTATTTATTTATTTATGGCTGTGTTAGATCTTTGTTGCTGCATGTGGGCTTTCTCTAGTTGCGGCGAGCAGGGGCCACTCTTCGTTGTGGCATGCAGGCTTCTCATTGCAGTGGCTTCTCTTGTTGTGGAGCACGGGCTCTAGGTGTGCAGGCTTCAGTAGTTGTGGCTCATGGGCTCTAGAGTGCAGGCTTAGTAGTTGTGGTGCATGGGCTTAGTTGCTCCACGGCATGTGGGATCTTCCCTGACCAGGGCTCAAACCCCTGTCCCCTGCATTGGCAGGCGGATTCTTAACCACTGTGCCACCAGGGAAGCCCAGCCCCCACTTTTTGATTGGGTTGTTTGTTGTTTTGATATTGAGCTACATGAGCTGTTTGTATATTTTGGAGATTAATTGGCTGAAGACCTAAACAGACATTTCTCTAAAGAAGATATACAGATGGTCAACAAACACATGAAAAGATGCTCAACCTCACTAATTATTAGAGAAATGCAGACCAAAACTACAATGAGGTATCACCTCACACTGGTCAGAATGGCCATCAGCAAAAAAATCTACAAATAATAAATGCTGGAGAGGATTTAGTATCCTCTCCAGGATAATAATTTATTATTAATAATTAATAATTTAATAATAATAATTTATTAAATAATAAATTATTAATAATTATTTATAATTTATAATAATAAATTATTAAATAACATTATTTAATAATAATAATTTATTATTTCTCCAGGAGAAAAGGGAACCCTCTTATACTGTTGGTGGGAATGTAAATTGATACCGCCACTATGGAGAATAGTATGGAGGTTCCTTAAAAAACTAAAAATAAAATAACATATGACCCAGCAATCCCAATGCTGGGCATATACTCTGAGAAAACCATAATTCAAAAAGACACATGCACCCCATTGTTCACTGCAGCGCTATGTACAATAGCCAGGACATGGGAGCAACCTAAGTGTCCATTGATGGATGAATGGATAAAGAAGATGTGGTACATATATACAATGGAATATTACTCAGCCATTAAAGGAATGAAATTGGGTCATTTGTAGAGATGTGAATGGACCTAGAGACTGTCATACAAAGTGAAGTAAGTCAGAAAGAGAAAAACAAGTATCGTATGTTAACGCATATATGTGGAATGTAGAAAAATAGGTTCACCTGTAGGTGAACCTATTTGCAAAGCAGAAATAGAGACACAGACATAGAGAACAAATGTATGGACACCAAGCGGGGAACAGGGTGGTGCTGGGATGAATTGGGAGATTGGGATTGACATATATACACTACTATGTATGAAATAAATAACTAATGAGGACCTGCTGTATAGCACAGGTAACTCTGCTCAGTGCTCTGTGGGAAGGAAAATCCAAATGGGAAGGAAATCCCAAAAAGAGGGATATATTTATACATATAGTTGATTCACTTCACTGTACAGCAGAAACTAATGCAACATTTAAAGCAAGTATACACCAATTTAAAAAAAAAGAAGGGGCTTCCCTGGTGGCTCAGTGGTTGAGAGTCTTCCTGCCGATGCAGGGGACATGGGTTCGTGCCCCGGTTCGGGAAGATCCCACATGCCGCGGAGTGGCTGAGCCCGTGAGCCATGGCCGCTGAGGCTGCGTGTATGGAGCCTGTACTTCGCAACGGGAGAGGCCCGCGTACCGCAAAAGAAAAAAAAAAAAAAAAAGGTAAAAAAAAAGAAGCCCCAAGAGAAATGATTGATGAATCAGTGTTGTGTGCCAAACTTCGCCGTCTTGATTAATACAGAGAGAAGATGAAAATTACCTACCTGCTGGCAGCATCTTCTCAGATGATTCTCTGTTACTAATTGTTCTTGCTTTGAAGGACTGTGGCTTCTCCTGCTTTGTCATTTGCTTGCCAGAGTACATCATCATTTCTTTACTTGGCTTATAGTTTAAAAAATAACTATCCCTTACTTCCCTTTGTAAGGGAAGAGGAAGGTGATACTCTTATTGGCTTATTTCCCTTTAAGACCTAGTTGAATGAATGAGTTGTTCATTTGATTGATTCAACCACTTTGTTCTACTTAGTTAAATTAAACCATTCACCTAATTTAGCAAAGTTGTGTTCCTTAGTACAGTATTAGCTTTAAATCATAATAAACTCTGAACCCTAACAGATCAGTGTGATTGTTGTTCTTGGTTTTTTTTTTTTCTTGGCTGCATTGGGGTCTTCGTTGCTGTGCTCAAGCTTTCTCTAGTTGTGGTGAGCAGGGGCTACTCTTTGTTGTGGTGCATGGGCTTCTCATTGTGGTGGCTTCTCTTGTTGCGGAGCACAGGCTCTAGGTGCGCGGACTTCAGTAGTTGTGGTACACAGGCTCAGTACTTGTGGCACGCGGGCTCTAGAGCTCCGGCTCAGTGGTTGTGGTTCATGGGCTTAGTTGCTCCGCGGCACGTGGGATCTTCCCAGACGGGGGCTTGAACCCTTGTCCCCTGCATTGGCAGGCGGATTCTTAACCACTCCACCACCAGAGAAGCCCCCAGATCAGTGTGATTCTGATAGTGTATTGATTACAAGTATGGGCACTGTGGCAGGCAGAATTATGGCTCCACAGAGATATCCATGTCCTAATTCCCAGAACCTGTGAATACATTAGGTTACATGGCCAAGGGGAATTTACAGTTGCAGACGGAATTAAGGTTGCTAATAAACTGGTTTTAAAATACGGAGGTTAGCCTGGATTATTCAGGTGGGCCCAATGTAAGAACAAGGGTTTTTAAGAGTAGAAGAGGCAGGCAGAGGGTCAAAGCAAGGCCAGAGAGAGGCAACGCTGCTGGCTTTGAAGATGAAGAAGGTAGTCAATGAGCCAAGGAGTGCAGCAGCCCTTAGAAGCTGGAAGGAACGAGAAAACCAATTCTTAGATTTTCCAGAAGGGAAGGCAGCTCGGCTAGACTTCTGAACTGTAAGATAATAAATTTGTGTCTATTAAAATGTAGTAATAATAACTATCCTTATTTCCATAGTCTTAAATGTCTTTAGCTGAGAGAGAATCTCTTTTTAGTAAAATTTAGTGCCTAGATGAACAAGTAAGTTGGATTATTTACTGTTTACTTCCATTTGATGATTGGGACTGAGTTTCATTTCTCTTAAGGTTTGGATCATTACAATTTAGATCAAGTTGGATGGAAAGCAAAAAACCCTCTTCTTGTAACTTCATATATCCTAGAGAACATGTGCCCAAAGGAGGAAACAAATGTGGAGCAACAAATGTTGGATATTTCATTAAACTTGTTTCCTGGGGTGGCAGTTCTTAAAATATGGTTTGGAGACCTCTGGGGTTCTCTGAGGTTTTTGAGAGGATATTCAAGGTTAAACTCTTTTTCAAATAATCCTAAAATGTTATTTGCCTTTCCACTTTCATTCTCTCAAGAGCATGGAGTTGAATTTTCCAGAGGCTATAAGGAGTATGAATTCACAATAGATGGCATATAGAAATAGAATTCTAGTTGTCTTCTATTTAGCTAGACATTAAAGAAATCTGCAAATACATAAAAATGTTTTTTTCCCCTCACAATTATTTTTCTGGGACATATTGCCACTTTTCATTAAAAATGTTATTTTTGTTAAAACATAATAGGTTTATTATTGTTATTCTAAATAAATTAGTAATATAATAGTTTTAAAGTTCTCAGTTTTAACTTCTTAACCAGTGACTACCAATGGATATAACGTCTTTCCTTTATCTTCCACTAAGAAGTAATATTATCACTGAGGAAATGGAAGTCATGCAAGTTTAGGTTAAGCTAAATTGAAATAGAAAATTTTACAGCTTCCGTTTTATACTTATGGGCCATTTTAAGAATTCAGCATTTCTGCTAGTCACTTTGTACTTGAAACATACTAATTTGCATTGCTCATCATTGCAGTTTGCTTTAGCTTCACATGTTTATATTCTGTGAAAAGGTCATGCATATTATGACATCTTAAATGTAAGTTATTTCTCTAGTGAGTAGTTAGTGTGTGGAATGATCATGTTAATGAAATAAACAATTTTGGATATACTCTTAGAGAATAAAGTATACCTAAGTGCCACATGTGATTTATCGTCTATAAATTGAACCCTGAATATTTAGAGAAGACAATTTGCTTATGAGATAATAAAGGTTTCTAAATGAGTTTCGCTGACATTAATATACATATATTTTAAAACCTTGTAAGATTTTAAGGAAAGATATTCTATCAGATTATTTCATAATCACCCAAGTTTTTCTTAACTCCCCTTGGGGCTATAGGATATGATTTTACAGGTACTGTACCTCCCAACGCTTAATGTAGAATTCACAAAGATTCCCAGGTGAAGAGCACTCAGTGTAGCAATTCACTGTGCAACCTACATATCACATATAATTGCTTTGACTTTCCTTCCTACATTATTGCTAGGTTGAGTGAGAGGTAGCCTCTCATTATGTGTGTATAATTATATATAATATTATTATTTTTTTTTTTTTTTTGCGGTACGCGGGCCTCTCCCTGTCGCGGCCTCTCCCGTTGCAGAGCACAGGCTCCAGACGCGCAGGCCCAGCGGCCATGGCTCACGGGCCCAGCCGCTCCGCGGCACGCGGGATCCTCCCGGATCGGGGCACGAACCCGCGTCCCCTGCACTGGCAGGCGGACTCCCAACCACTGCGCCACCAGGGAAGCCCTATATAATATTATATATTATACATATAAATATATGTATATAAATATTGTTAAATTAAATATTACATAAACACATACATATTACTCTGTATTGGCTTTTGGCAAAGAGTCTAATGTTTCACCATTCTCAGCTCTCCAGTATTGAGAATTTTACTAGCATTATTTGTTCAGTATTTCAATTGGTATTTCTCCCAAGGAAGAAAAAGAGTCTTGCTATTCCTTGAAAATGTACCATTATTTTTCACAATTGGAGACACTTGTGTCATAGCCGTCTTGAAGAATGCATTCAAAGTCTCCCACAGAGCCATGCACACAGTATTAATGTATCTAACACTAAGGCTGGAACTGTGCAGTTGACCCCTTAGGATTTAAGCCTGTGGCTGCTTTCACTATGATTATCATGGTGAGATCGAGGTCCCATGAAATAATTTCTCCCAGCTTCAAATTGTTCTATCACTCAAACATATACACAGGAAGGAAAAGCAAAGAGACTTACAAAACCCCAGACACCCTATTCTGGACTGGTTCAAAGAATTAAGTTGTTCATGAATTGATATCACAATAGCTTTTGTTAAGTAGAAGCACATTCCTTCTTAATGGTTAAAACATTACTGAAGCTTTTAATAAAACAGTGTTATAAGCACAGTGGGCTGTAAGGAGCTTGCTTGGTGATGATTTTATTTCATCTTATTGCTTCACTTAAAGAATTGTATTTGCTTATTTATTTAAAACCTCAGCACTTCATGAGATTGTTTGAACACTGAAGGCACCGGATTCAGCTTATTTGTTTCTTAACATTTCAGTCTGTTGAGCACAGTGAGTTGGAAACATGTAAAGGATTATTTGAATTTATTCCTAGGGACTTGTAAACATGGTCTGTTTCACAAATAAACAACCTTTCCTAAGAAGTCATAATGACACATGAGCCTATGAAGATGGAAATTATTGAAAAACTGTTTACTCCATGATATATAGGTCAGAGAGACCAGATTTTCTTTTTATCCATATGTATGGAGGTGGAGGTATACGTGATAATCCTTGGCTTATTTTACAAACTGTAATTATTTCACAGAGCAATGTACCAAAACCAAAATTAATTCTATTTTACTAATTTAAAATGTTCTTTGAGAATATGAGAGTAATTTATAAATTGATCTTAGAAATAGAAATATTAAAATCACATTAATAATACTATTATTTGTAATAAAATGGACAAAATTAGCAATATAACACTATTGGGATATACTTCACAGGTTAATTTGGTCATTATATGCTTATTAAGGAAAAGAAGTAAACATAGATTTAATAGCAAGACACTATATTATCATTATACATTTAAAAATAGAACACATGAAGCAGTGCTGCAAATTTACTTTTCATAGTTTTTATTTTGCAAATTTTCAAACTATAGCAAAGTTTAAAGAGCAGTACAATGATCATATCTTTGCCTAGCTTTCGCTTTATTCAGTTAATATCTTTCCGCACCTCTCTCTCTCTCTCTCTCTCCCTTTTCCTCTCCCCCCAACTCTCTCTCTTCCATTTAACTGAGAGTTATGTCATCTGTGTTCTTACCTCCTCTCTTTTTTAAGCAACTTCTACCTAACTCTCTGCTAGGCTCTGGACCTGGCCAAAGGGATCTGGCAATGCATTTCCACATGTACACATAGTTTGAAATTCACTGTATTCTTCTCCTAATTATATTGCAGGAGAAGACTATACATTGTTTATTTGTTCTTAATCTGTGCTAGATTTTGTATTGAATATTCATCATTATCCTATTGGAAACTGGCTGGAATATTCTCTCTCTCTTCCTCTCAGTCAAATCATTTACGTTAGCAGTAAAGATTGTTTGACTTGCAACAAAATAATCCGTCTCAGGGCCTCTTATACGCCTTTGATTCTATTTATAATCAAATTTCTGGTTTTCTCAATTCTCTTTCAATTATTCTGTCTCATTCTGGCTTTACCTCAGCTTACATCATAGAAATAACTCATGCCATTTCTGCATGAGTTACCTTCCATACTGCATATTTTTTCCTTTGATTTCTCAGCAACACTCAATACTTTCAATGGTACTATCACTGTGAAAATGTTTTGTTTTTTTTTTTTTTCCTTTTTTTGTCTTTGGTGAACTGTCTTTTATTGTAATGCCTACCTTTCTGCCTATACCTTCTGGGTCTCCTTTGTTGCCTTATTATTTTCCATCCAGCCTTTAAACATTTTGCTAATTATGTTTTATCCTAAATCCTCTTCTCTTTTCATGCCATGCATTCTTTAAGAGACGACAATTATCTAAAATTATGATTACCACTTTCCTAGGAATTACTCACAGTAGTATCCAGGATGAAACCCACCATTCCCAGATCCCTCTGGATATCTCAGAAGTACTTCCTTCTTTGGTTGTTCTAAACCAACCTTATTACTGTATCCTACCCACCTTTAAATTATTTTTTTTCCAGTTCTCCCTATTGAGTACATAATCATCGTTATCTATCAAGCCCAAAGCGTCAAAAGTATCTGTGATACCATTTGTTTTTCTCACAGCATTATGCAGTTGTTCACCAAATCCTATGATGTTTACATCCTAGGTATCTTTCAAATTTATATGTTTTCCTTTTTACCCCTCTATTCCAAGTGATCATAATCTCTTTTCTGGACTCTTACACTGCTGTCATATCTGCTCTCTTCATATGCAGTTTTGCATTCTTCTAATTTTATTCTATACATTGCTATTCGAATAACTTTTTTGTTATGTAAATCTGATTATGTCAGCCCCTCACAAGATGATAACAAATGGAAAGCTGACCTTTTGGCTTTGGCTAAAGATGATACTCAACTATGACCTCAAATCCCCTGTGTTGTTTGACTTCTCTCTAACTCTTTAACCCCATCTCCCATTATATCACATTCTCTGTTTCTCAAGTCCAGTTTCTAGAGTTTTCCATATTTGATGATGGAAACCATGGGGGAAAAAACAACAACATTGTATATCTATATTTATTATATATCAACTCTTCCACAATAGAATCTGGTAGAGTAAGGTGAATCTTTTCCAGACTGTAGAGTAAAGGAGAGAGTATATATGATGTTCAATATGAATACTCATTTCCAAAGTATAACTTATAGAGTGGGCAGATATTATACCTACCTGACTATGTAACTGATATTTGACCTATGGTTCTCTAAGTCTGTTAGTATAGTGACTATGGATCCCACTTGAGCTCTGTAAGTAGTAGGTTGTTCCCATCTGTAACTATGAGGTTCCAAAGGCTAGAGTGCACAAAATAGTATATCTCAGTGCATTCCAGAGGTTTTATAGTGAATGCTTTTATTTTACAAAGTTGTGGTAGTAAGAATAGCAGAAGGGAAAACTATGTGACCATCAGTGTTTCTTTGTGTTTTCCCAGCAAATTAAGGAATGACCCACATTCAATATTTAATTCCAGTATCTATTTTTCTAAACAGTTAATAACACCATTACAGAGTGAATTTATTCTCATACATTTAAGTTTCAACTCAATACTAATTACCCCAATAGCAGGTCTAAATATAAAACCTATCGCCTTAAAGGAATTAGAGACCCTCTTCCTGTTTTCAGTTTGCTCTAGAAGCATGATAATATAATATAATTCACCTAAAATTTCCATAATATTACTAATAGTTAAAATATTGGGTTGGCCAAAAAGTTCGCTTGGGTTTTTCTGCACGATGTTACAGAAGCCTGAACGAATTTTATGGCCAGCCCAATATATCATACCTTTTGGGTGACTAGTAAAAAGTTGTGGAACAACCTGGAAGTAAGTTGCACAGCAAATAGGGAATCTGAAGAGATTTTATTTAACAGCTGGGGCAGGAGGCATGCTATGGGTCATCTAAAGCTTGTTATGGAAATGGCTTTTGGTAACTCTAAACACTTTCCTTCTATAGATTGGGCAGTTGGAAGAGATCAGTTTTGTAATCTATCTATTATGTTTTAGCCGGGAAGCAACAAAATACTTGACACTCCACAGACATGTTTGGTTCTCAAAGCTGTTTCATAAGCTTCAGTCATAAACTGTACTCATATTAGCTTTAAATGACACAACGTGCTTATCCAAAAGGCAGACCTGGAAAGCAGCCTGTGATAAGTGATTCCTGTCACAACACAGCTCTGCTTCAGTAGATGTGTGTAGGGTAGATGACAGCAAGATGCCCAACAGCTGCTGGCTGCTGAACTAATATGAGATGACACAGGCAGGGGTGGCAGGCAGAATAAATTCTTTTAAGGATATTCTGAAATGAACCATGGCTTCAGATAGGTAGAAAAGGTAGGGAATAAAAAGATCAACTTAAAACTGAAATAGTTCTTAAAAATCATAGAAAGCGTGACTAGACTAAATGTCAGTAAGGTCTGTAAAATTCAGATAGCATTTGTTTGCAGAGAAAGGTTTTCAGTCATTCATTTGTTTTTTCAAGCATGTCCACATACATACATGACTTTTGTTTTGAATGAAGAAAACTGTCAATTTTAAGAGATTTTTGGTTTCATTATTTTAGGTATGTTTACTCTCTGTTGAAGCAAAGTAAATAACACTGAGTTAAATTTGTTTTAGACAAAAATATCCAGTATTCCTGCAAACCATCCTAGAACACTAATCATTTTGTACCTCTTCTGATTCATCTCATCAGTGATACGACTGTTTTCTTTACCTGACAGTTACAGTCTGTCTTTTCAGTAAATGCATTTTCTCTTTTGGAAAGTTGACAAGGAGCATATCCACATCCCCTGTAGCTAATGGTTGTTATCACTTTAGGTTTACAGATGATAGATTTTCTTCTAAATAACCTCCAGGGTGATCTTCATTGTCAGGGTTGTCATCCCTTGAATTTGGATATAGTTGACGGAGTTATGCCAGTGCAGCAATGAACCTTCCCCATGACCAAGATTTTGCCATATTTTATACTGATAATATTATCAAATAAATATATTATGCTCTTTTCTACCAAGTTAATCATGAAAGCTATAGAAATATAAAAACACACAAAAGAATAATAAAAATAAATCTAAAATTAATTTTATTCATGATATTGAATGAAATAGGTGCTTTCAGCATCAAAAAATAAAAATCTGACCAATCACTTAAATGTTACATTTACAGTAATATCTCTTAGCTGAATTATATTTTCGTTGAGATGAAAGTGAATGTAGAGGAGAGTTTATTCTAATTTAATGTTTCAATTTTAATACAAACTACTTGAGAAACCATGGTGATATGTCTATTTTTTATTACTTTGTCAAAATATTTCCTTAGCCCAACTTCTTGAATATATCCATTATACATAACAAAACATCACCTCTTTTTAATAATAATCTCTAAAAGTTCAGGTTGACAAATATTTATTCATGGAAATCTTATAGTATAGTGTCTGTGAATTCCCAGATAAGAGCATAAATCTGTAGTATAACAAGTACAGTAGTTCACATAGATATAAGAAAAGTAAAGCTACTGGATGTTACCGATAGCGTTCAAGTCTTCATGGTAACATTATTAAGAAATAACCTCAACTTTGTGAGAGAGATTTAATCTGAAATAGTCTAGATTAAGTACATTTTTCAAAAAGTATCCTGAACGCTGTATTTGAAATGGTCACACTCTTTTCTGTGGCACGCAGTCCAGGATAGTGGTAATATTGCCTTATTCACTGATCATCTTGACTACGTAACTTTGAAACGTCTTCCACACTGGAATGTATCAACCATGACATATAATATGATCAGAGTCAAATCTTTGAGTAGTGGTATTACTGACCTCAGTCTGTTTTAACACAATGAAAAATATTTCATGTTATTATGTGCATCTGGATTTTAGTCAAGTTTCAGTTTGTTGAAGAGTGGAAGGTAGAAATTGATATGCAGTTTCAACAAACATCCCAAGTTATACATTTGTAAAGAAAATTTAAAATTTAAGTGAAAGTATGTTTGTTTCATATCACATTTAATAATTCTATATTACAGGTATATATTTCATATATCCTCATCACTTTAGATGTATTATTACTTTTAATTTGTAAATCTGCATGTGAAAGCACAGGTTTAGAAATAAATCTTAAACCAGAATGGAAGACATCAGTATGGATGTACCTAGGTTTACAATATCTACAGGTCATTCCCATAACACAAAAGAAAATGCTCAGTATGGAGACTATATCAATTAACTATCAACTTATTTCATATTCCAATTTAAGGAACTGTAGGTCTTTGAACATATGTAAAAACCTAAAATTTTAAGTCTTTGTATAACTTTGAAATCAGGTCACGATTTGTAAGGGTTCATAAATGCAAAAGGCATTCGACCCTTCATAGTGGAAAACTTTTATTTTATATGGATGAAAAAATATATAACACAAACAGGACTTTACAGTGGAAGAATATGAACTTATGGATAAAATCAGTTTATGTGAGACAGTTATTCAAAATGTAAACTATTTTTTCACAAATATCCAAAAATATAATTATGAAGTGTAAAGGAACCATTGCTCAGAATAATTATAATTCCAATGAGTCTCTCTTTATGAATAATATAACTACCTATTTTCGCTAATCTAATTAGGAATGTGTAGCACACTGTCCTTTGACGGGGCCATTTGTGGGTTTAATTCTGAGTCTAACTTTCATATAATCTAGTATATTTTTATGACCTGTCTTAAGGAAACACAAGCTACAACATGCACAATTCTAAAGGACAGTTGGGAACTTAATACAGCAAGCTTCTGAGGTGTTCAAACACTGGCAGGCACCATTTAACTCTCTATGAAACTATTTTTGTGTGTGTGTGTGTGGTTCGCGGCCCTCTCACTGTTGTGGCCTCTCCTGTTGCGGAGCACAGGCTCCGGACGCGCAGGCTCAGCGGCCATGGCTCACGGGCCCAGCCGCTCCGCGGCACGTGGGATCTTCCCTGAGAGGGGCACGAACCCGCGTCCCCTGCATCCCCAGGCGGATTCTCAACCACTGCGCCACCAGGGAAGCCCTTTATGAAACTATTGTCCTTCAATGTGTAGAGTACAGATGACTGCAGATATGACTCAACCTTTCAGGCAGATGAAGAAGAATCATACAATAAAAAGATCTTGTAGTATTTGTTCCAAGCTGACCATATCCAAGGTGGAGTCCATGCACCCTGATTTATTCCAGGCTCCTGTGCCCCTTTCCCTGTTTGGCCCTAGCTGGGATTTTCAGAGACATTTAATTATTTACTCAGAATCATCCTTTTGCAGCAGCTAATGGAAGCCTGAACTGATGCCAGGCTTGTAGTTACCACCAATAGTGACTTTCTATAGTTTCCATTATAAGATGGAAATGGGAGAGGGAAGGTGGAGAAAAGTAATAATATTTATTCTAAAAAGTATATTCATATTAGAAATGAAAGTCACATTTATTAAGTTAAAATATTCCAATTAGTATTATTTGGGGGAGGCTGTTGATAGATTCATCATGGGTTCCAAAATGAGAAGTTACATTCCACTTACGTTTTCCTATATTCAGACTTTTGTTTATGTATTTTGAGAAAATATTAGATTCCCAAAACATGAAATTTAATAAGTACTCATATGCAAGTAGAAGAAAAAGTATCTTAATGAAGCATACAGAGAGAGTCTTTGTGTCTATTCCTGCATTTGTGTTGGCCAACTTCAGAAAAAAACTTCAGAAGGCATGGCTGCTCATACGTGTTTTGTATGTGTGAATTTGTGTGTTTACCTGTGTGTGTGTTGCTTTTTAGTTCTTAAGCTGTGAAATAATAGGGTTGGATTCTAGAAATTCTAAAGTCCCCCTGCATTCAAAAGTTTCATATATCTGATAGAACTTGGAAAACAAAACTATTGCTGAATGCTTATAAAATATTTTGATGTTTTACTTCTAACGGCTGTTTTGGTTAACTGCTTAATGGAACTCTCAATGTACTTCTATGTGTGTGCATATATGTTTATTTTGTAATCATTACAAATAAAATATTTTTTTTAACTTCATGATTTCAGAATTCCTTATGAAGCTAACAATAATCAAAACTATAATTTGGCAGTTTCTTAAAAAGTTAATTTTTTGATTCCTACTTGCATGAAATATCCAGGAAAGGCAAATCTACAGAGACATAAAGCCTGGGGCTTGCGGTGGGAATGCAGAGTGCCTTTTTTTTTTAGATATATTTTATTTATTCATTTATTTAACATCTTTATTGGAGTATAATTGCTTTACAATGTTGTGTTAGTTTCTGCTGTATAACAAAGTGAATCAGCTATATGTGTACAAATATCCCCATATCCCCTCCCTCTTGCATCTCCCTCTCACCCTCACAAAGCACCGAGCTGATCTCCCTGTGCTATATGGCAGCTTCCCACTAGTTATCTGTTTTACATTTGGTAGTGTATATATGTCCATGCCACTCTCTCATTTCGTCCCAGCTTACCCCTCCCCGTGTCCTCAAGTCCATTCTCTACATCTGCGTCTTTATTCCTGTCTTGCCCCAAGGTCCTTCAGAACCTTTTTTTTTTTTTTTAGATTCCATATATGTGTGTTAACATACGGTATTTGTTTTCTCTGTTTTTGTTTTGTTTTGTTTTTTTTTGCGGTACGTGGGCGTCTCACTATTGTGGCCTCTCCCGTTGCAGAGCACAGGCTCCAGACGCACAGGCTCAGCGGCCATGGCTCACAGGCCCAGCCGTTCCACGGCATGTGGGATCTTCCCAGACCGGGGCACGAACCCGTGTCTCCTGCATCGGCAGGTGGACTCAACCACTGTGCCACCAGGGAAGCCCTGTTTTTCTCTTTCTGGCTTACTTCACTCTGTACGACAGAATCTACGTCCACCCACTTCACTACAAATAACTAAATTTCATTTCTTTTTATGGCTGAGTAATATTCCATTGTATGTATGTGCCACATCTTTATCTGTTCATCTGTCGATGGACACTTAGGTTGCTTCCATGTCCTGGCTATTGTAAATAGAGCTGCAATGAACATTGTGGTACATGACTCTTTTTGAATTATGGTTTTCTCAGGGTATATGCCCAGTAGTGGGATTGCTGGGTCATATGGTTGTTCTATTTTTAGTTTTTTAAGGAGCCTCCATACTATTCTCCATAGCGGCTGTATCAATTTACATTCCCACCAACAGTGCAAGAGGGTTCCCTTTTCTCCACACCCTCTCCAGCATTTATTGTTTGTAGATTTCTTGATGATGGCCATTCTGACCAGTGTTAGGTGATATCTCACTGTAGTTTTGAACAAATAAAATTTTAATTTCACAAAATGAATTCAGATATTTAGGAAAGTTTTGACATCCAATACAGCATTTTAGTATCCAGTTTAGCCCCTTTCTTCAACTGAAAGCTGAGAGACACAACAATGGTATATTATTCTAAGAAGGAATTCATTGTCTTTCTCTATAAACAGGTAAAGACTTAGTATGACCAATATGGCAGTGCAAATGCAACACAGCCTTCTGAGAGTTGGACTTTAAAGTTTTAATTCAGCAGAGATTCTTTGGTACAATGTAGCTTCCATCAAATTGAGGGGGCTCAATAGAGGTTAACAAAATCATATAGTCATACTGAGAAGGAGTGATTTTAATATGTTTTATTTACCTTGTAAAGACACACTGCAGCCCTCCTCCATTGATCTATGATTTCTTTGAATGATTTGATCACGTGGGTCCAGGGTCAGTTGCTTGCCTGTTATCTTCCCAGAGTTATTGCTTTGGTCATCTGGCATTGTGATTGTGATTGTTGCCTTTTTGAATGTTGAAGTGCTGCCATTTATTTCCTCCTGGAAAGTAATTGCATTTATATTTGATTTTTTTTGACATATGAACAAAAATGGAACAAAACAGCAGGATAATGAGCATCCAATTCTAAGTTAATTGTGGCACTGTCCATAATTTGTATACATGAATTCTGTTTCAGAATGTAATTTGATCTGAGCTGAGCTTCTCTAAATCTAAACGAAGTGTCTCACACAAAAAAAAATCACCTTATTTTTTATCCATTGTAAACAGGCCAATTTTTGAAGGCCTTTGGGAAAGTGTACAGAAATAACAATATAAATTGAAATAAATTCAGGAGATAAATTTTTAAATTATCTCATAAAATAAAATATGTAGAATTATTTCTTAGTAAGGTTTGGAACATGGACAAAGGTTAAGCTTATCATAAAATTAATAAGCAAACTGTTGCATCAAAGCAAATGGGCTAGATATAAGCACTAGAATGCATACTAGATTCTACCAGTTCTGTGTTCCTCACCACATTACCTGCACTGCTAAAAAGATATAGATCTTCATTTATTATTTGTGCATCTCTAATACCCACAACACTTTTCTGGTCCATTATTGTCAGTTACATGTTTGTGTATATTTAAATAAGTTAATAAATCTGGTCAAATGATATCAGATTAGCTATAAGAAAAATTCTCATTTTGTATCAGTTCATCAGTTCATCTCATTTGTATCAGTTCAACCAACTGCTTGGTTATAAGAAGTCTCACACATAAATATTAATAAGCCCCTTCCTGTTTTACCAGTAATTTGTGAGGCAGTGTGATATCATGGAGGAAGCATATGATACCAAAATACCTGGGCTGAAAACCTCGATGCTGCTCATACATACTAGCTGCTTCATCTTGGATAGATTACTTAATTTTTCAGAACCTCAACTTCCTTGTCTGTAAACTGGGGTTGAGATTGTTAGGTGAATTTGGAATGTGTGAAGTATCTGGACTAATTAAAATGCTTAGTACGCTCTAAATTGCTTAAAATGCTACTTACTGTTGTTGTTACACACAAAGTAAACTAAACAGAATGAAACAGTAGAAGGATGTTCAAATAAAATCACATTTCATATAATTTAAATTTTGAAAAAATATTGAAATATTGATACATTGCATTAACCTGTACATTTAATAAATAGATGACTGATAACAGGATGAGGAAATAAGATATCCTTAACTCTTATAGTCCATTTTAGAAAATCTTGTAAATTATAAAAATTGTAATGATACTATAACAATGTAATCACCACTTATAAATTGATATATATATAAATGTATATAAATTTGACTACTGTTAACATTTTAGGGAACTTTTTAGAAGCTCTTTTTCTGTTTAAATATCAATCTGTCACTTATCCAGATATCTGACAGAATTAAATGATATTGTACATGCATGTTTATTTCAGATAATATTATGATAGAAATGTTTTGCAAACATGAACTTCAATAACTGTTTCATTGTATGGATAAATGCATAAAAATGGAGTAATTCCACTATGTGTCACATTTAGTATTTTGAAGTTATTTGCTAAAGCAGACAATGCTGCAATAGATAAGTTAGTATAAAATTATTTGTATTTATCTTAGACTATTTCTTTAAGATAAATTACTAAGGATACTATTTGTGTTTTAAAGTGCACAAACAATTGAAAGCTTTTCATATGTAGATTCCCTTTAGAAAGGTGGAACCGTTTTATACCAACATCAGTTATCTTGCTGATATAGCATATCTTTATAAATGCCATTGTTATTGTCATTTTTTTCAAAAGCCTTTCATATTTTAATGATGTGAATTTTATTGATACTTCTTTGTTAGATAGTGAAGTTGTGTCTGTTGGTCATTTACATTTATTATTTTGTGAATTTCATTTTCTTTTCTCTTGCCCAGTTTTGTATTTAACTATAAGAGCTCCTTATAGATAAAGAAACAAACCTTATAAAGATATAAGCCTTGTCACACATGCATCCATAAGTACCTTTAGCAAAATTGAATGCAGAAAAATATATGAAAGATTATTAATTCACAGTCACCATGACTCTAACGAAACTTAAGATTTAGTGGTCCTCTCTTACATGGAGCCTACTAAGCTGTTAAGATAGACGCTAGCAATATGTTCATATGGTTATGTGATTTTGGAAAATTTGCAAATATAAGACTTTTACTGTTATGCATTTATTCATCTCTGCTTCTCTAGGGCACATTTCCTCACCTGTTGGGGGACACTTTAGAAGGTATGGCATTTTTTGGATTTGGCTAAGGAAAAGTTACACAGTAGAATACATTTAGTTTGGCTTTATTAGAATACGTTTATGTTGTTCACTGTCTATTTTGTTTATCCTTGTTATTTTATTTGTTTTCATAATTGTATGTTCTTTTTAAAAAAATTGCATGCCCAGATATATAAAACTTGACACCCATAAAACCTGTATCCATCACGGATGATATTATTATAGGTGATTGATAGATTACCTGAAAGGTAATTTTCAACAGGGAACAAACTAAGCCAAAGGCAACATGCCAAGATGTGAAGGGCACTCATTTAAAATGTTTGAACTGCAGGTCTCCATTGAGGTCTATATAACGATCTCAGTAATTCCAGCTCCCACCCTTATCCGAGATCAACTAGGCCAGTTTGAAGTAAAAGTGAAACAGCATTATATATTCCTCCCCTACACAGGAGCAGGACAAAGAGTAGGTTTATCCTTGTCCTACTACTGTTTATGTGTCTTTCATATCAGAGAAGACTCCAATGTGCAATAACACCAGTAATACCCCCACTCCCAACATTCTACAACTGTCCCGAAGACCTTGTCCTTACTTAGCCAAGCATAGTTTCTCTCCAGAAAAGCTAAAGAGAGCAGCTCTTTTTGTAGTAGGCATACACAACAGTGATAGTAGGGTGGAGTTAAAGTAGGAGGAAAGCTTACATTGGACGTTGTGTTCAAGTTCATCTTTTCTAGCATGTGACTCATTCTCTGTGCCATCTGTAGACTATGCTTGCAGCATAGTCTCATTCTCTTGCAATCATGGAAATAATGAAGACAACTTCAGAGACAAATATGAACATTTCATAGAAATGTAAGAATAGGGAAGAAAGACTAACACCTGGAGTTAGGATAAAATGGGGGAAAAGAAAGAGAAAAGGTAATAGAAGAAAAAGGCTATTTAGCTATAGGTAGCAATGTGTAGATGGATGACCAATTGATGTATTATGCAATTCTTACATTATTTTACATTCCAATTTTACATTATATAATATTTAAAGAGCATACTTTTCAACTAAAAAATGAGACTGCAAGAAGATTGTCAACACTTAATTTATATTAAACACTAAGAAAGTAAAAGGCATGTACATAATCAATAGTATTAATAATAGCTAAGGATTGATATTTGATTTAGAAATGTATTACTATTGAATATGAAGATTGGAGGTGATAAGAAAATGAGAAAAAAAACTGTGCGATTGTTGAGCTCAGCATATTTGACTTTATTTGTGGTATAGTGATATCTAATGTTCAGAAGATCATCTAAGAAAGTTACTGAGTGTACTAATGAGTATTATCTGGCATAAACCACAGAAAATTTTATGGCATTATAGTAGGGCATTTATTCAGAATATAAACGTCTACACCAAACAATAATTATATATTTTTTTCAGAGGATTAATACAAAACAGAAAAGCCATGTAGGACAGAAAACAATTATTACTGGATTTGTAATTTTCTTCAATGTAAATATTTCTATTAGTGAATATATTGTAGAGTACACAGGATTTGTCCAGAGGATGATAAGACTGATGAAGATAACATAGTTACTCTACAAACACTGACTCTTGGAAAAAATAATTTGAAGGGCTATGGATAAGAAAATGCCACAAGTATGCATGAAAATATTTCAAATTGCAACTGATGATCCTCCAACAAATTCTAAGGATTTCTCTATTCCTTGTGAGCATCCTTTAAGCATTGTAGTCAGTGAAGCTACAATATTGATCTTTGCATGACCAATGTTTTAATAACCATTTAAAACTTTAGGAATATTTTTTTTAATTTATGTTTATCCAATATTAATTTGAAAATACTGTCAAATCATAAAACATATGTTATAGAATGCAAGAAAAATTTAGTTTTGAAGCTAGCTCATCTAAAATATACAAATTTCAATACAATTTTGTCATTATGCTTTTAATTAAATAAATGTTTAAAGAAAAAATATAGTAACAGATATTTAGTACATAAATCTAATGGCTTATAAAACAAGTGAATGACTGAAGATTCTTTGAGGAAAACCAAAGCAATAATCAATTTCTTTTAATTTTGGATAAGGCAAATTAAATTAGAAACTTAGAAAGTATTTTGGCCTTTTCATTGTTCCAGATGGTGTATGTAATTTAAATAATTATGGTGTATATGTGACCTAAACTCTAGTAAATATATAAAAATAAAATGATAAAAAAGCATATCATATTGATAAAGTATTGATTTATACGAAATCCAAAACTTATGATATTCTCTTAAACCTATCATGGCTCTAATAAAAGTATTACAGAATATTTTCAGTAATACATATGAGACATGTTTGTGAGTAAATCTGCACCTATTAGGACATGTTTTATTTTGCCAAGAAAGACTGACAAACAGAATGTAGGTCAGAATCGATTATATTTGTACCATTTTCTTTATTCTAATTATTTTCTCCAAAATGTACTGAGTCTCTTTCTATTTGTGTTAATATAACATCATTGTCAAACCAAATGAAACATACAGTGCAGTAGGCTGCAGTGAATGGTATAAAGTCCTTTAATAATGCATTCTTCTGAACAAAGAAAACTAAAAAGAATTAATTTATTTTCCTGTCAATTATGAAATCACAGAGTAATGAAAACAGAATAAGGAACCAAATGTATTAGTCCAGTGACAAAGCTTGAAATGAAAAGAGAAAATGGTTAGAAATTAACCTGTACGTGGAGTCCTAAGGCCTTATAACTCCCTTCTAATGACATACATTAAAAATAATTCTAAGTTACACTTGATATATGGGATATACAGGTACAATTCTTATCATTTTTGATAATAATTTAATTTGCCTTAGTTAATTATTTCTAGCTGATAAATATGAGCAGAGGCAAAATTCTTTATACTGATCTGTTTAGAATATTTTATTATTACATTAATCTTTGAAAAAAATCCGATTGCTATGAATGTGTTTACAGGGCAGATAAGACCTAGAACTCAAATTTTATTTTCAACAAAAATGCTATATATTCATTGAATAGATCCAATAATTATAATTTTATATATAAAGGCAGAGAAAGAAATTTTTATTTCTCAAAATTGTTCCAGAGACTCTGAAAGATGAGTCATTTTAAAATCAGGGAGAAATATGTATATTATGTTGTGCTAACATATGTAGAAAAAATGACCTTTGAAACACATTAATTTTCACAAAACACTTTAATATTGATTTTTTTATGACTCACAGCAGATAATTATGGTATATTTAAAGTAGTAAGGAATTAATTGAGTTGTTTTCCATATAATTACTCATAGGAATACTAGTATACATATATGCATATTGAGACTTGTACCATTTATCTCTACTACTTCAGTGTACAGTTATGTTAGTTGAAATTTTGACTTTTTTTTGTGTAGGAAAATTAAATACTACCAAAGTTTAAAATATATCCAAAAGAACCCTCTTTTATAAATATATAATCTATGTTAGAAAACCCAATGTGTTGTTAAATAAGCCTTATTTATTTTTAAAATTGTTTCAGTAAAATTTTACATTGATATTTATTCATTGTGAAATATCTACAATTATATGGCAAAATATGAAATTAAAACACTAAAGTCCATCTACAAGAAAGCAAACAAAAAAATGTCTAATTCATTCCCATCCCCATAAGTAATACTACACATATTATTCTGACAATTATATTGTACCTTGAGTTCTCGTAGAGATCTTTACTGTCCATAAAGTTCATTCTTTCTAATGCCTACTTCCATTTCCATAGATTGGATTATTATATTTGTTTATATTATAAATAATGTAATACAGGGGCTTCCCTGGTGGTGCAGTGGTTGAGAGTCCGCCTGCCGATGCAGGGGACACGGGTTTGTGCCCCGGTCCGGGAAGATCCCACATGCCGCACAGCGGCTGGGCCCGTGAGCCATGGCCGCTGAGCCTGTGCGTCCGGAGCCTGTGCTCCGCAATGGGAGAGGCCACAACAGTGAGAGGCCCGTGTACCGCAAAAAAAACCAAAAAAATGCAATGCAGATTTTTGTAAATAATTATATAGTAATTCTTTTTAAAAATTTGTTTGCTCATATAAGCAATGTTCCAATGAACCATTTTATAAAAACTTATATTTTGATGATCATTTTTGTAAGGTAAAATCCTAGAATTAGAAATGCTGGCTCAATGATTATACACATTATATTTTTTGATTGATGTATCTAGGTTGCTCTCTTAAGCACAATGTTAATATTCATTCTCAACAACAAGATATGGGAGTACTTATTTCACCACACCCTTGCTTTTGAAAAATTAGATAGGTGAATGACATCTCATTTTTGTTTTAATTTACTTGTTTCTGAATAGTAGCATGCTTGAATATCAGAACATATTTCCATTTTTTTAAGTTAAATATGTTTTATTTGGCTGCCTTTCTTAATCATTAATAATGACTCTGAAACAAATGGCATTCATACTGTCAAGCAAGGAAAAAATCTTTTTCTTGAGAAGAAGAGGGCAAAATGATTCAATTACTTTCAGTAAAAGTAGTGTGTGAATCAATGTAGGCTGGTCAGAAGGGCACAACTTCAACCCAGAAACAATCTGTTCTGAATGTAGATAAAGTGTCTTTGTGTTTGGGTAATTAGTTCAATGTAGATAACTTCTATGTGTCCTAGAAGAGGCTTTCAACTAATAAATTTATAAACAGATCTGACAGACTTATTTTTGCCCTGGGCTAGGTCATTTTAAGTCATGGCAGCCATAAGAGAAAAGGAAAAACATCTTAAGTCCACTCAAGTGATGAGTTTAGTGTGACTTTATGTTATAACATGAGACTTAGCTTAAGCTCTAAAGCGGGTATCCACATTATAAAGGTGGTAAAATACACATTTAAAAGCACTGGATTAAGGCATTCTAATGTAATAGATAGATATCAGACCAATATTAATACATGCTCAAATTAGAGAGGCACTTGAGAAATTTATCTCTCCACAGTGAAAAGTAAAATCAACTTTGTGCATTACAAAATATTAATGACATTTGAAATTAAGCTTATTTTTCAATTTGATCAGAAGCCAGATAATGGAATATTTTCACATGATAAATAATCAACTTTCTTAGTTAATTTGGAAATCAATACCTGTAATAGGAATTACTAGGGCTTCATTAACCTCAGATTCAAGAATGTCATTTGATAACTATTTTCTGACTATAGGAGGTTCATATAAAACGTTAGAAAATTATTCTAGTAGTTGAGACACTAAATTCATTTTAAAACTATAAATTCCAAGTAATCTTGTTTGATCTTGTCAAAAAACAGAGGCAGGAAAGGTTATCTTAATTTACCCTAAAGGATAATATGTATTCCTGAACCCAGATCTTATTTGTGTGTATGAAAACATCCTTGTATTTTCCTCACATTACATTACAAATGACATTTATTTAAAGAGTATACTGCAACCATCATTTATATATTTAAGAATGTGAATTCACATACTAGTAAGTGCCTCTCTTGTGCATCCAGCATAAACACAAAATCTTTGTTTTTTTGTTTTTCTGGATGGAATGGCCAGTTTGGTGAACCCTTCATGGTTAGAGTTCTCTGATATAGTTTTTGTTGAAAGCATTTAACAGCAGTATTGCTACAACTATTACTCTTTTAATAAATGACAAATAGAGGGGATCAGTGAGGATGGTGGAGCAGGGGGATGTGGAACTCACCTCCCCTCACAAACACATCAAAAGTACATCTACGTGTGGAACAATTCTCACTGAAAACAAACTGGAAGCTGGCAGAAAGATTTCTTTACAATCAAGGCTGTAAGAAAGATCCACATGGAATCAGGTAGGAAGAAAAGAGAAGGGATCAGGTCGGGCCTGTGCCATGGGGAGGGGACTCAGAGGAAAAGGGAAAATATAGGGGTGGAGATCCGCCCTCAGGAGTGAGCTAAATTTCTTTCTGCTAAATTTCTTCTTAGAAAGCTACTGCTTCTGCAAACTTCCTTGTTTGGCTCTTTCTATCTTTGCATTCTCTGATATAAATGAGATTCTGAGAGGATTCCACAGCTAACCCATGTTCTCAACAAGAGATTCTTGATGCTGTCTCTCAGGATGTGCCCCTTGATTTGTAAAATTCTGTGCTTGCCAATGTTACCTATGATCTATAGCTTCCAGCTTCTTGTTTCACTCTGGTCGATATTTTCTACTTTTATCAGATAATCTTCATTTATTTATAGATTTCATTTATAGTTTCATTTAAAAGTGTTTTCTGATTTCATTAAATGTAGTTTCTGTTTCTTGTACCTCTTACTTTTGGTTGGTTTCAGAAAAAAAGAAGGAAATAAAGGTTTGCCTTCCTGGAAGGAGTGCATTTTCACCTGGAATACATAGGAACATAGGGACATGGTTGAAAACAATGGGATTGTATCTGTTTATCTTAAAATATGGAAAAACTATAAGCTATTTTGGAGAAAGCCACTCTATCCATTTGATAAAAAAAAAATGTTTTAGAGTGATGTCAGTCTAAGATTGATGGTGTAGTGATGGTGGGTTAAGAATGGGATTTGATATTAAAAAGAAGATAAAGGCATAAACGAAAATAGTTTGAGGCTTAGTGCCTTTACTGTCACCTAAGAATAGTTTAGTAAGGATAGAATGCGAGCTAAAACAGTGAGTTCCTGAACTATGAATGGAATAAGTATTTTTAAAAAGGGGGGAGGGCTTCCCTGGTGGTGCAGTGGTTGAGAATCCGCCTGCCGATGCAGGGGACATGGGTTTGTGCCCCAGTCCGGGAAGATCCCACATGTTGCGGAGCGGCTGGGCCTGTGAGCCATGGCCGCTGAGCCTGTGCGTCCGGAGCCTGTGCTCCGCAACGGGAGAGGCTGCAGCGGTGAGAGGCCCACGTACCACAAAAAAAAAAGAAGGGGGAACGATAAGCAGGCCATTTAGTTAACAGAGGAAGATCTGTTTGCTCACATAAGAGAAAAGATATCCAGTATGCATTTGATATTTTCCTTCAGTGTTATTAAAACTTTTTCCAATTAAAATTTTTTTCATTTAAAATAAAATATGACAAACTGGCTACTCTAATAAGCCATATTTATAATTCCAAGTGATCTGCCTAGTTTGACCTTTTAGTCTTAAAAAATCCAAAACCCAGACTGATTCTAATTGTTGTACTTAAGCCCACTTAATTAGACACTTGGTGACAGAGTCCAAATAAAAGAAAAAATGAGACAAATTAAAATTTTTCTCTCATTCTTGTACTGAATTCCTTAACTTCATCTAAGTGAATGATATGACACCAGATTCTTGAAAATGATATAGCTAGATATTTTGAAACTCCTGAAATATTTCTTTATCTCTTTATTATGTTTTATTAATTGCAAAATGAACAGCTTTTTAGTTGCATGAAATTTAATTGAATTTTTATAGCTCCTGAGGTACTTGTGGATTTCATCTGTGTAGTATAAGTCACCTTGGGGAGGGAGGGAACTCTCAGTAAAAAAGGGTCTTTTAAAAACCTTCATCTAGTACAGAGAAATGAGAAGCATAGTCATCTGACCTTGCTTACCCTAAGGAGCCTATTCAGTGTTCATGGAAATATCATGTGCAATGTTGATGGAAACATCATCATCCATGGAGTCAACACTATTGGGGTTAAAAGTTCTGCCATTAACTATTTGGGTGACACTGAGATAGTCGGTCTACCTGTTTGAACCTTGTTAAGCAACATGACTAAAATAGGACTATAATATATACATCATCAACTAAAGTTTTCCAATTTCTTTACTCCTTGGTATAACACATTTTTGAGAATTTGTTCCATTTTGGGCAAAGTTTTAAGTTCTGTGGGTACAGCTGCGAGCACAAACACCATAGCTAAAACTCTGCTTTCAAGATTTACATACTGGTGAGAGAACAGCAATAAAGTAATCAAATAAATTATCAGAGAATGGTATGTGATAAAAAGACAATAAAACTAGGTCATAGGAGATACTGGCTGAGCATAGAGGATTGACCTTAGATGTCCTAGTCAAGGAGAGCTCTATGATGAATGGCACTTGAGCTGAGACCTAAATGATAACTGGAGTGAACCACATGAAATCCTGAAGAACTCAGTAATATCCAGAAAAATAAAGTTGTTCAGGGAGTGTAGGAGAAGTGCAAAATGTGTAGTGGCAAGGGGTATAGAATTATAATTTTTGATGGATTTTAATGAGATCAGTGTAGCTGGACAAATTAATGAACGTGAGAGTATAGATTAAGATAAGGCTTGAGGAGAGGGTATGGGTCAGGTCATGCAGAATGGCCTCGTAAAAGTTTGGGATTTTATTTTGATTACAATAAACACATTTTTTTGTTTTGATAAGATCATTCTTGTTCTTATATGGAAAGGAAAGAATGGATACAAAGTAAATATTTTTAATATATTTTCTCTTGTAGTAATTTTGACTTGATATATGATAATTTATAACAACCACCTGGCATTTGCAGACCTACCTACCTCTAACTTCTTTATCCTTTAATCCATCCATTTTGGACTGTAATATTGAAAAGGTAATGGCTTCATGAGGAAGAAACTAAAGACTACAAATATATATTCGTCAACTATTGCTGCATAACAGGAAAATAAACAAACTCTCATTTGAACACCCTGATAACATATATTTCTTACAGGTCTGTGGATAGGTTGGAGAGGTTCTACTGACTCAGCTCATTAAAAATCTCTAAGGAACAGATGGAACTGGGTCAGCTGCTAAGTCTCTAATATCAGTAGGGTAGCAAGGACATGTGCTACACATGGCAATGGCACAGGTGCAAGAGTGTAGGCTCTAAATGAGCATATTGTCACTTTCACATACATTTAATAGGCAACAGCAAGTCAAATAGCCATGCCTGGAGTCAAGAGACAAAGGAATACACTCTGCCTTTCAAAGGAGAAAATGCAAAGTTACATGGCAAAGAGAGTGGATACAAGGAGAGGGGAGAATTGTTGACAATACTCCAATCCATCAGGGATAGAAAGGCTTTATTTTCCAGAGTAGCACAAGAACTTAAAAAAAAAAAAAAGTTAAAAAGAAAAGCCCTGAAGAGTTATTCTTTCCTTACAGCCTATTTCTCACTCAGGACCCTCAGGTTCAAACTTCACATATGTAATGTAGTTTGTTATCACATATTCAAACATTAGTGAATAAACTTTGTGTTCATCATTTTGTACTTCCCAGAAATCTATACTAAACACTCATCGTTTAAAGCATTTTAACAACTCTGTTTGTAATTAAACACAAGCATGATTTTCCACATCACAGTTTAAGCTTAAAATACCCAACTTTCTCTAGCTTCCTGTACTGGTATTACATCATGCCATTTTATACCTCTACACGTTTGTTTATGTCATTTCCTCTACTATAAAATTTCTTCCAAAAAGTAGATATTCGGTACACATTATGGAATTAAAGTACTAAAGAGGTAACATAAGGAATAAAATGTCATTTCATATACTAAACGAAAACAACCTTGAATTATAGCACAAAATCGGTATCAGCAACTTTAGCACACTAGGCAATATTTGAAACAGTTTCAGTAAAACAAATGCATGTTACTTAAATTTTGTTCCACCAAAAAATAATTCTGACAAGTGAAGAATTGGGAGAGAACTCTAGCAAATGTGATATAAAACATAATTTAAATCTTCTTTCAAAGAGGTAAAAATGTAAATATAAAAAGTGTAATTCTCTAATTATAAGGGGAAAACATATAACATAAAAGAGCCAAATCAGATGAAGTACAACTAAGAGCAACTTAAAGAACAAATAGGAGGATGACAGACTTACGAATGCTGCATGTTGCTCTACCACCATCACTGTAGAAGGATTATTTGTATCTAATTTTTATTTGGATTTACAATTATCAATAAGACAAAAGAGTAAGTAATTATATAAACTTATTTAAATAAGTCTAAAGCCTCCATCATCTGGTGACAATGATAGCATAAAGTACTATAGCTCTATCTATGGGTAAAGTATATACAAAATATTTTATAATATCAAGATATCCAAACTAAATATTCAATATCTGATTATCAAGGGAGGTAAAAATTAAGAAAAAGATTTCTGTGCTATGGGAAACTAAAATTAGCCTGGGCTGGTTTGTTAAAGTCAGAAATGTACATGCTTTGGACACCTAGACAAGCCATACAATATATTGATTAATAATGATTTTTTTTTTTTTGTAACTGTGGATCCAAGGAAAATTTCAGGGACGTTTATACTAGGTTGTCTGCATGTTTTATTGATAACATTGATATTTATGATTTGAACCTAGTTTTAATGAAATCCACCGAGCTTTATCATTGGGGCCAGTCATGTAGCAAGAATGTGCCCATCTGACCAGCAGGGTATAAGAAGTCCTGACTGAGAATCCATGTTGAGCCTCCTGGTCCCAAAGTGTTCCATGCATACATCCTTGGTTCCCGATTCAAGAGAGAAATTGTGTCCTTTATTGCCCAGTAGAGAGGGGACGAATGGAACCTGTGCCAGTTCTTTTGGATTATTTGTTGTGAGGCAGCTTTTGGCAATGAGGAGTATCCTTACTATAATGCTTTGCATTGAACTGTAAAACTGCATAAACTGCAGCTTCAGAGGCATTTCCATTTAAAGTCCTGTTAATTTTCTTTAGGAGTCAAATTTGTTTGACTGACACCTTAGCGCAATTACAAGTGTCATTACAGTGTGAAGTCAAAATGTGTCCAGCAGGCGAATTTCTTTAGTGATGGGAATCTGGGCACTTATGTTTTAAGCAAGTATTTCTTTTGTCCCACATTGATTGTGCAAATTATCTTGCACGTCATGAACTAGATTTCTGAATGTACTTGGAGGGACTCTGGATGTATTTCTTGGCCATTAAAAGTGTAGTAAAACTGAAATTATTGCAAAGATGAGACTACTTTGTTAAATAATACAAGTGTAATATAATAAAGTTAAAGTCAATTCACCCCTCCAAATGAATTTTGCTACTCTCCCAGTATGAGATTAAATACACCCTTTTCAAAAATTATGTCGTTTTTGTTCCATATGTTTAAAATTTATTATTTCGTAATTTGAAATGAACTTGAAAAACATTTTCCCAAACACATGGATGGATTAATGGACACCATTCCTCCTCTACTTTTTATTTAAGACAGCTCTTCATATTTTCTGAATAGTTCTAATTTTTAAATTATATGTATGTACTTAAGATCTGCATGCTTTTTATAGCATTTTGTAACACATTTAGTTGTTGCTTCATTTTCCTATTTTCTCAAGATTTTTTAAATGTAAAATTAAAACTATTGAATATATCTTTGTAGTCTAAGTCAGCTAGCTTAGACATCTGATTATGGGAATTAGGACACAGTTACGTTTATAATCCAGACACTAAACCAAAATTTAAAAATCATAGGGACTTCCCTGGCGGTCCAGGAAAGACTTTGCCTTCCAGTGCAGGGGGTGCAGGTTCGATCCCTGGCCAGGGAGCTAAGATCCCACATGCCTTGTGGCCAAAAAACCAAAACATAAAACAGAAACAATATTGTAACAAATTCAGTAAAGACTTTAAATTGGTCCACATAAAAGAAATTAAAAAAAAATCATACATGGTTTATTGCACTGTTAAAGAGGGGTCATTTGATAACCTACTCTTTTGGAAATTTTATATTAAAACAATTAGCATCTATCTATTTATTTATTACTTAATCTAAAATAGCCCTTTAAAGGATGCCTTCTAACAGGAGCATAATGTTTGTCTGCTTTCTCATTTTACCAGCAGCATATCCCCCATCAAAAATAAAAAGTAAAAAATCCATCACTTTATAAACAAATTGTTTCCTTTTATGTACATGATCATCTCGAGTAATTGTGAATGTTAAGAGAAAGTGCATTTTTCAGAGAAAAAAATGTATAAAGAAATCTCAGGAGATTTAAGTTCTGTTTCCTGCTTGAGCTGTCTGCTAGGTGGTTAAAGGCAATGAGTTTTCAAAATGTGGTACTATGGAGGTGATCGAACTACATTTTAAGATAAGTATATATATATATTTTTTTCCTCAAATCTTACATTTGAGTTGTGAACTCGTATATTTTTGTGTAGGTTAAAAAGATATCTCTGAAGGTCCATTATAACGTATAATAGTATGATTATTCAAAATATTTTCACCGATGCAAAATTTGTGAATCCACAAATAAATGTTTTGTGCCTATCCATACCTTGACAAAATGAACTCTGTATCTAAGGTCATTCTACTTAGTTAATTATCTTTTCTAGCTAATTTACAACCATGATTCCTCTCATTTACTGTTTCTGGCTCTGATTGATTTTACATGTTATTTGAACTGAGGTAAAAAAATCCTAGGCAAAGGCTTTGAATTTATTTTAGATTATTCTATCACAGAATTGTGGTTGGGAAACCCCAGGTACCGCATTCCCCATTTTATCTTCCATTAATCCTTGAACTCCTTTACAGTTTCATTCTCTTCTATCAGACTAAAAAAATACTGAAGTTACTTGTCCCCTCTGTCCCTGAACTTTTTTATTTTATTACTGTGTTGTCACTATTGACAATATCATTTACTTTCACAACTTTAATTCCAATCTATATGCAGATAACTCTCAAATTTATAATTCTATCCTTGCACTCTTCTTCAAGCTCCAGACATGCGTATTGGAGTTCCAATTTGTTATCTACTATGCAATGTCTCAAAGTTTGCTTGGATTCACATCCAAAACCAAAACCAAACCCTTGATCTTTCCCTCAATCGAATCAAGATGTTTTCAAGTATTATTTTATAGTTTCCTGTAGAACTTTACAGTTCCTTCACATAGAATCAAAAACTGAAATTGTACATGTATTTTTGATTACGTGTTTGATGCTTGTCTTTCCTATAATAGTATAAACCCCTTAAAACAAGAAGAATATCTCCTGGTCAAAATTTGTATCCCCCTTATTTAACAGAGTGTGGGGGATGTAATAAGCATTTGGAAAATATTTACTGAGCATTGAATGAAGTGATTCTGGAGGATGAGTAGCAATAAGAAAAAAATGATTGCAAAATACTCCTCTAAGTTTTTGTGACACCAATAGTCTAGCAAATAAGAATTATGATTTTTATCAAGCAATAAGTAAACAGTTTTGCATAAAAATTCATTAGTTTTATATCACATAATTCTACAGAATTAAATATGCCTTCATCATATACAGACATATATATAAGTAATAGATATTGATGGATAGATACATACGTCCATACATGCATATATACATATATAATTTTTGCAAGAGGAATCTTTGGTTTGGAGGCATGTGGCAAATTTAGGAAAGCATTGGAGATTCTGTAAAAAAACACATTGAGAATGTCAACACTGGTTTTGGTTTCTGTTCTTTGAATCTTCTTAATTAAAAAAAAAAAAAAAAAAAAAAGGATGAGATAGTTCCCAGTGGCCTAGGAGAAATGATGCAATGTGTGGTTGATCCCTGGTAGTTTAGGTTTCAGCCCCACTCTGGACATATATTTTCTCAAATAATCTTTGTTAAGGGCATGCTGGTGTCTGTCTTTTAAAGAGATGAAAAGACAGCTTAAATCAATAGGTCGCTAGAGCCCTAAAGAGTTTAATTTCCTCATGTGATTAAACTCTTTATCCCTGAAGACTCTATTCCCTTGGTTTTAACATGCAATGAGATTCAGCATTTGTTTAATATACACATATATGCCAGCATAATAATAAAATCATCTCTTTTTTAAGCAGTAGGCTGTATATTTTTAAGGAGTAAATATTCAATCTTAAGAAGAAATAGCATTAGAAGTTTTCCATTTTATTTCAGGAAAGTGCAGAACATATTTACTAAAACAGGAAGTTTTGTTGCATCATTGTAACATCATAACATCGTCCAATTAAAAATTAGAATATGAGTTATATCAAATAAATAATCTTATGTCAAGTAACAGCACAGTAAAAAATGTCCACTTTAATAAGATGATGATAAAAGACATGACATAATAATGTTAATATACTTAACGTGGTTGGCTTTCTTCTGTTTATCACTTGCCTCAGTATTTAACGAAATTGAAGTCTTAGAATACATTTTGAGAATCTATTTTTCTATCTGTAGATATTTTCAGGTGTTATAATTCATGCACTAAGTTGAAGTTTTAAGGCTATATTATAGCTATTTTGAATCAACAATATTCTGGTTACATTGTATTAACTATCTTAAAAATATCAAAGTAATAACAGTTGCTGATTGATTCTAATTTACTCACAGATTACTTTCTTAAATCTATTTAAAATTTAAAGAATTCTTAATATTTGCATTCCTTATGTACTTGTTCAATTGTTTTTTCCTTTTTTGGGGGAGCTAATGTTTCTTTAGCTTTTTCCAGGTGTTGTGCTAAAGATGTATTCGTTGTTCCACTTAGTCCTCTCAGCTTTAGAACATAGATAATGGACTTTCCTAACTTTATAAACGAAGGTATGGAGATTTAGGAACTTGGTCAGAATTAAAAAAAAAAAAATCACCAAAAAAGGTCAAAAATCCTTTTACCCCTGGCTGTCACCAGGTGAATACTTTACTCTCTACATTCCTTTATACCTTCAGGCAATTCTTTTCAAATTGTGTTTAAGAAGTTTGGTGATTCATTTTTTAAAAGTTACCTATTCTTTAAAACAGCACTGAAAAACATTGCCTTAGAGTGAACGTTTCAGATAAAAATAAAATACATCATCCTAGTTTATTTTGAATATCACCAGTTTGATTTCAGATCTAGGCTTGATTGTACTATGCAGAAACTCCCAACATTTGTTGATTCTTTTTCATTCAGCAGGTATTTTGAGGTAAATGCTATGCTAAAACAATGTGTGAATTGCTAATTTACTGTTTTTGAAGAGATTCACTTTTATTATGATAATTAATATTTTACAAAGAAACTGTCACCTTTGAAAAATTCATAAAAATGTCAATAGGTTAATTGGTTTTCATGTTTTTTGATATTTAAACAATTTAAGAGTGAATTTTTAAAGTATAATTTAGTAGTTTATAATCATGTGTTTCTATAACATGTATATACTGATCTCAGATAATTCTTATTCATTGATTTGATGCTATGTTTTAAGATAAAGCTTTTAATCAGACTTGATTGTAAATGTAAATCCTGAACAGTAATAAAGATGAATCTTTAAAACATCCCTGAAAACATTGCCAGAGAGTGAAAGTTATTCATAAAGATAAAATACATCATCCTCATTTCTTTTAAATATTCTCCAGATTCAAAAATAGGTACTGATTTCTTATTATGTAGAAAGCAATGTGCTAAATGCACAGATAAATATTCCACCCTCAATAAATTAATAATTTTTAAAAATTTATTTATTTATTTATTTATTTATGGCTGCACTGGGTCTTCGTTGCTGCACACGGGCTTTCTCTAGTTGCGGGCGAGTGGGGGCTATTCTTAGTTGCAGTGCGTGGGCTTCTCATTGCGGTGGCTTCTCTGGTTGCGGAGCACGGGCTCTAGGCGCGCAAGCCTCAGTAGTTGTGGCTAGGGCTTAGTTGCTCCGCAGCATGTGGAATCTTCCCGGACCAGGGCTCGAACCTGTGTCCCCTGCGTTGGCAGGAGGATTCTTAACCACTGCGCCACCAGGGAAGTCCCAAATTAATAATTTAATAAATCAGGAATGACAAGTATCTTAGTCTGTTCTGGTAGTTGTATCAAAATACCATGGATAGCAAGCTTAAACAGCAAGAATTTATTTCTCACAGTTCTGGAGGCTGGGGGGTCCAAGATCAAGGTGGCAGCCGGTTCTGTCCCTGGTGAGGGTTTTCTTCCTAGCTTGTAGATAACCACCTCTTGCTGTGGCCTCACATGATGCAGGGAGAAAGAGAGAGACAGAGGCTGAGAGAGATTTATTATAAAGAATTGGCTCACACAGTTATGGAGACTAAGAAGTCCTAGACTCTGCAGTTGGCAAACTGGAGACTCAGGAGAACCATGATGTAAGCTCTAGTCTGAGTCCAAAAGTAAGAGAAGACTGATATTCCATCTCTAAGGCAATCAGACAGAGAGGGCAAACTTGCCCTTATCCTGCCTTCTTTGTCTACTCAGGCCTTCAATAGATTGGATGAGGTCCATCTACATTGGGGAGGGTAATCTGTTTACTTAGTCTACAGATTCAAATCTTAATCTCATACAGAAACACTCTCACAGACACATGCTGAATAATGTTTAACCAAATACCTGGTACCTTGTGACCCAGTCAAGTTGACATATAAAATTAACTATCACAACATGGGCCTAAATAAGCTTCATATCAGGTAAAAAGTACCAAATGTCATAAGTTAGTTGTAAAGATTTGATAGATCAAAGTCAAAAGGAAGAATATATTATCAATACTTTTTACTTTCCAACTTAACTGTTAACTCCACTTCCTCTTTACTCAATAACTCTCAGCTCATGCAGTTGAATTTTATCTGGATGTTTAGATAACATGTAAGTTTGGGAATTATATTCCCCTGAATCACCTTTCATGAATGGATCTTAGTTAGATTTATCCAAGAGGGGACCTTGTGTAACATTTGGAAGTTGGAAGAAAAGCAAAGGCCGTTATTCTTAGAAGGTTGTCATGGTCAGACCCTGGGATGGGCAGAGGTGGGTCTTGGTATTTTCTTTCTCCTCTATTCCAAGCCCAGCATGTCTCCACAACTACTGACCTGCTCAGGAACAGCAGCCTCTGGTCCATCACCAAGCACTCAGTTGAGGCCCACAGAGGCAGCAGATGAAATGGCCATTTTCACCCATCTCTCCATGAACTCCCACTTCACCAGCCAGATTGGGTTATTGGATATTCCTGTAAACTGACTTGTTCACTCATGTGATGGCTGCAGGTAGAAAGTAGGTGATTTTTTTTTCCCCTTCCAAACTTTAACTTCCCCAGCATCTTCTGAATTTCTGTTATCTAATTTCTTTAGCACATCTCTCATTCCCAAAATATTTGTGGTGGTGTGCATTCTTGACACTAAACTTATAGCAATATCTACTGTTCATAGAGTACACGCCATGTTGTAACTCATAGGTCTACCTTATATTAAACCTACCCTGCTAGATAGGCATTATCATCCTTGTTATGTGGATGGAAAAATCTGGGAGTAAGAAAGGTTACAATTTTTTTTAAACTTTATTTTATATTGGAATGTAGTTGAGTAACAATGTTGTGACAGTTTCAGATGCATAGCAAACTGATTCAGTTATACATAATGTGTATCTATTCTTTTCCAAATTATTTTCCCATTTAGGTTTTTACATAATATTGAGCAGAGTTCGCTGTGCCTACAGGTCCCTGTGTAGGTCCTTGTTGGTTATCCATTCTAAATAAAGCAGTGTGTACATGTCAATCTCAAATTCCTTAACTATCCCTTCCTCCCACCCTTCGCCCCTGGTAAGAAAGCTTACAGTTTTTTCCCAAACATACAGAGATCATAGGTCATAGAGCTAGGAGTAGAACTCTGCTCTTTGTGGTTTTTTTTTTTTTTTTCTTATCTGCTGTAACAATCCTTTACATAAAAATGTGGAGTAGCAAAAGGCAAATTAACCTAAAAGCCAGATACTTTAACAGTGTGAGGTGGATGTGTCCCTGACAAAAACTACATCTAATACAGTATAAAAGTTGGCAGTTCTGCTATAGAAATTGAGCTATCTCAAAAAACATGAAGCAGGTGATCTCAGTAAAACAGCAATTTGTATCCTATAGTTAGTTTGCTCCATGTACCCTAAGAATAGAGTATAAAATATATTTTCTTAAACACTTCTTCTCTCATTTTAGTGGACAGCAGGTTCTTAGTGTTATGCTGTATTTTGCTTTCTGTTGTATGCTGACAGATCTAGTTCTCACCAGAGCAGCGTTTCCCATCAAAGATATTTAGAAAGTGTTTTTACTATGAGGAAATTTGAGTCTTAAGTTACTGACCTTTGTCCTGAAGCAGAATAAGTGTTTCCATACTACTGTCTCCTTGACTCATCTCAATTATAACAAAACAAAATATATCTTTAAGACAGAACTGCACTTAGGATAGCTGATTTACTATTGTTCTGAGCTAACAAAAGTCTTCTTTCTTCCTAGTGCATTTCAGATGTGATAATAACAAAATAAATCTCTTAGAAGCAAACAAATCTCTTTGCTAGCTAGAGAAAGCTCTTAAAAGAGTCATTTTGAGATACCCAATTTCTTCTCTTCCACATTTGGATGCTCAGATATGTTTTGGAGAGAAAGACACTTAAAAGACTGCATGTCAGACACCTTGTCTCCATTTTGGGACACTGAAAAACAAACCACTTAAACGTGCTGCCTAGTAGCTCATTTTATTTCTATCTATTGCTGTCATTTCTTCCAAGGTGTCAAATGTGTTCTAATGGACTCATACTTAGGCTAACATTTATATATAATGAAAGGAAATTACTTTGAAAAAACCGTAATAGTGTTTATCCCATACAGCTCGAGAGAAACAGACAAACGTGTTTCTTTCCACACTGCTTTCTCATTTTTTTCTGAATTTGTACTTTACCAAACATCGCCTCCACTCTGTGATATTACCGCTGTCCTGTAGAAAACTTGATCATATTAGGGTGGAAACCAAACTCCGCATTCTCCACCCCACTCCTAAAGCTCTTTTCAAATGCTGCCTTGTCCTAGCTAACAAATGGCAGTGAGTTCCCTGAGTCTCTTTGCTACTCCCCGTACATCCCACAGAGCACTCAAGAAACTCGCTGTTCTGAGCCGCCCACAGGCACAGACCAAAGCTCCAATAAAATCTCCCATTGCCCCTAGCCAAAGAGCCAGAAAAAGGGTGGCTTAACAACAGAAAACTTTATCGGCAGTACTCTGGCGGGTAGCACTCTGATTTCACCCCAGGGCAGTGTTAGTAGGGTTCACAAATTGAGCTTTCCCCGCTGCTGGGCAGCGCGGAGACTGAATGACTTAGGGCAAAGAGGGGCCACTCACCACTCTGCTCCACCCACAGCATCCACAGTCATCCCCAGCATTAAGGAACTGTGCCTCCATATCCACCTGGCATCCACAAGGCAGAACAAAGTCAAAGTCGGGGGCAGAGTTGGTTGACACTCTCAGCTTCTGCCTTACTCACCCCTAGTGTCCACAGGACCTTGCTGGGAATTGAGGCAGAAGGAAGTGGTACAACATTTCAAGTACTGAAAGTAAGGAAGGCAAATTCTATATCCAGTGAAAGGAATCAGGAACGAAGGAGAAATACAGACAAGTTTAGATGAAAGAAAACAGAATTTGTTGCTAGCAAAAGTATTCTTGAAGGCTGGCTAAAGGAATTGTCCAAATAGGCTTGGAACTTCAGAAAAGGAAAGAACAACAAAATAGGGTAAGAAATGAAAGAACAATAAAGCAACTATTTTTCATCTTATGGGTTTATTATATCATGTTTGATGATTGAGGCTAAAATTATAATACCATCTGACATTATGCTCAATGTATGTTGAGGAAATACTTAAGACAATTATTGAAAAAATAGGGAGAGTCAAGGTGGCTCTATGGAAGTAAATGCAGATCTAATCATGTGACCCCCTCCATAAATGCTTTCTGTGGTTAAAATTGCACTTCTGATAAAGCTGAAATTCTTAATAAACCTGAGGGGACTCATATACTCTGGTGACACTACATCTTTTGTCTTCACCTTAAACCACTTTTCATCTCCCTTAGTGCGCTTCTCCTGCTCTGACTTTCTCACATGTGTTTCAGTTTCTGAGATGCCTTTCATTTAACTTACTACTACTCACCCTTTAAGTTGCAAGTCAAAAGTCACCTCCATAGGGAGGACTTCTCTGACTCCATCCCAACCTAAATCAGATACTTGTTTGTATTCTTTCACTACGCCATTCCAGTTCCTTTCATAGCATGCAATAATGGTTGCTATTATGAGTCTGGAAAAGTATTTTTTACATCTTTCCTCACTCAGCTCTTTGCTCCATAGGGGCAGAGGCTGTACTCTTTTATTATTATTATTATTAGTGAAGTATAGTTGATGTACAACGTTGTGTTAGTCTCAGTGTATAGCAAAGTGATTCATATATATATACATATATGTATGTATATACATATATGTGTGTATACATATATTCTTTTTCAGATTCTTTTCCATTATACATTATTACAAGGTATTGAATATAGTTCCCTGTGCTATACAGTAGTTCCTTGTTGTTTATCTATTCTATATATAGTAGTGTGTGTCTGTGAATCCCAAACTCCTAATTTATCCCCCTCACAGCCCCCCAGCCTTTCCCCTTTGGTAACCATAAGCTTGTTTTCTATCTTGTGAGTCTGTTTCTTAGCATATAAGTTATATCATATGATATTTATGTTTCTTGAGGCTATACTCTTTTCATCACTGTCTTCTCACTGCCAGCACAGGGCAGAGCCTGGCCCAGAGGAGAAATTCAATAAGGATTTGCTCATCTGATGAATGAAGTAAAGGTGACTGTTCTCAGGAATTTGTTTTAAATACATTTAACATTATAGGCACAATATCTGATGTCTAGGCACTTATTAAGGGCTTATAAAATATTTTAAATCTGGATGAAACATTATTAATTCAAAAATACGTAATAAAATATATATTGCAACATTTTAAAAAAATGACTGGCTTGACCTATTCAAAAATACCAAGATCATGAATGTCAAACAAAGGCCGAGGTATTATTTCAGAATAAAGGAAACTTTACTTTCATGGTGACTAATTGAAATGTATGATTCTGAATTGAATCATGGACCAGACATTTAAAAAGCTATTAAGAATATTGTTGAGACAATCAACATTTGACTATAAACCAAGGATTAGTCCATAAGAGAATTTTCAATAGAAATAGATATGATATCAAATTAATCTCAAGTTATTTAGAGGAAACAAGGAAATAAATTATTTGTGTATGAATGGGGAGAAGAAGAGTGTGAATAAGAAAGTGAGCAAGTGAGAAAGCTACAGAAAACCAAAGTCTGGTACTATGGAATTTTACATACAATCCTTGAAAATTTTTCTCAAAGTTATAGTCTCGCTAGCGAAGAGATCAATTAATACTAGAAACTCAAATATAATCAGAAAAGAAGGAATATGTTACTAGATAAAAACATGAATCCCTTCCTTCTACACACAAAAAATAAAGCGCTGAAAATAAAATCAAGGTAAATGTCAAAATCATTTTTTTCTTATCTTTAATGAAACTAAATGTTAACTGTCTTAAAAAAAGGTAGTAGCAGTATATTGTGTTTATAACATATATGAAAATTAAATGCATAACAAAGAAGTGAAGAGGGGAAATGGAGGTGGACCTCTCTCTGTAAGCTCATTAGCCAACAGAAAAGCACAGGAGATAATAATTGAGTTTGGTGAGGTTGTAGGAAAAAATCAATATGTAAAACTTAAGTTTATATCTATGCAGTAGCAATGAAAATATGGATATTGAACTTTTTAAAAATAACATTTACAGGAGCACCAAAAAACGGAGTTGTAGGTTTAAAGGTTTGGTATTGATTTTGTTCCCCAAAAGGCAGGTTCCCCTTACAGTTCCCCAAAGGCAGGTAAAACCATGCTTAAATCTCTCCTGGGAATATAGATATGTGTGTATATATCTATATGAATCTATATATATGCCATTTATAAGCCATATTTATACATATATATATATATATATACACACATATATTTGCTTTTAACATAAGGTAAAGAATGACTTTTTCTGAGTTTTTGCTTAAGGGTATAGCAAATTAAACTTTAATTGCTGATAATAAATAATAACATATTAGGTAATAAAGGATTTAAATGTATCAGTGTTTCAGAAAAGCCTTAATAATCTGAAGTTTCACATTTTCATTTATATAACTTGTGTGTTCTAAGACTTTTGCGGTTCCCTTATTCCACATTCTGAACTCTAAAAGCAGCATGTGCATCTTTTTGAGCTATCAAATGTATAATCTTGGAATGGTATTTGAAATACAAAATGCATTTAATGAACGAAAATGATTCAAGAAGAGCATATTGCACTTACAACACTTAAACTCTATACTACAGGCATCTAAGGAAAGGTGGGTGTGATGTTGTGAAGAAAAGCAATTCCAGTCTCAGTAGGTTATCACAGTGTTTCTTCAGAAGTTTCTAATTGAAGGCATGCTTCATTTGCCTTGGCTATAAAAAAAAGTACATTTGCTCACGATTATGTCTGTAAATGCCCTCATAAAATGTTCTCTAGCAAACATGCCTGCACACTTGCATATGTGCACACACATGCACATAGACACAAACATCTTAAGGTTTACTAAGAAATTTTCTCATGTATATTCTTATTTCTTGTATGGTTTTTCAGAGATCTTTAAGAAAATAGAAAATTTAAATATTAATACAAATTAATTTAAAGGTATTGAAACATAGTCATACATTCAAATTAATTTAATTTAATTTAATAATGGGAGAATGTCAAAGAGAATTTCCTGAACTATGTATCCCATACCTGTTTCCTTCAAGCAATTCAATGTTTTTAAAAAAGTATTTTGCTTTGTTTATATTTTCTTGAAAACATTGATACACACACAAAGGAATGGATAATGTATATCCAGTATGTTCAGTGTTTCATTTATCTTGTCACTTTTTAGTTCCTTGTTCAATTCTTCTTGAGGAATAAGGGGTGCTTCATAATATGCTCATATATTTCCAAGATAGTTGTACAGGATTAGAATTATTATTATAGAAAAGTAAAGGATTGAGTTGGGAATTGAGTATTACTAGTGCTTTCAGAACAAAGTTCATCCAGTCAGTTGCTGGTGTAGTCATGTTCTCTGCTTCTCTCTAGACAGGGGAGAATAGAGCTCACTGGACACTGAAGTAATCTACACCCTGAAACTCATTCTCCTTTACATGACAGGGTATTTGCAATTTCTGAGACTCTCTCCATAACAAATTCTACTTTTAGGAATCATACCCACATTAAGATGTGACCGCTTATTTCAATAACTACAAATTATCATAGGTTTTACTGCCAAAGAGACATACGCCCAGACCTTAGATCTGTCACTTACTAAGCTTGTAATCTTGGACAAATTACCTAATCCTGTGAGCCTCAAATTCTTAAGGTGTAAAAATACAAAGCCACTGAATATGGATTAACAAATAACTAAGAGTAGTGTTCTGGTCCAGAGTAATATCTAGTCAATGATAAGTCTTGTGATTATTGTTACAGAGGAAATTGTATTTGGGAGAGAAAGAGAGAGAGAGAGGCCCTTGTTAGAACATGTGTTTCATTTGTGTGCTGCAAAAAGTTATAGTTTACAGATTGTTATTAATGCATTCAAAATGTAGAGGTATCCAAAAAATTCCTAAATCCTTAATAACTATAGGCAAGGAGCATTAGTCATATCTATGCATTACATGTTATCATAATATGTCTGGAAAGAGAGAGATGGAGAATTCAAAGCTACAGCATATTCAATTAATAATAGTTAGAGCTTTAGTTCCAAATACTCATGTTTGTCTTATTTGAGCTAACCCTGCAAACAGAGCTAGATAGGGGGAAGTTTTGTTCTCCTCAAGATCTTTCAAAATTACCAAGGCAAGAGGGAGAGGATGATGCACATCACACAGGACGAAATGTCAAAAGTGAGTTTTTCAAATTGAAATCTAAGACCAGGATGGTCTACATCAACTTACTTATTTATTCATTCGATAACTCTTGAGTATCTGCTGTGGTACTGGCACCATGCTTGCCAGACCTTGTAGAGACAGTACTGACCAAAACAGAAGAAGTCTCTGCCCTCATGGAATGCACATGGATCTGCAGAGATACAATATTTTGTTGTAATTATTTCATTTATGTATTTCTTTAGTGACTGCTGCTCTAAGCAATAAAGGAATAAATGTAAGTTCATAAAATCACAATGATTATGAACAAAATGAAGCAGGGAGATGTGTTGGGTGATCAGGATCAGCTTTAGTTTGGACAGTCAGGGAAGCCCTGTCTAAAAAGGAGACATTGAGTCTAAGAACTGCATGAGGTGGAGTTGTTTTTACAGTGACCTAAAGGATAGAACACTGAGGATAGAACACTTTCCATTATTCTGAAATCTAGGTTCATTTTATTGGAAATTCTGAAAATCACGGTCAGTGGAGGAGAGGCCCTTTCACATGGATAATACCTCAGATCAAATCCTAACCTACCAAGGATATCTGAACACTATATAGGAAGCTAAAATTAGTGGTTCAAGCAAAAAGAAATGAGATCTAGAAAGATGATAAAATGAACTAAAGGAAAAAGAGATTATAAACACCAGAGACTTGATCATATTCTGAATGTAAAAATCAAAGGGAAAGTAGAATAGAACCCTCAATATCTGAGGCCTTTGTTTCATGTGTAAATACATGTATTAATTCACATATGAATGTTTTCATTGATTCATTCAATTAACGTGTGGCATTCATGGCAATAGTAAATCGAGTGAAAGAAGACAAAATTCTGAATATGTCTTCAGAGTTGCACAATCCAATAAAGTAGCTACTAGCAACATGTGGCTACTAACTTTAAAATAAAACTAAATTAAAAATTCAAGGCTTCCCTGGTGACGCAGTGGTTGAGAGTCCGCCTGCCGATGCAGGGGACACGGGTTCGTGCCCCGGTCTGGGAAGATCCCACATGCCGCGGAGCGGCTGGGCCCGTGAGCCATGGCCGCTGAGCCTGCGCGTCCGGAGCCTGCGCTGCGCAACGGGAGAGGTCACAACAGTGAGAGGCCCACGTACCACACACAAAAAAAATTCAGCTTCTCAGTCTTTTTAGCCAAAATTCAACAGCTCAATATCCAAATGTGGCTAGTGGACACCATACATGCTGAACAATACGAGTACAGAATATTTTCATCTCCAGGGCAAGTACTATAGGACAGTGCTGCTATAGTTTAAGGGTCAACAAGATTTGCCAGTGATAATATTTTAAAGTTTTTTGAAATTCAGAAGGAAGGCAGTGGCTATTGATAAATAATATAAAATAACAATTGCAATAAGATATCTAAAATGAGAGTATTGAATTTATGGCAGGACAGTTAAGAACAAAACTACAGATTACTCAAAGCAAAGAAAATGTCAGAAATCACGATGGAGATAGGAAAAAGGAGATAGGAGAAAATATGAAATAATCTTTTGTCATAGAAAACAAAAGGAAAAAAATTAGTTTCCTAAAGGATTAGGCAACCTAAAAAATAAACAACTAAATTTAAAAAAACCCTAATAGTTATTGAAGACTAAAGATTAAGAAAAGATGACTAAATTTGTGGATTAGTAACTGTAATATATTTGTGTGTGCATTCACAGTACTTAAGCTAGAAGAGTTGGAGATGAGAAGAACTTGGAGGTGACTCTGAAGTATGGATTTTAATAATAATATATTTTTAATTATTTTGGGCCACAGTTTGCGATAGGAAATGAAATGATTTGGCATACATAATGGAGCATGGTTCACATAATATATTCAATGGGAGATTAAAATGTTATGCCTAAGCAGAGGTTAATTGTCACCTTCATATATCTGTATCTACTAGACACACATATTATACACAAGCGCATGTACACACACACACACACACACACACACACACACATTTGATATGAAAATAAGATGTCTTGGAGCCCCTAATGCACCTGTAGGATATGATGAGAAATAATAAAATGTCACTACCCATAGTCTTAAAGTATCTTTGTGAACGACACAACTTTCAAAAGGAAATTCAGCATCAGTCCAAGGAATATATAATATAAAATAGTAGAAATGCCAGTTTAGGTATTGCTTAGAAATGATCCTGCTATACCAACTAACAAGCAGGACCTCCTCGGGATTATTGACGTTTATTGTGGAAAAGAGTGGCTGTACCCAGGCTATGCATTCTTAGAAAGTTGCCTTACAGGAACCAGTCATTATCAGCAAGTGAGGCTGACCTTGAAACTGTAAAATTAGTTGTATGCAACCTGTCTGGACAGGGCTATTTTTTCCTACCCTTTGGGGTGATTCTCACTGAAGTGCAATTGCATTGAAGAAGTTTACCTTACCCTCTCCTCTTGCTGCTGATAGTGTCGGTGGTGGTCTTCTATTGACCCCTGAGAAAGAGATGGAGGGACATAATAGCTTCAGACCCATTATTCTAGCATTCATAAGGACAGTCTGTTCCCAGGAGATACTGTCTTACTAGCCTCTGTCAGACCATACCAACATAACTCTGATGGGGATGCTTGGTGTTTCTTACTGGAGGATTGTGTAGATCTCAAGCATGTGTACTGTGTGAGAGGAAGAAAAGTCATAACTCTCTTTAGTTTAGGGGCTGCCTTATACCATGTAAAGCAGAGGTTACCAAATTATAACCATCTAGTGGAAAACAGAAGGTGCTCTGTGGAGTCCAACTACCTCTCAAGATCTCCCTGCCTCACCCAGACCTTCAAGTCCTCTTTCCTTCTGCCTGTAATCTTCTCTTAATATTTTTCAGTCAGTTGCATTTACCCCTACCCTCTGGATATTACAGTTCTCTCCAATGAAGGTATATAATTTGTCTCTTGGTTCTTTGAGTATCATGGCCTAGAACAGAACTTCATCATTGAGTTAATGAGGTTTGCCTTTGTTTCAACTGGCAGAGACTTCATCAGGGGAAGATGGACTACAGTCCACTGAAGGTGCACCGGGGACTTTCAACTTTAGTTCAGTCTTCCCTCCAGAGAGAGCCATGCCTGCTTTCTTTCTAGATCACGTAAGAAGCAAACGAAACACAGCTCTCCAAGACAAGCCTATTTTTTCTTTGTCATAACAGTAGGCCTTTTACACTAAATGTAAAGAAATAATTGACCCATTTTAAATTTTCTTTCTTATAATACAAAAGGGACTATTTTAACTACAGATGGCTTTCATTTTGGTATCCAAGATGATGACAGTGCCATAGATGATTTAAAACATCCTCTTTCTCTGATGCTAGTGGGGCTAGCAACATTGGAGATATGGTTTAGGCAAAATCTGATATTAAAGCAAATACTCATGGCACACTGCATAGACAGCCAAATAAAAAGAGCAAATGTATTAAATATTCATATAGCAAATTTTTATTCAATTTAATCTTTATAACATAAACTTTACAGTTGCTTGTAATGGTACAGAAACTGATTTTCAGAACTTTTCTATACATCATTTCCTTGGCTACCCTGTGCAAATTGAATTATGAATATATCAAATGAAATTGTAAATCACATTTTTTGAATGGAAAACACTCCGTTAGCTGAAGTATGCCTTTGAAACAGCCTATTCATTGACTTTAATATCCATTGTATCCTTCTTCTTTACTGATAGAACACAAGAATTTTAGCTAAACACATGGCTGCCCTAAATAAAGACTACCATTCCTCAGCTTTTCTTGCAACTTCTTGTAGTCAAGTGCATAAGTTGTAGGAGTTGTGAGCGGAAGTTTCACACACCATTTGTGAGAAATGCCCTTGTATGGGGAGTGCATACTCTTCTGTGGTCCAACCGTATTCCTCTGGACAGAATATGTGTGGGATGGGTTGAACTAGAATTACCATCTCCTATTACGAGGAGCACTCTGGACTGCAAGGCAGCTAGAAGTAAGATAGGTCCATCTGGACTGTGTGGCTGCACTACCAATGATGGAGTTCCAGAATGTGATAAAAATTATAAAATTTTGTCCCTGGAGAAATGTAATCCATTTTATGATACTTTTTAAAAGATAAAATGTGAATTGTGAGCACCATGTAACATATTTGCTTTCCTGCCTTTATTCGTAAGTTAAATGGTTAAACAGATAGTTTTGGGATAAGTGTGTTCTTTCTGTAACAACCAGTCCCCCAGTAAGTACATGGTTTTATTGCTTATGGTATATAAAACTTGCTAAGCAATTTAAGAGCAAGACGTACAAATTATTTTGGCTTTTCAGGAAGATTGTTCAGTCTTGGAAGAGCAGCTTCACTAGCTGTGTAACCTGAAGCTGATTAAGACACCTCTCTGAGCCTCAGTTTCCTCAGTAGTAGAATGAAGGTAATAATATTACTTACTTCACAAAGCTACTGTGAAAGTTAAATAGGATATAAATTTAAAAGCTATTAGTATTATGCCAGGCATCAAGATCATTTTTAAACTCAGTTATTATCATTATAATGATGAAATGATAATGGAAATGATCAATAAATAGGATGTGACTACATGTGAAATGTATCACACATGTTTTAAGTCATAACTCACACATTTGCTTCATGTAAACTGCAAAACAGAATAAAAAATGGATACTTCCGTTGGGTGTGCCAAAATGACTCTAAAGGTAAATCCTGTATTAAGGAAAATTCTAGGAGCACTATGGGGTTATACAACCTAGCGCCAGTGAGATGAGTGCTTCTGAAAAATTATTTTCACTCCAAATTCTTGCAGACCCTGACCAATGGGTCAGGACTAATTTAATGATTCTAGTATAATTTAGTAAGACTAGGTTTTCTCATTTTTTTCTCCTAGAATTAGACTGTACACACAGTAAAATATTACCTGGAATTTGTATAACAATTGTTATATGTTAACATGATCTAAACTTCATAATATATAATTAATTGGGTGATTTGAAAACAAACTTAGTTTACTACATTAGTAATATCTGAAAGTTTACTTCACATTGGATTCGTAAGAAAAATTAAGTTTGTCCAGTCATGGAGTTTGTGTGCTTGTTGACTAATCCCAGGCAATCATGGCTACCGACAATACAACATATGCAACTTAACGACGCAATTTTCCAGAAATGACAAAAAAAATGGAACTCCTGCTGAACACTTTTAAGTGGGGTACCTATCTTCAGATGTTCTTAGTTTGCATAATGGCTTCCTAGTTGAAATAACATAGCAAGAAACAGCAAAAACTCACTAGCAATGCTTGACTTATTCCAATTGCTTGTGAACTAAAAGCAGCTGTGGACCACAGGAGGTTGGTCTATTCTTAAACACCATGTTAGTAACATGGATAAAGATATTATCTCTTCTTTGGTGCAGAATGTTAATAATCAGGAAAAAAGAAGCAAAGGGCTTATAAATGTTATGGAACATTTCCAGTGAGGCAGTTATATTTTAGGGATTTAAAAAATTTTTAATCATTTGATTTCATCTTATTAGTAACCTTTTTCAAACCACTTTTTAAGTCACTGTAATTTTATCACACAAATCTGAGCTTTTTTTCCAATTACAGAAGATTCAAACTGTATTTATATAATTATGTAACAATAGGGATATTTATGTACTACTTTGTCTTATATGGTCAAGTTTTTCAGACGTCAGGTCTTAAAAATATTTTTTATCATTTCAAAAAGTAACACAGTTGTCTGTGTTACGATTGTATTCTTGTTAACATTTTTGAAGATGTTTTCCTATTTTTGGCAGGTGTGTGCTTACAGATATTAATAAAATTCACTGGTGAAACTGTAGCATTGCTTACAAATCAGATGTTGTTCTGTTTCTGGAATGTAACACAGAAATAGAGGACTGGCATTTTGCAAATTGAAACAAGAGAACATTTTTCAAGGGATTAAAAATGGTAGCTAGTTTTATGATTCAATAATTCCTGTTCCTAGACAAAAAGTACAATTTCCCATCTGTTAACGTTTTTCCTCTTCAGTTGTTAAACATGTACCCATGAAAAATGTGACTTATCTTCTGGAAATTTTTTTTTCTGATTTGGAATATGAAAAATTTAGTATTCCTGGAAGGGGAAGTGGCCATTGTAATCAAAAAAGAGTCTGGGGCTTCCCTGGTGGCGCAGTGGTTGAGAATCCGCCTGCCGATGCAGGGGTCACGGGTTCGTGCCCTGGTCCGGGAAGATCCCACATGCCGCGGAGCAACTAAGCCCGTGAGCCATGGCCGCTAGGCCTGCGCGTCCGGAGCCTGTGCTCTGCAACGGGAGAGGCCACAGCAGTGAGAGGCCCGCATACCGCAAAAAAAAAAAAAAAAAAAAAAAAAAGAGTCTGGTGGCTGTTCACTGGCTTTATGTTCAGTTTAAAAAAAAATTAATTAAAAAAAAATTACCCATCAGGAAACTATATCAACAACTGAAACAAAGAATCTTCCCATTTGGGTGAGGCAGTGGACTATGTGATTTCATCTTAGCAGTTCTGAAGTTGCTCAAGGTTTAATAGATAATATGTGTATATATTGGGTGGGCCAAAATGTTCGTTTGTTTTTTTTTCCGTAAGATGGCTTTAGTAGCACTTAGTTGTCTTTAACTTATTTCAAAACAATTTTGTTAGATTTTATGTGACAGCTGTCATATCAGCATGCATTAAAAAAACTTATCAAAATTGGTGAATTTTATGTAGCCATCGTAATATTGAAGATGGAAGAAAAAACCATTTTTGGCATATTGTGCTTTATTATTTCAAGAAAGATCAAAAACGCAAAAAAAGATTTATGCAGTGTATGGGAAAGGTGCTGTGACTGATCGAACATGTCAAAAGTGGTTTGTGAAGTTCCGTGCTGGAGAGTTTTTGCTGGACAATGCTCCACTATCGAGTAGACCAGTTGAAGTTGATAGCAATCAAATTGAGACATTAGTTGACAACAATCAACATTATACCACGAGGGAGATAGCCGACATACTCAAAATATCCTAATCAAGCGTTGAAAATCATTTGTGCCAGCTTGGTTATGTGAATATCTTTGATGTTTAGGTTCCACATAAGTTAAGCGAAAAAAACCTTCTTGACCGTATTTCCACATGCACTTCTCTACTTAAATGTAATGAAAACGTTCTGTTTTTAAAACAAATTGTGACAGGCAATGAAAAGTGGATACTGCTCAATAATGTGGAATGGAAGAGGTCGTGGGGCAAGCGAAATGAACCACCACCAACCACACCAAAGGCCGGTCTCCATCCAAAGAAGGTGATGTTGTGTATATGGTGAGATTGGAAGGGAGTCCTCTATTATGAACTCCTTCCAGAAAACCAAACGACTAATTCCAACAAGAACTGCTCCCAATTAGACCACCTGAAAGCAGCACTCGATGAAGAGCATCCAGAATTAATCAACAGAAAACGCATAATCTTCCATCAGGATAACGCACGACCACATGTTTCTTTGATGACCAGGCAAAAACTGTTAACGCGAGTCTGGGAAGTTCTGATTCATCACCATATTCACCAGACATTGCACCTTTGGATTTCCATTTATTTCAGTCTTTACAAAATTCTCTTAATGAAAAAATTTCAATTCCCTGGAAGACTGTAAAAGGCTCCTGGAACAGTTCTTCTTTGCTCAAAAAGATAAAAAGTTTTGGGAAGATGGAATTACGAAGTTGCCTGAAAAATGGCAGAAGGTAGTGGAACAAAAGGGTGAATATGTTCTTCAATAAAGTGCTTGGTGAAAATGAAAAATGTGTCTTCTATTTTTACTTAAAAACCGAAGGTACGGGCTTCCCTGGTGGCGCAGTGGTTGAGAGTCCGCCTGCTGATGCAGGGGACACGGGTTCGTGCCCCGGTCCGGGAAGATCCCACAGGCCGCGGAGCGGCTGGGCCCGTGAGCCATGGCCGCTGAGCCTGCGCGTCTGGAGCCTGTGCTCTGCAACGGGAGAGGCCACAACAGTGAGAGAAGAGTCCCACGTACCGCAAAAACAAACAAACAAACAAACCGAAGGTACTTTTTGGCCAATCCAATACATAAAGACATATGTAAGTGTAGGTGTATGCGTGCGTGTATATATATATATATATATATATATATATAGAGAGAGAGAGAGAGAGAGAGAGAGAGAGTATATTTGTGTATGCATATGACTGATTAATAGTAAGCAAGAAAAGTACATTATTTTTGTGCATCATAATTTCGTTTCCTAGAATGCATGGGTCAGAACATGGAAGGCAGAATTTTTTTTAGCTAAAAATTGGAACCATTTGAAAGAATGGTCACTATATTGTTTACATATTTTACCTCTAAAATCTCTTACTTGTCACCCACCCTCTGATTTCAATATCTCCTCAATGCTAACATGCCCTAAATACATATCTCTCTACTTTAGTTCTGTCTCATATTTTAAACTGTATACTGAATATTTAAAATCTGTAAACTTATTATCACCTCAAATAAAAATATCTACTCCATTTTTTTCCCCTAATTTTCCCCCCTTTCCTCTTTCAATGAATGATCACTGTTCTACCAGTTGCCTGGGCTCAAAGTTTGACAATCAAGTTTTATGTTTTTGATGGAAGTATAACACATACACACATACTTCTACGACTTGATTAATTAACCCAAAGTGAAAAGAGTACGTAATTATCACTCAGGTCAATAAACAGAAAGCAGAGAGATTAAAGGAAGTCCCTGATAGCCAAAGAACCCAGGAATCAAATCACTAATACATAACTGCCCTTATGTTGAGAGGTATTTACTCTGCTTGGAAAACTTGGCTCCTAAATCTGAGAACAGCCAATAAAACCTGGAGAAGACTTCACAGTTTAAACTGAGATTCACAGTTTGAGGGTTACTGGGAGGGACCCCAGTGAGACATGGCCTGGGTCATTTGACAAATTGAGAGCACTCTTTCCAGGACAAAGGTTCACACGGGTGAGAAACCACTGAGAACAGAATTTAAGTTGTTCAGGACAAAGATGTTAGAGGCAAGGAAATAGAACATTCAGATATAAACTGGGGAGAAGAGCTGAGAAGGTAAATATTGTAAATTATAAGGTCTGATATTTGAAGACTCCCTGATAAGAGCAGAAGATGGAGTCCTCATTTTCTGCATAAGGTAAATAACATTACTTTAGAAAATGAAACATGCCAGAAAGACAAGCACACACGACAGGTGAATATTTTGGTTCTGCTGTTCAATAGGAAATGAAATGAATTTAGGAAAATGATAGAACAATGAAAGGACAGTGTCAGTTATTGAACTATGGCCTCTTAGCTCCACATCCACCTTCCTATACTTTGCTTTATGACGCTAGAGCAGGGAGTCTGCAAACTACCTGTTTCCACTGTCGTTTGCCTCCTTGTCATGCTTGGCTAATAGAAGCTACTGTGCTTCCAGAGTTCTGGGAGGCTGAAGGAGAGAGAAGAGGTATGTACTTATCTCTCTTTTCTGTTTTTAATTCCAGTCTCTGTCAGTACGACTCTGGTAATGGCTTAACCGTGACAACTAAAGTTTATTGAAGTAGCAGCTGTTGATCCTAGTTTGCAGATTTTTCAACCATCACAGAACTAGGTTTATTGCACCCCCTCAGAGATTTTAGCATCAGGCCATTGGTACTTCTTTTTCAGAGATCTGTGCCCCAGTCCCATGGGAGTCGCTAATATAAACTCAGAAACTGACACCAGCCAAGCAGTCAGCCTCCTCAGAGATCTGAGCTTCACCTTTGCAGGGACCCCTTCTACCTTCAAGTCTTTAATAATTCCAATCTCTCCTTTTTGTTCTCTGAGATCTCCTCTATTATAATGCAGCACTCTCTTTTCATAAAATTTTAGTTCTTGAATACCTAGTTAACACATTTATATTAAATTGTTTATTAAAAAGAACTGGTTTGCTTCTATTTTCTCCTGGAGCCAGACAGATGCAAACTGAAGAAATAAGAATTAGGGAAACTCAGAAATTAAGATAATAAAATAAAGGGGACACTTGAATGAAATGCTGAAAGAAAGTAGACAAGAATTAGAAATAACAGAAAATATTTCAAAAATAAAGACAAAACTAGAAGAAAAATAACAGCTAATTAAAACCATGGAGAATGCCTTAATAAAAACCAATGTAGATGGAAGGAAATTCGTAAAAATACACAATAAAGAAAAATAAACTGGACTGGTAAGATGGAAAATTGAACATGAGTGAGGCAGCTGTCTCAAAAAAAAAAACAACGAAAAACCCAAAACAAAACAACAAAACAGATGGATATGCAAAATTATTAAAAGGAAACTTTCTAAACATAAAAGAAAACTTGAAACTGCATGTTGAGTGCCACACTAGATTCCTGGATAATTTGAACAGATTGACCAATATTGAGACATAATCTAGTAAAATTATTGGGATTTATGAAAGATAAAAGGAAGCCCCAAAGCCAAGTGGGGAGACAAAAACCAGGACACTGGAGGAAACTGAATCCTTAGGTGCCTACAGCTATAACAAACATTGCATACAGCCCCACTCCCAGCCAAATTAATAGATATCTTCCAGTAAAGGTTGATTTATCTTAGTATCAATGATCTAATGTAACATGTCCAACTTTCACCGAAAACTACAGACAAGCCAAAGAGCAGAGGAAAAAAAAAACATTCACAAGAGACAAAGCAATTATTAGAACTAGATTCAAATATGACAAATGTTGTAATTATAAGAAGAGGAATTTAAAGTAACTGATTATTATGTTAAGAGTTCTAATGGAAAAACTAGCAACATGCAAGACCAGATGGATAATGTCATCAGAGAGATGGAAACTATAAGAAAGAATGAAAATTAAAAGTTAGAAATAAAAGACAAGAAACAAATTTAAAAAAAAAAACACCTTTGGCGTTCTTGAAACAGACTTGGCACATCCTATAAAAGAATCAGTGAATTTAAAGATAGAAAGAGTAGAAACCTCTCAAACTGAAGAATAAAGAGAAAAAATAATGAAAAAATACAGAACAGAACATCCAAAAGTTATGGGGAAATATCATAAAGTGCAACAGATGCATGATTGGGTATCCAGAAGGAGAAGAAAAAACAAAGATGAAGTGTTGGAAGTAATAATGTTTGCTCATATTATTAGTGGCAGACACTAAACGGCTCGCAGAACATCAAGGAAGGTTAACAAAAAAACAAACGAAGCAAACAAAACACAGCTAAGCATATTATATTCAAACTGTAGAAAACCAAAGACAATGGGAAAGTCTTTTGAAGGAAGGCTGGCTGGAGTTTATCATGAAAGGAATCTTATCCAGAGAGGAACAAGGATAAAGGTGATAAAGAACTTCTCATCAGAAACCATATATGCAAGAAGGCATTGGAATAAAGTCTTTAAAATTTTGAAAGAAAACCCCCTGCAAACCTAGAAATCTATATGCAGTGAAATTACCCTTAAAAAGTGAAGGAGAAATAAAGATTTTGTTGTTGTTGTGGGGGCAGAGCGGGAGCTGGGGGAATTCATTGCCAGCAGACATGTTCTGTAAGGAATGCTAAAAGAAGTTCTTCCATCAGAAAGAAGGTAATAGAGGTCAGAAATTTGGATTTGCATAAAGAAGAGTGTCAGACAAAGAATAAAGCTGATGGTCTTAACTCATCTAAAAGATAAATGTTTATTTTAAGGAGTAATAGTAACAATGTATTGGGTGACTATAGATCATGTAAAAATAAAATCATTGACAGTAATGTCACCAGGAACAGCAGAAAGGAAATGAGAATATTATTTGGTACCTGTGCTACACATAGTGATATATAATTATTTAAAAGGAACTGAGATTATTTAGAAATGTATCTTGTAACTCTAGAGCAATTACAACACAGTCTGTAAAAAAGTATACTAATAATGTGCCAAGAGGGAAGAAAAATGAAATCGTAAAATGTTTAATTAAAACCAGAGAGGGGAAAAAAAAAGAGGGGGGGTGTATAGGGATAAAATCAAAGAATAAACGCACAATAGAAGACAGCTACAAAGATGGTACATTTTAATTCAAATATGTCAATGATTACTTTACATGTGAATGATCTAAACAAACCAGTTCAAAAGACATAGAATGTCAGATTAGATTTAAAGGTAAGACCTCTAATTATATGAAGTCTACACAAAACCAATTTTAACTATAAAAACTAAAATAGGGTAAACGTAAAAGGATTGAGAAAGACATGTCATTAATCAGAAGAAAGCTAAAGTGTACTAATTTCAGGCAAAGCAGATTTCAGATAGGAAACTTACCAGTGATAAAGAGGGACATTACATAATTAAACATAAATCAATTCTCCAAGAAGCCATACCAATTTTAACTTTGCATCTAACAAGAAAGTGACAAAATACAGGAAGCAGAGACTGACAGAACTAAAAAGAAAAATAAATCTACTATCATAGTTGGAGCCTATACTAGTCCTCTGTCAGTAACTGCTAAATCAAGTTCGTAGAAAAGAACTCTAAAGAAATATTTCACACAAAAATCAGAAGAGTGGTTACCAGTGGAGAAGGAAGTGGTTGAATCCACACAGGGCATCTAGGGTGTTGGTCATACTGACAGTGTTCTCTCTCTTAGATTAGAGAGCATAAATACAAGGTTTTGTCTTCTTTCTCTTTAAACTGTATATCTCTATTATATGCAGCAATTAGACAGTTCTATTTTCCAATAAAAATGATTTACAAAATGGTGTTAGCTAAAATTTCTGTAATCAAACACATCCAAGTTTTTATTAATTTGACAACCTAATAGATAAGCCAGAGTGGGAAATAAAGAGTCTGTAACTTAGAATAGAGTCACAGTGGGCAAGAATTAAGACTGTGGATTATCCATTTGGGTTTATAAATAACAATGTCAAAATTACTTTCCCTTTTCTTTTACATTCTTTGATATGATTTAGTTTTACCCTTCCACTTGATTGGGAGATAAAAGTGCCTGGCAGACAATTAATTGGGAAGTTCGACTCATTCCATTGAGCCCAGAGTCTTTTAGTATTTATGCAGTTTAATGCATTTCCTGAAACTTTATAAATGTCTGAAGCACTTTATAAAGCTCAATTAGTGTCATAGTTATAAATCATTGCTAACTACTAAAACTATTATTTGATGTGTTCTTTGGTAAATTTTCTTCAAAGTTATATCCATTTAAACTTTGAGCTAATCATATGTAAAAGAGGTAAGATGTAGACTTAACTGGGAATGCTGCATGGAATTTGAAAAAACATCTGATTTTTTATTACTTTTCAAAATGTATTAATGTCAGTGTTGTGAGAAAAGGTACTCAGAGTGCTGTAAAAGTCAGATCAGAAATATTCTTGGTTTATTCAATTTTAAAAAGAAATCCCTTAATTTGGATTAGCTTTACATGTATAGGAATTGGAAGAGTCCAACATATAAATCAGAAAAATTGTGAAACTTCACTAACATATTTCCAGAAATTCTGATATTTTACCCTTACTAACTTTTTACTGTAAAGGGCCATATAGTAAGTATTTTATGTTTTACTGTCCCAACTACTCATCTCTGCCCTTATAGCTTGAAAGCAGCCATAGACAACACAAGAACCAGTGGGTGTGGTTGCTTTCCAATAAAACTTTACTCCCAGGAGCAGGGGGTCACCTCTCAGACTTTAGTTTGCCAAACTCTGGTCTAGACTTTAATTAATTGTCAGTTCAATCTTTCACAAAATTATAAAGAGGATGAAGTTTACTTACGTTTCCCAAGTATTCTTTCTCTTTATTTTAGATTTCTTCCTCAAAATCATTTTTCTTGATTCCTTAAACTCTTCTGCTTTAGGCCATATTATAAATCTCCCCTGATTTCCTACTTCGTTAGCCTCCAATTTGCTGTCCCTGACTTCAGGTCTATCCTCATCTAGCCATTCTTCTGATTTCAGCCACAGGAATATTTTCAAAATGCAAGGTTCATCATGCGTGTCTACACCTTAAAACACTTTAATGGTGTCACAATGCTCTTATAACAATGTTTTTCCGTTTAAAATAATAATAATAATTTTCCAAATGCAAAACTCATGTAATCCCATAATATTAATATAAAAATTAATTATTTAAACTTTATTTGTCAAAGGTTCAAAATTAAAGACCTAACAAATTATTAATGTATAATGAATGAAATTTTACTAATAATGAAATTCCTTTTTATAATACTATTGATACATAAAATATTTCCTTTCTCAACAACATATCTATATTTTCTCATTAAATAATACACAGAAGCCTTGCTTATAAAATACTCCATCTATTAACTCTGTCCTCAGCATACTATATATTCTGAGATCATTCCATGTTATTAGCATTGATGACTTATGATATTCTCAGAATATGATAATTAATTCAAGGTAACTTTAGGGAGAGTAGAGATTAAAGAAATTTTTTAGGAAAATTTGTCAACTATCCCTTTACATAATTTTCATGTAGTTCAACTGTCCTATTAAGGAAATAAATTGTGACGTAGCACAAATAAATCCTAATTCTATCATTTCTCCCCTCTGTTTTCCCTCCTTACTGTCTGGGAAACAGAGATGCTTTATGAATGAAACACAATAGAAAATGTATAGAAGTTACATATCAATTTAAAAGTATATCTTGAAAATACAATTATTTTTCATAGAATGAATGTAAAGATTTGACCACATCAAATATTTCAGTGTACTCACAAGATGCCACAGAGCATACTCATATAAGGCTTTTACTTAAAGGCAAAAGACACAGTGAAGGTAAAGAATCAGAGTGCAGGCAAGCAGTAGAAGTCCGAGAATATCTTGTACTCCAATATCCCTGAGATATTTATGTATTATTTAGCAGCTCTGCAGGTCCTTATACACACATAGACTCACTTATCTCCAGATTTAACCAGATATCTACGTGAGGAATCTTGCTGCAGGAGAGTTCAAGGCAGAATTTCCCAGCAGGTATGGTTTTGGCCCTACGGATTAAGAGAGCTTTGGGCATCATAAATGCATTTCTTAAATTCCACTGCCCTTATCTTGGCCAAGACTCAAAGATAATCATCTGGGATCCCAAGAGATAAAGATCATTTTCTCAGTCTAGCTGTAATGAACCATATATCCTACACAGTGATATAAAGGTTGCATAAATATTTTATTATTTTATTTCATTCCTTGGTTATTAAAATCTGTATGGGTTTCCCTACATTAATATTTAATAATTTATTAAAAGCAAGGTTCCCTAAGCCATTAGAGACTTGTTTTGCAAAAGAAGATTTTGGAATTTTTTTTTTCTTCTAAAAAATAGGAGTGCTGCCTCCATTTTAACTGATTAGCATGACATAAAGTCACTTTTATCACCTGGCCTGTGCTTATCTCTTTTCCCTTAGAAACTCTCCTCTCCTTTCCTCAAACTTCTATTGTCCAATCCATCGTATGCAGACTTTTTTCTATCATCAGTCTCTTTACTGAATATTTCCTATACCTTCAGCCTTGATTTAGGATGACCAACCTGGTTAACCAGGACACTCCCAGTTTTAGCTCTGAAAATTCTGTGTTGTGGGGAATTTGTTCATTTGGGAAAGTTCTTCTATCCCGGTCATTCTACCTAGAGAGAAACCTGGCTTCTCTTCCATCATAAGTAAACTCCACTCTGTCATCGTTCCCTTCACTGAACAGCTCCTATACCTCCCATCCTTGGGTAAAATCTGGGTTCCTCCTAAAGCACTGAAAGGGCTAATTCTAACCCAAGTAAACTACTTAGGTAGGAATGTTGTCCTTCATTCTCACAGAAAACAGACCCAGATCATATATTTTTTTTTCGTCTTACCAATAACCTTTCTCCTTTGAGGTTCATGCTCTTAGTTTGTACTAACCCCCTACACTCATCATCCCAGATATTTCCAAATATTTCCTCTCTTTGTGCATTATGCAGTGAACATAAGCCTTAATTTGCCTAGGAATGACTGTGTTCATATCAGTTATCTTCAAATAATTATTTGCAAAATTTTTCACTCTCAAAAGTATTGTTTGAATAAATTTATTGTAAACCTTGGCATCTATCTCAGGTTTTATTTATTTTTACTGTTTGCCCAATTTCTGCATTTATCCTACATTTTTGTTAATTTGCATAGAGACTATACATTGATATCTTTGGGATATAGTTTTTTCTCTCATTTTAATGCATATGTGCCTTCACTTCACTTTAGTCACTCACTTTTACTGTCATATCAAAAACCACTTACATCTCACTGTCTGACCATAATTTCATATCCCTTTAAAGCACTTACTCATTATAACAGTAACATTTACTATCAATAGCTTTAATCTTTTAAAAAATATTTGTCATCCCCTTCACTTCTTTATTTTTTTTAGACAGTTTATTAAATAGTTAATTACTAATTTCACCATCTTCTTGTTAAGTGTTGTAGCTCCAATGTGTTTATTATACTACAATTAGGATGCTACTAAAAGTACTCTTTTTTTGCTCACTAGAGTCTGAGCACCTAAATGTAGAGCCCATGAATCCCTAATATATTCCATGTATGGGTAATGTGCCTGGAACATACCAGGCCCACAATAATATTTCCTGATAGACATGTGAGAGTAACTGATCTTTAGACACTTTCTAATTAAGATGTTATTCTTTTCACTGCACTTAGACATGGGTGTTAGTTCTATGTCTATAAAACTAACTGAATTTATTGCGTTTCCAGGAAAACAGACTCTTCAGAAAAAAAAAACTCTTAATTTTTCAGAAATTGCTCCATCTTATGGAGCAATCTTTTTCTATCTGTAAAAAATATATATTTAACGGAGTATTTCTATCAAACATGTAATAACATGCTTTTTGAGTAATTGTTAAGTGCTTTCCTTTGTAATTGCTTTGAATTATGGCACCCTTGTTCCACTATTACTGTACATTGCTTGATCATGTATATTCATGAATTGCACAAAATCATTTGTGGACGTTTTCGAAGATGTACAAATGAAAATTGTGCTTCTCAATTTTATTTTATGAATATATGTTTTTACATGTATAGCATGTATGCATTTTATAATTTGTCACCGCTTCAACATATAAAGAAGAACAAATTTAATAAGCTAAAACATGAATTTTCTCTTCAGGTAATAGGAAGATACCAAAGTATGGGTGGGGTAGGGCTTCTAAAGCCCCTACATTTATTCCATTGCCACTTCAAGTAAAATCTGGGTCACTGAAAAGGGAATTGGTATGCTCACATCATGAATAGTTTGAAATATCCCCTCTCAAAATATTTGCTTCATAAATGGAAATTCTTATTTTTCTTGAAAGCACATAGAATTCACCTCCTATAACCAATTTAAAAATTGTTCCTAGGGAGCTCACATGATTTCCTTTATAATTCGGAAATAAAAAGTTATCTAAAAATAAACACTCTGTCCAAGTACCTACCAAAATACTATTTTTTAATCTCTAATTTTGTCATCATATTTAAGAAAATGTGGTATATTATACATACAATGTAATATTATTCAGCCTTTAACAAGAAGGAAATCCTACCATTTGAAATATCATGGGTGAACCTGGAGGATATTATACTAAGTGAAATAAGTCAGACACAGAAGGACAAATATTACATGATACCACTTACATGAAAAATCTAAAACAGTAAAAGTCACAGAAGCAGAGAGTAGAATGGGGATTTCTAGGACCTGGGGGGAGTGGGAAATGGAGACATATTAGTCAAAGTGAACAAAGTTTCAGTTATGCAAGATGAGTAAGTCCTAGAGATCTACTGTACAGCACAGTGCTTGTAGTTAACAATACAGTATTGTGTATTTAAAAAGGCACAAAATAATAATAATAAATAAAAGAGAGTGGAAGGAATGTTTTAGAGGGAGTGGATATGTTTATGGCATAGCTTGTAGTAAAGAATACTTACCTCCAACTTATTAGGTTGTACACACTAAATATGCACAGCTTTTTATACATCAGTTATACCTCAATGAAGTGTTTTTCAAAAGGTACATTGTGTTTTGTTTCGATCTAAGGGATTATGACTCTTTATAAATGATGCATCCAAGACGTGTCTATATCAAAAAAAAAAAAGAAAGAAAATTTGATCTTCACTTGATGAAGATATGTCAGAAGTTGTTTCATTTTAGAAAAAATTGAGTTTGCCCGAGAAAAAAATATATTGCTTCATGTGACAAACTGGAGTTTAACTCTGATGATCCCACAAGTAATTCTGAAGTAATCTTGTCACAATATTGCATTAATTTGGAAGTATAATGTATGTTAGATGCTAGGGACTGCTTAGAAAGCAGAGCAGTGTGTTGCTAGTTAACAAGATGTGGATTCTATTTTTTTAATTGAAAGAATATTTGATCTAAATATCATTATTAGAATTTCTACTGAGAAAAGCAATAAAATTCTACTGTAAGCCATTATATCAAGAATATAATTATAAGACACTCCAATTATATTTTCCTCAAAGTATCTTTTATAATTGGCTTAATTTGGGATGAATACTTTAGAGCCAAATTTAGGGATGTAAAATATATAGAAATGTCCAATATTGCTTACACATTTCTTGAATTTTTTGAAAAGACTTTATTAATTTTAGCGTATATGTCAAGTTCTACACAATCTGTAATATTGAATTAAATTGGGAGAAATAATTATTCAATATTTTATAACCAGTAATTCATATTTGTCCATTTTATATAGATACCAAGGTAATTGGTTCATTTTATTTATAAATAATGATTTGTGAATTAGCACAGAATGAACGTGCCTGTTTTACCATCAACAATCTCAATACAGAACCTTTCAGACAATCTCAAAGCCCTTCTCATGTCCCTTCCCAGTTACTACCAACTTCTTTCTCCTAAATGTAGCTACTACTTTCCTTCTTTTAACATAGATTTATTTTTTGTTTTTAAAGTTGATATAAATGTAACCATACCATATATGTTCTTTTGTGTCTGGGTACTTTTTACATAGTGTGATGTTTGTGATATTCATCATGCTCTTCAGGAGTCTAATCATTTTGATAATTATATATCATGCTATTGTTAAAATAGGCCACAGTTTATTAATCACTGTTACTATTGCTGGACATACAGTTTTCTCTAGTTTGGGGCTATTCTGATTAAAGTTGCTATATACATCTTGGTACATGTTTTTAATCTTCATGTATGGACATATCTATTAGGTATATATCCAATATATATATCCATTTTTGAGCACAGAATATGCATATCTTCAACTTATTGTTAAACAGTTTCCCACAGTAATTATACCAATTCACAATTGCCGCAGAAGAGCATGAGAATCTAGGTGCTGCACATCCTTGCCAGTACCTGGTACTGTCAGCCTTTCCAGCTTTGACCATTGTGAGAAGAGTGTAGTGGAATGTCACTATGGTTTTAACTGGCACTTTCCTGATGAGTAATGATGCTTGAGTCTCTTCCTCAGTATCTATTTGGCATTTCAATATTTGTTGCTGTGATATGCCAGTTCAAGTCTTTAGGTCATTTGTCTATGGGTGTGAACATTTTCAGTGCTCTGTGAGAGTCCGTTACATAATTTGGACACAACACTTTTGCTGTTTGTATGTATTGCACATATCTTTCCCACTCTGTGGCTTGTCTTTTCAGTATCATAATTGTTTTTGGTAAAGGAAGCTTTTAATTTTTAATGTAGTCAAATATATCAGTATTTTTCAGTTGTTTCTATTACTTAAAATTATGTTAGATCTTCTAACTTGTTATAAGGAAAAACAGAATAATCCATTTCATGTTAAGTATTATATTTTTTTAAGATACAAAATTCATATTCCTAAATTTCTTTTTAATATCTAACAGAATTTCTAAAAGAGATAGGGAAGAAACAAATGTATGACTTTTTAGCCTCTACAGATTTGATACTTTAAATATATGTACACAAATTTCAAAGTTTGGTTTTTGTTTTTAATTTTTTTAATATATATAATTGTAAATGACCATATCCTTGTAACAAAACACTTTAAAAAATCTACCAAAAATTGAAGTGAGATTCAATAGTTCAGAGTATTATGAGATAGATGTGTTTTGATGTGAAATTTGTGAAAAATTTCTTGAAATTGCTTTGACGAATTCTAAGTAATAAATCCTTAGTTTTGATCTAGGTTTTGTTATTTTAAGTATTTACTGTGTTTTCAAGCCTAATGGAAGTCTCAGAGTGCCTGTATGTTATACTAAATTTGGAATAACATATAAAAATTATAGAGTACAGAATAATTGGGCTAGTAAATATCTTCCCAGACAAATATATTTAAGTAGGCCTTTCCTCCTTTCACTCCTGAAAATGACTATGACATTGTTCATTGCATTTAATGGCTTGAGCTGATCAATTTCAAAGAATATCTAAAACCCTGATTACTGTTTATCACTTGCTTTTTGACATTTTAAATTTACATTTGATAATGAGATTTGAAGTTCTATTTATTTGTTTTCTACTTGTGTGTACTGGGGATTTGTTGCCTATCAGAAAGAGGGAAGCACCTTTATACTGAAAATAAATTGTTGCTTTAATATAACTAGTATTATGAGGACTTGAATAGGCTCTGGAGAGTATTACTCCAGCTTTGTTCCTCAAAGTAGGGATAGCAGTTTTGAGCAGTAAGCACTCACTGAATTCACTGTGGAATGAAATAAATTAAATATAGCTATACCCTTTTATTCACATAAGTCTGTATCATATTCTTACACTGTAAAGAATATTACAGTATGAAAATCTCTTGAGAAATTTATCTAATTCTTATATCTTCAGAAGAAAGTGATGCTTCATCCAGATAAAATAGGATGAGCAGTCACTCCTAGGAAATAATTTAGCTGTGTCATGGGTTACAGTACGAAAGTAATGTTTTTTAAAATCTCACCAAATGGAAACTTGTTTTATTAGTTGAGTTTCACATCCGAGTTATTCAATACCAGAAAACATAAATGATTCTTTTTGAACAATTACTTTATTGAGTGCTTCTTCCCTGTTAGCCTCTTAGAAAAGCAGTATATTTGAAGTTACTATACACACATGTATTTAGAACCATTTACATTTATAATATTAGTATTATAACTATAAAAAGATACAATGTATTGTCGCTGCCCTAAAGAAGTAGTCTTTTATTAATTGGTATTTAGAATATTTAGAATATTTTGCATACTTAAAGGCCAATGTATTGAGCAACTCTCTCTATATATGCTAATCTCCTGATTCACAAAATACATACAAGAGCTGGAACACTCAGTACACATGGAGAAGAGGATATGACACCTGGGCTGAAGCTGTGGTTAAAGACCTCAGGAAAAAAATATCTGTGAAGTATATTCTGCAAGGAGGAAGGATGTCTGGTAGCTGCATAGAGAGATGATGTTTTACTAAAGATACAACACGAAGTCATAGTGTTAGATTCCAGGCAATACTTCAGATACCTTTCTACTTTTGAAAGCCTTTCTCTCTGTTTTTGTTGTTGTTGTTGTGAATGTCTTCTCCCAGAAGAAATCACGTCTCTTGATGTAATTTGATATCAGTAATCATTTCACAATGTATACAAATATCAAAACATCACAGTTTATATCATAAATATATCTTAAATATATGCAATTTATATTTTCTATACCCTAATAAAGCTGTAAAAAAATTTAATACCTTTTTTCTAAAAAAAGGGAGATACCACAGACTCTGAAGAGAGAACTCTTCTGATTTAGGCCAGTGGATAACAAACCAAATTTTACAGTGACAGACAAGCCTCAGCTGGATTTCTTAGTCTTTCCTATTGGCAGAGAATTGTAATTCAGAGCATATCAATCTCAAAGACAAGGTATATAAAATGAGCATGTGAGATTACTTCAAATGAGCATTTCTAAAAACAAAACAAAACAAAACAAAATGAAAAACTTACATGTAGAAACAAACCTAACTTCAGATAAAAGGTTTCTTTTTTTTAGGCTCTCTTTTAAAATTCACAAGAGTAAACTCCCCTCTGCAATTTCTTTGAATCAAATATTATCTTGAAAGAAGAATGTATAAAGGAAATTGGCCTCTTTTGTGAAGTTAGTATGCTAATGATATTTTCTGCTTGGACATATGCAGTTATTACTCTTTTCCTTTAAATTTAAGTATTTAAACCATTATAGGAGATTAAACAGAAAAATATGTTATCAAACTCAGATCACTTTTGTAACTTACTTCACTTATCACTTAACTTATACACATTTGTCTATATAGTTAGCATGCTATATTTCTATTTTCTCTTAGCATCTGATATTTAAGATTTTTAGTTATTAGAAGCCCACAGTTTTTAATAAGATGTTACAATATTGAAATATAAGTGTACTAATGAGAAAATGATTTCTTCAGTAGTAAGGTAGATTTTATATATTTTTTAGAAACATCGAAATAAAATATTCTAAATAAAAATGTTCCTAAAATTTTCCTTGGAAATGTATTTCTTCTGGTAGGCTTTGGAAAGAATAACCTTAAATCATAGGGTTTGTTACATGATATTTTTTAAGAAAGCAAATAATGTGTTTTTGCAATAGAATCCATTAAGCAAATATATGAAATATATACATAGCTGTATTTACATGTTTGTATATCAAAACCATTCTATAAATTAGGAGTATCATTCATTAAGTGTGGAAAGAGAAGAAAGAGATTTAGGAGAAATATTCAAAGTTTGGGTATGAGCATAGCCTATAGCAGCAGCCTATAAGACATCCCAGAAAAGCTGTCCAATGTGGAGTTGCATGGGTTGCAAATGCCAGAAAATAAAAATTCAGAATGGAATATTATCTTGAAAATCAATCAGAACATAATATGTTATTAACGATTAAGTTATGGATGAGATTGACCATGAAACCTGTTTAGATTAATGGAAGATTAAATCTAGGGCAGATTCTTGGAAAATACACAATTATAAAGAACAGGTATAGAAAGGGAATTCTCAAAAAATACTGGAAAGTGGTATCAGAAAATTGAGAGACAAACCAGATTCAGAAAGAAAAAAGTGTCCAACAGTATCAAATAGACCTGAGAGTTTAAATAGCATAATAGCATAGAAGTACCCATTGCATTTAGTTAAAAGGAAGAGAGCAGTAATCTTGGTGAGAGGTATTTTTCTGGAAATTATGCACATTACAGAGGGTTGAGGCAGCCATTAATCATAGACATGGGCTGAAAGCTAAATCATTTAGAGAGTTGTCTGTGAGTTTTGGAAAGGGGCAATGCAGTACTGGAGAGGGCCATGCAGTCAAGTGAAATTTTCCTTGTTAATGGGAAACATTTAAGTTTGTATAAATGAACAATACCGTGAATAAAGTTTAAAAATAAGTAAAATGGGAAAAATCAATTAATCATGGTGTCAGAGAAGGAAAGGGTGTACAAAGTATAGAGGGAAGGAATAGGTGTAGGAATTAGGAAAATGATCTGTTCTATTGTAGTAAGAAGCAATGAGGAAAGCAATTCAGATTCAAAATATCAAGGTGTCGAGTAGTTTCCCATCTGATTGTGTATATGTGCTGTGAGGAGGAGATGAAATCTTTTCAAAATGACAGGATCTTGGTATGAATAGGATTGAGATGATTGGAAAAGTTTGAAATAGACACTGTGTAAAAGAGGGTGTTTATGTAGGAAAACAGAAATGGCTGCTTTGAGACAGAAATGTCAAGATATGAGACACTTATTTTCTGTAATAATGCTTTGCAACCTGATCGCAACTATAAAGAAAGCAGAGGACATGAGGTAATTCTTGATTAGGTTGTAGCAGTTGGTTATGACTAAAATGTGTTTTTAAACACACTTGTGTTGATGATGCATACATTAGAAGGCACTTGCAGTTTACTGTTCTCAGCCCAGTTTTATGAGATACGGCCACATTTACACTTAATTGAGAGAACAGGCCTAACTGATTCCTTAGGTTTCTCTTGGCTGCAGCACTTACCTAAGAACAGTTAATCTGTAACAGTGGAGTAAATTTTTTATTGTCTGGAGAAAAACTCTTTTAAACAGGCTGATGTGATTAGCTGTGCCAATCATATCTTTTTATCCTCTGAAAATCTAAACCAGTGATATGGCATGAAGATGATAGTTGTGTTCACAGTAGTAGCAGAACAATATCCAATGAAGGACAGGAGTACCCCAATTTATATACTATTTTCTTTTTAAATAAGGAAATAAATCAACTAAGGAAAAACAAACAAACAAAAAATTATCCAAGACAATATGTGGGTTTACGGGAGAGGTAAAAACAGAGACAGTTGGAAATGGAAACAAGTAAAGATAGGTGATCAATAAATCCCTGCTGCTGGGGTTCCAAAGAGAAAACCCTCTCCCTAAAGTCACTTCAGATCATTAACAATCTCCTGGGACCAATATCTAGAAGATGCCTTCTTTCTGTGAGGCTGGTTGTATAGTCTGAATTCTGGCTAGGTGCCTGAGATTTTTGTTTGATTCATTCCTAGGTCTTTATTATAAAATCACATTACTAGGACCAACTGCATAAGTCTCTATTTTTTTTAAAACTAAAAGAACAAAAGGCTTTCCTTCCTTTCTTTCTCAACAAATTGCATCAAAAAGCCATCAGGGGGGCTTCCTGGTGGCGCAGTGGTTGAGAGTCCGCCTGCCGATGCAGGGGACACGGGTTCATGCCCCAGTCCATGAAGATCCCACATGCCACGGAGCGGCTGGGCCCGTGAGCCATGGCCGCTGAGCCTGCGCGTCCGGAGCCTGTGCTCCGCAACGCGAGAGGCCACAACAATGAGAGGCCCGCGTACCGCAAAAAAAAAAAAAAAAGCCATCAAGGTACTTCCCATTTCTGCTGGGGGTCGACCTGGGGTATGGATTATAAAGAACAATGCTACTAATACTACAAGAAAAGTCGGACTAACAGGAAGTTCATCACGTTTCTTGTTCCTATTCGAATACTGAGGTCGTAGGGCAACTGGCCAAAAGCTGATGAATTAATTGCCTGCTGGGAATGACTAGATATGAGCTCTAGATTTGTTGGGGAAAAATAATTAAAAACAAAGTCTCTTTCAAACCTAGAAAACCTCTCCACGTAGGTAGAAAGGAAGAAAACAATTTTATTATTGAATAAGCATTATGCCGGAATTTGATGTGCACAACAGGCAATCCCCTAAGAGATTGCAAAATAGAAAGAAACCTCACTGTTTCATAAAGCCAAGCAGATACAATCCATTATGTAGATGTCTTCAAAATAATTAGTAACTGTAGAATGGGAACAGGGCTTGCTAGTCAGGCTGGAAATATTTTAAAACCAAAATCAAGATGTCTCAGCATGATTCCCTTAAATCTATGAAAAGAGGTCTGCATCGTATTTCATTAAACATAAAGACACTTCAATGAACTAAAACTAATCTCATCTTTCTCATGGATGTCTTCAATAGAAAAGGCTAGAGCCCACCCTCTCAATTTACTTTTAAGGTAGTCTAAAATAGGTAGGTGGGTGATTGTTCTCTAACTAAAGTTAGATATCTAGCTACACTCACCAAAGTCTTCAGAAAGATTATATAGCATTGAAATCTAGGGGAGAACATAAAATGAGTGAACCTTGAAATAAAAAGAAGCATTAAAAAAAGATAAATAATAACCAGCTAATCTGCAAGTAAGAGAACATGCAGCACTATTTATCATACATATCACATCCTAATTCATTTGGTAGTTGACTGACTATGCTAGCTAATTAGCTTTATTCAAAGGAAGAGTAAACATCTCATGCCTTTATGACAGGGAGTAGTTTTGAAACTTGAATGAGGCACCCTCTGAGTTTAGGATCCAACCCTCTTGCAGTAAAGCTGGGGGTTAGGGGTGCTGTCAGTCCTTTATGATAACATTTCAAAGACATTGTTAACAAGTCCTTGAGAAAGGCATTCCTGGATCTTAAATATGGCAAGAGGCTTATTGGGCTTTTAAAAAGATTTACATGCATTTCTAAGGGATAAATAAAAAACTTACAAGTTTATAAGATACATGCTCTAAGAAAAAGGAGGGGGGTCACTCTCTTATTTGCAACAGGGAGAATTAGCTATTATTATTTTTTAAATTGCAGTATAGTTGACTTACAATATTATGTTAGAGTCAGGTGTACAGCAAATTGATTCCCATATGTACATATATATATATATATATATATATATATATATATATATATATATTCAGATTATTTTCCATTGTAGGTTATTACCCAATACTGAATATAGCTCCCTGTGCTATACAGTAAATCCTTCTTGCTTATCTATTTTATGTGTAGCAGTTTGTATCTGTTAATCCCATCTCCTAATTTATCCCTCCTGCCTCCCTTTCCCTTTAAATTTGTTTTCTATATCTGAGTCTATGTCTGTTTTGTATGTAGATTCATTTATATTATTTTTTAGATTCCACATATAAGTGATATCATAAAATAATATCTTTCTTTGACTTGCTTCACTTACTATGATATTCTCTAGGTCCATCCATGTTGCTGCAAATGACAGTATTTCATTTTTTATGGCTGAGTAATATTTCAATTTATATATACACTTCAACTTCTTAAACCAATCATCTATGATAGGCAGTTGGGTTGTTTCCCTGTCTTGGCTATTGTAAATAGTGCTGCTATGAACATTGGGGTGCGTGTATCTTTTCGAATTAGAACTTTCGTTTTTTCTGGATATCTGTCCAGGAGTGGGATTGCTGGGTCATATGGTAGCTCTATTTTTAGTTTTTTAAGGAACCACCATACTGTTCTCCATAGTGTCTGTACCAAGTTACATTCTCACCAACAGTGTAGGAGGGTTCCCTTTTCTCTATACCCTCTCCAGCATTTATTATTTATAGACTTTTTGATGATAGCCATTCTGACTGGTGTGAGACGATACCCACATTAAGCTCTTATTTTTTATTTGTTTTGCCCTTACATTTTCCTGGGCAAGACACAGCTGGATTTGACTAAAATTGGGGAATCGGTAGAGGTCAAGTGTTCATGGGCAAGAGAGGGTAAAGCCTCTGAGTTTCTCAAATATAGGGGGAGTCTCCACGTTTTTACAGGCTTTTCTTTCTTGGACCCCACTGATCACTCACAGAAAGATGAATTTTGAGGAAGTTCCCCTCATGGTGCAGGTCAGAGGAGTGGAAGAGCAGCCACTGGAGGAGGGACACAAGACTCCCCTGGGATTCCCTCCCCCTATAAAACAAAACCCTTAATCTGTAGGGAGAATAACAGCAGACACTGTTGGCTTCAGGATGATGCCCAAAATCCATTACAGCTAGGGAAAGGAAGAGGAAAACAAAACAAAACCCTCTCCTTAGGAATGAGCCAGAAAAGTACAGAGTTCAGAACTTCAGCCAGAAGAGGAGCAGGAGCATAAAGAAGGCCACAGTTAAGATCCAGAAACATGGTACATGCTCAAAACTCAAGTTTAATTAGGATAAGAGGGAGTCTTCACCAGGTGACTAATGAGAAATATGCAGTGGTAGAGCCAGACCCCTGCAGGTCTTAGCACTAAGCAAAGATCTAAAGCTGAAGGTAGAGTAGACACTGGAAAAAACAAAACAAAATCATCTGGTAAATCAGCCTCTACCTTAAACACAAGGAATCCCTATAGGAATTTAAGCCTGAAGTGTGCTGAAGATAACTATAGCAATATCAAATCTCAAATCCAATTCAACTATTAATTAGATTAACCCAACCCCTGAATTTAAGTCTTAGGTGAAAGAGAGACATATCTATTTCAAGGCATGAAATATATTTACTGCAGTCTCTACTGTCATATGCAATTTAAAAAAATTGACTTTCAATTAAAAAATCATACATATATAAAGGACAAGTAAAAGGACACATTCCTAAGAGACAAATAAATCACCAAAACCAATTCAGATATGAAACAGACATTGTAATAATCAGACAGGAATTTAAAATATCTTTTATTTATATGTTAAAGCTTATAATGGAAAAGGTGGACCACATGGCAAAACCAATTAAATTATTTCAGGAGAGACATGGAAAGTATAATAAAGAGTCAAACAGAAATTAGAGAAATGAAAAATTCAGGAATAGAAAACATACCATCAACAGACTCATCAGTAGACTGACAGCTGAGAAAGAATCAGTGAACATGAAAAGAGGTCAATAGAGATTATCCACACTGAAAAACAAAGAGAAAAAACAAAAAATAAATAGAACAGAACATCCTGAAATAATGGGGCAGTATCAGACCACCTGACTTAAGTGTAATTCAAATTTCAGAAGAAGAAAACAGAGAGGGGGCTGAAGAAATATCTGTAGAAACAATGACTGAAAATGTTCCCAAATTAATGACAGACAGCCAGCTCAGGATGCTCAGAGAATACTGAATAGGACAAATGCAAAAAAATAAACAAACTGGTAGCTAGATAGATAAAATCAATACCTATTATATTCAAACAGCTAAAATTTAAAAAGTATAAGATTACTATAAAGTTTGATTTTCCTGTTGATCTTTCCTTTGCTCTTTAAAATTATACTTTCTTTTAGATACAATGGAAGCATTTGTGCTAAATACTGTGAAGAATGGTAGCTATGGATGTTCTTTCTTGAGAATAATTGTGCTAATTTTGAAAATGACTACCAAAGTATTTTTAACACAAACCCAAGTAATGTACTTCATATTTAGTTTTGAATGATATGAGAGTGAAAGAGGTTAGATGGCAGTACAATAAGGATATATATAGAACTTTAGAAAAACTGATTGGTAGGCAAGTCCAGTGGCAATTCTGAACGCAATTTTGGGTTTTGGTTTTCTGGCTGAGGATGACTTCTAGGTTGGCACTGTCTTCTCCACTCAACAGAATAAACAGAGGAAACAATTTAGAGAGGGGAAATATTAATTGGTGAGTTGTAATTAAGATCAGAACTCTTTGCCACTTTGATCATGCAGTGGCATATTTTAACTAGACTTGATGGGATTAACTAATAGTAATTACTCTTTCTTGCTACTTCTTTATCAGGTAAATCAAATCCTACTTTGAGGCTAGGTGGTATCCAAAAATCTTTATTAAATATTAGGCATTCAAATACAGTCTATCTTCCTTTTTGGAACCTTCATTAGAATGCTCCCATGAGGAAATCCTTAGGCTCTCATTAACAGATATGGAAGACTTCAGTCTAATACAAATTCCATTTCTGTAAGTTTCAGATACCTAAGTTGTTCTTTATAACAATGCACTAATAAAATACAAATATTTGTCATGTTGTTACTATTTGAGGAAGTGTGCATTCTGTAAAAGAAGAGAATCTAAACTAAAGATATATTTTATGCTAAAGTAAACAATTGCTCATCCATTTATGGCTCTTTCCTCATTTCATTTCATTGAAATTTAAAATTCAAGTGATTGAAAGAAATCACTTATCAGCTAATTCAATTCCTTCATTATATAGAGAGTGAATATATCTAGAAAAATAAGTAACTGGTCTCTGGGTAAGCTGGTACTCAACAACTAGCTCTGATGACATGTCTGTGTGTGTGTGTGTGTGTGTGTGTGTGTGTGTGTGTGTGTGTGTGTGTATGTGTGTGTATGTAGCAAATCTGTGGTTAAAACAAACAAACAACAAATAAAACCTGAGTTTGTAGTTTATTGTTTCTGTGTCCTGGCAATGTGACTTAAACTTTCTCGTCTTTGATTTATTTTTTATTTTTTGTTTTTTTTGCGGTACGCGGGCCTCTCACTGTTGGGGCCTCTCCTGTTGCGGAGCACAGGCTCCGGACGCGCAGGCTCAGCGGCCATGACTCACAGGCCCAGCCGCTCCGCGGCATGTGGGATCCTCCCGGACCAGGGCACGAACCCGTGTCCCCTGCATTGGCAGGCGGACTCCCAACCACTACGCCACCAGGGAAGCCCTCTTTGATTTATTTTTATGTAGATGTAAAATATAGGGAGGTTATTAGTAACAGTAGTGATAGAAATAAAGGCAGAGTGCTATGTAAAGACAATACACGTGAAAGCAAAATAATGACTTTAAGTTCCTATTTTACTTTGAATGAAAATTTCTAGTGTATTATTTCACAGACAGATCAGTTAAACTATTTTTCTTCAAAGTACATGGTAGATATAGAAAGACTGATACATAGATGATAGATAGAGATAAAGTAAATTTCATGATTGTAAAGGGCAGAGATCAAGGGGTCGCGTTTTGAAGTGGGTATCACAGTGTTTGGTTTTTTTGTTGGTTTTTTTTTTTTTATAAATTTATTTATTTATATATTTATTTTTGGCTGTGTTGGGTCTTCGTTTCACCGTGCGCGGGCCTCTCACTATGGCGGCCTCTCTTGTTGTGCAGCACAGGCTCCAGACGCGCAGGCTTAGTAGTTGTGGCTCACGGGCCCAGTTGCTCCGCGGCATGTGGGATCTTCCCAGACCAGGGCTCGAACCCGTGTCCCCTGCATTGGCAGGCAGATTCTCAATCACTGCGCCACCAGGGAAACCCCACAGTGTTTTAATATATAGCACTAAATCCATTTTGAAACAAAGTGCATAATCCAGGACAATTTACCTTTTATATGTGAATTTGTATACAAATTGCCTTGGGCTTAAATTCCATTCTTGTGCGCATAATGGTAGCAGCATAGTTACAATTCATGCACCAAAGATCCAATCATGTAATTTGCTCAGCTCTGCTCCCAGTTGCTCTAAATTCTGTTTAGTGCCATCCCAGGAATCTGTTCCCTCCGTCAGTGCATCTTTTAGTAATTAAGAGACCTCTAAAAAAGAAAAAAGTAACTATTAGTGTTGAAGCATTTTTTGTTATGTTAGTTTACCTGTTTTCCCTTTAATTTCTTTTGGTCTTGGTGCTTCCTTATTTTTAAAATTCCTAAACTATTATTTTGAGATTGTCTTATAACATTAGATTTTTTGAGGTTATTTTTCTTAACCATCAAGTAATTGTTAGTAAGGCAATTATATAAAATAGCAATACTTAAGAAATCTTCCTAATTATTAGCTTATAGTAATGTATAATTCCTAGCCCTGAAGACTAGTCACCTTTAAAAATATGTAATAGTCTATCTTTTGCAAATTCAAAATATCCTAGAATAATGCCATAAAACAGTGTCACATATAATTATTTCTCTCATTTTATTTAATTGTGCTGAACAAAAGTAATATTTACCATTTAAAATGGGAAAACAGTCTATATTTAATCTATGTCATATGTTTTGTCTTTCATGTATTTCAATAATTTGCATATTTCTCACTAAAGAGTAACATCTACTTATTGTAAAATATCTGAAAATTACCCAACCCTCCAGTTTTTTATTTAAACCAAAAATTAAAGTATGAGAAAAATGCAAAACATCCACAAATCAACATACAGAAATGAATGTTATGAACATTTTTGTGTTTCTTCCCAGTAATGTGTATATTCATGCATATGCACTCTTACATATATACATACATATCTAATGTATTTTTGGATATAATACACCAAATAGTGTATTTTGTGATGCTTTATTTACCTAGTAGCCTATAAGTAACATTCTCTGTATAATTAGAGTGTTCTTAAAAACATTATCTTAATGATGATATAATATTCTATCACATAAATAAAACATTTTAATCTATTTTTTGCTATTTGATTATTTTAAGACCTTTCTTATTGAGAAAATAATATTTCTAACATTTATGAAATCTCATTACACAATTATACATTAAGAATATTAGTATGTACATATATCCACATATCATATTATTTACATGTGCTTCATTTGCATCTTAATTATGTTGATAATATCTTATATCCACAAAATATTTAATGTCTTCATGTATTAAATATCCAGTGCTCAGACATGCTATTTGCTATCATTTCAGATATTTCTATTGCCATAGCAGTATCTCTTCTTCATTTGAACCATTACACCTTGGGGAAGTTCTCTTCTATAGAATGAGTGGTATTCCTTCCCCAGAATCGCCAGGAACTGGAATCTTCTCTGATTTGCTTAGGACTCCTGGAGCCACTTCAGAGGCTTTAGCTTCTTCATGCATCAGGATTTCTTTTTTAATGAAATTCTTTTTTAAAATTTATTAATTAATTAGTTAATTTATATTGACATATAGTTGATTTACAATATTATATTAGTTTCAGGTGTACAACAGTAATTCAGTATTTTTATAGATTATACTCTATTTAAAGTTGTTACAGAATGGCATCTGGCCTTAATTAAAGAGAGTGCATGGTTCTGTAAACCCTGGGGTTCTCAGTCACATAAAACTACCTTGTGGGTTAGCAAACTTCTTTCCTGGCATCTGTGTGATGAAGCTCTACTTTTATCAAGAATTATTTAAAATTTCTGTATGTATAAGAAATCTGTTCTTCCATGATAAAATATGTTACCTCTTGGGCTTCCCTGGTGGCGCAGTGGTTGAGAGTCCGCCTGCCGATGCAGGGGACACGGGTTCGTGCCCCGGTCCGGGAAGATCCCACATGCCGCGGAGCAGCTGGGCCCATGAGCCATGGCCGCTGAGCCTGCGTGTCCGGAGCCTGTGCTCCGTGACGGGAGAGGCCACAAGAGTGAGAGGCCCACGTACCGGAAAAAAACAAACAAACAAAATATCACTTCCAAAAAGCTATGCTATATTACAATACACTTAATTACATTTTCTTATTAAGTCATCAGTTCTTAAACCCTGCTCATCATTCTTCTGGGCAAAAGCCTCGTATGAAGAAGACCAGGCAGAGAACCACAGACAGTCTGTGCAGTGAAAAAAGGGAGTGAATTGTGGACTATTTACTTGAAATAATTGTTATTTTTTACTTTAATTATCATAGTAACTTATGGAATTACCTGTGTCAATCTGAGGAAGAAATGAGCCCTTACAAGTCCTGTGCCATGATTGATATACTCCTTGTCTTCTCATGGTCGTCTTTGAACAATACAATCTATATTTGTCTAATAACAAACTCAGTTCAATGTCCTTTTTTTTTTAAGACTCCAGAATGCTTCTTAAAGAATAGAACATTGCTCTAGAAAACCGGGGTTGAAGTCCTGGCACTTTTATACGTGTGTGAGGCCACTTATTACAAGTTATTTGACCTCTTGAAGGCATAGAATTTTTGACTATAACAAATTTCTTAAAAGTGATTATATCGAGATATTGAATAGACTTGTTGGGAGGCCGAGATTTAATAACGAGGAGGTATTTTATAAAAAATAGATTTCTACACAAAAATAAAATATTATTAATACACATGACCCTGACTCAAAATAGCTGTACAACATTGAATGGATTTTATTTCATCAGTCTCTGTTTTTCTATTGGAAAAAAAAGGCAGACTTAGAATAAAAAAATCTCTAAGACTGTCCAATGGCGTATCTGAAATACTACCTTTCATTCTAAAGGTAGTCAAAAGAATGGGGGCCTACTGGGTTTAACTTTCATCTCAGTCATATGTGAAACGTCTGTACTTACACGAATGGATTAAATTATTTCTTTGAATGAATCTCACCAATAATATTAGGCTTAAATTATTTTTAGACTTTCCTTTTAGCATTATTATGTATGGATGTTGAGCATTCTGTAATCTAAAAGAATATAGTTGCATAGGCAGCCTATTTATAGCTATGATATGCTAGTTAACATTTTATGCAACTGATAATATTTTTATATACCATAAAATAGAATTTTGTTCAGTGGACATTGAAACATAAAATTTATATAAATATTGATGCTAGATAGTTATTTGATGATTTGTATATGTGACATTGGATTTCTTCTCCTAAGTATGTGATTGTTTGGGTGAAGCTCTTGAAAAATGTTTTATTACTAGAATTCAAGGGACCTTTGGGGAACATATGTAAATTAATGAAGAGTAGAAATGTCTCTGAGGAAATTTTAATAAACTTTAATAGCTGCTAACAGCAAAAAGTATCTTTCATATTCATTAAATATCCCTAGGAAGGAATTCATTTTCTTTTTATTCCCATCCATTCATCTTTGCATATCTATAAAATGGAGATCTTGCTGAGGTACTATGTGATCCACAGTGCTTGGATAGAGATGAATCAATATTCATGTCTGTTTTGAAGTTATACTTTTTAGATGTCGCATTTTAATTCAAGTTCAATCATATGCTATTTTGTACAGAAATATCAAGTATACTCTGATTCTTTGCTTTCACTGCCCAAAATATATTTAAACACCCTAATTTAACTTATTTATATTAAGGGAACTGTGGAAAGAACCCTGAGAGTACAGAAAGAAATGCTTATAGATAGCAGCATGAAAAAAGAAAAGAGTTCATGTGTTTTGCTTATTTTGTTAAATAGTTACTAGGTCACTCAGCTAACAAAATACAAAATCATTATGAAATATTACCTTCAAACCTTAATTATTTTGAAGAGAGCATTACCCATTAAATGTTCCATAGCCTTTTTTATATTATGTGATTTCTATTTTTTAATTTCTTTTGGTAGAAGTTGTTAATTTTATTCTAGCAGTTACCTTACATCAATATATCAATACTCCTGTTTTTATTCTTCTTTATTTCTATCCTTTTTTAAATCTTTTATCTGGTTTATATATTTTCAATGGTATACTTTGAATCCCAGTTATTATTTATACCACCTCCTACCAGTGATTTCATTCCATTTCCAATTTTTCTATCCCTTGTATTTAATTACAGATTTCTAATTTGTCAGAACAGAAAACACATAGTATTCCTCTACCTATAACTCCATCCTTGTTTTAGTCTTCATTTTGCTATTAAATAAATGAAATTCTCACCATCTATCTTTTTGCCAAAACTGCAGTCATCTCTTGGTTGGATGAAGCCTTTCCTCTAGTAGAGGGTTTGGAAAACTACATACCTTTTTGTTGCTGTTGTTATCTTAGCCCACAAGCTAAAATTTTTTTTTTTTTTTTACATTTTAATGAATGGAAGAAGAAGAAAAAGGAAGATGATGGGGAGAAGGAGAAGCACTAAGACTAAGAAGAGGCAATGAAGGAGGTGGAGGGGAGACCTTAAATGGCCAACACAGTCAAACATTTTCATTATCTGACCCTTGCAGAAAAAGTTTGCTGACCCTTGCTCTAGTAGATTACTCAGAAAGGACACATGTGTTCAGTATTCATGAATGTTTAAAAGGGTGTTTCTAACCTTTTTACTTGAAGGATTATGTGGAAAGATACAATACCCTTGGTTCGCCTTTTCTTAAGTGTGTAAAACATGATGTGTCACTTTTGCCTTGGCTGTATTTTCTTTTTGTGAGAAGTCTGATGCTATTCTAATTCTCTTGTTTTTGTAAGTGATTTCCTCTTTTTTGCCTCTGAGCTCTGAATATTTTTGTCTTTATGTTTAAAATGTATTAACTTTTATAGACTATATCTCAGTATTGGTTGTTCTAGGTCAATTATTCTTGGTAGTTGGTTAGCCTATCAATGTGGAAATCAGGCATCCTTTACTTCCAAAAAGGTTTCTGAGATTTCAGAATTTCTCTGTAACCCATTTTATTTCTTTATCTCATTCTTTTCCCCTCATGGTTGTTTTCCTGTTCTTTTCCAATGTATTTTATTACATTTTTATTTTAATCTATTCTACTTTGTTCACCTTGTAGTTTAATCTTAATATCTCACATGATTTTGTTTGTACTTCAATTTCTTTCCTGAGTTCAATCAGCTCTTGTCTTATTTCTTCTTTTTTAAAATCTATATTTGTTGTTACTTTTTGTATTTCTGATTCAAAGTTTTTATTCTTTTAATCCCCCAGTTAGAGTGTTTTGTTACACACTTCTTCAGCTTCACATTTGTTTATTCAGTGAGACTCCTCCTCAGCTGAAGTGTACTTTCTGTTTATATAGTAGTTTTGTATGAATGTGATCTAATTTTTTTCTATTTCTACTCATTTTGAAGATGAGGTTCTGAGTCTGAAAATGCCCTCTTCTGTCTTCATTCATATATATATGTATAATTAGTTTTTTAATTGCACTGTATAGTGTGTTGGAATTGGAAGGGAGGAGAACGGTTGGAATGTCTTTCTATCTTTTCTTTCTCCATGATCCTTAATGTTCCTCTCTTGCTTTTTCTCCCCTGTCTTTAATGCCACCTTTCAAAACAGTTCCTCCCCTTCTCTGTATACATAATATCCTCCAGAAACCATGCTGCTCTGAGAAACCATGCTGCTCTGAAGGTGCAGCTTCCAGTCCCACTCTTCTCACTTCAAGCCTCATCACTGCACCCTGTGCTGTGGTCCATCAAGTTCTATCAGTGTGCTGGCAGATCTGGAGCATGTTTTCTTCATGCAAGTCATTTTTTACCATGCTTCATCGAAGTCATCCAGGTCTTCTAAATTCTATCATGATTTCTTGAGCTTCCCTTCTACTCTCCACTTCTTGTATACAGTGGTGAACAGGCAGCCAGGACTAAATTTGTAAAATCAGTGACAATTCAGATTAGACTCAAATATGCCATTGTCCTCAAACAGCAAATTAAAAATACTGTTAACAAGATTATAAGTAATGTTTTTGCTTACGAAATCAATGGATTTTAACTTCATCTGTTTGTCCTCTCTACCATGATTAAGTCCTCCTTCCTTCTTAAAATGCTATATTTCCTAGGCTTCTATTAATTCACATTTTCACATTTTCCCCCTATATTTCAGGTGGCTCTTCCCTAGTCCCTGAATATGTTGTCTTCTAAAAATGATTTAAATGTAGGAATCCTCAGTGTTCTATCTTAGGTTTTCTTCTTTCTCTACCTACCACAGGGAGATCTCATCTACTCTCATGGATTCAAATATCTGATTAACCCAGTGACTCATAAATATAGATCACTAGCCTGTCTCTGTATCCTGAGTACCAGATCTGTTAATAAAATGATCCGCTGTATATTAGCAAGGCTAAACTCAACATTTCCCCTTATCTAACCAATCCTATTTTTCCCCTGAGTTACATTTATCCTTCCTTTTGCCCAGCCTACAAACCTGAGTATTAGACCTTCTTCCTCTGCAATTAATCATCAAATTATAGATTTGACCTGCTACATATTTATCATGTGTAACAATTTCTCCATATCACCAAATTGTTAAACCTTGTTTAATCAGATCCGCTGGGCTTTACATATAAAAAATCCCCACAACTCGAAGATATGGAATTCAGGATTCTAGGTTATGTATAAAAATGGGATATATATTTACACATAAGACATTTGGGCATAAGACAGCATAAGAGAACATGTGCTGCTTAATGCTATAAGAAGACTCTAAATTTGCCCACATCTAACTCCTGCCCATTCATGGCTTTATGACTCTAAAACCTCTGGATGATTTGGCTTCATAAGCATGTGGGAATTCACCTCAGTTTAGCCAGTAGACAGGAAAGCCTGCTACCCAGAAAGAATATAAAGATATAGCTGGAAAGAGCAGGCACTGGTCTTCTTTTCCCCCTTTGTCTCCATAAAACCCTCCCTGAGGGTTAAAGTATCTCCGTTTTCTGAGGTTTCAAGCCTATTTCATCCCACTCCTGCCTTGTCATATTTCAATACTAATTTATTCATTCAACAAATGTGGAGAAGCTGTGATGTGCTAGGAACTGTTTTAGGAGCTAGAGATATAGTAGGAAAAACAGCAAATACCTAAATTATGGAACTTATACCTAGTGGGCAAGACAAAGCAAATGATACATAATTAAAATATATAAGGGACAGGACAGGAATAAAGACGCAGACGTAGAGAATGGACTTGAGGACACGGGGAGGGGAGAGGGTAAGCTGGGACGAAGTGAGAGAGTGGCATGGACATATATATACACTACCAAATGTAAAATAGATAGCTAGTGGGAAGCAGCCACATAGCACAGGGAAATCTACTCGGTGCTTTCTGACCACATAGAGGGGTGGGATAGGGAGGGTGGGCGCGAGACACGAGAGGGAGGAGTTATGGGGATATATGTACACATATAGCTGATTCACTTTGTTATAAAGCAGAAAATAACACACCATTGTAAAGCAATTATACTCCAATAAAGATGTTTTAAAAAATAAAATAAAATATGTAGCATGTTAATGGGCGATATGTGATAGGAAATTAAATAAACTAAGAAAAAAATTATGAAAAGGGAGAGTGGAGATTTTAGAGAGCCAAGAAAACCTCAATGAAAGCATGAAATTTAAAAAAAGATGAGAATACTGTAAGGGAAATGGCCATGTGGTAAAAGGGAGAGTATTCGAGGGAGATAGTGCCCCAGCTATAAAAGCTCTGAGGAGAGATTGTGGATGGCATTTTCAAGGACTAATAGAATAGAATCAGGCTTGAATAGAATGAGATAATGTCAAATAAGCCACAGGGAACCAGACAAGTTAGGACCGAATAAATTATTATTAATATTTTTATTTTACTTCAAGTAAGCTGGGAACACATTGAAAGATTTTGAGGAGAGGGGGTGGTATTATCTGACTTTTGGTTTCACAGGATCACTCTGCCTGCTATGCTGATATTAAACATGAGGGCAAAAGCAGACAGATGGGCTAAGAACTAGTTCAAGAATTAATGTGAGAAAATATAGTATCTTGGACTGGAGTTGTGGCCATAGGATTGATAGAAAGGGGTCACATTCTGGGTTTAAACAAACAAAAATTTTGAAGCACTGGTTGTAATGTATGAGAAAAGAGTAAAGTCAAGGACAACACCAAGATTATAAAGGTATTGGAGTTTCCAATAATTATGAGAGAAAGAGCATAGCATAAGCCTTAGTGGAGGGGTTTGTGGGGTTCAGTTTGGGACATATTAAATTGAGGTGCCTACAATACAGCCAGTGAAACTTTCAAACAGGAAGTTGAAAATATAGGTCTGGAGCCTGGGGCAGAATTTTTTTGGGGGGGAAAATTTGTTTGAAAATATAAATTGAAGAGATATCAGCATATTGATAGTGATTAAAGCCATGAAACTGAGTGAGATTACTAGACTGAGTGTAGACAGAGAGAAAAGGTCCATGTCAGAACTTTGAAGCTCGGTAACATTTCAAGACCAGAAATTGAGGAAGTCCCAGCCAAAGAGGATGAGAAGAAGTAGCCAGAAATATTGAAGTAAAATCAGGAGAGGAAAACAGCATCAAACTGAGAATTCAGAGTCTCTTTAGGAAATTCCCAGCCTGAGTACAGGATTTGTTTTTCCTATGGCTGATTTTGCACAGGCAGGAAAGAGAAGGCGATAGGACAAGAAAAATTAATGTAAGTGTTCCTTTACTAACATATCTGCTTGAAGACCTTGTCTCTCTATATTATTGCTCTGAACTCTTTACTGTTTCAGGAGTTGGACTTTAAATCCTAGTCTAGAGAATTGATTTCATACTGGTAATTTTTCTGTTATCTCTCAGCTCCATACTTATCTTTCTCCAATCTGTATGTCTAAGGATGGCAGTCAGCAAACTTTTCCCAGATCCCTCGCTTATGGTTTTGATATTAATTTCTGCTTTTCAGAGGTACTTCAAAATCAGAAGAGGTTCAGGCAGATCAGAGATGTTGGTAGCTGCTGGCTTTTTCTGATGTGGCAGCAGGAATGACTCGAGTCCAGCAACCCAGCAGGAACACTCTTTTTTTTTTCAGTGGTTTCAGTGACAGGAAAGGCAACCTCTGTTCAGAAGTTCCCCAATCAACATTAACAGCATAGTGGCAGGTGCAGGCTAACCCCAGGGACATGAGGAGTTTCTGATCTGTGGGTATTACACTGTCTTAGTTTTTGCTCCTTCTACTCTTGCATCAAATTTGTGACCTATTGTCTTATGGACTCCAGGACTCAGTTCTTATATCTATTCTTGAACTTCGGGATTTGTCACTTTATCTTTTGTTTTTTCCTGTTAGTTCCAGGACTCAGTTCTTATATCTATTTTTGAATTTTAAAATTTGTCACTTTATCTTTTATTGCTTTGCCCTGTTAGTTTGTTTTTGTTTCATTTATAAGATCAAGTAACATAGAGAATGCACTTGTTACATCCATCTATGTATTGTTAGAACTTAACACAGAACTTGGTCTGTGTTCAGTAAATAAGTGCTCAAAGGATAAATAAATGCATGAAATGTTGCAATGTAAAAATGTTTATTACCTTAAAATAGTGCATTTTTGATGCTATTTTCATATACACGTTCACATACAGATATACATACACACTAATTTATTTTCCAGATGATGGTACTTTCTAAACCAATTCATACATATCTTACGTAATAACTAGTCAGTTGAAGACTTTTCATTATAATGACCCCATAGAAAGATGAGTTCTATGTCCCCCCTCCTTGAATTTGGACAGGCATCAGCCAGTGGAAAAGAGCAGAAAGAATGCTGTGTACCTGCTGAGCCCGTCAGCTTCCTCCTTGCTACCTAGAATACTGTAGAGGTCTGAGGCATAATGTAAGATATTTTACTAACCTGAAGCTGCCGTGCTATGAGGAACCTCAAGTCACATGGAAGGCCCATAAGTACATACTCCTGTGGACAGCCCTGGTTATCCCAGTATTTCAGTCATCCCAGCCCAGATGCTAGACTTGTGACAGAAGAGATATTCCTGTTGTGGAATCACTCCGCAAAGCAGGCAGGTCCCAGCGTGGCCTCTAGGCATGGATGTGGGGGAGTGAGCTGTGGTGGAGTGGCCACCATCAGAGATCTGGGCTGCTTCTGATGTGCTGCTTGAGTGAGGGCCAACAATGGCTGCCGCCACCCCATCCACGTTCTTCCCCAGGACCAGGTCGCCTTTGTGTTCCAAGGTGAGTCTTTTCCCTGGTCATGGCCACCCCAGATCCAGTGCTGTGCTGTAACTTGGATCTGTTCTGGATTTTTTTTATTGCGATTTCATATGAATTTTAGAATTACATGTTCTGTTTCTGTAAAAAATGCCATTAGGATTTATAAGGATTTTATAAGGATTACTTTGAACGTGTAAAATGGAAAGTGTGGATATTTTAAAAATATTGTGTTCCAACATCCATGAACATGAAATGTCTTTCATTTGTTTGTGTCTTGTTTCATTTCTTTCATCAATGTTTTATAGTTTCAGCGTACAAGTCTTTCACTTCCTTATTTAAGATTATTCCTAAGTATTATATTCTTTGTGATGCTATTGAATGTGGGATTATTTTCATAATTTCCTTTTCAGATAGTTCACTACTAGCGTAGAGAAACAAAGCTGGTTTTTGTATATTGATTTTGTATCCTGAAACTTTTTAATTAATTAATTAGTTTTAATAGTTTTAATGTCACCTGCAAACAGGGACAATTTTACTTCTTCCTTTCCTATGTGAATACCTTTCAATGTTTTTCTTTGCCTAATTACTCTGGCTAGGACTACTAGTACTCTGTTGAATAGAAATGGCAAGAGTGGGCATCCTTGTCTTGTTTCTGATTTTATATGGACAAGCTTTCAGTTTTTCCCAATTGATATAATGTTGTGTTCATATACGGTCTTTATTATGTTGAGGTATTTTCTTCTATTCCTAGTTTGTTAAGATTTTTCATCATAAGTGTTTATATGTTATCATATATATATATATATATATATATATATGATTGTTATCAAATGCTTTCTTTCTGAATTTGTCATGATGATTATATGCTTTTATCCTTCATTCTGTCAGTGGGGTGTATCATATTAATTGATTTGCAGATGTTGAAAAATCTTTTCATCCTAGAGATAAATCCCACTTGGTCATGGTGTTTTGTTGTTGTTGAATTCAGTTTACTAGTATTTGTTGAGGATTTTTGCATCTATGTTCACCACGATTATTGGCCTGTAGGTTTCTTTTCTTGTAGTGTTTTTGTCTGGCTTAGTAATTGGGTAATGCTGGCCTCAAAAAATATATTTGGAAGTGTTCTCTCCTCTTCAGTTTTCTTTGGAAAAAATTGAGAAGGATTGGCATTAATTCTTCTTTAAATGTTGAGTAGAATTTTCCAGTGAAGTCACCTGCTCCTGGGGTTTTGTTTGTTAGGAGGTTTTTGATTACCGATTCAATCTCCTTACTAGTTATGGGCCTATTCATTCTATTTCTTCCTTGTTCAGTCTTGGTAAATTATATGCTTTTAGTAATTTATCTATTTGTTCAAAGTTATTTAATTTGTTGGCATGTAATTGCTCATAATATTTTCTTAAGATATTTTTTTATTTCTATGGCAACATTTGTAGTGTTCCCATTTTCATTCTGATTTCAGTTATTTGAGTCTTCTCTCTTTCTTCTTAGTCCTTATAGTTAAAAGTTTTCACTTTTGTTTATCTTTTCAAAAACACCAACTGTTTTATTGACATTTTTCCTATTTTTAAATTTTCTATTTTGTTTATTTCTGCTCTAATATATACTATTTCCTTCCTTTTGCTAAGAAGGATTTAGATCATTTTTCTTTTTCTATTTCTTTGAGGTATAAAGTTATATGAAAGTTTTGTTCTGTGTTATCGTAGGTGTTTATTAACATTAACTTCCCTCTTAGTACTGCTTTTTCTGCATTGAGTAAGTTTTGGTATATTGTGTTTTTAGTTGTGTTTGAACCAAGATATTTTCCAATTTTTCTTTTGAATTCTTCTTTTACTCTGGTTCATCAGAAGTGTGTTTTTTGATTTTCAAACGGACCTAACAGTCATATATAGGACATCTCACCCAATGGTGGTAGAATGCACATTCTTCTCAAGCATACACAGACCATTATCTAGGACACATTGCATTAGGTTACAAAACAAGTCTTAACAAATTTAAGACGGAATTTATAAGAAGACTGAAATCAAGTATCTTTCTGACCACAATGGACTGAAACTAGAAATCAATTACAGAAGGAAAATTGTAAAATTATCAACTAATTTTAAATGAGTAAGAACACACTAAAATATACATTATAAGATATATCACTTTGACATTACATTTCTAGGGAGGTGAAATTTTTCCACCAGACATTTTTCTAAAGATTATTTAAAATTTATCTTATCCCTCTTATTTTTCTTCACTATGTAAAATAAGCTATATGGAAACAAAACCAACCTCACTGAGATAATTTATTACCTTGGATTTCCTAAAAATCCTCTTTGATACAAGTTATGCATTTTTTTTCCACTCCTGGTTTTACTCCTATCTTAATGGAAAGTTCTTCATAACTCCTTTGATTGGGACTTTCTCGTCTTCATCACATCTAAATACTGGAGTATTTCAGGTGCAGGATTTGGAGCTTTTCAAAGTGCAATTTGAGTACAAGGAAGCCATGAGCCTCACAAATTGTAAAATTTGAAGAATATAGTACCTAAAAAAGAATGCATCTTGTAAAAAATAATTCACATACCCCTTGTCCATCAATCACTATCCACTAAGTCCCCTCTTTTTGCAAATACAACAAACATTTATTACACTGTGTTTTATAAACAAACTGTTTACATTTGCTTAAAAATTGTTGTTTTTCATTATCCAATAGATATAATTTTCTACATGTGAAAATTTCTTGCTTATCTTGGTTTGTTATGAAATGGAAAATATTTTTTCCCATTAAAATTAATGAAAAATATAAAGCACTTTTTTTCATTTAACATCTTTTGATTTAGCATCAACATTTTGGGGAGTGAATTAAAGTAATTAAGTAAGGAATAAGTACTGAATGGAAGTATGTATATGCATTAAATGCATAGATATTCATGGAAAGTTGGAAACTTGAGCCAAAATGTAGAGGTGGTAAAATATAAGCTCTATTTGGTCTTAGTGACTGCATTGACACAGTTATAGCACAGGGGTTCTGTAATATAATGACAAACATTAGATAATATTATTACTACAATCTGTACCTGTCAGAATCCTACTGGCCAGGATAAGAAATGTGAATTTTATTTTATAATCAATTGGGTTGTATCATAAGGTTGGAAAATAAAAAAAGATGTTTTAAAAAGTTTACAATGCTATCAAAATTTAGCAGATATTGAGTTTGAGTTAGAACGGACAATATTTTATCATTTTTAATTTAAAATATTTTTCCATAGAGTATTTTTCTCTTTCCTACTTTTATAGTATTTATTGATTGCTTTTTACAAATTATTTATTTAAATATAATTTTTTCAACTGATTTGTTTTGTTTTAGAAATGTTTTGCCTTTTCTTTACCCTACCATTGCCCTCAATTTTAGTCTTCTAAACAAAATAGAAAATCTAAAACTTCAAAGGAAGAACTTTTTGTCAAATGTAATTAAATATTTTTCAGCAGGGGCTCAAGTTAAATGTTCTTCCACACAATAGACAAAGCAAGTATGGTGCCTACTTCTCATTCCTTCAAAGAATCTGCTAAGTTACCCTTAGTGTCTCTTTGTTTAACTACATTCCCATGTATCCTATAGAGTTTATTTTCAAGGAACATTTGACAAGAAGTATTCTTTAATGTTTTGCTTGCTGCTCTTTTAGTAGTGCCAATCTTGAACTCCCACTGCCCTACAAATTGTATTTCTTTAGGCAAAGTGACTTTTTCAACTATTTCTCTTTCACAATGGAATAATTCAGGTAAGCCAAGACAGCATATAGAATGATACACCAGGAAGTGATAATTTGGCTATATAGTTGCATATATTTTCAGAGCAATATATAAAGAGATAAGAGTAAAAACATATTTGGAAATATTTGGCAATTAAGATATGATATTGAGGCTACATTTCTAGGAACACATAATAAAATTGATGACTTGCATTTTTATTAAAACAATAGTATATTTTAGAAACTTCACAATTTACTAGTTATATCTTGAAAAAATTTTAATATTATATCTATAATAAGCTTAAAAAGCAGTATTTCAGGAAAATGCCAACATACCACCAAACAGCTTAAAAGGGTTTGCAGTATATAAAGAGAGCAAGATTAGTAGGCAGTCAGAAAGCTTAATTCAAACATCTTTTATATTGCATGTTAAATCAGAGGGCCAGACAAGTAATTATTCTTAAAATCAGGATGCACACTTAGACTTTTTTGTTCTTTGTAGTGATTTTTCTGAGGGAAGGCCATGGAATAGCCATCAATAGTTGGATTTTTATTTTTTTGTCTGTTGTTTGATTCAGCAAACAAAAAGTGAATTAGACACCCTTAAAGTATAGCGTTGGGTAAATACTGCTCCCGTTAAAAATTGATAACAGTAATAACATTTAGTTTGTGACTCTGACTGTCTTTGTCTGATAATACAAGATATGCAATATTTAACAATATAGTAATTGTGTAAATTAATGATAGTTATATAACAAGCAAGTCTCAGTGACTCAAACAAACAAAAAAATTCTCACTTATATCACAGGCTCTTGCAGTTCAAGAAGCACTCCTAGACAACTCTCTCTTAATAGAGGTTTTGGGGCTCTGGTTTTTTTTTTCCATGTTATTCCACTCTATGGGAATCCGTTGCTCTCAGCCACAAGTGTGAAAAATTGAGCAGAATCTTTTAATGTTAGTCTTTCAGAGGATATACATCATGATCACACTTAAATGCAAGAAGACTAAGAAATGTAGTTTTCCTGTATACTCATAGGAAAAATAGTCATTTGGGGAAAGCATTGTCAATTCTACAGGGTATGTCCCATTGTTAATGCTATTCAGGCATTTTCTGGCAGGGAGTATGTGAGCTCATATCATGTATGTCCTGTACACTTTTAATGTTTATTTATTTACATATAAACCAAAATATCTGCTTATGTGGCCTCTTATGGGCCAATGATATCAGGTTAGATGGGGACCTCTACCAGGAACATAGGATAGAGAACCCAAGCTCAGGTTCTATGAAAGAAAAAGTAAGACCCAACTGAAGATGTAGTTCAAGAGGCAAAACTGGTTTGGGAACACAAAGAGATAGTAATATTCCACAAAAGACCCCCAGTAAAGACAGTCTTAATGAGGGGATTTCATGGGGTTCTGAAAAATTATAAGCCACCTTGAAAAAAAACATTGCAGACTAAAAATAATTAGGCAAAGGGCTATGTAAAAGCTGAAAATTATGCCAAATGTTAATCTGGAAAAGTTCTTCTGTTTGGAAATAATATAAGGTAACAGAGTAAAACACCATAATAATAAGTGGCATTATAAATCATGCTTGAGATTTTTTTAACAGAAATCTCTAATTACTATTGTATGCAAGAAGTCCACGGAAAAAGGGAAATGCATATAAAATACAGAAAAACAAATATGCAAAGGGACAAAGATAGAACAGTATCACACTCTGCAGCTCCTTGCAGACATATTATATGTAGCCTAGTATGGAAATAGTCTTTGGTAGTTTTTTGTTTGTTTTTTAAAAACAGTAACAGTGATAACAGGTAGTGAAGGATAAGGAGAAAACATCCTTGATTTGTCCAGAAATATTCAATATTTAAACAATCGTCTAGCCACATTCTGGCAATTTTTGGAAAGTTGGGTGGATATATGAATTATTTGGTGAGCTGATATTTTTTATTTTATGTCTCAAAGAAATGTCTATGTCTATGTCTTAAAGAAATGTTTAAGGAGATAAGCAATTTTGTCTAGGTAGATATTTCACATCTACACTTTAAAAGGGACTCTTCTGCTCCAAGTTCATATCAGAGATAGACGAAATATTAAAAGAAAAATTAGGTTTACACCTAAAGACAAATAAAAAAAGCCTCAGGCCAGACACGATAGAAGCAAAAAAATTAGAAGCAGTCACGGCAACCAGAATACTCGCTCTCTGGGTAAATTAGGACTAAAAAATGGTTATTCAGTTGGATGGCATGTGTCAGTCTTGCTGGCCAAATGCAGATAATTTGTTGAGGTTTGTTTATCCATGAAATGAACTCATATCAGAAGAAAATAAAACCTAATTGAAGCTTCCTACCTGGTGAAAAGAATGGAACCAAGCACAGGGTTGTGGAAAAGAGTTGGTCCGAGTGACTGTAAAGTGTCAAATCACATAAAGGGTGCATCTTTAATCCACCAGTGTAAGACCTGATTCTGCTTTTGGAGACTGGGCTGTCCAGATGGAAGTTACTGTAAAATAACTAGTGATGGAGAGATGAATAGAGAAGAGAAAACAGAAAACAATGAAAATAAATCAACTAGTCAATACTTGGAAGTCTTTGAGGAAATCTGATGCAAGGATTACGGTAAAAAAATATTGAGAGATGGATTCATTAAAAAAATAATAGCAAAGTAATTTGAAATTTTCAAAGAAATAAAGAGAGAATGCCAGTTCTAAAATGAAGAAAACTTATGAAACAATAAGCAGATATAAAATAAGAGAAGGTGATATGAAAAAGAGCCTATGTGAAACTCTCTAAGTAATAGAACATTTATTATCATTGGAAAAAAATATGCTCTGAAAAGGATAAACTACAAACTTGACATGGGCAAAGACAATTGGGAATTCACCAATATAAGTCAAAGGAAAAGTTGAATGAAGAATATGAAAGCAACAAGGTTGCAGAAACTGACTGTTTACAATAAAGAAAATGTGCTGATACTCAGCAGTACAGTAGAACTGAGGATACAATGGAGTAGTAGGAACAAATCATATAAGGGAAATAGTTGTCACCATAGATTTATATACCTACGTGCACTGCAAGTCAATAATGAGGGTAAAATAAATACATTTTTCAGAAATATGCACCAAATAATAATATGTTTTATTATTATTTGCTGAAACTACTACCAGAGTATAAAGTTCAGAATTTTTTTAAAAAATGAACCTAGAAAAAGCTATGAGATACAAGGAAACATCATTACACATAAACTAAATAGATGTATGTAATTATAAACTGATAATAAAAATATTTTTTGTAGAAATACTTTAGAATTAAGCTTCTATAAAATACAAAGTGTTTTGGAAGATGGAGCACATACCTATTAGGTAAAATATGGTAAAGTTCTTTTCTTGTTTAGAAAGAGAGTTGAGATGCTGAATAATTGATATTAACTAGAACAAAATTTAAATATGTCCATTAATAGTATGAGTGCATTTGATACAAAGTAAAAATCAATAGAGCTTGAATTACCACATAAAATAATAATATAAAAATAAGAGAAGCAAATAAAAATATTTTTCTATAGATACTATACTCTGAAGACTCAGAAAATTCTACTCTGACTCGCAGTCATAAGTGTAAGAAGCTATCTACCCTGAAGATCCCCATTGCTTTCTCAGGAAGGCACTCCAAATGATAATTCCTGGTTAGAACACCTAGTATACTGGAAAAGGAAGGGGTCAGGGAGATAAAGGAAACAGTAATTTCCTAGATGCCTCCTGAGACTAACTGCATAGAGGCTGAAAATTTAACTGATGAGAAGAGGAAATAAATATTTTAAACCAGCCTCTACAATCTGGATGCACTTAGGATCTGCTCAGAATAAGACTGTTCTAGTCTCAAAAGGTGGAATCTTATATTATTGATTGGAAATATATTTTCTTTTCTAATATACGAGATTTTAATGCTCTAAATTTCCCCCAAAGCACCGCTTCATTCTTTCACTCTTTTCCTTTTAGAACTCTAATACACATGTGAGAGACACTATGATAAAATCTACCATATCAACCATTTTAAGTGCACAGCTTGGTAATAGTAAACATATTCATAATGTTGCATAACCCCTACCACCATCCATCTCCATAGAATTTTTCATCTTGTAAAACTGAAACTTTACTCTCATTAAACAGTAACTCCCCCTTCCTTCCCACACTATCCCTTGACAATTACCATTCTGCCTTCTGTCTCTATGATTTTGACTACTTTAAGTACCTCATATAAGTGAAATCATACAGTATTTGTCTTTTTGTGACTCAATTTCACTTGGCATAATGTTCTCAAGATGCATCCATGTTGTAGCACATTAGAATTTCGTTTCCTTTTAAGACTGATAGTTTTCCATTGTATGTATATATTACATTTTGCTTATCAATTCACTGGGGTTGCTTCCAAATTTTAGTTATTGTGAATAATGCTGATATTAACACCAGTGTATAAATATCTCCTCCAGACTCTACTTTCAATTATTTTGTACCCAGAAGTAGAATTGCTGGATTATATGGTAATGACTGTATTCAATTTTTTGAGGGACCGCCCTACTGTTTCCCACAGAAGCTATGCCATTTTACATTCCTGCCAGCAATGCACAGGGTTCCAATTTTCATATCCTTACCAATACTTGTTATTGATATTTTTTGATTTTAGTAATTAGTCTTCTCTGTTTTTTCTTAGTCCATAGAGCTTAATCTTTGTCAATTTGTCTTGATCTTTCATAGAACCAACTTTTGGTTTCACTATTTTTCTCTATCATTTATCTATCCTCGATTTCAGTTATCTTTGCTCTAATCTTTATTATATGCTTCCTTTTGCTAGCTGTAGCTTTAGTTTGCTCTTCTTTTTCAACTTCCTTAAATTGAAAAGTTGTGTTGTGGATTTGAGACCTTTCTTATCTTCTTAATATTAGCCTTTATAGCTATAAATTTCCCCCTTAACACCATTTTTGCTGTATCACATACATTTTGGTATGCTCTGGTTTTGTTTTCATTCATCTCTAAGTGTTCTCTAATTCTTCAGGGTGTGACTTCTTCCTTGACACATTGGTTGTTTAAGAGTTAGTTCTTTAATTTCTACAGATTTGTGAAATTTCCAGTTTTACTCCTGTTACTAATTTCTAACTTCATCCTGTTGTGGTCAGAAAATATACTTTGTATAATATCTATCTTTTTAAATATATTGAGACTTAATTTATGACCTATCATATAATCTATCCTGAAAAATGCCTAGTGTGCACTTGAGAAAAATATAAATGCTGTTGTTTGAGGGTAGAGTGTTCTGTATATGTCTGTTAGATGATTTATTGTGTTATTTAAGTTCTCTATTTTAAAATTTATCTTCTGTTTGTTCCATTCATTATTGAAAGTAGGATATTGAAATCTCCAACTATTATTTAAAACTGTCTGTTTCTCCCAGTAGTTCTCTCAGTTTTCACTTCACATATTTTGATCATCTCCCATTAGCTGTGTAAATGCTAATAATTATTATATCTTCCTGCTGTATGGAAAGATTTTACTGCCTATCCCTAGTGGTAGCAAACCTTGTCTTTTAGGGCAGAAACCTAGGCTCAAAAACATTTCATGTCTTTTCAAAAGTGGCAGATGGCTGTGGCTTCTACTCCTTTCCCCACAAGTAGTGTATCTTTGGGTTGTGAGGACAGGAGAGTTTCATCCCCTATTCTTTTTTTAAAATATAATTTTAGAATTAATTAAAATTTTTTCATTGAGGTAATATTGGTTTATGATATTATATAAATTTCATGTGTACATTATATTTCTACTCTGTATACCCTACAGTGTGTTCATCACTAAAAATTGTTTCCATCTGTCACCATACAGTTCACCCCCTTTACCCATTTCACCCTTTCCCCACTCCTTCCCCTCTGGTAAACATACCCTGTCCTCTGTAGCTACATGCTTGTTTTTATTTGGCTTGGTTCATTTATTTTGATTGTTAATTTGTTGGTTTGTTTTTAATATTCCACGCATGAGTGAAACAATACATTATTTGTCTTTTTTCTTCTGACTTGTTCTACTTAGCATAATACCTTCAAGGTCCATTTGTGTTGCTGCAAATGGGCAGGATTTCATCCTTTTCTACGACCAAGAAGTAGTCCATTGTGGACTACTATATATATACACCACATCTTTATTTATTCATCTGTTGATGGGCACTTAAGTGGTTTTCAAATCTTGGCTATTGTTAATAATGCTGTGATAAACATAAGAGTGTATATATTTTTTGAATTAGTGTTTTCCTTTCTTTGGGTAAATACCAAAACTGGGATAGATGGATCATATTGTAGTTCTGTTCTTAATTTTTTGAGGAACCTCCACACTGTTCTCCATAGTGGCTGCACCAATTTACATTCCCAGCAACAGTGCATGAGGGTTCCCTTTTCTCTACATCCTCACCCATACTCGTTATTTCTTGCCTTTTTGATAATAGCCATTCTAAAAGGAGAGGTGATATCTCATTGTGGTGTTGATTTGCATTTTCCTAATAATTAGTGTCGAACAGATTTTCATGTGCCTGTTGGCCATCTGTATGTCTTCTTTGGAAAAATATCTATTCAGGTTATCTGCCCATTTTTTAATCAGGCATTTTTTGTTGTTGTTGTTAAGTTGTATGAGTTCTTTATATATTTTGAATATTGACCCCTTATTGAATATATCCTTTGTGAGTATCTTTTTCCATTCAGTAGGTTGTCTTTCTGTTTTGTTGATGGTTTCCTTTGCTGTGCAGAAGCTTTTTAGTTTGATGTAGTCCTATTTATTTGAGATAGTGTGAAATAGTGGTCTAGTTTCATTTTTTGGCATTGGCTGCCCTGTTTTCCCAGCACCATTTACTGATGAGACTATCCTTTCACCACTATATGTTCTTTGCTCCTTTGTTGTAAAATTAATTGTCCATATATGCATGGGTTTATTTCTGGGCTCTCAATTCTGTTCCACTGATGTATGTATTTTTTTCTGCCAATACTGTGCTGTTTTGATTATTACGGATTTGTAACTTTGAAATCAAGGAGTGTGATACCTCCAGCTTAGTTCTTTTTTTCTCAGGATTGCTTTGGCCATTTGGGATCTTTTGTGGTTCCATACAAATTTTGAATCTTTTTGTTCTATTTCTGTGAAAAATGTCCTTGGGATTCTGATAGGAATTGCACTGAATCTATAAATTACTCTAGGTAATATGGACTTTTTAACAATGTTAATTCTTCCAATTCCATGAGCACAGAATGTCTTTCCATTTATTTGTGTCTTCTTCAATTTATTTCAACAATGTCTTATAGTTTTCACTGTACCTCAATTAAAGTCTTTTACCTCAATTAAATTTTCTCCTTGATATTTTATTCTTTTTGCTCTGATTGTAAATGGGATTGTTTTCTTAATTTCTTTTTCCACCAGCTCATTCATTATTATAGAAATATAAGTATAGAAATGCAAGAGATTTTTGGTCATACTCCTCTTCTTGATTCAGATAGAATTTTCTTTATTTTTCTTGCCTGACCCCTATCTTTCTTGAATGTACTTGATGGAGACCTATTGGAAAAAGCTTGAAACTGAGTGCAAATTTTTCTTGAAAAAATTTCCCAGTTATTCAAAATTGGCATGCTTTCCATAATCAGCCCTAAAATATTCATTAAAAACTTTGCTTATTTATTCTTACATGCTTATGTGGTGGTCACCACTTCCTTCCGTCCCTGTCCACAGTAGAAGTTTGTGTATCCTATTTCTCCTTGAAGTAACTTGTTAACCTTCAGAATCCATGGTTGCCTCATAACCTGAGCTTTGTGATGAGCTCAAGAGACATTTTTTTAGATCATCAGGCATTTACTTGCTGTTTGATTGGAAACAAGATTCTTATGTGGCTTTCCACACCTTAAGGAAAAGCAGAACTACTTTTTTTTCTCTTATTAAATGAATAACAGATGTGATTGACTACATTAATGGAAACAAGATTTTTAAGCTATAAGATGATTAAAGTAGTCATGAATAAGAAGGACCTGGAAGTTACAATTTGTTATCCCACATTGGGTGTTTTAGGGTTAAGGAACACTCAGTGCAAAGTAGACATGACTCTCTCTAAACTTTTCTGTTTCTCCTTTAGAGATGCTAAAGACATACTCAGGAAGCAGAGACAAAAAGGACTTTCTCCTCCCACAGCTTCAGGGAGAATCAATTTCAATAAGGAATGGAAAATGTAGCATTGGATTTGATTTAAAGCAGAGCCTGAGGGGGCTAACTTCAAGCCTAGTTTGAAGCCTCAAGAGATAAGGATTTATAGGGGATCCAGGCAAGTTATGAAATCCATGCTATGAGAAAGTAAGCAGATTATTTTTCAGTTTCAGTCAGTGTCATACTGATATCTGTCCAGTGCTCTACAGAAGCACAGCGGGAAGTTAGACAGTACGTATGCATGAGACATATCCTAAGTTTGAAAAGGATCAAAGTTTTTATCAATTTGCTTTGGAAGATGATCCAAAAGTTGCTTTAACTTAATGGGATTAATAAAATGAGTCAGTACCTAGAGGCAGGGGTAGGAAGATGTCAGTTTCTTCCTGGCTTTTCTGTAACTATAAGCCTTGTTAAATTTATACACACACACACACACACACACACACACACACACACTCTTATTATAATGGTATTGAATTAGAAACACATTTGCTAAGTTAGCAACTTTAGGTATCTATAGAGACATTGTCTGGCTTCCTCATATTCTCAACATGCATGCCAGTACAAGAACCTATGCCCACACCGCTTCAGTACACTAAATCTCTTATTCTAGTTAGTGTTCTAAAATGCTGATGGAATTTTCAAGGTAGAGGGGTTAGTCCTTCCCATTACACTCTTTGTGAGTCATATAAAATGTTAGGATAGAAAGGAGTCTAAGTAGAGTAGCTACTCTGCTGAGCTAATTATGGTAGGCCAGTGTAGAACTTTTAAGGAACACATTTATACTTTGTCTTTAAAAAATGACCAAGAAAAGGTGATTCTAGAGATGAAAATGAGCAATCAGTAAGTAGAAGAAACAATAAAAATCACTTTGCAAGAATTCTAGGATAGTTGAAGACCAGCTGTGTCCTAAATATAGTGACTTCTGTACACATTTAGAGAACTATGTGTTCTATATATGTTTTTGAAGTATTGAAAATTTTAATCTATCCTGCTTTTGTTGTGGTAGTATCTGAAGCAGACTCAAAGAAAGGCATAAAGGGCCCAAATCAGCAGCAGAAACAGTGAGTTTAGCATCTCAATTGAAACCACCTTTTCCCCACAAGAATACATATATAAGCATTCAACAAGTAAGTTGTTAGTTAGTGGTGAATTAAGAATGTGTTTCAGGGCTTCCCTGAGGGCTTCCCTGGTGGTGCAGTGGCTGAGAGTCCGCCTGCCGATGCAGGGGACACGGTTTCGTGCCCCGGTCCGGGAAGATCCCACATGCCACGGAGCGGCTGGGCCCGTGAGCCATGGCCGCTGTTCCTGCGCGTCCGGAGCCTGTGCTTCGCAACGGGAGAGGCCACAACAGTGAGAGGCCCGCATATCACAAAAAAAAAAAAAAAAAAAAAAAAAAAAAAAAAAAAAAGAATGTGTTTCAGTTTCTGAGTAAACTCGGTGTGAGAGAATAAATGATAATACACCAACAAACCTGAGAAGATGTTGAGAAGCTGGTCAATAATAACACCTAGAGTCTCAAAAATAAGAAGATGTAGGAGGAATAGAGATTTCTTTAGATTTTTGGAAGTAATGCATTATAATGCCTTAGATGCATCAAGATGGTAACAGGTGAATTAACAGGTAAATCTCCCTTAGAAGAAACAAGAAGGTGAAATTTGTTTAATTTTCCCTGTGATGGCATACAATTTGAAAATGTGTGCGTGTGCGTGTGCGTGTGCGTGTGTGTGTGTGTGTGTGTGTGTGTGTGTGTGTGTGTGTTTGCTGTTGGGATCAAATGGAGAAGTTAAAACCATGTTGGAACAAAATAACTAAATGCTTTGCAGTCCCTCTGGGCTATCTGTGACTCTACTACCTTGACTCTGGCTACATACGTACTAAAGATATGGAACTTATTGCTCAACTGCACCCAAATGCCATTGGCGATGTGAAACAGCACAGCTCATGTTCTGTGAGAAGTACATAAGACACAGTATGCCCAGCATTCACCAGTTTTAGGATAGAGATAGACAAAGTATGCAGCAAGGCTTACTAAAACAGAGTTTATCTTAACTGATAAATAATCACCTTCAATTACATTGAGAAGTAGTTCAAATTAATGCGTCAACCTTCATGTTTTTGCATCTGGTGTTTTTAAGACTTAAGATTCTTCACCAAGAGTTAAAAAGAAAAGAACTGCAAATTTCTACATCATTTCTACAGAAAAGCCAATGGTGCTGCAGCTGATGCAATGCTGCTCAAAATGGGAAATAGAATACTATGGCAGTGAAGAGGAAGCTTAACTACTGCATTACATAGTAGCCAGAGAGTTCACTGATTTTGGCATGGTTCCTAAGCTTATGAAGCTTTGATTTTGGTGGTACCCTTGCATAACCTGGCTGAAAATACAATTTTACAGATTCTAGCTGAAGCACACATACGTAATGCTGTTGTTCTTCAGTATTAAAGCTTATTCAGCATGGATGACTATGAAATAGGTGTTAATGAGGATGCTTAGAAGTCCACTGCCATTTGGAACTAGACAGAAAAAGCAGATGCAAGAGAGCTTTGGTCCACAGGGGAAAAACTGTTTATGAGAAACAAAGTGCAAAGACTCTAATTCCAATATGGAAGGCATAGAGGTATAAAAAGTAGAAGCAAAGAAAGAACCAGTCATCTGCAAAACTTCTCTGGAAGGAGTGGAAGAGAAAGTAAGTTTGCTACTCAGATGCTTCAAACAGAGACCATTAGACTTCTAACCTTATATATGGCTTTTCCTTATATGTAATATCATATTATTTCTATAACACTAAAGGTGTTAGATCTCCCCTGAATTATAAAAATGCTCAGAAGCCATGGATTAAAATCATGCATATTAGTCTAATAATAGATTATACTGTGCATATTTACTCTAATAGATATGTGCAGGCGATATCACGTGGATATTAATGCACAATGTTCAAATATAAAACGTACATTATTTTATTTCAATTCTTTTAATCTTTTTATTTTATAGCTTTTGCACTTTTAAAGGAATATTTTAATAAGATACTTAGATTTATTTTAAATAATGGAGATATTGCAAATAACTATAGATATTAATTACTATGTTACTTTACAGATGGTAAAATAAATTATTCTTCAGTAAAAGTAGTACTAAGATACTATACCTTTGGTTAAAAAAAGCATTTACCAAGGCCATATGTGATGCATCTCATATGTCTAAAACCAACCCAGGTTTTAGAAATAAAAGGCATGTTTTCTTCCTTGGAATTCAGTCTTTCTCTCACATATTCAGTTTTCCAATAGCAAGAAAATACCAAAATAAGAATTTATGTATTTATGTGTATGTGTATATTTATTTATGTTGACATGATTTCTTCAAATGGCTCCACAATCCTAAATTTGCTTTATTTTCTTTGTCTTTAATTTCATAATAGGTTTGAAAAGGGAAACAGATCCATGGGTAGAAGAACCAAAAAAGATGTCATTCTACTTAAGTTTATATGTTAATAGGAGAAAATAAGCTGTTGCTATTACTGGTTTTCTTCAGGGAGAGAGAAAGCAAGTAAAGTAACACCAAAGCAACTCATATAATGCCATAAATCTAGTCATACTGGTTAAATGGTGTTTGGATTACACTGAATAAAACATGAATGTGTCATACTTGTATCCTTTCCTTTCTTATTTCTTCCTACAGATTCACTTCTTCAAGAACTCAAAGAACTTGCTCAAAACCACAATAGATTTTATTAAATTTTATATGTGTCAACAATGTATAACATATCATATCACTAGTCTTAATAGTATTTGGAGCCATGGATGACACAACTAGTATAGTTTGAGATTTTTCCTAGACAGATGTGACACACTAGTAAGTAGTAATGTGGCACTATAATGCTTATTTTATGATGTATGAGCTGAATGATGTGTTAAATTTTTTTCTGCATTATAATTGAATATATTTTAATTATCAGACATACTTTACATAGAATTTAGAGGTTAATTTATTTAAATAGTTTTATTCTTTAAATATAATAGCATTTTAAAACATCAAATGTGGTTTGAAAAGCAGCTTAGAGGTTTTGAGCTCAATACTTACAATTTTTCTCTGAAAGAATTATGTGTCATTAAGCAGGGGTTTCAGGGCAAACTGTTATTATCATTGAAAGAAAAAGACATAAAATACACAGTGGTCGTACAACTCAGGGTGTTAAAAATGAGGGTAATGCTACATTACTTGACTAGATGTATTTAAACAAATGGCATTCTCTATAAAACCTTATGTTTAAAGCTTTACTGGGAAATCTATTAAGGATGAAAACATAACCGTTAGCTGTTCACCTGATGCTATAGTGTTAGCAATTTGATTTGATTAGTATTAGAAGTTATCCAAAAGATAAATGGATCTTTGTTTCTTCTATGGGGTTATCTAAAGATAGCTAGTATAGGCATGGGCCATCCATGAGTAGAGCTCTAAAATTTAAGCTTCATTAGCTTTTTAATAAATCTACCTTTAGCTGTCTTCATTTCCTCATCTAAATACTCTTTATAATCCAGAGCAATCCATCTTTGTATCAGCTCATTGGACTGAATTGCTCATTATCAAACTTACTAGCAACTGATTTTTACCATAACCACTGGTCATATATTTGGCCTCAGCTTTACCTCTCAGAATCTTTAATATGGCTCATCTCTCTTTCCTGATATAAATATCATCTTAACTTCACTTTTGTGCCTCCACAAAGTAACTAAATGATGGTAAATAGTATTATGGAGTACTTAAGAAGAATTATGTTTATTTCTTAAAAAGTTGAACAGGTGTTATACTATGGTGCTAAATTTATCGAACTATAGAAAAAACAAAAGAAAGAGAATATAATTAATAAAATTATATCTGCATGAATTTATACATACTTATCAAAATAAGTTTTGAATTAAAATGTTAAAAATATTTACTATTGATTGGAAGATTTCCATTTTCCCCCTTATTTATTCTCACTGTTTTCTTTTTATTTTATAATAAGCATGTATCATTTAAAAAGTGAGAATAGGACTATGATGGTTGATTTTATGTGTCAGTTATACTGGGCCACGGGGTGCCCAGTCATTTGGTCAAATATTATTTTGTGATAAGTCTGTGAGGGTGTTTCTGGATGAGATGAACATTTGAACCCATAGACAGAGTAAAGGAGGTTGCCCTCCCTAATGTGGGTGGGCCTTATCTAATCAACTGAAAACCTGAATTGAACAAAAATGTTGTTCATTTTTGAACAAACTAAGAGGGATCTCCTGCTGCCTGACTGCACTGAGCTGCCTGACTACATTTGTGAGGGCATTGCTCTCTCCCTTCCTTCAGATTCCCACTGTGAAACACTGGCTCTTCTTGGGTCTTGAGCCTGCCAGCTTTCAGACCAGAATTACACCATTAGCTCTACTGGTACTCAGGCCTTCAGACCCAGAGAAACTATAATCGATACAAAGATCTTTTCATTTTGAAGACAGTGAAATTAAATAAAGACAATAATAGCAAGTTGACAAAATAAAAATAATTAAAAGCATTTTATTATAGTTTTGATTTTTCTTCATTTAAAATTCAGTTACTATTTTATTAAAGATGTAAAACTTTACATACTATTTTGAAATCCACTTTTAAAAAATCTCCTCAATATTAGCCCTCTTTCTTCAATCATGAATTTGTAGCCCTTCCAGAGCCCTTTGAGGCCATACTTCTGTAAGTATGAGGCCATACTTCTGTAAGTATGAGGCCACTCTGTTTCATGTATTTTAATCTGAGTAATTTATTTAAGTTATGTACTACAAAACTTGCTTTTATACATATTATAATTTTGAAATCTATAATTTTAAATATAAATCAAGTTCTTCATTTTATTTGCTATTTTTTAGTTTCTTTCATATGAATACACTTTTTTTTTTGGTGATAGCAGTTTGGATTATTTTTCAGGTAAAGGATAATTGCTTAATCAGAAGCTATGCTGATATTTAGTTTGCCATTTCAATTCTTTTAGAAGTACTTATGCCAGTGTACATTTCTACCATCTATGAATGACAGTTACTGTTTCTACACAGTTTCCCATCAGCTTATAGTTTCAGCTCTTATTTTTGCTAATATTAAAATAAATGAATTATTATTTCTTTTCATTTTCTATTTTTATTTTTATTATGTTCCTTCACAGTAAGTTGAAATTCTTATTATATCTGCCTTTACTACCATGGTAAACAGCAGCACAGGATGTTTCAACATGAAAGACAAGATTTTGCTAAAAAATGAATATAGTATCTCGGGTCCAGGTATTTACCCAGCCAAGTGGAGACTAATCAAACCCATAAATCTGTCCAGACAAAAAATTAAAACTGGAAAGCAGTTACTTTGAGTAACATAGAAAAACCAAATAGGATGTGGTATCTAGAACACTGAAGCTATCTCCTTTTTTTATTCTGCATCCTTTTACTGTACCCTTTAACCCTTCTTTTGTAATGCTACCAGTACTCCCCAAATAATGCCATCCGTCTCAAACCTTCATGCCAATGTACAGAATATTGTAGCTGCCTATGAAACCTCAGGTCTTGAAGACTCAACCCAACTTTACTGCTTCATTAAAGTCTTCCTTGAGTATACTAAAGGACTTCCATTATGCATTCTTCATTCTCTTTCATAACATTTATCATATGGTAGTCAATCATAAATTCCCTTGTTTTCACTTTTCTAGACTACTTTGAGCTCTTAACTCTTTAAAGCAGGGGCTGTTTATTCGATTGTATATCATATCTATTAAGTACGTTTCTTTGAATGAATAAATAGCAGTAGGAAAGTAAAATATAAAATCTGGGAGATGAGAGTTGAAAAATGGGTACTGGTAGGTAAGACTGAAGTAGAATTTGAGACTAAGACAGAAGTTATTTGTCTTTGCAAAAATATTTCTGATAATTCTGAATTAATGAAATAATAACCAAATGTAATAAACAGTCAAATCTCCAAATCATATATTTACATTTTAATTAAACTGAATTATCTTAAAATGTGATAAAATGCATGAAGGTTTTATCTCTTAAATCTATGGAGCAATCTTTATTACATAGAAGTCTGTTCATATAGTCATATTGGACTTCTTAATGTATTGCAGTGACTGGCTTTGAACTTTATTCAACATCTGTGCTCATGGTTATGCATAAAATTATTTGGAATTCACTTAAAAATAAATCCCTAAAGTATATATAGGGCTTCCCTGATGGCTCAGTGGTTGAGAGTCCGTCTGCAGGGGACACGGGTTCGTGCCCTGGTCCGGGAAGATCCCACATGCTGCGGAGCAGCTAGGCCCATGAGCCATGGCCGCTGAGCCTGCATGACTGGACCCTGTGTTCTGCAACGGGGAGAGAAAGTTATATATAAATACTCTAATGTTGGAAATCCTACAATCAGTCTAACTTTAATATCTCTGACATGTATTTTAAGGAATGCTATGGATTGAATTGTGACCCCTAATATGTATATATATATATTATATATATATATATATATTTTATATATATATATATATATATTTGGAGGGTAGAACTTGCAAATAATGAAACTGGATATTTAGCTGAGATTTCTAAGCAAAGTGTTGAAGGAGTAGATGATTCCTTCTGACTGCATATAGTAAAAGGTAAGAGGAGAGAAACAAATTGAAAAAGGAATTGTTAAACAAAAAGGAACCAGAACTTAAAGACTGGGAAAATTCTTAGCCTGTCCACATTTCAGAAGATGAGAAAATGTGTTCTGAAGAGAATACCAAGGATGTTGCTGGACTATCACTCAATAAAGAGCCTACAGGTTTATACAAGCAGAAACACTGACAGTTTGAACTGAAGGGGATTCACATGCGATAAAATGAAGAAAGGCTGTTGTAGTGCTTGGATCTGCAGGACAGGACCTTACAGCTATTCAATGCAAATAGCGGCTGTAATGGCAATCAGAGCTAAGACAAGGTAGTATGCATTATTTAGAAATATAATGTAATTTATTACCTCCTAACTCTATTTCAACAACATATGTGGATAGAAGTTTATTAGCTTTCTATTGCTGCTGTAATAAATTACCACAAACTTGATGGGTTTAAACAACACAATTTATTCTCTTACAATTCTGGAGGCCAGAAGTCTAAATGGGTTTCACTGGACCAAAAGCAAGATGTTAACAGGACTGCATTCTTTCTGGAGTCTTCAAGGAAGAATCTGTCTCCTTGCCCTTTCCAGACTCTAGTGGCCCCCCTGGTATTCCCTGGCATGGGGCTCCTTCCTCCATACTCAAAGCCAGAGGCATAGCATCATCTCGCTCTGACAATGCTCTGTTTCCGTTATATGGACTTCTTCTCTACTTCATTTAAATCTTCCTCTGTTTCCCTCTTTTAAGAACACTTATTACATTCTCGGCCTAATCAGATAATATTCCCATTATCTTAATAATATCTGTAAAGTACTTTCCCCAAATTCTGTGGATTATGACCTCTGTGTCTTTGGGGGCCCTTATTAAGCCTGCTACAAAAGGTTATAGTATTTGCAGGGAACTGAAATATGGGTTGGGAAGCAAAAATATATAACACAATAATTACTACTGCTCCCCCAAATCATATAAACTAATTTGAAATAGATAAAATACTAGAAACAAATTACCAAGAAACAACCTACAAGAGATCACATTCTCATTTGCAGTGAATGTGTACTGACCTACTTACTTTGGTCTATTTAAGGTCATTACATATATTCCTCAGAAATATATGTAAGGCTTAGTGTAGGATGGTGAAATGTTTTACTGCTGACTATCTAAACAGTACTAACTGTATAGTCTTAACTCTATTAAAATCTGTAAATGTAAATAACTAAAATAATAGGCTGGCACTGAAATATTTTAGAAGTTACTAAGATGACTTTCAATGCTCACTGTACTTTTGTACTACCCCATAATATCAATATATTTACTGACAACATAAAATTAATAATTGTCAAGTCAAAGACAAAACCTTGTAATGTTCTGTGACTATTTAAAGTGATTCACTGTAGCTAATTAAAGTCTGGTAAATATTTATCTATTTCTTTTGAACAGATAAAATTGTGTATTCTGATAAAAAAATTATTCAAATTATCTTTTGGACATCCATACAGAAAGAATAAATCCATTTTGTTAGAGCCCTGCATTTCATTAAAAACAACTTTACATTAATGTGACGAGGTAAGAAGTATCATAAACTGAATACTAACCATCTTTAGTACAAATAAGTACTGTAAATGGATTTATTTTAGTTTATTATGTTACTCATCTTTGTTTTTCCTCCTTTTATGGCTTAAACTTACCTGTTATCTTCAGGACCTTTGACACCATTGTGAAAATTGCTATCTTTAACTTTTAAGTAATGCAGTTTATTAAAATGAATATACATATGTTTTCACAAGGCAAAGAAACTCATGGGATTGCTTAATGAAAAAATATGATTTATGACGTGACCACATTTTACCCACAATTCAAAATAGCTAGATGTTATCACTATTTATTTATTTATATAATGAAACTTTTGGCATATGTGATGCCAACTTACTAATGCATGGCCAGTTCTTTAAACTATAATTATTAATGAAGAGGAAACACTTGCAGGGAATTGTCAAACTTCTAATCAGATAAATAATAAAAACCAAAAGGACTGTGAAACATGGGAACAAGTAAACTGAATGTAATAAGCCTTCCTTCCCATCATACCCATCTTCAAAACACTTGCCAATTTTAACCCAGGAGAACAAATGTGAACAGAGAATTTGTTGAGATCTCTGTGGAGAGAAGTGATAGGGGCTTGTATCACCTCACAGCAGTTAGAATGGGCATCATCAGAAAATCTACAAACAGCAAATGCTGGAGAGGGTGTGTAGAAAAGGGAACCCTCTTGCACTGCTGGTGGGAATGTAAATTGATAGCCACTATGGAGAACAGTATGGAGGTTCCTTAAAAAACTAAAAATAAAATTACCATATGACCCAGCAATCCCACTACTGGGCATATACCCAGAGAAAACCATAATTCAAAAGGACACATGCACCCCAATATTCATTGCAGCACTATTTACAATAGCCAGGTCATGGAATCAACCTAAATGCCCATCGACAGATTAATGGATAAAGAAGATCTGGTACATATATACAACGGAATATTACTCATTCATAAAAAAGAATGTAATCGAGTCATTTGTAGAGACATGGATGGGATCTAGAGACTGCCATACAGAGTGAAGTAAGTCAGAAAGAGAAAAACAAATATATTAATGCATATATGTGGAACTTAGAAAAATGGTACAGATCAACCGGTTTGCAGGGCAGAAATAGAGACACAGATGTAGAGAACAAATATATGGACATCAAGGGAGGAAAGTTTTGGGGTGGGGTGGGGGGGTGAGATGAATTGGGAGATTGGTCTTATGCAAGAAGAAAATCTTTTTGTACAATAAGAAAAAATATATGATTGCACTTCTCAGCTTCAATCCATGCAAGCTAGATGAAAATATAGTAGAATCTGCACACTATTAAGAACAATGACTGCAACCCCAGAACCCTATATCCAGTCAAGATATCATATGTCTATCAGAGTAAATGAAAGATAAATGTGATCATCAAAAGGACAAAGAATATCTGACCTAAGTAATTCATCTGAAGGAAATATTTTTTTAAAAAGACTAATAAATAAATCGCAGCAAAAGCATGGAGATGAACGAAGAGAAGTAAGAGTTCACTTAGTTCCAAATGGAGAAGAGACACTTAGTCAGCAGGGACTGAGTTAAAAATATTTTCAAGACTTGAGAGAATGAAAGGAAAGGACAATGTAGTAAGTAATACACATTTACGAATTCTTCAGGGACTCTTTCAAGACCAGCTTTATACCTCAATCATGATTTATCTCCATGTAACTAAGGAAAGTTTAGTCCCTCAATTTGAAATTACCCTAGACTCTTCTATGCCTGACAGTCTAGTCCAAACTGCCCCTAACACTAACCCCATCTTTCGGTCCCTTTTTTTCTGCTTCAGTCTTGACCACTTAGATCCTTGGATAACCGACTGTTGACTTTGTTTTTTGGGGTTTTTTTGGTTTGTTTTGGGGAGGAAAACTGACCACCATTCATGAGATCTAGCTATATTGCTCAACCAAATAATCACACAATGATCTAATATTTATGTTTATTCCAAAATTTGAGTTATTCAGGCTTAGATACCACAGTAAGTCCAGTTTGAGCTTTTCCAAACTCAATTTTCTTTTCAGTTTCTTCTCATCAAATGTTTAAAAGAATCTTAGAATCCATTTTGTCACACCTGATCACCTGTGTTCTTGAATGGCATAAGTGGTTGATAGTCAATTAGCCTATTGTTTGACAAAATCCTTAGTGAAGCCCTATGCATTGCAAAAGGTTCTAAAAGACAGGACTTACATTAAGTGATGCCCTGAACCAAATACATGCTGGAGAACATAGTACCCTATGTATTTGATGAGACCATCATTCTTTAGACAAGCATTAAAATAAGTCAAGAACACAGGGTACGTTCAACCTGTCATGTTTTGAAGCAGAAAGAAACATCTACAAAGTGATGCCTAAGCCAGAAGCTGGGAAAAATAACAGTGTTAGAACTGGTAAAACTCCTCAGATGATTAAGGATTCAATTTTCTACAAAGAAAAATACATTTGAATTCAGTCTGCTTCTTTCCTCAAGAGTTCATTTTTAAAATTTCTTTTTGATGCATAGTAACATTAATCTCCTATAGAGAAAAAAATGCTTATAGCATAATTTGAACACTAAACTATTAGTATCGGTAGGAACATGTCTTTCTGTCTTCCATACTTTTTTTTTCCTTTGGTGTCGCAAATATAAGCCATCTGGTATGCCAGATGCTTGCTTTTCTCTTTACTCATGCAGAAAGTATAGGTGGAAGGCCTCCAAAATTCCAGACACTATTATCCATTTTGCTTATCATCATCATTATTATCAACTTCCCAGCATTTTAATAAATGATGCCTTTTCTCTGGTTTGAAGTCAGTAAGATTTATAGAGATTATTTACTTTTTTTCCCCTACAAGATGTCAGCTAAATTTTAGTTGGCCAGAAATCTGGAATATGGTTTATTATGGCTCTGCCGTAGGCTTTGCTCTGCTTCATAAAGCTCCAACTTTATGAAATATGTTCCGTTTTAAACTAAGTGTTGACTTAAATTTTGTTGTAGTATTTATCACCTGTCTCTTCATCAGGGTTTACTTTCTTAAAACAAAAACAGTTTGAACTTAATTATATTTACTTTTGAGTACCTGCCAAAGTAGACAGAATTTTTCCTAATCCAGTTCATTATATCCATATCTTTTGATCAAAGAAACAAGTGTATGTGTGTATGTGTGTGTGCATGTCCTTTCATGTGTGTGGATGTGTGTGCCTACATACAAGAGGAAAACATTTCCACACGTGGTGAGCATATCATAATCAATCAGGCAAAACCTAGCATGGCAGTTCCAGAGGGAGACTCTAGGAAATCATAATATTTAGTGTTATCAGTACAGTGCTGGTATTAGGAATTAAAATAGCCCCAAGCTAGACAATTCATTTGCAGTAGTTGCAAGAGCTATTTAGCAAACTATCTAGAAAGAAGCATTCTAGTAATGGAGTAGCTATTTGTGTGCAGTGGTTAACTTAGGAAATCCCCTTTTCAATCATTAAAGCCACATAAATACAACAGCACAGTACTGAGTACTCACAGATTTTCATATGGAGTTAGAATTCAGGGCAGTAGGGTCATGACTAATATGAGAAATATGATTGATCAATGCCTGTGCCATAGAGTGATATGAAGACTAAACGAGATAATATAAAAAGACTGCCCTCCACAGAGAGCAGATCAACAAGTGCTTGTTGAGTTTAAAATATATCTTTTGAAGTTGTTCTCTCAAAGATTTATAATATATCTAAGTTGAAAAATGCAAATAGCTATAGCATTAGAAATATGATTACTTAAGTTTGCAATACTTTTGATAGGGACAGAATAAAAAGTAGGTAATTAAAGAGTTAATCCCACTAGGGGATTGTAAGTAAAGAAAAAGATATGGGAGACCCCTGTAAGTTAATGATCACTCAAGAAAGCAGATTTGCTTAACCACAAAACCAAGCAGGCTTGCTTAGCAACAAAACCATGCAACAGAAGCATGATACATGCCCCAAAACAATAAAACCATGATGGCCTGAGACCCACATCCTGCCCAGTAAGCTCAGTAAATTAATGACCCCTAGGACATGCTCTCTGAACACATAAAAAACAATAATTTATGTAAAGGTGACATTTCAAAGTGAAAGACCCTCATTGTACGGAGACATGAAGTAATTTTTCCATTGTGCCATGACAGTCCTGTATTGACCATGTAGGGACAAGAAAACTCCTCTGCCAGATATAGAGGAGGAACTGATGATTGAAGCGTGATGTCTACTCAAGAATGAGGAAGAAGGTGGTCTTTTCCCCCTCCCCACCTTTCCTTTGATTATAAAACTGTAGCCTACAAAGTTGTTAAGCCTCACAAGCATCCTCTTCTAAGAAATCACTTCTTTTTTAAAAAAACATCTTTATTGGAGTATAATTGCTTTACAATGGTGTGTTAGTTTCTGCTTTATAACAAAGTGAATCAGCTATACATATACATATACATATATATATATATCCCCATATCTCCTCCCTCTTGTGTCTCCCTCCCTCCCACCCACCCTATCCCACCCCTCTAGGTGGTCACAAAGCACCGAGCTGATCTCCCTGTGCTGTGTGGCTGCTTCCCACTAGCTATCGGTTTTACAAATAAATCACTTCTTATCTATCACTTTGCTTCTTACTGAATTCTTTGTGCGCTGAGACATAAAGAACTGCAGCTCTTCAGAGCCCCCCAAAATGCCACCTAGCAGTTTCACTTTAAGGATGAACCTCTGAAATGTTGTAGATGTAAATAGAGAATAATGCAAGATATTACCACTCAAATTAGGAACAGTCAAAACAAAATGGATCCAGAAGGAAATGGTAAAATATGAGAACTAAGAAAACGAGAATTTTAATCACAATGAGGAAAATCTCTGGCTTTACTTGTCTGTAATGGCTGCAAAATGGGTGGGTTTTAGGTGGTGGAGAGAGAGTGGTACTGCTGGTGGATGCTACACAACCCCAAATGGAATTGTACTGTGTTTCGCATTCTAAGGTCACTATGGATAACCCTGTAACCTTATTAAAAAGGTGTTTGTATGCTCTACAACCACAGTTTTAGGACAAATCGACTATAATGCCTGCCTTCCAAGTATATTGCTGCCCCTCCATGGGGAGTATGGAGTTGCCGGGGCTTATCAGGCAGGTTTCACCAGTATATTATTTGGAAGAAAGGCTTTTAATCAACCCAGTCACACATGCTACTTATAAATACATACCTACTGTAATATACTAAATATGTAGGTTCATATGCAAATTCATACATAAAACTTAAGCATTAGTAAATGCTATCTTTTTCATTCTTCAGTGCTTCTTTATTATTTTGTGTTCTTAGATATTTCTGAATTAAAATAACCTTCTAAAATTGTTCAAGAGACATAACTTCGTATTTCAAAGTAAATGTTCCTATTTGTATTATTACTCTGATGCCATACAACCCTTGAATATATATTTGGCATGTGCCTGTGTGGTTTTGTCTGGGTATGACTACATGTAAACACATACATGCATGTATATTGAGTTGACAGCTTCAGAAAAAAAATGTAATTCTTAATTTCAATCATTTTTATACTTATGTTTGGAGGACCTGTATTGTACTATTTTACTACAACTGCAGAGTTTTTATTATAACCATATACTACTCTGAAATGCAGATGTGTAAAATTCAAATATTCAATTACTTTGTCCACTAATAGCTTTAAAAAGGCAAATTCAGATTTTAAGTATACATATATCCACCTTCCCTAAAGAAATATATCCTAAGGCTTTATGTGTCAATTGACTTCCTTCTTACAAATGTTAACTGTTTTGTTGTTTTAAAACATAACTATATATTAATATTTTGTACATAAAATAAATATAATATTCTACTTCAAGTATTAAAGAAAAATATTTTTGACATGTCATAATAGGTATGAGTTAGGGGTTGAAATATTTTATAATCAGCAAATGAGAGTATGTTATTTCTAATAGAAGCTGGTTGAAGAGCAGAGAGAGACAGTTGAAGTAAAGGTGTATTTAACAGTAAAGATAATATTGTATTTCAATGAGGAATCAAAAACATAAAAATAATTTGCAGGGAATTTAATTTTTGAAATAATTTAAAGAGTATTCTTTAACATAAAATACTTAGATTTTTAGGGGGAAAGGAAGCAAAGGAGATGTTAAAAATAATAAGGGAGGAGTAAAATATTGTAGAAGAGCAGAAAAATAGTTTAAAAAATATGTTCATACTAAATCTAGAATATCTGAAGGCTTCAAATTGTATCAATATACTTTCAACAAATTCAAATATTTTGAACGTTTTACCAAGTCTAGGGACTAAATCTGAAATAACTGGTTTAAAAAATCATGTTCATTTTTAAGATTAATTGGCTTTATTTTTTTATTCCATTAACAGTAAAATGAAGTATTTATTACAAAAAACTGTTTTAATAATATAGGCTTACCCAAAATTATTGTTCAAATAATGATATTTTAAATAAACATGTAATTTGAGAATTCCTCCTCTGTGGAAAGATATAATTTCTTAAGAAAGTGTATTCATTTTGTTGCTTTTATTGATCATGTGCCATCCTTAATTTGAATGATTCTAAGTTTAGAAAATAATATCTTTGCATTAATTTTATAAGTTTATACAGAAAACTACTCAAATTTATGTGTGCACAAAAGTTCAATATTTGTTGAGTTTCTACCATAGTCTAGGAACTTTCTGAGTGATTTACACATAAGATCTCATTTGATTCTCATAATAATAATAATAATAATAATAAATTTTTGATTTTAAGAAAGAGAATTATAAATGTATTAAATGAAGCTCAGAAAATTAAGTAACTTCTCTGTAAGTCACAGGTAGAAAATGAAGAAATTAAGAGACATACCTAGAACTATCTGACTATAAATCTTGCTTTATTTTATTTGTTTGTTTATACAACTCAATGAACTTTCCTTTAAAAATGCTGGAAGCTATACCTCATGTCTGATTACAATGTAGAAAATAACAAAAGACCATAACCCTTGTAGGTAATAAGAAAGCACAAAAACATTTAAAAAATAATTCCTTTGTTTAAAGTCATTAAAAAGTAGATGCCAGAGATAGCTAGTAAATTAACTATCAGAGATGGATGTGCCATTTGTAGAGGACCAAAGCTGGCAACCACTTTTAAGTTTAGAAATAATTTCCTGGTCTGGGTAAAGGGAAATGGAGGGGATTTGGCACTAGCAGGCATGAGTACTGAGATGAGGTGATAATAGTAGAATTGTTAGCTAGCATAGATTGTATGATGAATTAGAATCTGGAACAAACTCAAATGCAAAATTTAATTTATCAAGATAAACAAAAACAAAGGGTGAAATTGTAGGTCTAAACCCAGTTATGTCAACCATTATATGAAATAAGAGACTAAAGACTAAAAAGTGAAGTTGTTAGACTGAATAAAAAAGAAAGAGCCACATTAAATATAGACACACATTAAATATAGTGACCTAGGAAGATTGACAAAGGATGAAAAAATTGTACCATGCAAGTAGTAAGCATATGAAAACTGAAGTTGTTATACTAGTATCAGATAAAATCGACTTTCAATTACTGAGTATTGTCATAGATAGTGAAATTTCATAATAATAAAAGATAAATTATCAGGGTAATCACAAATACGTGTGTGTGGCTAATAATAGATTTTCTTAATAAATACAAAAATAAAGACATCAGTAGAATGGGAAATAGAGAACTGCACAATCATTGTTGATTTTAGCATGTCCCTCTCATTAATTGGTTAAAAAAATGAATCAAGGGCTTCCCTGGTGGCGCAGTGGTTGAGAGTCCTCCTGCCGATTCAGGGGACACAGGTTCGTGCCCCGGTCTGGGAAGATCCCACATGCCGCGTAGCGGCTGGGCCCGTGAGCCATGGCCGCTGACCCTGGGCATCCAGAGCCTGTGCTCCGCAACGGGAGAGGCCACAACAGTGAGAGGCCCGCGTTCTGAAAAAACAAAAAAAAAAAAAAAAAGAATCAAAATAAGTAAGGGTATGTAACGCTTGAATAATATCTCTCACTAATTGATAGAAAACAGTGGACAAAAATTAAGTAAAGATATATAACACTATTAACGTTCTTGGTTTTATTGAATCTTATAGACACTTAACCCAATAATTGCAGAATACAGTGTTTTCAACTGCACGTGGACTGTTCACAAAGATGGACTATATGTTAGCTGATAAAACAGTTCTTGATAAATTTCAACAAATGAAATTGAAATAGAAATAATAGTAAAATGTCTAGGATAGACACACGTGTTATTAGCTAAACAAGAAACTTATAATTCATTTTTCAAAGAAGAAATCACAGGAATAATTGTGAACTATTTGTGCTAAATAATAAAGATAACATATTGAAATGTATAAGGCAGTACATAAAAAGAAATTTATACTGACATTGGAAGTCAAGAATTAAGAGAAAGACAATTGGTAGAGATAATCTGTAAGAGGTTGGTTCTTTTAAAAGATACATACAACCCTAGCAAGTCAGTATAAGGAAAAATGAGAGAGCAAACACAAATTACTAATATCAGGAATGAAATAGAAATATGGGTCCTTCAGGGACATTTTACAAACAATTTTAAATCAATAAATTTGACAACTTAGACTATTTTGGCACAGTCATTGAAAAGCAATTTAAAAAACTAACTCAAGACAAAAAAAGTCACACTAACCCTTATATTAAAAAAAAAATTGAGTATGATTTAAAAACATCAACAACAAAAGTCCCTCAAGGAAATCTCCAGGGCTAGATGGTTTTACTTATAAATTCTAACAAGTATTTTTTTAAAAGTCAAGTTTATACAGATTCTTAGGAAGTATAAGAAGAGAGTAAAGTCCTCACCTTATTTATTAAGGCCAAAGTAACTATGATGCCAAAATTTGAAATGATATTATAAGAAAAAAAATTACAGAACAGAATCCCCCATAACATAGATGCAGAAATCCTTTCCTAAAATACTATCAAATTAAATCCATCAAGAAATAAAAATAATATTGCATTATGATTAACTGGGGGTTCACCCTATGAACACAGATGATAAAATCCTTAACAAATTTTAGCAAAACAAATATCCAGCATTACATAAAAAGGATAATACAGCATAATCAAGTGGAGTTTATCCTGTGTATGCAAGATTGGTTTAACATTACCCAATCTTGGAAACTTATGTTAATATTAACATAAAGAGAAACATTTGAAAATAAAATAATGAAAGTCGGTATATATGTCAAAGAGAAAAAAAACTAAATAGATACAAAAAAAAAGCATCTAACATTCAATACCCATGATTGATCAAAACTATCAGCAAACTAGAAATATAAAAAAGATTCCTAAATCTGATATAGGGCATTCCTAAACACTTACATTTAACATCAAACATAAATTGTGAAGTATTAGACCCTTTCCCCCTAAGGTCAAGAACCAGATAAGACTGTACACCTTTACCACTTCTGTTCACCATTGTGCCTGCAGCTCTGGTCCATGCCATAAGGCAAGAAAGAGAAATAAAAGACACAACGATTAGAAAGGAAAAAATAAAACAGCTTTTATTCACAGAAAGCATGACTGCTTAAGTAGAAAATCCTAAAAAATCTACAGACTACCAGAACTAATAAGTGAATTTATCAAGATCACAGATAAAAGATCAATATACAAAACCACTTACATTTCTGTATATTAGCAGCAGTTGTATTTGTATACACCAAAAGTAATGTATTTACAATAGTAATAAAAATGGAGATTAAATTAATAAAATATATGCAATATCTCTGCATTGAAAATTATAAAACATTACTGAGACAGAAAAGACCCATGGATCAGATGATGGGATATTATTAAAATCTCAGTTCTTTGTAAACTGATGTGCAGGTTTAATACAATTCCAAACAAAATCTCTGAGGGCATATTTTACAAAAATGTTCAAGTGAGTTTAAGGTATATATGGAAATGTGAAAAACCAAGAGTCATTAAATTGTCTTGAAATAGAAGAAAAATATTGGAAGACAGACTTTACCTGACTTCAATATTTAATGTAAAGCAACAATTATCTAAACAGTGTGGTATTGACATGAAACTATTTAAATGGATCAGTATAATAAAATAGACTGTGTAGAAATGGACCAACATTTTATATTATAATTGATTGATTTCCCACATAATCATCAAAATAATCTAATGTAGAAAGAAAAATTTTCAACAGTTGGTGTTAGACCTAGATAACCATATTTAAATAAATGAATCTCAGCCCCTATCTCACATGACACAAAAAATTAATTTAAAAATATCATAGGTCAAAACATAATAACTAAAAATACAAAAATCTTCCAGAAGGATATATATGGGGAAAACTGTGTGCAAAGGGAAAAATTTCTTAAGACACAGAAAGAAATAATCATAAAAGAAAATAAGATGATAAATTAGACTTTAATAAACTTAAAAGCTTCTCATTAAAAGACAACATGAAAAATATTAAAAAGAGTTTGTATTGTCTACCATGAAAATCATTTGAAGTAGTTCAAACCTCCAATTTACATAACTGGTTAATATTAAAGGCTATAAACATTGGTTCTTCCCTGTAGTAGAGGATAGAAAATAAGTGTGACTGATCATATCGAAAGTAGAAAAATACAAAATCTTTATCTCAGTGTTTAACTGTATTAAATCTTCATTTCAAATAGTTATATTTAAACTACATACAAGACATATTGCATTAGGAACCCGTCAGAATCCAGACAACAGATATTAAGATTTTTTAATAGTGTCAATGTTTTTATCTTTATTTCCTAAAATCTTCAGTCAGACTTGGGAATTCATTGTTAGAACATTCTTCTTGATTTTGATCTAAATAATACCGATCCAGTGTAGTTTATAAATGTTTAACTTTTATACTTGGTACTCAGAATAGAATGTGCTTGTACCTCTCCTGTGTTTTCACTGTCAGAAATACATTAACCTTTCTTTGAAACTGTCAGGCAGACCTATAATGATACAGGTTATTTATTTATAATTTACATGACAAGCTCTATTGGAGAAAATAATAGGTAAATAAACAGTTCATGATATACAGGCTATGTTTGATAGAAGGTTTTCTGTTTTCAGGAATTATTAATTTAGAAGTGCCCATTTATGATGAAATATCAAATTAACTTATTTAAATAACTTACCTTTGAATTCAAAACAATTAGAAGGAAGAAAGGGAAGAAACCATACAATGGGTATGTCACATCTGTTGTTTTTCTTTTTACAAGAATCAATACAAAATCTTTTAGTATAGTGAAGCTATTACAGCTTAGACACTGAAGTAGACTGCTACAGGTCTCCCTATACTAGTTATATCACCCAAAGGCAAGTCATTTAGCCTCCCTGTCTCAGTTTGTAGTCTATAAAACATGAAAATAATACTATCTACCTTATATATTTCTTGTCAGAATTAAATGGATTAACATAGGTGAAGGCTTCAGAACAGTCCCTGGAACAAAATAAGTGCTAAATGATTTTTATTTTGTCTTTAGTTAGGAAAAATATACATTTAAAGAGCCAAACATTTATCTAAGACATTTTAGCAAATTAGATCAAATTACTAAAAAAGATGAAATATGTCACGAGATTTATTATTTGCACAATTTAATAATTATTACATAAAAATAAAGTAGTAATACTTAAATACCCAAAACAGTATGTTCAAATAAATTTTAAAAACTAACCAAATGACACTGACCTCATAAAATGAGGAATATGCAAAGTTCAAACAGTCTCATAAGTATAGTAGCATAAATATACTGGGTATTATCTTAATTTGGGAAATTAATTTTGTCATACAGATAATTTTGTGGTAATCTTTCCCAAGTTCACTCAAACACACAAAAGATATTTTTAGTGAAAAATGTCCAAACAATATTTCTTACAGAGCCATACATCTAGATTTATGAAATTGAGGCCAAAAATAGAAGTTATATTTCATATTTGTAACAAAAATATAGAGACAAGATAATCACTCTAGGCGTGGATATTGATGGAAAACTGTAGAGCTCTTTCACAATGGGAGACATTATGTGATTTTCTCCCTGAAATTCATTACAACAGACATCGAAGAGTTGAGGTATGGTAAATCAATGAATAATATTTAAAGGGAAGTAGATTTCAATTCAAGAGGAGACAGGCAATATTAACATGATGGCTACTTCAGGAAATAATTTACTAATTTTTGTAATTGTTCAATTTGAGATAGCAAGATCACTAGCCAGAAAGTTTTGGAGGATTTCATATACTTAGTGGACAGTAGGTACTACTAGTATCCTTTAATGCAATCTGTTCTATAAATTTGATTGAACAATTTATGTGATTATATTGTTAACACAGCAACAATGATTATGCTCTATTTTAGGGAATACGCCTTAGTATGTTTAATGCCAAATATAATGTGTTATTTCTGTTCTTATTACAAATTAGATAAAATAAACTGCAAGATATATGGAGGCTACTTCTGTTAAATCAAAATTTAATAAAGTTTTACTTCTATGTATCTGTGCAAATACACCACAGAGGTCATCCAAGTACAGAGTATTTAATCCCTACCAAATATAAGAAGAATAAGTTTACTAGTACATATCAGTATTCTAGTCTTTCTATAACCAAGAATACAGAAGTGTTTCTCTTAATCATTCTTTCACTTTATTTTTGGTGAGGGGAGTCGCTAATCTGTTCCCTTGCTTTTCTCTGATGCTCCACCCCACATTTGATGCCCTTTTTTGAAGCCCTTTTTAATTGTTATTGAACAATCAATCCCCTTACAAAAATAAAGGAACATAATAAATAGAACTTTGGTTTAAGCAACTAATTAGGCTTTTATAGAACATAAAATGGTCTGGCCACACGTGATCATCATAAATACACATTTTATACAAGAGAAGCCAGAAGTTAGAAAACTAATCAGATAGAGATGATTGATTGATAGATGATAGATTTTTTTACTGTAGCATGAAAAAATAATTTAAAGCAATGTTAATGCTTAATGTATAAAGTTGTAAAAAGTTAAAAGGCAAGGCAAAAACTGGGAGAAATATAAGCAGTGAAAATAGTACATAAAATTGTAGTATTCAGAACCACTGTAACAAACCAATAAGTAAAAGAATACAAAATAAAAAAATAAAAAATAAATTAAAAAAAAAGAATACAAATAGCCAATAGAAGATCAGGCAAAAGGACAGGCATTTCACAGATGATAAAATAGTACTGCTGATAATCCTTTTAGGGTGGTTCATGGATATTAATTTTATTTAGTCCATATTTACATGTAGGTTACTAACGTGTATCAATGCATGATCAAAAATAAAAATACATTTGCTGGCTTATTCAGTATCTAATGGTATTATACATATAAATAGCATGATTTATACTCTTATGTAAGTTTCTAAAGAAAACTATTTGAAGTATACAATTCTTGGTATAAGATTTAAAAAAAGATAAGCAGCCTGACTAAATATTAGCTCTACTAACATGGGAAAATTATATTTATTCCACCCCAAGACTAATGAAAGTTTCTTTCATTTTAGTCAAAATGAGATAATTAAAAATGATAATAATTGAAGAATTAATTTAAATTGATAGAATACCAGAAAAGAGAGAACATCACATTGATCAAATATTAAGTGTATTTTTTATAAATCAGTGACTGTGGATAATTGTAAAATATCCTATCAGGGATAATAGCAGTGCAGATTTTTGCAAGACCCTGTCATAATCTGGGAGGCAAAGGAGAATGGCCCCAGGGAGTGAAGCAGCAGACTTCAGTTGTGAACATGCTGAGTTTGATGTTCCTGCCTTATTATCTGAGGAGTTGTGTGTAATGTGTTGTCGAATATTCCATTCCGAAGTCCAGGAGAAACTAGGATGCAAAGGTAGGTTTTGGAAGAGTTAGAAAATGTATGAAAATTGAAGCCATAGAGGTCAGTGAGATAGCCCTGAAGGAAATTTGTAACATTAGGAGAGATGAAGACTTAAGAGAGACATTTAAGGAATACAAATTGAAGTTTGGGAAAGGGAAAAGGGTTTTTAAAAGGATGTCTCTGAAAGAATGGCTAGAAATCTAAGAGAAAAACTAGGTGTAGGTTTTGTGTGTGTGTGTGTGTGTGTGTGTGTCTCACTTAAGGCATAGGAAGAATATTAAACATGGCCAGTGTAGTAAACTGTAACATGCTGCAAAGTAGCCATAAAATGAAGGAGGGAGTGTTGGAGGATTACCATACGGTGTCTGGGGTGTGGAGGGGTGGGTAGTTAATTACTAGGGAGGGACACTATTTATTTATTAACACTAGAGCAACCCAAAAATTTTTAAATACCTATGAAAAAATCCAGAAGAGAAGAAGTAGGTAAAGATGAGAGTGTGTGGTTAAAGAAATGCCTAGAAAGACAGAAGAGCATAGAAGCTGGGCAGAGGAAATTAGATTTTGGTTGCCGGAGAAACCATTATCCATTTACATTTTCTTTTACTTTTCTTTTTTTCCCACCTTCCCTTCCTTCCTCTCTCTCCCTCACTCTCTCTTCCTTCCTTCCTTCCTTCCTTCCCTCCCTACCCCCCCTTCCTTCCTTCCTTTCTTCCTTCCTTCCATCTTTCTTTTTCTCCTTCTTCTTTTGTCTTTAAGAGGAATTTGATCCAGTTCCTATCTAATAATGCATTTTATTTTCTCTCTGAACTAAGAAGGAAGATCATCTGAGAGTGAGAGGATTAGACAACATTTAATGGGATTGGAAAAGTGTTTGGAATAGAAAATCAACCACAATTGGTGGCTTAAAAGGATTTTCAGGTGGTGGTGAAGTCTGGTTTGATACTATGGTCCTCAAAATATGAGAAAAGGCTGGCTCCGAGTCCATAGCCTGCATATATGTGAACAGTGAGTAGTGAGAACTAAGTTAAAGCAGAGATAATTTCCTTATTTCGTTGGAATATGGTCCTGCATTAAACTTTACTGTTACTTTTTTATTATTTGCCAAATATTCACAATATTCAAATGGCATTACCATCTGAACATGGCAAAAAAAAAAGAATTTAAATAGAAGCTATTTCTACCAGCAATTTGTAAATGTTGTAAAGTTTCCTTTTTACCTTTTTTTTTTTTTTTTTGCGGTACGCGGGCCTCTCACTGTTGTGGCCTCTCCCATTGCGGAGCCTGTGCTCCGGACGCTCAGGCTCAGCGGCCATGGCTCACGGGCCCAGCCGCTCCGCGGCATGTGGGATCTTCCCGGACCGGGGCACGAACGCGTGCCCCCTGCATTGGCAGGCGGACTCTAAAACACTGCGCCACCAGGAAAGCCCTCCTTTTTACTTTTTTATAACTAAATTCTCCCCTTAACAGCTCGTGCCACTCCCGAATCATTATAGTATAGTTGTTATATTTGTCTGCTTATTACTCACTTAAAATTAAGTGTATATAAAGATATTCTCAGAGGTATCATCTGGGAAAGATATCTCAGAATAGATTAAAAGTTATCTTCTTAAAGATTTTCTTATATTGTTAAACATTTTGGTATGCATGGGCCTTCCAGCTTTTCAACAGTCTTTGTTGTAGAATCTATTTACATAGTCCATGTTTTTCCCAAATATTTTAGTATTAGCAGGTTTTGCAATCTTAGCATCTGTTCAGTTAAAAAAAAAACAACTCGTGTTACAACTCGCTGTACCTATTCATCAAAACTACAGTACGTAAAAAGAAGTTTGCATAATTAGAAACAAGTCAGCTGTTTTATTAAACTACTGGAATGTGAAATTTCGACAGATAATACAAAAAACATCTTGCTATATAAATATTTTCAGGAAACAAAATATTTACTTCCTCTAACTTCAAGCAATGATTGGAATGAAGAATAACAAACAAAGCTTCTAACTGAATTTTCTATTTATAGTATGCAAGTTTAAATTTTAAATTCCTAGTAGATAGAATTACAGTAGAAAACTTAAAAAGAGGACTTCCCTGGTTGGCGCAGTGGTTGAGAGTCCGCCTGCCGATGCAGGGGACACGTGTTCGTGCCCCGGTCCGGGAAGATCCCACATGCCGCGGAGCGGCTGAGCCCGTGAGCCATGGCCGCCGAGCCTGCGCGTCCGGAGCCTGTGCTCCGCAACGGGAGAGGCCACAACAGTGACAGGCCCGCGTACCGGGAAAAAAAACAAAAAACCTTTTCTCCATTTAATTGCCTTTGCTCCTTTGTCAAAGATCAGCTGCTTTTATGTATATGGATCTATTTCTCTATTTCTGGGCTCTCTGTTTTGTTGAATTATTTGTTTATATTTTTGCTAATACTACCATATCTTGATCACTGCAGCTTTATAGTAAGGCTTGAAGTTCAGTAGTGTCAGTCATCTGTTTTTGTTTTCTCTAATTATATTGTGTTTGTTATTATTGGTCTTTCGCTTTTCAATATAAACTTTAGAATAAGTCATTAAATTTTGAAAATGAAAAAATACCCTTATGTTAAAAAATGGTAAAAAAAAAATGGTGAAGAGATTTAATTGTAATATTAGTATTATTTTGTTAATTATTGGTTAAAGATAAATTTTTTATTTGTTTCAATCAACGAACATTAACAGCCCTGTTAGGGAACCACTGTCTGAAACCACTTGCCCTGGCCAGGCACAATAATGAGTTATCTCACAATAATGAGTTATCTCACCTTGTTGGAGGTCCCAACAAGGAACAGGAATCTAACAAGCTGCCACCAGCTGGAAAAATTTGAGAGGGGCCAAAAGGAGGGAAGAGATGCCAGCCCATAATATGCCCTGCCAACCTCCCAGATACCTTTGCAGTGGAATCCATCTTGGCTGAGAGAGGTGCGCGCCACCAGGAAGGACCCTGAGTCAGACCAAATATGGGCAAGCAAAATGATTGGCCGGAGACAACCCCATTACCATAAAACCTGAGACTGTGAGCCACGTGGCAGAGCAGTCCTCCTGGGTTCTCTTATCCCACTGCCCACCACCCAGGGGCCCCTTTCCAATGAAGTCTTTTGCTTTGTCAGCACATGTGTCTCCTTGGACAATTCATTTCTGAGTGTTAGACAAGAGCCCACTCACGGGCCCTGGAAGGGATCCCCCTTCCGGCACCAGCCCTATTGTGAATTTGTTGTACAATTGTGTGTTTATAAATATATACATAAATGAAGTGTGATTATATATGTTGATTATAATACATATAAATCAAACAAAACATATTTTGATAAAAACATTATTTAAATATATAGAACATTCTATATTCATCATACATTTAATATGTGATAATATTTTTGGCTAAAACCTGAAATTTAGGGTTTCCCTGGTGGCACAGTGGTTAAGAATCTGCCTGCCAACGCAGGGGACACGGGTTTGAGCCCTGGTCTGGGAAGATCCCACATGCTGTGGAATAACTAAGCCCATGCACCACAACTACTAAGCCTGCACTCTAGAGCCTGCAAACCACAACTACTGAGGCCCACGCACCTAGAGCCCGGGCTCTGCAACAAGAGAATCCACAGCAATGAAAAGCCTGCTTACTGCAATGAAGACTAGCCCCTGCTTGTCACAGTTAGAGAAAGCCCGTGCACAGCAATGAAGACCCAACCCAGCCAAAAATAAATAAAAATAAAATAAATAAATTTATTTAAAAAAAACAAACCTGGAAATTACTGCTTCAATCATGTAAAAGGCTACCCTATCTATTACAAAGCACATGAATTATAGTGTTAGTCTGTTGATATTATATTACAGCTAGATGTGTACTCCTTGATTTGTTACCTGTATGTAAAATGCATCAGTGGACCTGAGACATTCTAACTTTTCTTCTAAATTTTGAATTTCAGGATTTTATTTTTTTCTCTTTCTTCCTCTTTTCTCACTCTATGTGGTAAAAAGAATGACACTTTCGTAAAATTTTGTTGTATTGCTATGCCTATGTGTACCTTTGGCTGCAATTTTTAAGACTTAGATTAAAGTTTCTTCCAAGTATTTAGTAAAAAAAAAAAAGAAAAAACAAAAGAAAAAAAAAGAAAAAAAACAATTTCTTGCAGGTCTGATAGAACACAGGTATAAGATTCTTGAAAAATTTAGTTACTCTTGGAAATTTTCTTAGTTAATCTATGATTAAATATTAACCTTTATGTTGCCCATAATACTTTAGTGAGTACTTAAGTATTTGCCAAAATAAAAGGTATAATAATTTTCTATTACCTTATTACATTTAAAGTCGATGTTATTCTAAACAGAGATGAGGGTCATAACAACGAAGGTGGCTAATGTCAGTGGTAGTACTTAGAGCAACCATTTTGAGTGTGGCAATTTCAATTGTAATAGTTTAACCTCCACTTCGGTGTAAGTGGTAAAAACAAAGGAAAACAGATAACCAAAATGGTATTATATGAGCAAATTAAAAATAAAAAAGAACTGTAAACAAGTGTTCAAAATGAATACTTAGAAAAATAAACATTCAAACTCTATTTTAACAATCACACCTCACTGTATCCATGGCAATACACTCCTCTAAGTTATCCAGCAGCTTGAAATTCAGCATTAAAAACAGAATAGAACAAGTGCAAAAGAATGCTCTGTAAATCTATTAGGAGTCAAACCTAGGCGCTGCTGTGTGGGCAATCTTCAAAGAATAGTGTCTTCAAAAATAAATTGGGGCAATGTAGCATTGCTGCTTTTATTTATAGATGAAACTCTTCTCAACTATGTTCTCTGAGCTCTTTGCCTTATCCTGAACTTGTTTCACTTTCTTTTCCCTGGTGAAGTTCTGTATAATTTGGCTTTTTGAGAGTTTTCCTTTCTCTTTCCACTGAGCTGCTGAATTTAATGTAGCACTCACTGAGTTGCAGAGTGATGAGGTCTCACATCAGGGAGCGTAGCATATCTCTGGGTAGCTCGGATGGCAAACCTTAGGATAAAATGGTAGGTCATACTTTCCATCCTGATATGTAAAACAATCCTAACTTAACATCGCCTTACATTCTTCCAGGAATCTTGGTTTTTGTTTTGTGTTTTTATTTCTCATCTACCTTCATCATTTTAAAACATCTTATTATGTCATGTCTTAATAAGTAGTGGTCTTGGTCATTTTATGTTGGTTACATTTTATGTTAAGGTAGGTTTTTTTCCTTATTATTTCTTAAATAACAGTAAATATTTTGAGAAACAAGAAGGTGTGTTCATCAGGCTGTATCTATTTAGCAGGGTGGTAAAAATTTAGGATTATTTGGCGTCTCCAATTAATCAATCGCCAGTAGTAACTTCAATCTTTTTTCACAGACTTAGAGCTTTGGGCAATTTATCAAGTGGAGCTCTCATGGTCCCAATTCTATTCCTCACTATTTTTTCTCAGCTTATCAGTCAGGCTTGATATTTCCTCCAGGTGCTCTTGTAAGTCCAACAGATCGCCATCATCACTGTCATTTATTGACTGCCAGATAAATACTTTGCAGAGCATGGTGTAAACTGCTTCTCTGAAGAATCCAGCGACATTCCAGTATGTGCTACTAAGCTACAGCTCTCTCTGTCTCCCCCCCAACCCCAACCCCCACCTCTCTTTCCTTCTCTTTCTTTTTCTCTCTCACTGACAGACCCAGTGTTCTTTTATTTTTTTCATGGGTCATGTAACCAAGACGTGGGACAAAGTTTCTTTTTTTGATTGAAAGCTGTATGGAAGGACATAAAAATTTGCAACTTAAGAAACTAAAAATTTTGCTAGTTTTATAAAGTTGACCAAGAGTACTGCACTGTCTACCTTTAAAGTAGTAAAATGTGGGCAAAGTAACAGGGAGAGTATTCAAATCTCTGTAATTGTTCTGGTTTGGTCGTGAACTTACTAGACTTATTTTTTATATTGTGACTTTGCATGTGTTCTAAGTCAATGACACCTGTTCCCTCGAGGGACCACACAAATAACAAGTTGTTTTGTTGCTTGGCAAGATTTACCTCCTTCTGTGAGTTAACCATGTCAAGCAGACTTTGATTTCAAAAGCTAGATTGGTTCTGTGTTTCTGAAGTTGACTTGGAAAAATGTTTTGTTTATATTTGATTGTTATAATGATTACCATAGTAGCAATACAGATCTACCTATGCTATGCTTAATTCCTCTCTTATTTGGAGTCCTTAAGTAAAAAATGAATAAAATTAAACCCCCAAAAGCTCCAGAAACTTTTGCAGAAAAAAAAAAAGGGAGAGTTCAGCAAGTCAGTGGACTTCACAAAGAAATCTTACCTAAGCAGATGTGAATATTGCAAAGGAATGTTAAATAATTTTGTGTATGTGTGTGACATGACAAAGTAACAGATAGGCTAGGTCAGTTTGGATTGAACCTTGAATATATCTAAAAATTTCAAATCGAATTAGACCTTGACACCTTATTGAGGAAAATAAAGTTACCTTGGAATGTTTAAAATCCATACCTAGATTGTTAAGAGGCGGGCAATCTATAATTGTCATGTGTTGACCATGTTTTCATGTAACTTCAGGTTTTATGAGGACAAAAGTTATCATTTAGTTTGTATTTCAAATTTCAATGTGGTTCTAAAATATTTTGATAATTTCTCAGAGAATATAATACATTTTATATAGTAATAGATAATTTATTTAATCCTATTCATTTTAATAAATCTATCATTTTACCCACACTTGAATTCTATAATGCAATTTTTTTTTTTTTTTTTTTCGGTACGCGGGCCTCTCACTGCTGTGGCCTCTCCTGTTGCGGGGCACAGGCTCCGGACGCGCAGGCTCAGCGGCCATGGCTCACGGGCCGTGGGATCTTCCCAGACCGGGTCACGAACCCGTGTGCCCTGCATCGGCAGGCGGACTCTCAACCACTGCGCCACCAGGAAAGCCCTTTACCTACAATCTTAATGTTCCTCTTTATTTCTCTCACTTGCTCTTCCTCCAGTTTCTGTTCTCATCCTTGACTTAAACACATGCAAATTTGGTCAAGGGTAGCAGATGTGGTTGGGACTCCATATCTCCTTGGTTCCTGGGGTATCCACACATACCTGTAGCTTTATTCTTCAAACACCTGCAACACTCTGCATGAGGACCATCTCCTGACACAGGGATGTTTTCCAGCAGCAGCATGAGACATGTCAAGAGTTGCCAGACAATTAATGTTCTTGGAGGCAGCCCTCAATCAATGACAGGCAAGTGTGGTGGATGCACAGCCCAGCTTCTTTATCCCTTGGAAGGATAGGGGCAGCGGTTAACAAATCTGAGGCACCTTATAGTCTACATAGTCTATCCCAGTTGGACACACAGGTGATATGTTCATTAACCCATTCTATATAGAGTTCTTTCCCTTTCTTCTTCTGTCTCACTTCTTCACTTCCCTCCCTATGCTTCATAGAATTACTTCCCAAATAAACTATTTGCACTCAAATATATTTATTCAGCTTCTGCTTCTCAGGTTACCCAACCTAAAATAGTCAAGTTATTTAACTTCTTTAAGGTTCAGTTTACTTACCATAAAAAATAGTGGATAAAATATTGAACTACAGGATTTTTTGTGAGCACAATGAAATAAATTATGTGAAGCATTTTATATAATAAATATGTTGAGTTCAAGAAATTCTTTCTTTTTTCCCCAACATAAATAATATCTGTTTATTGTAAATTATCTGTGTATCAATTCTGCATTACTCTTTTTTTTTTTTTTCTGTACGCGGGCCTCTCACTGTTGTGGTCTCTCCCATCGCAGAGCATAGGCTCTGGACGCACAGGTTCAGCAGCCATGGCTCATGGGCCCAGCTGCTCCGCGGCATGTGGGATCTTCCCGGACCGGGACACGAACCCGTGTCCCCTGCATCAGCAGGCGGACTCTCAACCACTGTGCCACCAGGAAAGCCCTCTGCATTACTCTTGTTAAGATATTATTTTCATTGTTTCTCCCTTGCTGAAATGTTCTCAGAAAGCATAGGATGGTAGTTGATGGGCCAAATATGTCCTACAGACATGGTCAATTTGGTTATCACAGTAAGTATCAGCCCAGCATTATAAGATGCTAATTGCTGCCAACATTTAAGATTTAAAACAATTTAAAAAAAATTTTAAAAAAGCCCATATTCTTGGCTTTTCTTGAAAGAAAACAATGACAGAAGATTGAGAAAATTAAACATGGATTCCTACTTGGCAAGAGGCATCTGGTATTAATAGAGAACTACCCACTTTGGATGGAGTATGTGCTCTGCTATTATCTCCTCTACAGGAGATTGCCTGTCAATTACTATTCATAGTAACATGAGCATTATTGTTCTCCTTAAGACAAGTTAGGAATAAATTGAAATGTTTCCTGTAATTATGTCTATATCCAAAAAGGGGAAAGGAAGAAAAACAGATTGCCAATGTTATTGTTTAAACAAATGTGTCACATTTGTTAATTGATGGAAATGAAGGTGAAGTCTATGTATCTAATTTGCAAACTACATCCCACCTCCTTCCCTTATGCCTGCAGGTTTATGAACCAAAGTCTGAAAGGGGAAATTCCAGAATCTGCAGTCTGTATCAAGGGACTGAACATTTTGGAATCTGTAGGTCTTCTTAATCTCCTACTCCTAAATAGCCTTTCTACAATTAGAAAAGTCAACTTGCACATTTCTTTTTTTTAAGGTTCTTTCTCAGAAGTGATGGAAGAGATTATTTACATATATTCACCTAGGTCACATTCTTTTTTTCAAAATTATGGTTAACCAATCCATAATTGGTTACTGGAACATTGAGCCTTAGGGTGCTTTCTCTTTTACATACTTGTGTTCACTGTATTAGTTACCATTAGTTAAGAGTTTAAAACACTATAAAAATGAGAACCCCAAAGCACAGTGGCTTAAAGATGCTAAAAATCTCTTTCTTTCTTTCTTACCTTGTCTCAAGGTACGTAGTCTGGACAGGTTGGACATCTCTACTCTACAGAGTCACTCAATGATGCAGGTTCCTTCCACCTTGGAACTCTACAATTTTCTAGGGTTTTGGTCCTCATCTTCATGGTCATACCAGAGTTTACAACACCTTAGTTACAGAAAGAGAAAAGAATATGGAGGAGCCCATACCTAGCAATAGGCTAAAATTGATAATGACATATTTCACTTCTGTTTACTCATTGACAAGTTAGTAATATGGCTGCACTTACCCTGAAAGAAAGGCTTAAAGAGTACTTTCAACATAGGTATCTGTATGGCCACCTGTCGTTCTATACTGGTGAGAAAAAGTACAATGATTTTGAAAGAAACGTACTGCTCTCTACCACTGACACACTATTTCTTATACCAAGCATGTTCTTCCTGTTCTTCTCTTTCTCTAATCCCAACCTATTTTTCATGATCCAATTTGAACAATATCTTAAATCTTCCCCAGTGGGACTTGCTTGTATTTTTTTAACCTTAGATTGTGAGTATTGGCTCCATTACCTGATGAACAAATATGTTGAGAACTTACAATGTGCTCAAATACGCTGTATTCCTGAAAACAATACATAAGCCAGAGATACAGCTCTTACTATCAGGAGATCACATTTTGATCCTCATATTTTAAGTTGATATAATTTAAAATTATCTATTCATGGGCCCATGACTTATTTCAACAAATAAAGTGCTTTGTTTTTAAAGAACGTAAAATACCACCTACTGTATTTATTTTACCCGCATCTTGCACAAGGTATTACAGTATACCTAAATAATTTTTGATTTACACATGAATTAGAATAATATTTTTCCCTCAATTCTACTGTACATCTTAAACTTCCTTTAAATTACATAGTAAAATTTTAGTTAAAATATTTGAAAGTACATTTGGATTTTAAAAGTTTTGATATATGAGTTGTTAAATTGTATGTCAAAGGCATGTTTTATTTGGTGGTTTAATCTGGGAATCATTATGAAATATTTCACATGGTTACTCTGAGACTGATGATTTTGTGATTTTTTAATACATTAACTTGATTTTCTTATTATTTTTGTGTTTTTAAAAGGAACATGTGCTTTCATTGCAACAAAGACAGCAATATTCACTTACTTTTAAACACTTCACAAAATGCTCCCCAAAACAGTTATCAAAATTTTAGACATTTATATCTAGTACAATAGTTGGTAAGTGTTTCCTAAAGCTGTAGCAAAGTTTTCAGGTATGTTATACTCTTCCTTAAATTTTCAAGGATATAAAGAATGTCCCTGTATAATAAACACAAATTTATTTTTATAATTTGAGAAAATTGATTATAATAATAAACTCTAACAAGACAAATAAGTCAAAAATAAATGTGAAATGTATGTGTTAGGAATTCTGGGTAGCTGTAGACAATGTTGGTATTATATAAACACCTTCCAAAATTTCCTCCTCAAGTGATAAAACAAATAACCTCACATTAATGGAAATTCTATGTAAAATCACACCATAAATAGTATTTAAAGACAGAGAATGCTGAAGCCAAAATAGTTGTGTGTTAAAAAGGATACAATTGGGCAAAGTTAAACAAAAAAGACTCATGTAAATTACAACAATATCACAAAATCAACAAAAAGAAACTAAAGGCATTAGCAAACTATTTTAGGAAATCATGAAACAAAGTTGTATACTTACCAACTGAAGAAATTGATCCTATCAGTCATATCATTTTATCCAAAATATTCTAACAGCTCATACAACTCAACATCAAAAAAACAAACAACCTGATTGAAAAATGGGCAGAAGACCTAGACATTGCTCCAAACAGGACATGCAGATGGCGAACAGGCACATGAAAAGATACACAACATCACTAAAAATCAGGGAAATGCAAATCAAAATCACAATGAGATATCACCTCACATCTGTTAGAATGGCTGTCATCAAAAAGAACACATATAACAAATGTTGGCGAGGATGTGGAAAAAAAGGGAACCCTCATACACTGTTGGTGGGAATGTAAATTGGTGCAGCAACTGTGGAAAACAGTATGGAGATTTCTAAAAGCAAACTGAAAATAGAACTACCATATGACCCAGCAATTCCACTCCTGGATATATATCTGGAAACAACAAAAACACTAATGTGAACAGATACATGCATCCCAATGCTCATAGCAGCATTATTTACAATTGCCAAGACACGGAAACAATCTAATTGTCCATCAGTAGATGAATGAATAAAGACAACGTGGCACATATACAAAATGGGATGCTAGTCAGCCATAAAAAAGAGGAAATTTTGCCATTTGCAACAACATGGATGGACTTGGAGGTTATTATCCTAAGTGAAGTAAGTCAGGCGGAAAAAGAAATATTGTATGACATCACTTATATGAGAATCTAAAAAATAGAACAAACTAGTGAATATAACAAAAAAGAAATGGATGTAGAGAATAATCTAGTGGTTGCCGGTGTGGAGAAGAAAGGGGGGGAGGGGAAATATTTGGGTAGGAGATTAAGAGGTACAAACTATTAGGTATAAAATAAGCTATAGGATACATTGTACAACACAGGGAATATAGTCAGTGTTTTATACTAATTATAAATGGTGTATAACCTTTAAAAATTGTGAATCACTATACTGTACACCTGTAACATATAATATTGTACAGCAATTATACTTCAATAAAAAATATTGATGCAGGGCTTCCCTGGTGGTGCAGTGGTTGCGAGTCCGCCTGCTGATGCAGGGGACACGGGTTCATGGCCCGGTCCGGGAAAATCCCACATGCCACGGAGCAGATAGGCCCATGAGCCTTGGCCCCTGAGCCTGTGCATCTGGAGCCTGAGCTCCACAACGGGAGAGGCCACAACAGTGAGAGGTCTGCGTACCACAAAAAAAACAAAAAACAAACAAACAAAAATATTGATGCAAAAAAAGACATTGGTCCTATAAATTTTATAAAAATATAAAAGATCCATGAAACAAAAGAAAATGTAATTCTCCAAAAAATTTATATATATAGAGAAAAAAGCATTTGAGATATGAAAAACTGCCTAATCAGAAGTTAAAACTAAAAGTAGAAGTGGACAAAAAAAGAGATGGAAGAAAAGACAAAGTTATCTCATAAATGAATATTCTATTGCAGGTAAACCAATGGAGAGTAAATTTAAATAAAAATTAAATAAAGCATATTATAAAAAGGCAGAAAAAAACAAGAGAAAAAATGATATCAAGAAGTAAAAATGGTTAGAGGGAAATTAATGAACATGGAAGATAGTGAAAGAAGGAACATGACTTGTATTATTGGAGCTGCTGAAAGATCTCACTGGTTGACTGAAAAAATTATTCCAGAATAATGGACTATGTGACATATTTTAGTGAACCTATTAAATAGCAAATATAAAGATTTAATACTAAGCGTCTCCAGACAAAAGATAAAATAACTGATAAAGGTAAAATAATAAGCCTAAGCCTCAGTCTTTTTATAACATATAAATACAAAGTAAACAACAATATGATGTATAAAGCAAAACAACAATGTAGCAGCATTTTTAAACAATCAATAAAAGAAAGTATGTACAGAGAATTTTATATATGAAAATTGACTCACTAGTGAAGGAGAGAACATTGCTATTGATACTATAGTCTTGGTAGGTTGTATGCTTCTAAAAATTTATCCATGCCAACAAATTGGACAAACTAGAAGAAATGGATAAATGTTTAGAAACATACAACCTACCAAGACTGAAATCATGAAGAAAATCTGAACAGACCAATAAGTAAGGAGAATGAATAAGTAATGAAAAAAAACCTCCCAACACAGAAAAGCTCAGTAGTGGATGGCTTCGCAGATGAATTCTACCAAACAAAAACTTTTTTTTTTAATCAAAAAAATACTCATGGGAGTATGTTATTTAGATTTTGCTCTTTAAGAAACCACCTCAAAGCAACGCTTATTTGCCTCACAGTTCTATGGTTCAACAATGTAAATCAGGTTCAGCTGGAGGTTCTTATTATAGTTTGACTGGGCACAGTTTTGTGTTTGCAGTCACTTTCTGATAAACAGGTAGCTGCTGCCCTTGTTGGTAGTGAATTCCTGAAACTGGACAGTTTGTGTCTTTTCCACAGGGTTTCTAATTTTCCAGCATGTTAGGCTTGATCACATGGTAGCAGTAGAGTTCAAAGAGAGGGTATAAAATCATACAAAGTCTCTTTGATCCCTAACTCAGAGATGGCACATTGTCAGTGATGCCACATCACATCTGCAAAAGCAAATCATAAGACCAACCCAACTTCTGGGTGTGGAGGTGTAGCATCCACCTCTTGATGGAAGGATCTATGAAGTCACATTGAAAATCGCATGAACATACATCTAAATACATGAACATACATCTAAATACGTCTTTCCCCTTTTCATTCTATCATATAGTGCACTAAATCAAATATTGTTAGAACATATTCAATATTTTTAGTATTATTTCTACAAATCCATTCATTTATTCAAAAAATACTTAATGAGTATGACATTCTAAACACTATTCTTGCCATAAAGCAGTTGTAAACAAGCCACCAACACTTATCTGCAAAGCTATAAACCATAAAGAAAAATTCAGACAAGTCTGTCTAAAGAAAATTTTGAATATCCATGGTACGCAGCTTCTGATGCTTTCTCAGAGATCCCTGCCTCTTCTTCCTCTTGTTTGATCCTCTCCCTGTCAGTGTGAGTTGGTCCTAGTGACGTGCTTCAAAGGAACAGAATGTGACAAAAGTGATGAAATATCACCTTTGAGATTAGGTTACAAAAAGATTCTGGGGCTTCCCTGGTGGCGCAGTGGTTGAGAGTCCGCCTCCCGATGCAGGGGACACGGGTTCGTGCCCCGGTCCGGGAAGATCCCACATGCCACGGAGCGGCTGGGCCCGTGAGCCATGGCCGCTGAGCCTGCGCGTCCGGAGCCTGTGCTCCGCAACGGGAGAGGCCACCGTAGTGAGAGGCCCGCTTACCGCAAAAAAAAAAAAAAAAAAAAAAAAAAAAAAAAAAAAAGATTCTGACTTCTGCTTGCTTGTGATCTCTTGCTTTCTCACTTGCCCGCTCAAATGGAAGCCAACTGCTGCCAAGTAGTGAGATGCCCTCTGGAGATAGCCACATGGCATGGAACCAGTCCTGGCTTCTGGTCAACAGCCAGTGAGAAATAGAGGCCCTCAATCCAACAACCTGGGAAGAACTGAATCTTGCTAACAACCTCACAAAGAGCTTGAAAGTGCGTTCTCTCTGAGTTTTTCTTGAAAATAAGACTGCAGCCCTAGCTATCAACTTGATTTCAACCTTGTATAATACCCCGAGTCAGTGGACCCAACTGAGCTGTGTCCAAATCCCTGACCCATGGAAACTGATAGCTTTTTTTGTCTTGTTTTAAGCCACTAAGTTTTGAGGCAATTTATTACACAAAATTGGATAAATTAATACATCTTTAAGTTATGAGACATCATAAAAAATGTAAGATGAAAGACACCATAGACACATTTTTTTAAAACAGTTGGTCACCAGAATTAAATGTTTGCAATACATGTAACAAAAAAGTGTTAGCATGTATAATAACTAATTTTTGAATACTGATGATTAATTCTTAAGGGATAATTAACAAAAGATGAACATATTGACAAAGAAGAATATAAGAAGATATTCACACTAAGAATAATCCATAAAAAGATAAAACTTAAAGTGCTAGAGAACTGGAAGCTCACACCATTCATTGCTCAGGAGACTATAGTTACATCCTTTAGGAAGGCAATTTAGATGTAGGTATCTAAATGTGAAATCTGTATCATCTCTGATTTGTAATGCTTATTCTAAAACTATAAACTACAAAATATTGAGAAAGTATATATATATATATAAATGTATGCTCAGTGCAGAATTATTTACATAAGAAAAATATAGGCAGCAGCTTAATTGTCCATCAATTGAGAAATGGTTTTAAATGAATAAGGGCATATTTGTATAGTGGAATATTGTGTCACTATGAAATAATGAGTTATAATGTATATAGGTTATTATGTGAAAACAGTCAGTTCCACATCTGTAATTCAAGGTAGCATGTGATGATGGGTCATAAGAGGTACAAAACTGCTACAGAGTAAAAGCCTTCATTGTTGATTGGAATACATTTTTTTCTTGGTCATTTAGATAACATTGCATCTATAAAAATTTTCCTCTGCCTTGTGAAACTCTTCATTATCTCCCTGGAGCAATACGATAGAAATTTTAGGACGAACAGTATTTTTTTGTAAAACAATATTCTTATGTCTTAATATGTATTTCTAAATATATTTTAAATGCCTTATTGAAAGCAACTCACATAACATAGGAACACTTTTTAAATAACCTTCTGATGAGATAAATTTCCTGTTATTTTAAAGGCAGTGACATTGAAAACCCTTGTAGAAAACAAAGGATTTTTCATTTTGACAAAAGTAATTCTCTTCATTTATAATGGAAGAGAATCACCATTTTCTCAAAAGAATTAGAAAGATTTCCCACAAAGCTTGTGAACTGTCTAGTTTCATTTACTTCTTAGTTGAATAACATAGAAAATGGAAAATTAATGTCTTATCTATGAATGTTAACAAAATAGGTTACTAAATAGTTACTGCAATCACTTAATATTGATTTTATCCATATGGAAATAATAAAATGGAGCTTTAAAGTAATTATATGTGTAATTCATTCTCACCTTACTTCAGTTCAAATGAGTGATTGGAATTAGTCTGACAGCAGATAATACAAAAATAATTTCTGTGTATGAAACAGATTTTGTGATTTTTTTTCTACAGCAACAGACTCACTACTTTAATTACACTTTGTTAACACAAATTAAATTAATTTTAATAAATTAATTTGCTAGTGCAATTAAATTAATTTAAAAATTAATTTTAATACTCCAAATACTTGTCAACTGACAGGAGAAAATTGAAGGTCAGAAGTTCATATGGTGTGGCCTTAAGCTGGAATCATTTTTAGTTTTCTCACATAATACTGAAAGTGTATGAATCATGTGTAGGGAAATAGAGTCAACTTCGCCATGTAATTATCTTGTAAGATGCACCTTCTTAAAACAATATGCAAATATGCTTTTTCCCGGTCAAGTAACTTACTGGAGAGAATGACTGGCAGATTTAGGGAAGAATGAGAAGGCTAGTGTGGCTGTACCAGGTGGCCGAGTGTAGGAAATGGGAGAGATGCGTTCGGAGAGGTAACAGGGGATCCAGATCATAAATCACTTTAAGGATCTCAGACTTTTCCTTTGAGTAAGATGGGAAAGTATTGGAAAGTTTTGCACAGAAGAGTGACACAATCTGGCCTATAATGGGATCTCTCTGGAGATTTTTCTGTGAAGAACTTTGGAGCAAGAGTAGAAGCAGGAAGACCATTTAAGAAGTGTGAGATCATAGGAAAAAATATATATGATTATGTATCTGTGTATAGGTATATATATTATATATGTATTATCCATATATATATATACATACATTATATATATATATATATATATATATATATATATATATATATATATATATTTTGCACTCAGTTTCCAGCACAGAGCTTCTAAAACCCTTGTAATTGTTTAAGTTATAGGAGCACTAAGAACATCTTTTGTTCTAATGAGGTGCCTCTGGATGGCTCCTGGATGAGGGTCGGTCACCAGGAAGAGCAGGCTATAATCAGAGGGGAGAGGGGCTGGAAATAGAATTAATAATTGATCATGCCTACATGAGAATTTTCTATAAAGTCCCAGAACTATGGTTTCTGAGAACTTCCAGGTTGGCGAACATATCCATAAAGGGAGGCTGATGCACTTCAGCTCCACAGGGATAGAAGCTCTTGCACTTAGGACCCTCCCAGACATTGCCCTATGTATCTCTTCATCTGGTTACTCATCTGTATCCTTTGTCCAATCCTCTAATAAACTGGTAAACTTCAGTATTTCACTGAGTTCTGAGCTGCCCTAACAAATTAATCTAACCTGAAGAGGGAGGGGTTTTCAGAACCTCACTACAGCCAGTTGATCAGAAGCACAGGTTATCACCTGGGCTTGTGATTGGGATATAAAGTAGGGGTTGGGGGGCAGTCTGTGAGACTGAGTCCTTAGCTGTGGGACCTGATACTATCTCTGGGTAGATAGAATTGAGTTATATTGTAGACACCCAGCGGATGTCAGAGACTTGCTTGCTATTGTGAGGGAAAATCCACCCACATTTGGTGACCAGAAGCATCAGAAGTGAAGTGTTCTGTGTGAGAATAAAGATTATAGGATACAGAAACACAGTAGGGAGGAACTGGGGTTTTCTCCTATGCAGAAGAAGTAAAACTGAGTTTTTCCATTAAAGAGGTTATTATAGTAGTTCAGGCACAAACATAAATGGTGGGTTAGGTGTAGGTGGTAACAGATTGAAGTTGGAGAGAGAGTAGCGTTCTGTATAGATTTTCAAAGTATGTTATCCAGATTGCTGACAGATTGAGTATGGCATTGTTCTTGTTATTGGACTCCCACTTGCGTGGTGTACTTGAAAGCGGAAAATATTAGGAACCACGGTTGGTAAGGACATTAACAGGGAGACAGTGAAAGCAGCAGTAAAGTGGGTCTTAACAATGAGTAATAGGGATGCACATAAAATTCTGCCGGTATACAATGCAAGAACCTAGTCGGCTTTTCAAGATGAACTTAAAGGAATGAAATTCATTGTTATTACACCCACTCAACAAAGAGTGGGATATTTACCAATATGATAAATTTAGGGATTAGTCAATAAGGTAAGGAAAAAGGTACTAAAATGGGAGTATGCTAGGAATGTATTACAAAGTCAAGAGCTCCATGAATTTGTAAAAGAATGAAAAAAACAGGAAAGAGGCAAAAATCCTGGGAAAATGACATTAATAATCTACAGCTCTTTTATTTTTTTTTGAAACTGAACAGGTTGGATCCCTGAAATAAAGGCTGAGGACAGACGGGGCAGGTAAGGATTAGTAGCTGTTTTATGATTGTATAAGGAAAGCAGAGACAGAGATTCAGGTACTGCAGAAGTTATCCAACATACATGTAGATAAAAGTAGATATTAAACCTCTGAAAACATAAGTAAAGGGAATATAGAAAGAGTTGCTCTTACATTACTTACAAACAAACAAAACTTGAAGTTATATATGGAAAGTAGCAAAATCTCTTGTTTATTCACTTCTAAATTGAAAAAAAAATATTGTTGGAATCTATACATTTAGAAAATCTGGACCTGAATTCAAAAAAACAGGCCTTGTTAAATGTTTGCTGCTATTTCCACTTTTTCACTTTTTTTTTGCTATATAGAAATAACCTTCAAAAAAAAACAAAATTGGAAATAAATATGAAAGAGGAAGTACTCTACAAGAAGTAGGCATACAGAAAAATTAGACACATCTTCTCTGTCTTCCTTTTTTTCCTGTGGTGACTGCAGGCTACTCACGGGACCCTCAGAATTCTTGGAATATTCAGTAAAAGCACCACGGGTCACCATGATGGTGATATAATTATCTGGCATGGTTTGAATAATGTTTCATTCCTAAATAGTTAATAGTTGTATTGCAGAAAGAAAAGAAAAAAGGACATGAAGTAAACAATTGATTTATTTCTATTATGAACCATGGGCCCACATCTCAAGTATTAACTAATAGGTCAGCACATAATCACCATTATCCTGTTATGCCCCTGTTTCTTTGGTTGAGTGCCAGATGAAGTTGTCTTACATTTAAGAATCTCTTGTAATAAAACTAGACATATTTAGACAGCAGAGTCTTCGGTAGGTGGTATTAGAGGAACAAAGCAATTGAAACTAATAATAAGAGTGGCAGTTTCAGGTGTCACCCCATATTCCATCTGAACATAAATTTATTGAGTTAAATATTGTCATCGTACACACTTTAAATTAACCTTTTTCTCTCTTTCATATTTTCTTTCTTTTTCAAGTGCATGGTTAAACTTGAATAAATAGAAGTATCTTATAATACATGTCCTTCATATGTGAGTTCTTTAATTTAGGTAATTATACTTCTACATTGAATACTACATGAAAAAAATGCCTATTTTAATGATATGTTCTATCTTATACCTCTAATATGGTGGTCTGAAATTAATGAATACAATTTTAGAACTCTTTAAACATGCATGCATTGTGTGTGCATGTGTATGTGTGTCTGTACACATTTACTTTAAAATCTCAATGAACCAAAAGATTTTGATATAAGAACTAAAGATCTAACTAGGCAGAACTTAGGTTAAATGACCACAAATTGATAAACATGTAAATGAGGACAATTCTGCTATCTGAATTAATAGAAAAAAACTGAACAGTCTATTTCTAATTATCACCTCTCCAGCATAATCCTCTTTTACAGATTCATTTTAATGACTCCCTGTATTTAAAACAACCCTTTCTTCAAATAAGCAATGTTTTTGTCCTCTTTTTTTCTCCCCTTTTATAAAACCTGCCTATTTCAAAACTGACTCCCACCATTTTTTCATTATTTCTTCTAAACTTCCCTCTTTCATGTTTATTTCTTGTTGCCCCTTAGTGTGTGTGTGTGTGTGTGTGTGTGTGTGTGTATATATATATATATATATATACACACACACATATATATATATATTTTAAATTATCAGTTATCTTCCAGTGATCTGACTATTTATTTATTTATTTATGGCTGCGTTGGGTCATCGTTTCTGTGTGAGGGCTTTCTCTAGTTGTGGCGAGCGGGGGCCACTCTTCATCATGGCGCGCGAGCCTCTCACTGTCGCGGCCTCTCTTGTTGCAGAGCACAAGCTCCAGATGTGCAGGCTCAGTAGTTGTGGCTCACGGGCCTAGTTGCTCAGCGGCATGTGGGGTCTTCCCAGACCAGGGCTCGAACCCATGTCCTCTGCATTGGCAGGCAGATTCTCAACCACTGCGCCACCAGGGAAGCCCCCCTTAGTATATTTTATTCCCAAATCATTTTAATTATTCTATTGTTCAAGAAAAGGCTCAGAGTTAAAACATATACTCTACTTTTCTCTCTCTAGTTCTTCTTAATGTCTCTTTTTATTTTTCAATGTGCACAATGACATACTAGTTTTATTTTTAGTTTGGGCTTCAATACCTTCAAGTTTGTGAGCAGTACAAATTGCTAGTTCTACTAAGAGTTAACAGCCCAGCACTCACTGGAAGAACACTTTTTATAATTTTCAATTATGATGAGCAATATGTAGTTTGAATATACCGTTTTACCTTATGAAACCTCAGCTTGGAATCTAGGTTTTAGATTTAAACTTCACACATACTCAAGTGCTTATTTTTTTAGAAATAAAGCAAATTTTTGTTTAGTATTTCACTTTTAGAAAAATAAACATAGCAATCTTCCTTTAAAAAAATAACATTGCTTGTAGGTTTTTCTTCTTCATCACTTTAAATATATCCTGCCACTCCCTTCTGGCCTGCAGAGTTTCTGCTGAAAGATCAGCTGTTAATCTTATGGGGATTCCCTTGTGTGTTATTTGTTGTTTTTCCCTTGCTGCTCTTAATATTTTTTCTTTGTATTTAATTTTTGATAGTTTGATTAATATGTGTCTTGGCGTGTTTCTCCTTGAATTTATCCTGTATGAGCCTCTCTGTGCTTCCTGGACTTGATTAACTATTTCCTTTCCCATATTAGGGAAGTTTTCAACTATAATCTCTTCAAATATTTTCTCAGTCTCTTTCTTTTTCTCTTCTTCTTCTGGGACCCCTATAATTCATATATACAATGGAATGTTACTCAGCCATATAAAGAAACGAAATTGAGTTATTTGTAGTGAGGTGGATGGACCTAGAGTCTGTCATACAGAGTGAAATAAGTCAGAAAGAGAAAAACAAATACCATATGCTAACACATATATATGGAATCTATAAAAAACAAAAACAAAAAAAGGTCATGAAGAACCTAGGGGCAAGACGGGAATAAAGACACAGACCTACTAAAGAATGGACTTGAGGATACAGGGAGGGGGAAGGGTAAGCTGGGACAACGTGAGAGAGTGGCATGGACATATATACATTACCAAATGTAAAATAGATAGCTAGTGGGAAGCAGAACATAGCACAGGGAGATCAGCTCGGTGCTTTGTGACCACCTAGAGGGGTGGGATAGGGAGGGTGGGAGGGAGGGAGACGCAAGAGGGAAGAGATATGGGGACATATGTATATGTATAACTGATTCACTTTGTTATAAAGCAGAAGCTAACATACCATTGTAAAGCAATTATACTCCAATAAAGGTGTTTTAAAAAAATAAAATAAAGTAAAATAAAATGATATCATGGAGATAAGTAATAAAAAAGAAATAACATTGCAAGGCTTATAACAAATTTCTCACAACGGCTTCAGGTTTTCTTTTAATTTGATATTATTCCTGGGACGCAACTTATCTAGTTTCTCATCGGCTCACTAAAAGTAGATCTTTCTCAGAACCACACACAAACCCAACCACAACAAAATCCACACGGCCCAGAAAGTTCAGGCCAACTCAACCCTAGATATCTATCTTTCCTGGTAGTATTGTTCTCCATTCCAAGTTACCTTCCTTGTCTCATACTCTTATTATCAACTGCTTCTAGTCTTCTGACCCACTCTCACACTACTCCACCCTCTAAAAACACTTTCATTGTGCCCTTTATTTCATGGTAAATCTATTCTACTTGTTAGAATGTTTGAACAGTCCCTTCATCTTTTTGCCTCAGTGAGCAAGGAATCAGGTTTTGAAGGGATTGTTACATTTTCCCCCCACTCTACATTCAGCTGATACTCATTGTCCTTCTTACATCTAAATACTTCTTTCCCCTTCTTTGAAACATCATTTTGCTTTGAGACCAACTACATCCTCTTTCTAACACTTTTTGCAACCACAAAGGATAAATATCCCAATGTAGCCTCCTCGCATTTGCTGAAGATTTTGAAATTGGCTCATGTGCTTCCAAACCAGGTCTTCCTATATATAGAAAATATAACATTTTCTATATTCCTTTGTGAAAGTATTCATAATGTATATTCCACTTAGTGCCTCAAATTCTCTGTCCCTCTCCCTCCTTCCCTCTTTTTGGTAGTCCTGAATTTTAACTACCTTTACCTGAATTTCATCTTATTCACTCATTCCAACAGCCATATCCAGGATGTGTCATCACTGATAGTTGTTCCAAATCTGTGGTCTAAAATGGAAACATCTCTTCCTTTTTTCTATAATTTCTCATCATTCTAGCTCAGTAATTCCATCAGCTTTTCCCCCCTTATTAACCTATTCAGAGTTACAACTCAGTGTTGTAGAGGTATCAGTTCTCCTCTGTATTGATCTTTAGATGCAATGAAATCCAAATCAAAATCCCATCAGTTTTTTTTTGTTGTTACAATTGACAGTATTGAATTGCTTATATAATTCATATGGACATGCAAAGATAACTATAACATTAGCACAATATTTAAAATAGTGCTGTATTGGCACAAAATACAAGGGAGTCAACCAATGGAACCAAACTGAAAATCTGAAAAGTTTCATGAATATATAAGCATAATATTTATGGTAAAATGGCACAACAGAACATTTGGCAAAATATGCATATTTCAATAAATGTAGTTGAAATAAATGGACCTCCAGATATAAAAATATAGACTCTACTTTCACAGCACACCTGAAAATTAATAAAGCATTGAGAGATATTATATGAAAATGTTTTTATAACTTAGGTGTGAGAAAAATTTCATAAACAACACACAAAAGCAATGACTTAGAAGTAAATGTTGGTAAATATGACTATATTAACATTAAGAATTTCTTTTTATTTAAAGGTTGATTTTTAAAATTTATTTTATTGATTGTATTTCTATCCAGAGTTTATAGTTGCTATGTGTGAGAGTCAGTATAAAAGGAACTTCTTCAACTATTGAGAAAACATCATCTCTTTAAATATTTATGCTGTACCATTCTTTCTCCCTTATATTTTCTCTTTTTGTCCTCTCTTCTCCAATTACATATATGTTTAACCATTTGACCTTGATTTACAGGTGGTGTGTACTGTTTTCTTCTTTAAATTTTTTTTTCCTTCATACATCAGTGTTGATAAATTCCATTGACATGTCTTCAAACTAATTATTTTCTCTGCTTCTTTCAGTCTTCTGATAAGTCCACCATGATATCTTTATTTCTGTTACCACAACTTCTCCACTTTTATTGGGCTTCTTTTAGTAGTTTCTATCTTTCTTCTGAAATTTCCCACTTGTTCACAAATTTTGCATGCTTTTTGCACTATGTCAGTTAACAAAATCTTGACACTATAAAATCCTTGTCTGATCATTCTAACATATGCAAGGTCTCTGAATCTGGTTCTTTTGAATATTTTAATCTCTTGCCAATGTGTCAAATCGTCTTGTCTCTTCCATGTCTTGCAAGTTTTTAAAAATTAAATATCAGCAGCAACTGTATGTAAAGAAACTATGGTGTATAGAGACTATAGCAACAGCAGTAACTACTACTTCAGTAAAAGGCATGCTGCTTTTTCTGTCAGGCTAGTCCGTATTTTAAACTGGGACTAGGTTTTTTGTCACTCTAATAGATCCACTAAATCACAGGCCATAGACTTTTAATTATTTGAGGGCACGATTAAAAAACAATGTTCCTTTGGCGGGGCTCAGACTCTGTGTGTCTGGAGGTTTTTATTTTGTTTACATTTGTTAAATAAATTAACGAATGAACACATTGTTATATCATGAGGAGATACAAACATCTCTGTAAACAGGATCTCTTATGTCATAGTTAAAATTCTGATATTTACAGATTACCTAGCATACATCATCTTTAAATGCAAAGGGTATAAGACTCAGAGAGATATAGAAAACCAGGGAACTATAATTCATAAAACAACTAAGAAAACTTCATGGGCCTCTGGGTCTCAATATTAATGTTTTAAAGTTCATTTTCGAATAAAATTGGAAGCTTAGTATCCATCACAGTGCTTGAATGTAGAGGATGTATTAATTTTACCACGAACGTATGCATTATATTTCAAAATAAATAGGGATGTGCATATGTATATGTATGGTTATACAACATAAAAGTAACAGTGAAACTAATTGTTACAGATGTTATTGTTATTGTGTCTATTATATGATAAGAATCTTTTAACAAGTTTTTAAGTTTTATGATCACTAAAATTTTCTGAAATTTAGAACATAAAATCATTTATTTAAAAAAATAAAATGATGGTCTTTTAATCCTTTTATAATATATTCTGGTTTTGGCAACATTAATGGCAGATAGGCTTTTAGATGGAAAAGAAGAGCGTTATCTTGCTATTTTATATAAAATTTTTATTATCTATCTTAATTAAACCTCCCCTGTGATTTAAACATAAATATATTTATACTGATTTACTTTTATAAAGTTTGACCTTCACTTTTATTTTGTATAAAGGTATTCTTAGATGAGGCCAAGGGAAAAAAATCATAAAAATACATACAAGCTATTCATTTTACTACATGGCTAAAAATAAATGCAACAACTTAAGCACCTGAGTTGTATATCTGTTCCCATGCAGATGTATCAGAAGTAGCATTTCATTCTGAATTGAGACAATTACTTGGGGGTAAAATAGCAAAATAAGTAATGTTCAGATCTAGTTTAGAGAATTTGCTGTGTCATAAGGTAACAGAAATAAGAGACATCTGGTTTTCTATATGTTGCTTGATAAGACATAGCATAGGTTAAAGGAGTAGAAATAATTTAATATAGCTTCTTGTTTTAGATGTTATTTTAGAAGTTTCAGGATTTTTGAGTACAAATATTCTAGTCACACAATTGCATTGTAGATAATTTATTTAAAAAATTAGTCTCAGATTCCTATGCATAAATATATTTTCCCCTGAAATTTCATAAATATTTTTGAAAATTAAAAATAATTTTTTATCATGATACATTTATACTTGCTTCTTTTTTCTTCCTATTTTTTGTATGAAGAGAGACTGTCTTTTTTTTTTTTTAACATTCAAGAAATAAACCACGTAATTCCTTTTTGCACCATGGATCTGTGGTTTTGCTATTTTTTAAATTCGGACATTGAAATAATTAGAAATGTGTGAAACCATTTAAAAATAATTTGAATAGGGGGAATTAACAGGGGAATGGCAGCAAGTTGAAATGTTTTTATTTATAATTTGATAGTTATATTGCGTTAGCATTTGATAGAATACCTTAAATTTAAGCAACCAAAATACATTTAGATGGAGCTTGGGCAACCAGATACAGTCTTTCAAAAAATTTCTAATCATTATACCCATTCTCTGGAGAGGGTTGAGCACTGAAGCACCAGCATACATCCCTGTCATCTTGTAGTGGAATATTCATGTCTGCTTTTCCATTCTCTTTCCAAATTCTCACAAACAGTGATGAGGAATAATATTCTTCTTTTATTCAGCTTATACCCAGAAGGATAAACACAGTTATAATCAAATAAGCATCAGCCTACAATCCTGCTGCATTAGAGAGGGCAGCTTCTTAATAGTTTATGGTCATTCTGAATAGAACCTGAGAACAAAATGTAACACATCAGCTTTAGTCCTACTGGTTTTCCTGTCATGGACATTGTGAAAGGAGGACATTCACTGGTTTCTGATTAAAGAATGTAATTTAAAAAAAAATATTACATGACTTACTTTATAAAAAGTAATTTGTAATTTTCATAGGCTAGACGTTTTTATATGATGGATTTAAATAAAATACAGATGGCTTTTTAACAAGTGCCTCCTACGTCAATGCCCTGTGGTGTTACAGGAAAAGTCATGATTAAATTCTGTTTCATACTTAATGTTCAAAATAAGTATTAGAACTAGAAATTTGACTATTGGAGTTTTTTAAAAAATTTTTCCATTAATTGCAGAGGATGTACTTGATAGTGGTGACCATTGGGGAAATATAATTAGAAACAACACAAATCTTTTCTCAACCCAGAAAATCTCTCCACAGAGGTAGAAGAGAAGGAAAACAGTTTTGTTATTGAATAAACATTAAGCCAGTAGGTGATATGCATCACAAGCAATCTGCTATAAGATTGCAAAAACAGAAAGCTCACTGTTTTATATATCCAAGTAGATGCAACCCATCATCTACTTGATCTCAAGATAAACAATAACTAGTTCTTAAGTAAGAGGACATAAAGCACCAGTTGTCACAGGTAGTTCATCCTACATTCACTCAATTGCAGTGACCATCTGTGTTAACTAATTGGCTTTATCCAAAGAAAAATTAACTTGTCCTTTATTTATGACAAGAGGTAGTTTTGCAACTTGGAGTGAGGTCCCGCTGAAGTAGGCTCCTACTCTCCCACAGAAACTGGGAGATGGGCATCATCTTCCTTATGATTATATTTCAAAAAAAAAAAAAAAGAGGACTCTCAAATCCTTGAGTGAGACATTCCTTAAAGCTGACAAGAGGCTTATTTAGCCTCTAAAAAGACTTATATACCTTTTGAAGATACAGGGGAAAGAAAACTTACAAAAAACTTACAATTTTCTAAGGTAAGTGCTCTAAGAAAGGGGAAAATAAGAAAGTCTCGTCCCTTATTTTCAACAGGGAGAATTAAGGTTCATATATTTTTAAACTGATTTGTCCTTGCGTGATATGAGTTCAATTTATTTAGTCCAAATTTGAACACACTCACACACATACATACACAATTATTCATCCTAGAAAGCTGATCCTAAGATCATCCTTTTGTTAAGATTATATGTAGTGTGGGTGGACATTCAGGGTTAAACCATCCCCATTTTTCTACTTCAGTTGTACGCATTTTTTCATTCTAAAGGTGCTTTGGATCTCTTCTTCTTGGGGTTGCCAATGATGAAGAACATACTCCAGAGGGCATGATTTCTGTTGCCTCAATCCAACCTTCAACTCTAGGGCAGCCTACAGCTGAACCCTGTCGTCTTGTATTAGAACAGGAGGGTAGTTAAAACTGCAGCTTCGTGTCACGACTCATTTTAAAGCATGCCATTCCAAATGTATTCAGGAGATGCAATATTATTTGACCTGACCCATATATTACCATTTTCAGTGTTAATGCTGAGTTTGGATTTTTTTTTCCGTTTGAAAACTGCTTATATAATTTTTAAAATTTCATATTTTTATTTAGACTTTTTGCAGGAGTACTTTAATGGACATTTCAAAGCCAAAATAGGTTGTATGCAATGATCCTTTTAGTTTTTCCTTGGCACCAATTTCCCATTCCATTGCTTCAGAATAACGTAGTCTTTGCATAATGGCTTACTACTGTACCATTTTACTATTTTACAGCTAAGGAATTTAACTTTAGTTTTGCAATTTTGGTTTTATCAGGATTGCAACTGTTTTATCTCCTTGCATTGATTCTGGCAATTCCAATTAAACTTGTTTGTTTCACACAAGACTTCCCTTAAGGAAATCCTTTTAAGTAGTAAATTGTCTTTTTCTGTTATTAATGAGAAGGATACTATTGCTTAATGGTTCAGGATTCTCTCTGTCTGCCCCCTCTTTCTCTCTCCCCTTTTTTTTCTCTCTCTCACCTTCTTCGACCCTGCTCTTAGAATTTTTTGTGTGCTTTTCATTTTGGAATTTCTGTATTTGTTTCTGATTTTTTAATTTCTTAGACATGATTTACAGTTAAGTCAACCCACATTAAAAGGAACATTCGAATAAAACTAAAAACATTTATCTTAAAACAGTTTACAACACATATGAACTATATAAGATGCAAAGTATAATACAACAAAAACAACTATATCTAACAGTCAACATAAGAAAAATTATTAACAATACTGTGAATCCCTTTCCAATTACATTACCATCTTAATTTCCTAAAAAGATATTGTTTATCATTCTCCTTGAATTTCTTTACATTTTCTTATGAATGATTACTCCTACAAATGATTATCAAACTGTGTGTATGTCTATAATTATTCTGTGTTTTTCTTTTAAAATATTTTATAGTTGACACTGTAAGAACCATCCAATTATAAACTTATAAGACAAATGACTCTAACACATTCCTTTCTATTACTCCATAGAAATCCATTAAATAAATATGCTACCTATGCTTAGCATTGCAATACACACTTAAGACCATTCTATTGTTTGCTATTACATAAATGGTACCATTAACATTGTTATACATTCTATTACCTATATTTGCAAGGGTCTTAATATAAAAATCATTGAAATTGAGAAAGAAAGTAAAACCTTTATTCAATTCTAGAATATAGGTGAGACTAACATATTTTTCTCTAATTCACTTTTTCCTGATAGAATTTACTTTTTAGAACAGTTTTTGGTTCACAGCAAATTGAGCAGAAGGTACTGAGATTTTTATATATACTCTCTCACCCCACTTATGCATAGCCTCCCCCATTATCATTGTCCCCCACCAGAGTGGTACATTACAATTTATGAACTTACACTGACACCTGATTTTCACCCAAACTCCATAGTTTATATTACAGTTCACTCTTGGTGTTGTACATTCTACAGATTTACACAAATGTGTAATGATGTGTATCCACCACTATAATATTATACAGAATAGTTTCACTGCCCTAAAATACCACTGTGCTCCAGCTATTCATCCCTACACCCCCCAACCCCTGGTAACTACTGATATTCTTACTGTCTACATAGTTTTGCCTTTTCCAGAATACCGTATATTTGGAATCATACGATAGATTGATTTTTCATGTAGACTTTTCAGATTGGCTTCTTTCATTTTGTGATTTGCACTTAAGTTCCCTCCATGTCTTTTAATAGCTTGATAACACTGAATAATATTCCATTATCTGGAAGTACCAAACAGAGTTTCTTAATTCATTCCAATAAGATTTTTATTTGGGAAGGTTATTTTATCTCTGGATATAATTGAAATATTTGAGAAATTCAGATTAGAACAGTAAGATGTCACTACACATCTGTTAGAATGACTAAAATTCAAAACAATGAAAATATCAATTCCTGGAAAAGATGCAGAGCAACAGGAACTCCCCTTCATTCTTGTTTGTAATGCAAGATGAAATACCAGTTTGCAAAGTATGTCAGTTTCTTACAAAACTAAACCATGTCTTATGTGATCCAGCAGTTGTGCTCCTAGGTATTTAGTCAACTGATTTGGAAACTTAGGTCCACACAGAAACCTTCATGCTGGGCTTCCCTGGTGGTGCAGTGGTTAAGAATCCGCCTGCCAATGCAGGAGACACGGGTTCGATCCCTGGTCTGGGAAGATCCCACATGCCGCGGAGCAACTTAGCCTGTGTGCCACAACTACTGAGCCTGCGCTCGAGAGCCCGCGAGCCACAACTACTGAAACCCACCACCCTAGAACGTATGCTCCGCAATAAGAGAAGCCACTGGAATGGGAAGCCCGTGCACTGCAATGAAGACCCAATGCAGCCAAAAATAAAATTAATTTAATTTAAAAAAAGAGAAACCTGCATGCTAATGTTTAAAGACTTTTATTCATAATTGCCAAAATCTGGATGCAATCACCTTGCCCTTCAATATGTGACAGATGAACACATGGTGGAAATAAACTAGCAAGCTATGAAAAAACATGGATAAATGCATAGTTCTAAGTGAAAGAAGCCATTGTGAAAGCATTACATACTTTATGATTCCAATTAGTTGACATTCTGTAAAAGGCAGAACCAGAGATATGATAAAATGATCAATGGGGTTTGGGGATTGGTACTAGGGAGAAGTGATGGATGGGTAAATAATAGGGAATGTTTTACAGTGGTGAAATTATTCTGTGTGATTCTATTATGGTGGGTAAAAGACACATTGAATTTGTTAAAACCTATAGAGCTTTATAGCACAAAGAGTGAATTCTTAATCTATGAAAGTTTACTAAGAATTCATTTAAAGGTCAGGGGATCACAAGATGGAATGCAGAATATGACAAAACAATATAATTGTATTATAAATGTATGAAATAATCTTATTGATAGGGTGGGGGAAGAAAACCACTGCTGACCTAGGTAACTTTGGAAATCAGTGGAATCTGAAAGACTGAATATAGGTATACCATACATAATAACTGCTCTCTAATTGATAAAGTTGTTTCCCATGGGGTATGAATTAGCAATTTTGATATCACTAAACATGTATATTGGAACTGAACAATTAAATAAATGGATAGAAGCTAAGTTTCTAAATGTTGAAGTGGGAGGTTAGAAATGAACAAAGGGAGGAAGCTAGGATAATCTATGTAATAATGATTTAGAGTTTCAGACATCAGTATGAACTTACATTTAACTTAATATTGACACAGCTGGCTATATATAGAGAGACTAGTATACACACTTATATTTCCTTGTTTGGTTACCTGAGAGCCCTTAAGCAATGACACGCTAGTAGCAATGAGCCCATCTAGCACTCATATCTAGGTCTCTAGTACCATTCTCCAGTGAAAGGAACCAAAGCTTCCTGGAGAAATGGCTGATTCTAGGGGAAAGTAAACATAACGAGACTAGAGCATTTTGTAGTGTCAGAAAGTAAATGCTAAACACACACACACACATACACACACACACACACACACACACACACACACACACACAATAATATGTCAAAGGGAAATGGGCTAACTGAAGTCCCAATGGCCAAAGCTGGAACAATCTGAACTCCAAAAGAAATAAAGTAATACTGGATTATAACTGGAAGACAAAATAAATACCCATGAGTCTGTGCTGATAAAAATAAATTACTGAGTAACTAAATGATTAATTGGGAGAGAAAAGACAAATATCCTCCTGTGCAAAAGAATTCCAAACAACTTAACTGTATACTCTGCCTTCAAGGTGGTAGAACATAATTCCCCATCTATTCCAAAGAGTATGTTTTGCAAAACTATAAGAAAGAGTAACTTTGAAATGGAGAAACTTGAAAAACTCTGCCTTGGCCAGGTCAAGGTCAATACAACAGTGACAAATCCTGTTGATAATATCCACCCTTGATATAATGTGATGAAAATGGCAGTTAATCTTGGTGGATTTTCTCATCAAATCCAAGAATTGCAATGTGATCATGAGCAAAACACAAGACAAATCCAAGATTGGGGGCCATATTACAAAATACCTAACCAGTACTTCTCAAAACCCTCAAGGTCATAAAAACCAAGTAGAATCTAAGAAACTGTCACAGCCAAAAGTAACTATTTTTGGTATATGTCTTTTGTGTTATAAGGCTTACATGAGTTATAGAAGAGTAGTATGAATTTAATCTTTTAAATAGTGATATTTGTAACATTAAAAATTTTGTCTATGAAAGTATGAAGCTTAAAAAATACACCAGTGATAAATTAAATTACCTACCCATTGGAAAATAGGTTAAAAAATTCTCTTTATATAAATGTTCTGATTCATTGGGAATTATATAATTTCAATACTTTGATGGTCTTTTAAAAGATAGATTTCTTTTATACAATTTTGCTCCATATATGATGTTGCTTTCTTTATATACCATTTTATACATAATTATGGTGGGTTTATTATTGTAAAATGGGAGCTGAGACAGTGGTAGAGTGAATGAAATTAGGTGGTTCGGATTACAGATATTGAGAATTCTCTCAGGATTTCAGGGAAAAGGGCTGAATGATGCACTATAGGTATAATGGAAATACACAGACACCAGGATATAAAATGTGCAAACCATAGTGGAAAATCTGTGTACTTGTCATATGCTAGGGTTCTGGCAAGTATTTAGGTGTTAGGATTGCTCAAAACATATAATGCTACCTGCTTATAAAAACATATAATGCTAACCCAAACATAGAAGACTGTTTCATCTTCTAAAACTGAGTAAGCTTCTTAAAGGGTACATAAGAACTAGTAACGTATCCAGATGTAGAAGAAACTAGGCAGACTTTTTTCTAAGGTACCATGCTAGTTTTATTCCAAAGAAACACATTGTTATAAAATATGGCATTATTAAAATAATTGATTTAGTGATTTAAAATGGTTTAGAATCTAGTATGTTTTAAAGTTGTAAAAGCAAAGCTATTTTCCTGAAGATATTTCAATAATAAAAATTTCATGTAGATAACATAAAAGTAGAAAACCTAAACATCACTAAGCAAAACTGATGTTTAATTAAAAACTGGCCATTACTTAAGAATAACAATTTTTCCTTTACTATCAATATCCAAGACTAGCATAAACACACTTGCTTCTACCTTTATGATCCATTGTTATGTTAAATAAAGCATATGGCCTCTTAATCAGAATGGCAGGTTCTCACAAAGAGTACAGTAACAGGGTTTTTGTTTGTTTTCCCAAAAAAACAAAAATGAGAAAAATTTTATAAATAATAATTTATAGCTGTGGAATATGTTATAGATATTTGGGAAATTGTTATAAACAGTGGAAAACTGTTATAAACAATACTTTTATGTGTAATGCAAATTGTATTCATCAATTAATGAAGTATCAAATTTGGTTTTGTTAAGAAATTGCTCTTGTAGTTGGATTAACTGGTTTTCGATTGACATAAATGTCAGAGAAATGATTATGAATGCCTATTACTGGCAAGGTATTACTAGATATCATCTAAATATTGATCACATATGTAAAATATGTGATATGTTTAAAGAACTGACTAAGGATGAAAAATCATCAGAGAATCAGTTTGGTTGAAAATTTGTTCAGGACAACAAAACTTGTTGAGGTTTACTAATTTATTCTTCTTTTGAATAAAAATTGAATAAAATCCATTAGCTCAAAGAAAGATGGACAAGTAGGAAAAAAGGAGATTTTCTATTTTATAGACATAATTCTACTGAAGGCTCTCTGCTCTATCACTCTGCTAAAAGAGAAGAGTTGTGGAATAAGCCTGTGTAAGTGCAATAAAGAATGATGTCTGCTGATGCTTCACTGGCTAAGATCAAACTGTGATGATCCACTGAAGTCATGTTATGAAAGAGGTGATCAGTAATCATTATCTATAAAGGAAGTAAATTCAATACTTTATTTTACCTTGTATCAGTAGAAGAAAGGGGGAAAAGTCTCAAGCCTATCATAGGCAATTCATTTAAATTTTCTTTTTAATTATGAAAGCAACATATTATAGAATTATTATACATAAAAGACAAAAATAATAGAAAACTCATTTTCCAGGTGGCAGACAATGTTAAAATGTTGGAATATATCTTTCAGTTATGTTTGGGTGATCGGGTTTCTTGATACCTATGTATGTATGTATGTATGTATCTATCTACCTATCTATCATCTATCATCTGTCTATCTGTATCATCTAGCTAGCTAGCTATTAATCATCTATCATCTTCATACATCCACCCTACCTCAGTTATATTTAACTAATTAGCCTGACAAATCATTTTTACACAGAATTATAAATCATTAATAACCATTGCATTGATTGGATGGTAGCCATCACATGGGTTTTTCCCACAATATTACAAAATGGGATGGTTTCATATTTTTGCTATGTATTAAAAGTAACAGCAAACCCTTATATAATTCTTACTATATGCAATACTTCATTTTAATTATTTTACTTAAGTAACTTATTTTGTTCCTAACAAACAGCTATGAATGAGGCATTAATTAATATCATCCCCCTTTCAAATCTGCAAAAACTGTGACATAAAGGCCAAATGATTAACCTACTAGTAAAGGTTAGATAGTATCTGGTAGATAGAATAATGGTTCCCCCAAAATGCTCACATCCTAATTCTTGGAATCTGTGCATGTATTACGTTAAATTGCAAAAGGAACTTTCCAAGTGTGAATAAGGTCTAGGGACCTTGAGATTAGAGATGATTCTGGATGATCCTGGTGGTTTCAATCTACTCACAGGAGCCTTTTCTTCTGTGGTAAATAGAAGAAGGGAGATCAAAGCGATTCAAAGCATGAGAAGGACCATTGCTGGCTTTGAAGACGGAAGAATGGGGAGCATGAGCCATGAAATACAGCTTTTAGGAGTTGAGAATGACCCATCTCCTTTCCTCTACCTTCTAAGCAAATAACTCAAGTTGGGACTTTTTGCTCCCTTTTCCGTATTCCACAGTGTGATTTCTGCGTTATGTTACTTAACATGAAGATTAATGCATTATTCCATTTTTTCCCTTTTCCTTTACCTTTTCCTTATGCTATCTACATGCATTTCCATGTCAATATGTTCTTGTTTCATTGGCCTATATTATTTAACTAGAGCAACTATTTCTCTTCCACATATTTCATTGGGGATGCCAAACATATTTTATATGTAGCCTTCAATTTGTATATATTTTTTCAGAGAAACAAAGACATTACAGTGAGTAAAATTTGCTTCAACTATTAATTTAAATATTCAGTCAAAAATCCTTTGCAATGAAAACGTGAATTAAGCTAAAGTAACATACAGAATTGTATTTTCCAATGAAACCCATAGGAACTACAGATTGTAGTCACTTTTAAGCTTAAGCAAACCAGGGAGAAGCTGAAGTTTGCCAGCACTTGCCACATTAGAATATAAATTGGACAAGATCTGAGTTCTCTGAGTGATGTATGACAGCAGAAGCTTTTATACAGAAAGAAACTATTTCACTTATGAATGGTCTCCACTATTTATTCCAATAGTTACATAATTTTCATGATGTTTTCCAAGGACAATTAATAACCCATGTATTTTAGATCTGCTGACCATAAGTAATTCCAGACATACTAAGAATTATAATAACTCTTGCTAGCAAATATCATCATTATATTTGCAAGAGGTCTGTCTTTGGTATGTTTATAAGGAGATTCAACCAGGTCACCATCTTTCTTCATTCCCTGGGTTTATCACCTTTGTAAAGACAGAGAACAAGACTGATCCTAACAATTTTCTTCCCATAAACATTGTGCATACATCTTAAGATTTACTAATTTATTTTCCTTAAAACCAATCACATTTGGCACTTAAAATGTCTAGCTTAAAAATGCTGTTGAAGAAACTTTGTTAAAACATTAGAATTCACAAATTAATTTGCAGTTTAATCAACTGTTCACAAGTGCCAATTTCTTACATTCTGCTTTTTCCTTTCTTTTTCTTTAGTTAGCTTTTCTCCTACCCATATACCCCTGAACTCTGAGTCACTCCCAACCCTGAGCAAGCACTAAAATGAAGAACAACCTCCATGTACACACACACACACACACACACACACAAACACACACACACACACACACACACACACAGAGAGAGAGAGAAATAATTACTCAGCCATAAAAAAGAATGAAATCTTGCTATTTGCAAAAACATGGACAGACTTAGTGGGTGTTATGCTAGGTGAAGTAAGTCAGACAGAGAAAGACAAACACTGTATTATTTCACTCATGCATGGAATTCAAAAAACAAAACCAATGAACAAACATAAAATAGCAACAGAGTTATAAATACAGAGAATAAACCTGGTTGCTGGAGGGGAATGGGGTGGGGAAATGAAATAAATAGGTGAGGTAGATTACTATGTACAAAAATTCCATTACAAAATAAATGAATCACAGGTATGGAACGTACAAGAAGGTAACTGTAGCTGATAATAGTGTAATATCTTTGTATGGTGACAGAAGGTAACTAGATTTATCATGTTGATCATTTTGAAATGTATAGAAATATCTGAATCACTGTGTTGTGCACCAGGAACTAACACAGTGTTGTAGGTCAGTTACATACTTCAAAAACAAACAAACTCATAGAAAAGAGATCAGATTTGTGGTTAACAGAGGTGGGTGGCGGGGGCATCGGAAACTGAATGAAGGTGGTCAAAAGGTACAAACTCCCAGTTATAAAATAAGTAAGCACTAGGAATGTTATGTGCAGCATGATAAATATAATTAATGTTCTATATGAAAGTTGTTAACGGAGTAAACCCTAAGGGTTCTCATCACAAGGAGAATATTTCTTTTCTTTTCGTTTTATTTTACATCTATATGAGGTAATGGATGTTCACTAACTTATTGTGAACATTATTTCACAGTATTGTGAACAGGATCTCATGAATTATATAAGTCAAAGCTTATGCTGTACACCTTAAACTTATACATTATTGTATGTCAATTATATCTCAATAAAACTGGAAGGAAAATAAATAAATCAAAGAAAAATGAGTATAGTCTAAGGAAGTAAGAGATTTACTTTATAATCTGTCATTGTACAAGTGTTTTTTAAAAATCAAATATGACATGAAAAGATCACTAAAGTAATAGATTACTAACATAAAAAGATTACTTTATTTATTTATTTTTTGGATGCACCAAGTGGCATGTGGGAATCTTAGTTCTCCAACCAGGGATGGAACTTGCACCCCCTGTATTGGAAGCACAGAGTCTTAACCAGTGGATCGCCAGGGAAGTCCCACTAACATGTACTTTATTAAGCAAAATACTAACTTCGTCGCCTAGAGTGCCAACTTACTCATCTTCTCTGAGTCTCACAAAATAAGTAGATGTATATTTGAGAGAAGCTGTTTATATTTGTATATCCTGTGATCAAGATAGATCTCAATGTAACTAAAATAAAATTGCAGTCAGCTGAATTACTCAATAATGGAGTAATTCTAGTAAGTCAAGTTTTAGGAACTCTAGTCTTACAATTTCAAGATTAGAGGTAAATTTTGGACTATATACTGGTTTAGGAGTGAACTATATTACTGTGGTTCTCAGGAACAAATCTCAGTGAATATATTATGAGTTGATTGTATTTCAATTCTGTTTTTCTTTGTCACTGGATCTATTTCTTTCAGCATATTATTGTAACAAATAAAAATATAAATTGTTCAATTTTACTTTCTCTAGGAAAAGACATTTGATTCTACATTTCTTCTTAAGAAAGCCAGTCATGAAATACCTTAAGTGAAAAGTTACATGGCCATATTGAATGTTAAAAAGCAAAAGAAAAGCCAAATAAAAAATAAAAACATTTATATGAAAAAGATGTAAGATTGTCAAAAATTATTTGAAGAAAGTGACTAAAGAACTTGCTTTTGATGATGATACTGCCACATTTCTTAGACTATTAAGAACAATGGTGGTAATCTTCTAGCTTTGTTTTCCCTGACCCATTTAATAGCATTAAATACAGGTTTCCAGTAAGCTCTGATGTATTATTGGCATCACTTAATAAAGAATAACTTTCTCTCGCAAATCCTTTCCCAGTAGAACTTCTTTCACATAGATTTTGATCTGTTTGCATCCCACTGACTCTTTGGTAACTTAAAAAAAAAGTTCTCATTGCCCTTCTTGACTGTCCTGGTATTAAAACCAGATTACTCTTTAGAAAGATAAATTGCTAGGGCTTGAAGACCACTGTAATTCTCTGCCTCCTAGAGATAACTACTTTTCTTTCCTTGATGGCTACCACCATGGTATCAAACTTGTGATAAAAGTAGAAAAAGGTATAGAACTAAAGATAAAGACATGCTTTATTTTTTCCAGACAAGAATCTTGTCTTTTGAGTAAATTACAGTAATCAAATTAAGATTGTAAATTATATATTTTTCATAAATGAGTTATATATTTTGGGGGCTTCCCTGGTGGTGCAGTGGTTAAGAATCCACCTGCCAATGCAGGGGACACAGGTTCGAGCCCTGGTCTGGGAAGATCCTGCATGCCGAGGAGCAACTAAGCCCATGAGCCACAACTACTGAGCCTGTGCTCTAGAGCCTGTGAGCCACAACTACAGAGCCCGTGTGCCACAACTACTGAAGCCCGTGCGCCTAGAGCCCGTGCTCCGCAACAAGAGAAGCCACTGCAGTGAGAAGCCTGCACACCGCAACAAAGAGTAGCCCCCCGCTCACCGCAACTAGAGGAAGCCCGCGCGCAGCAGCGAAGATCCAAAGCAGGCAAAAATAAGTAAATAAAATAAATAAATTTATTTTAAAAATAAATGAGTTATATATTTTAAAATTGATGCCTAATATATAAATATATAAATAAATATAAATATATATAAAATGCACTAATCTTTTGTTGCAACTTCCTGGTGACTCTGTAAACATTAAATGAGAAAGTATAAAATATATTCAAAATACTGAGATCAAAAGTGATGATAGTGTACTGTTAGAATTATGATACTGAAATGTTTGTTCTTCCCTAACAGAAAATAGAGTTTTGGTCAGTTGCTGAATTTTGAAGTTTGAACCTTCAGGTTTATTTTCAAGCCTTTTCTTCTACACAAAAATAAAGCATAAAAACTATTTGCATACAGTACCAATTTCTTGTTTAGTTTATATGTGAATAATAGCAAACATGGTAAAGATATGTTTCAGAAATTTAAGTATCATTTTTTGATTAAATTTGATTTTAGGTTGATTTTAAATAATCAATTCAATGGAAAAAATCCTTTGTATACAGAGCCATCATTTTCAAGCCTATCCACTTTTTTTTTTCTTGATTTGCCATTTATTTAACCCATGGTTTCTATAAGACTCTTTTTTTTTTTTTTAAATAAATTCATTTATTTATTTATTTTTGGCTGCATTGGGTCTTCGTTTCTGAATTCAGGTTTCTCTAGTTGCGGCGAGCGGGGGCTACTCCTTGTTGCTGTGCGTGGGCTTCTTATTGCAGTGGCCTCTCTTTTTTTAAAAAATTTTTTTGTGGTATGCGGGCCTCTCACTGTTGTGGCCTCTCCCATTGCGGAGCACAGGCTCCGGACGCGCAGGCTCAGCGGCCATGGCTCATGGGCCCAGCCGCTCCGCGGCATGTGGGATCTTCCCAGACCAGGGCACGAACCCGTGTCCCCTGCATCGGCAGGCGGATTCTCAACGTGGCCTCTCTTTTTGCGGAGCACCGGCTCTAGGTGTGTGGGCTTCATCAGTTGTGGATTGCGGGCTTAGTTGCTCCGGGGCATGTGGGATCTTCCCAGACCAGGGCTTAAACCCATGTCCCCTTCATTGGCAGGTGATTTCTAACCACTGTGCCACCAGGGAAGTCCCGTAGAAGACTCTTTTTTCTTAATTGAAGTATAGTTGATTTACAATATTATACTACTTTCAGGTGTACAATATATTGATTCAATATTTTTATAGATTATACTCCATTTAAAGTTATTACAAAACAATGGCTATATTTCCCTGTGTTGTATAATATATCCTTGCTGCTTATCTATTCTATATATAACTCAATAATAATTTTGTGTTAAATATAAAATTGATCTGAATATCTATAATCTAACATTCTCTCCAGTCTTAAGATTTTCTTTTATATATAAATTCTTACACATGTGTGGCATTTCAATTACAAAATGCAACATTCATACCCAACTATATATTAAGATTGCTTAACAAATAATATACCTTTATCTTTCATATTAAAGCATAATGGTCAGTAGGAACCTATGTCAGTTCAATCTTGTATTATAAAATGAGAGACTTGGAAACCAAAACTAAGTGAGACTTAGATCTTCATTTATATCCCCAATTTATTATCACATTTGGTTTATGATCAAGATTTGCTTTGTAGGGAAGCCTTAGACAATTGTACTGTATTTCTAATGAATTTATTTTGTAATTATCTTAGTCTAACTCATAAAGCAGCTTCTATATGGTGTAATACTGGTGTAACTGGATTACTTGTAAGAAAATCTACAATAATAATATCAATGATCAAACATATTGGGCGAGTGAGCATAAACCTCCACAAGATAGTCTTCCTATGGAAGCTAATTGGCCAGGGGAGTAACTAGACTTAGTTAACGATCAATTAATTGTTACAGGTTGGAGAATAAGAAAAGTCTGTTGTGCATGTACTCATGCTTCTGGATGGAAAAAACATGCTAAATTGAGTGTGTAAATTTTTGCAAAATTAAAATATCGTGTTTGTGTCCATGCACCTCTTATCTAAGGGCATAGAACATTATGATAATTACACCACAACAGTGGCTTATTATCCATTGGAGCACCTTGAATTTGGATTTGTTTTCAATGACCACAGACTACAATGCTATCTATAGGTTATTTCACAATGTACATTTATTAATGTCTCATCAGAGGCAAGCCAATGTGGATAGATCAATGCAAATACATCAATAAATCTGAAAATATCTTCTTCAATATCAGTAAGTAGGAAACTATTACCTTCTTTAGGGGGAAAAAAACCCCAAACATTTTGAAAGCCAGTATTTCTTTTAGCTTTTCATTTTGTTTCCATCTGGAGTCACATACTAAATAGTCCATCTTAGGTCAATGCATGCTTTTTCCTATCTTTGTTTCCTGACATGTAGTCTAACTACCTGCTGAGTTTGTTTTATCCATTTTTCTAAAGCTCTGTTGTATATGCAGGTCATTTGCCGTTCCTTCCCTTCCTCCTGAAATAATTTTCTGTCTTAGTTGGCCAAAATGGGGCAACAAACTTTTTTTCTTCAGTAAATGTCTCTTTTTTTTTTTTTTTTTTTTTTTTTTTTTGTGGTACACGGGCCTCTCACTGTTGTGGCCCCTCCCTTTGCGGAGCGCAGGCTCCGGACGCGCAGGCTCAGCGGCCATGGCTCACGGGCTTAGTTGCTCCGCGGCACGTGGGATCTTCCCAGACCGGGGCACGAACCCGTTTCCCCTGCATCGGCAGGCGGATTCTCAACCACTGCGCCACCACGGAAGACCCTAAATGTCTCTTTTTTAAAAGTGAATTCAGCTTGATCTTGGACTCTAGACAAATGTCAGTGTTGGTGCTCCAAAAGTGTTGTAGTCTGAGTTATAGAAATATGTAGGTTGATGCAAACTTCCCAAAGAACAGAGTGTACAGAGCAGCAACATGCAGTAGGAAAAAAATGGAGTGAATGGCAGAAAATAAAGAAGGAAAAAATATTCAGTTATGTTCGTGCCAAAGGAAGAAGAAAAACGTAAAATAGGAAGGGAAAAAAGAGGGGAAAGAGGAGAGAGAAAAAGGGAGGTTGGAAGATTAATTAATATCTTCAGAATAGGAAAGTAAATACAGTAGTAGAAACTATTTCCTTTTCCTGAACATAGATACAATCATATGCAGTAACAGTCCTTTTGTAGGAGAATCCTAATAAATAGAAGGAGATAAAAAGAGAAGAAAAACATATAAATATCACAGGAAGGCATACATCTAGATATGTGGACTCTGAGGCTCCAGGGAAAGAAGAATGACAAATATTTAAACATTTAGCTTTAGGGAATTCTTAGCTGTATCAGGTCACTCTTCTTTGCAAGAGAACATCTTAGGTTTCCTGAGAGAAGCAAACAGTGCAGTAAACTTTGGGAAGTAATCAGTCTCCTTGGGCATGGAGATTATGAGTTTTAAAAAGAAAAGAGAAAATGTCTGCCAATAATTTCTGAGCAGGAACTTGACTCTGAGGAAGAAGAAAATCCAAACACTTAGATGAGGGTGGTAATCACTGATCAAGTTCACTTCTGAGTGACTATTAGTAAATTCTATGTGGCCTCTGGTAAAACTTAAAACTGAGAGATCATTACAGAGGTCAACAGTGCTAAAAGAACTGTCTTCTGTGTATGATCCTAGTAATCATCACATACGAGAGGCACAATTAATCACGTGTAAGGGCCATTATTTACACAAAACACATGCTAAATAACAGGAATCACACTGTAATTAAAAAGAGCCAAAACAATGTCAGTAGCAGAGAACAGACTTGAAACTTGGTAATAAATAGCAGCAGATACATGTCAAATTGCCTTAGCCTTCAATTTTGTTCCTAGAGGAAGTCAGTGTAGTTACTGAATGACAGAAATGTAGACTACTGAGGGGTAAGAGGTTCTGAATGCTAGGAACAGTGAGTAGAAAGTCCTAAAAAGCCCCCCCCCCACACACACACACATTTAACATCTATAAAATTCGAGTGCATTGTTCTTGACACCTACCTTAAAGTTGTTTTAGGTCAGATAGCAGTCGTGGAATTTTCACTGCCTGTTCCTGCAAGCACTTGATTGTTTGTTCTGCTGGCATAAGAGTATAATTGCAACTTCTTGTTATAAAAGTCAAGAGATTATTAAAGAAACACTTTGGGGAAAGAATATGAATTTTACTTGTTGTCTGAAAACATTTTATTAAACCTTCCAGTAAGATCAAGTAAGCAACAGCATCAAAATTGCAGGGAAGATGACAGTGCCTTAGAAAATATCTCAAGAGAAAAGCACTGTTACAGGAAATGGTGCATCATCAGAGCTGCATAGCAAATTATGGCCTGTGCATAAACATATATACCAATGTCGCTAAATCAAAAAATCATCCCTAAGAGTCAAGTTTAATGTGCAAAAGTATTAAGAATATCTTAGCAAATATATTTTGTTTATATTATCCTTTTTATATGTGTAAAATTAATATTATCAGAATCTCAGTATAATTCTAAGAATTCCTTCAGTGACTTTAAATTTCTAAAGTGTAAGAAATAATATGTTGACAGTATTTTTTCTTTTATACTGGTTCATGAAATAGGGCAGGTGTTACAATCCATGATATCTTAGATTTGATGAAAAAAAAGTGTTTAAAGTACTAGATGAATAATGTGGAAGACCCATCATGATTGTTGAAATAACCAAGGATATCTGAAGAAATGAAAAGTCACTCTTTATTAGCTGAAGTGAAGCAAAGAAGACAACCTCCACAGAAACTGCTTCAAAGTGATTAAGCAGAGAAAGATTTTTATGGTGTTTTGGGAAAACAGAGGTACTCTGAAGATATGTAGCAAAAATTCACAATAAATATAACAAAAAATACACACAAAATTTCAAGTTCTCAGGCATACAAGATTATAAGAAAACAGGACATCTGTTGACAAGAGGGGAAAACAAAAGGAAAAGTTGGGTATGGACACATGTAGTTCCCTTGAGAATTGTATGAGTAGTTATTTTTCAGCAACCTTTCTTGAGCCCAAGTGGAATTTTCCACCTGAGGTGAAGGAAGCCTGGGGGAAAATGTTAGGTGAACAGAAATATTTATGATAGTTCTGGAAAATACAATCTTTCAGGGTAGACACTAACTCACATGATAGAAGAGATGGTGCATATATTTTAAACTTACCATTGTATACCTAATGCTTAGGAGACTTTCAGAAATATAGTATAAATTCAATAAATACATTTATTTATAGTGGGGGAGGAAATTTAAGTGTAATACCTAAAACTGCAATTAAGGTTTTGTTATATTGTACTAATAAAATCTCCTGAAGAGTCAACATAGTTTCTCTCTTTGTTGGAAAATTTGATCTTAGAGGTTTTTTTCTAAAAATTTCTTTTATTGTGGTAAAAACACTTAACATGAGATCTACCCTATAAACAAAATTTAAGGACATAATACAGTATTGTTAACTACAGGCACAATATAGCACAGAAGATCTCTAGAAATTATTCATCTGGCATAACAGAAACTTTATGCCCATTGACTAGCAATTCTCCATTTCCACATCTCTTGAACCCCTGGCAACCACCATTCCACTCCCTGATTCTATGAGTTTGATTATTTTAGGTACTTCATGTACATGGAATCATGCAGTACTTATCCTTCTGTCACTGGCTTATTTTACTTAGCATCAAACCTCAAGGTTTGCCCAAATTGTCACATATTACAGAATTTCCTTCTTTTTTTAAAGAGTGTATAATATTCCATTGTATGTGTATTTCATACTTTATCTACTCATAGTCACTCAAAGTTAAGGTTGTTTTGACATCTTGGCTATTGTGAATAGTGCTTCAATGAACATGAGAGTGCTAATATCTTTTCAAGATCCTGATTTCAATTTTGGATAAATAGAAGTAGGATTGCTGGATCATACAGTAATATTATTTTTTTTGAAGAACTTCTATACTATGTTTTCCATAGTGGCTGTACCATTTTATATTTGTACCAACAATGGTTCCAATTTCTCTACATCCTTGTCAACACTTATCTCTCTGTTTTTTAGATAATAACCATCATAACAGGTATGACTTGATATCACATTATGATTTTGATTGTATTTCTCAGATGATTAATGAGGTTAAGTATGCCAGGTTCCCTTAGCATTCTAAGACAATCAAGACAAAATCCAGCTCCAGAAAAGAGGTGGCACTGGATGTATGTTGCAACTCTTTCCCTCCCCAGGGAGAAGATGGGTGCTTGAGTTTATTCATCTACTTGCTTGTGTTGAGTGGGGAGAGTGGGTATGGTGAGTTCCACCCCAAAGCTCTGTTCTTACTAGCTCCCAGATGTCTAGATTATGCTGAGTCCTATCAGCACTTTGAGATTAACAAGGTAGAAATCAGTCCTTTGCATAGCCCCTGGAAAAGTTGGAGTGTTGGAAGTGTTGAGGCTTAGGATGGACCACCCTAAAATATGTCATGCCACAACAGCATACTGAATGTTTTGAATTGAAGTTGCTTGAGAAGCAGCGATGCAAGAGAGGAACTCTGACTGTCCTCTGTTCCCCTGAAAAGCAGGAAATACATCTCTTACATGAAAGGTGCGCCCCCTGCATCTGGAAGTAGAAGGACACCCTTAACACCAGAGATAGGGAATTCAGAGCCAAGAAGCCTGTTCAAACAAACCTTGTTACTTCTTTAATTTACGACCCCAAGCCCAAACTCTGTTTCGATTCTTCACTAATTAAGCATCCAAAGTCTAAGTTGCTTTGTCTTCTCAATGTCTCATAAACTTATTGTTTCTTTGTCTAAAAAGTCTAAAAGCTGCCTGCTTTGGCCACTTCTCAGGTCCTATTTCTATTAGCCTTCCATGCACATGGATCAACATCTGTTTCTTTTTCTCCTGTTAATCTGTTTTGTGTCAATTTTACTATTAGTTCAGCCACATGAACTCAAGAGGGGTAAAGGGGGAAGTTTCCTTCACCCCCCAACAGGATAGAAACACAAACTCTTTCCCTCCCCAGGGAGGAAAGTAAAACTTCTGTGTTCCAGAGAAATGTCCAGCTTTACTGATATCTCCAAATTGCCCTACAAAATGCCCAGTTAACTCCCACTCCAGTATTCCATGAATCTCCTGTTCTCTTCAGTCTGTTTCTAACTCTATTCTGTTCCTCAGTCGCTGTGCCAATTCTTGCATCTTGCTGTGCTATTTTAATTTTCATATTACCAGATTGGCCCTATTGGTATCTGTAGGGCTAGTCCCTTCTTGTTTTTCATTTTTATTGTCATTTTGGCTATTCTTGACACTTTTTCCTTCCATGTAAATTTTGTGATCAACTTATGCAGTCCCCAAAAGAAAAAAAACCAAAACCAAAAAACAAAACACTGCTGGTTTCAGAATTTCATTAAATGCGACTTCTATGAGGTATCTAAAATGCTCACTCAGAAAAGCAGGAGGTAGAATGGTGGTTTCCAGGCACTGGAAGGAGAAAGAAATGAAGAGTTGCTTAATAGGTATAATGTTTCAGTTATGCTAGATAAATAAGTTCTAGAGATCTGCTGTGCAGCATGAAGCCTACAGTTAACAACACTGTACACTTAGAATTTTTCTGAGAGTGTAGATCTCATGTCAAGTGTTCTTACCATGATAAAAAAAAGAAATATAAAAAAACTTGACAAGCAAAAAGGGAGTTCCTTGGTTGCCTAGTGGTTAGGATTCTGGGCTTTCACTGCCGTGACCTGGGTTCAATCCCTGGTTGGGGAACTGAGATCCTGCAGGCCACACAGCGCAGCCAAAATCAAACAAACCAACCAACCCACACACACAAAATTTGTTTTTATATGTATTATATATTACACACACACACACACACACACACACACACACACACACGTATATGCACTCTATTTTTAAAGGATACTTATATTCAATCTGGAAAACTTCCTAAGTGATCTGACATATTCACCTGCATTCAAGGACATTGTTTTGACAGAATTAAGTTGAATTTTTCTCCTTAATGTCTCTTGTATATCTAATATGACTATCTTTGATCTTGCTTTTCTCTTTACTGGCATTTATTTCTTTGTTCTCTTTTTTTTGGATTTTTGTAAAAAATGAATTGACTTTCATTTTCATTTAATTTTTGACTGTGCCTTATACTACATCTTTGTTGTCATATTTCTGATGTCTCTTTGTGGTTTTCTTTTTATCTAAATATTCTATTCCATTCAGCTTTTAATCTTTTAAACCTATTCTACCAACACTGTCTTGTTTAATATTCTTTTGGTGTTCCTTTTTGTATGGCTCTTGATCTTTTGGCTTAGTTTCCCACTTTATCAAAAATGACTCACCATCCTGCTTTGTTTTATGATTAAGAATCTTAGATGAAAATTATTTTATAATAACTGGAAGAAAGTTGTCAGTGGTATAAAACATTTTAATGACATGCTAATTCATTAGTTTAATGTCAGATTCAATTTAATTATGAGGTGTTCTCTTGTGTTGATTGAATTATTTCACATGAATAACAAGCCTACTTCATCCATGTATTGCCTTCCATAGAAGAAATAAGGATTCCCCAAAAGCACAAAACAGATGGAGAGCAATCCAGTTAATAGTTGTCTATAGTGTGAAAAAAAGGGAAGGAATTATTCTTCCAGTTCACATGAAACTTACTTTTTATTTCTTTTATAGTCTTGTACATATATATTTAACACTGTCAATAGCTTTAATGGCAATATTTTCAAAAATGATTCATAAATGTATGGAACAATATTGCTAAATTACAGTAATTGAATGCAATATTACATCAAAAATCATTTGAGATATATAAACCTCAAACATTGCTAAAAGCAGAGAGAGCTAAATAAGCCACAAAATGTTAAAATAAACATTGTGAAAAAGTGTAACTGCAGGTTACCCTTCTTGGCATTAAGTGCTTTGAAACTCAGGACTAAAAACTAGAATATCAAACAAGTAGGCATATTTTTTCTTAAATTATATATATGCCTTTAATGTGTGTATAGAGATTTGTGTATAATTATACATATACATATATCACTTACTTTTTTAATTAACCACTGTACTAGATATTATTAACATAAAGCAGTATAATACATGATTTTTACTTCATTTTGTTTGTTTGTTTTTGGTATTGCCTTCACATTTAAAGCTTATTCAAACCTTGGCTGAAAACTTCCTACAAGTAAAAGTCTATGCTGTATTTTGATATCTAATGATGAATAAAGCAGAGTGATTTTCTTCCTAGGGTATGGGCAATCTGAAGGGGAAGACAGGCATAGAATCATAATGCAAATTGTGAACATTGCTATTTGGAACAGGGAGAAATAAAATGTTCTGGGAAAATAGGCTAAGGGAGAATCAATTTATATTGATATGACTACGAATTTATTGAAGACTGAACAATTATACAGGTATAATTTATGATGGCCCATTGAAAAAATTATAAAATAAATTACCTTTTCTTGAGAGACAGTCTCTCACAGGCTGATTTATGTTCCCCCTGGATTCATATGTTGAAGCCCTAACCCCTGGCTCCTCAGAATGTGATTGTATTTGGAGGTAGTTCCTTTAAAGAGGTAACTGAATTAAAATGGTTTTGTTATCATGGGTCATAATCCTATATGACTGGTGCACTTATAAGATGAGATTAGGATACAGAGAGATACCAGATACCTGCATACATAGAGAGACGGCCATGTGAGGACAGTGAGAAGGTGGCCTTTTCTGCAAGCCAAGGAGAGAAGCCTCAGGAGAAATCAAACCTACTAACACCTTGGTGTCAGACTTCTAGCCTCCAGAACTGGGAGAAAATGAATTTCTGCTGTTTAAGCCGCCCAGTCTGTAATATTTTATTATGGCTGCCCTAGCAAACTAATATGAGCCCTTAATCTTTTAAAAATTAATTGTCAGGAATTCCCTGATGGTCCAGTGGTTAGGATTCCACACTTCCGCTGCAAGGGGCACGGGTTCGATCCCTGGCTGGGGAACTAAGATCCCTCATGCTTTGCAGCATGGCCCCCCCAAAAATTGTCAGCCTTACATCTAATGTTTTAACTTCTGCTTTTATGTACTTTATTTATATGTTCTTGATAAAGATTTGTTGGTAAGTACAATAAAGTATTTTAATATTAAATAATTTATTATTTTTAACATATTACTGGTATCAGCATAACCAAGTTTCTTTCCCCCCAAATATAAGTTCAAATCCCTTTTGGGGAGAGAGATTTCCAACAAAATCTGAGAGGTATCACCATATTTTGGTTTAAAATTTTTCCTGTGTTCAGAAGCATGAATATTACAAAGATTTTTGTTTCAAGTTCAACAAAACCTACTTATACTGTTCTAAATTGGTTCAAACGTGTTTCTGGTTTAATCAATGCCTAAGACAAGGACCAGACGTCTTCCTTGTGCTTTTTAAGCTTCTGTTTAGAGGTGAATAATGGTATATTCTTGAGGATGGATACCTCAAGGTATTTATTTATATATAACATCCACAGAACCTAGCACAGGGTTTTGCATGGTAGATATGCACACTGAATTAAATATGAATGTGTACATGCAGTGTATATGTGTGTGGTTTTGTATGTGTTGTGTGCTACATTGTCATTTTTCTTTACTTTCATTTAACAATATATTACCAAAAGACTCAAGCACAAGTTGGTAGATTAACCTGCATTTCATTAATTGTCTCACTGAGATGTGCAAGCATGGCTGGAAGATGTCTTGGCAGGACTGTTGTAGAATTGACATATTTGAGATTCAGATTTCTATTTTAACAGCTAAACTTTATTGAGCTTATACTGTATGCTAAGACTGTAAAGAGTGCCTTATATATGTTAATTCATAAAATCTTCTTCCTTACTGTAATACTGTAATTTGTAAAATATATTTCTCCTATACTGTTTTTGGTCTTCTTCCTCAGTTCCTGGCTCACAGCTCCCAAATCATTGGAATTTCCTGAGCGATAAGAGTAATGGAAGCATCTTTGTCATAATATTTGGTCTCTTGTCCTCAGTCCTGAAAATGCTTCAGAGTCATAAAGGTGAAATGGGTGTCTTGTGATTCATGACAAGCCCCTTTCTACCAGAACTGGGTTTATGTTTAAAAAAAAAAAAAAAAAAAAGGTGACTTTTAGAAAGCATCTAAGAATGGAGCCTGTTACCATAAGTTAGATGATTGGAACTTTCAGTCCCACCCCACCCAGAGATAGCATCCCATTCCACAGGCTCAGTCCCAAAACACTGCCCTCCACTTCATATGCCAGTCACAAGCCCAGGTTGTTACCTGTGCTTCTGATGGACTGGCTACAAGTTCAAGTTTCTAAAAATCTCTCCAACTCAGGATATCAGTTTAAATCCAGGTTGCTACCTGGACTTCCACCAACTGCCTATAAATCAGACGTTCCCACAGTCCCCTCCTTGGGTTTGATTAATTTGCTAGAGAGGCTCACAGAACTCAAGAAACTCATTTACTCCCTAGATTACCAGTTTATTACAAAACATATTAAAGGGTAGGCATCAACAGACACATGTAAAAAACATAGGGTGAGGTCCCAAACAGGGAAGCTTCTGCTCTCATGGTGCTTGGGGCCCAGCCCAGCGTGGTAGCACTTGGAAGTGTTTTGGTTTCCCCAACCTGGAAGCTCTCTGAACCCTTCCTTTTGGATTTTTATGGAGGCTTCATTACATAGGCATGATTGATGAACTTACTGGCCATTGGTGATTGATTCAACCTATAGCCCCTCTCCCAAACAGTATAATTCTTTAGAATGTAGCTGTCTGGTTTCCCCAAAATCATTTAAGAAGAGGCTGCATTTTCTGCATTGTATATTCCTGCCTCCTTTGTCATAGATTAATTGATCACCTAAGTATTGGTTCATTTCTGGTCTCCCTATTTACTTCCAGTGAATGGATAAAACAACTTTGGTGCATCCATGCAATGGAATGCTATTCAGTGAAAAACGTAAATGAATTATCAACTTACACGTACTTGGATGACTGTTAAATGCATCTTGCTAAGTGAAGTAAGTCAGTCTGTAAAGGCTACATTCTTAATAATAACATTTACACATTCTGGAAAAGGTAAAACTATTGAGACAGACAGTAGATCAATGGTGATTGTAGGTTTGAAGAAGGGGGAAAGTTACATAGGTAAAGCACAGGGAATTTTTTATGGCAGTGAAACTATTCTGTATGACATATAAATGGCAACGTAAATGGCAAAGTGCATTTTTTCTTGTTGGATGCACTTTTTTACATGTTAAACGGTGGATACATGACATTATACATTTTTCCAAACCCTTAGAACCATACAGAACACAGTGAACCCTAATGTGTGGTATGGGAATTTTTAAAAATCAATTAGGGGATCAGGGAATGCCAGTATGCACAGGAAACTATAAAAAAATTAATGTTTTAAAAAGTGTGAAAAAGACTCCTTGCTTGGAGTGGGAGAATGGTGCTGCTCTAAGTCACTTTGGATATTACCGTAGACCGTAAGACTAAAGACAAAAGGCATGCAGGATAAGCACTGTATTTTATGTGATAAGGTAGTTTCCCATGGGGTTATGGGTTAACAATTCTGAAACCACTACACATGTATATTAGAAATGAGCAACTAAGTAAATTGATTGTGGGAGAAAGCTTTCTAACTGTTGGAGTGGTAAGGTTACAGACAAGCAAGGAGAAGAGACTAGAACCATCCAGGAGGTGATGGACTAGAGTTGGAGACATCAGTATGAGCTCATATTTAACTAAATATAGATACAGGTGGTTAAAGATAGAAATATTTATAAATACTTGTATATACACTGGTTAGAAAACACGTGCTTCCTTGCCCTCTCAGATAAAATGGTCTAAAAACAATGATACTCCAGTAGCAAGAAACATACCTAGTGCCCATATGTTGGTTTCCAGTAACACTCTCCAATATGAGAACAAGGGATTCTTGGAAAAATCAGTGATTCTAGGATTGTGGAAATATACAAGATGGGCCTATACATCTTGCAGTTCTGGAAAGTAAGAAAGGGCCAAAAAAGACAACAGTGACCAAAAAAAAACCCACTACAATGATATGAATACATTAATAGGACTTAGGAACCAACTGAAAGAGCTCTCAGTGGTCAAAGTCTGAATAATCTAAGCAAAAAATAAGTAGTTTGTATTGGATTATAGCCCAGCTCAGTTGACCCTTGAACTATGAGGGGGTTTGCAACCTCCCCCTACCCCATGCAGTCGAAAATCTGCATAAAACTTTACAGCTGGCCCTCCTTATACTGGGTTCAGCATCAACTGATTCAACCAACCATGGATTGTATAGTACTATAATATGTGTTTATTGAAAAACATCCACATATAAATGGACTCGTGCAGTCCAAACCTGTGTTGTTCAAGGGTCAACTGTAATTTATTCTCCACACTCAAGGAAGTTGATTGTAATGCCCCACTCAAGTGTGGACTGCACACAGTGAACTCCTTCAAAGAGAATATTATGGAAAGGGAGGGAAAAAAGTAATGTAACAGTAGAAAACATGAGAAACACTACCTCAGCCAGATGATCAACAGTATCATCAACAGTGATAAGTTGTTTTGACTTCATTTATCTTTTTTATTATGTTCCATAGTAGAGGTAAGATGTAATAACTTGTGAAAGTAGGTGTGAGGTAAATGGTAATTTTCTTACTATTTTTTATAATTTTCTTTAAATCTAAAACAAAAAGAGTATTAAAATAATAATAATGATTGTAGATTTAAAACCTAAATGTGTACCTCTTTATATTCTATTTCCTGAAAAGTATGTAATTTTGTTCCCTGAAAACTGAGGGAGTGTATTAGATCCATTTCTGGCCCCATTTCTACTCCTCCATAGTCCATACCAAGTTGTTTAATTCCCTCGTCCTGTGTTTCAAAACCCTCTTTGCCTTGCAAAATTCAATGTTTAGAAACCAATGCAATGGCCTAGGTGAGAGATGATGGTAGTTGTGGTGGAGGAACTAAGGTATTTTGAGCTTTATTAATTTAAGTGATTTTTATATTAAAGATATTTTCATTGTTAATCATTATTAAATCTTTAAAGACTCAATAGACATACATATTAAACAAATTACAAGCACTTTACTGTTATAGATACGAGTGAAAATGTGACAGAGAGAATTAAAAAAGAAAACTGATTCTTATATTTTAGGGACATAAAATATTTTTATAAAATTTAGTAATTTCATAAACTCTCCAAAACAAATTCTATTTCCAAAATACAAGTTAATAAAATGTCCTAAAATAGACACACGGTCTTCTGATATAGATGATATATACTTCCTTTACAGTGCCCATTTCAGTAGTGTTTATAATTAATTGACAGTAAAAATAGTACCTTTGTATAAAAATATTTGAAGTATAATATGAAATTGTCCATTGTCTGTCAAATGCAAGAAATTTATCTTTTAATGTACCCCATAAACTTGAGATCCATTGTTCTTTTCTCAAATTTAGGTCAAATATACTGCTATAATTATTAAGAGAATATCTCAAATAATAAGATCATTCAGAAACAAAGTCAGTAGAATAAGAGCATTTTAACATTCACGGCTTAGTATAAAATAAAGACTAAGAGCATCTTGAACTTCTCAAAGCCTGTACACTCATAAAATTATATTATATCACCTAAATGTCTTTTTTTTTCTGTTAATGTGAAATGGGTTAATATTTTCTTGATAATTTACAATATTTCTTTTTCTCTTAGGCTCTTCTCTTTGACAAAGAAAGTAATGACAGGTAAGAAATTTCTAAGTATGTGAACACATAAGCATTTTTTTGTAATTATTTTTTTCTTTCACGAACTTCTATCCTAATAGGAAACTTATGACTTTTTAAATTAATATTTTTAAATTAATATCTTAGAATTATATGATTTCTCCCATTGCAAGTAAGGCTTCCCTTATATATGAACCAAGAAATTTTATTATATTTTAGCTTTATATTAAATACTGCAGGAATGTACCTGGTATTGATTTGAAGTTTGAGCATTAAGAATGATGTAAGTGACTAGAGCATTATTGTAGGTCGCATTTTTTGAGAAGAGTTGGTAAAACAATATTAAGTCCTTCCTGTATTGTTAAAGGAAAAAAAAGTATTCTTTTACTTCCATGTATACATATGTGTGTGTGTGTTTGTGTGTGTGTGTGTGTGTGTATTTCTTTTTTAACTGGAAAGTATGGTAGCTATGCTGGAGAAGAAAATGTAACTTCCTTTACCATGCGTTCCCCTTTACATTCTGCTTTATGCCCTTTTGCCTCCTCCACCAAACAGCAAATTGTGAACTGAGGACCTCTTGTTCCACTAAACACCTGGTATACTGCTAGGTTGTGAGTAATTTTGAAAGACATTTAATTTCTGTCTTTTAGGATTTAATTTAATGAAAACCACCAAAGCCAATAAATCCCATGCTGGGAATCAACTCTAAAAATATTTTATTGTGCAAGGGGAAAAAAAAAAATCTCTAAAGTACAAGACTTTCGGGCTTCCCTGGTGGCATAGTGGTTGAGAATCCGCCTGCCGATGCAGGGAACACGGGTTCGTGCCCCGGTCCGGGAGGATCACACATGCCGCGGAGCGGCTGGGCCCGTGAGCCATGGCCGCTGGGCCTGTGCGTCCAGAGCCTGTGCTCCTAAACGGGAGAGGCCACAGCAGTGAGAGGCCCGCATACCACAAAAATAAATAAATAAATAAATAAAGTATAAGACTTTCTTTTAAGCATCTTAGACATTTCTTAGATTCAGTTTATCATTAATAAGTACTCTGGTGTGCTAGCACTTTTATTCAGACCTATTTGAAACATGAATATTCATTAACATGAATTTAAAGAAGTATGGTCAATAATTTTTCTTTTTGGTTTGGTTTACAGTATTTTTAGCTTCAGGTCATGGTGTAGATATGTTGTTCAAATTGAGTTCACTGAACTATAAAGTGTGGGTGTCTATTTGAGAACTGTTAGAAAAAGCTTTATGCAGAAATGACTGTAGGAGCAATCTGTTCATGTCCAAAATAGCAACCCTGTTACTTGCCCTGTGGTTCTAAGTATGAGGCATATGGACTCCATTTCTATGTATATCTGAGGCTATAAATCAAATCAAAATAAAAGTTCTTCTTCCTCCTGTTTATCATCATAACAGTAAAAACAAAAGTGTGTAATTTTCTTTTTAAATTTTATTTTATTTTTTAAGCACGACATTCATTTGACATTTCAATTCATATAGTCAAAAGGGGTCATTATTAATCTTTAAATAAATGTCTTCATATGGTGTAACATTTGAAATTCTTTTTAAAATGACAGTTTAGTAATTTTTGTATAAGTAGACTGAGTAATTTCCAATGGTATTCATTTGATGAAAATGATATATGTTTTGTAATAATATTTTAAAGATTTAAAGGCCTTAAACCTTCAAATATTTTCTCACATTTAACAACAACAACAAAAAATAGCTGTAAAACACTAAATATTCAACATTTACATCTTGTCTGCAAACCACATTCATCTCTAATTTACCAAATTGTGAACACTGACTTCTGGTAATTTAAACATATGGAAAACGTGCATAATTCTTTTTCAAATTCTGTACAACAGATGGAGAGGATTTGCTTTAATTTAGGCACTCCTCACATCGGGCATCTAATAAAACCCCATGTTTGACGTTCTCATTTAACAGAAGAGAAATTGATAGTCTACAGAAAATACTTTTAAACTTCCAATTACTTTCATTCTCCTATTGATGGTGATGCCAGGGTGTCTGTCAGGAACAGTGTAGGCTGCAGTGGGGAAGAAGGCCCAGAAAGGCTATGTTTGAAGTTTCACCTTTAACGGCTCCCTTTACAATTTATCTGAAGTTATGAATTTCTTTCTCTTTCTGATGGCCATTTTCTAATTCCCTGATGTTCTTTCATTCTCTTTTCACTTCTCATTTCTTATGTATTCTGTGTTTTCTTTCTCTTAACATCATCCACCTAGAATGTAAGCATTATTTCCTGACTCTCTAAAAAAATTCCTCAACACTTTTACTACTCTCACTGGCCTTGTTATTTCCTATCATAACCTACCTTAGTATTGATTTACTTCTAAATTTGAATTTTAACATTGAAGCTTTGCCAGAGAAATGTTTTACCTGGGGATATATTTACTAGATTCTTGATATATGTCATACAGTAATGATGCTACTTTATGCAGTTGGTACCACAAATATTTTAGGAGCTTCCATTACATAAAAACCATTTAACAAACACAGTACTATGACCTGGATGATTTACTTGACCAACAGGTAAAATCATAAATCCTGCATATGAAATTAAAATAAATATTTGGCTGACTATAAAAAAATATATTCAGTGATACTGATTTATTTAATAAGAACCACATTCATACCACGAATATCACATTTTGGTAAATTGCACCACTCTCCCTCTCATTTGCTCTGTCAAAATCTCTTTGTCGTTCCAAATAACTATCTCATTTTGCCTTAACCACCATATCTAAACCACCTATATAACTGCCCTTGCAACATCCATTACACTGCCAACTTTTCTCCATCTCATGTGTTCCCACACCAATCCAAGCTGCCATCATCTTCTACAGAAATGTTTACAAAACCCTTCTAATTGATCATTCCTCTTATAATGTGCTGCGCCACAATGTACCCTCCAAATATCAGGCAGAATTATTTCTCTAAATCAAGTAAATTTTAAGAAGGTGCTTAGCTCCCAGTTTTCTTCTCAAATATCATCACACAGAGTTGCTTTCTTTGACCATCCAATATAAAAAAAAATTGGTGCGCAACTTTTATTTCCTAATAAATTTATTTATGAGTCAAGAGCACATTGTTTCTCAGTCTTACACACCCAGTTGCCAGTGTGTTAAAAGTTAAAAAAGTAAACAATTACCATGCAACCCAGCTATTGTAGCCTTGGACGTTTATCCCAGAGAAATGAAAACTTATGTTCTCACAAAAACGTATGCACGGATGTCCATAGCAGCTTCATTTATAATGTCCCAGATGGAAGACAACCCAAATACCCTTCAAGAGGTAAATGGTTAAACAATGTGTGCTTCATTCATACTATGGAATACTCTGTAGCAAGAAAAAGGTACAATTATTAATACACACAACAACATAGATGAATCTCAAAGACATTATGTTACATGAAAAAAACTCAGTCTCAAAGATTACGTACAACTTCTGATTTCAGCTCTGACATCTAAAGAGCCTGGAAATTATCACTGTCATACTTATAAGAAAAAAGCTGAGTAAACTGAAAATCAACAGTTTTTCTTAGAAGCATCAGAGAATTGAGGTTGCGGGACTACTGCTGTCCCCAAATCTGGAGAGACAGGATAATCCAAGAGTCACGGCCAAGATCTGCTTAATTGGAGCAGAGCCACCAGAACCATACACTGGTTTGAGCAAGATGTGGTAAGTGTGATAATTTGCTGGAGACTAAGTGTGGATTAGCTTGAAGACGGGAAACTCCTGAAATTACATTCTTGGGTGAAGGTGCAGGGGAGGGGCACACTTTCATGAGTTTTACCTTCAGGCACTCCACCAGATTCTTATAATAAAGAGCCAAGGATGGAGGAAGGGGAGAAGTAGTCACTGTGAAATATACCCAGAGCATTTTCTATAAAAGGCCTGTTCTCCAGGGAAAAAGATTTTATCACGGCTTTATGTCACATAGGGGAAAGGCATCTATCCTACTCTAGCCCTTTCTAGTCTTCTAATCTTCTCTAAAGGGGAAAAACTAAGAAACATTTGTTGAGATTGAACATTAGATTATAGAACACTTCCTTACTCTTACACCTATGACCACACCTGAAAGAGCAGCAAGATGCAGACTCAATCTACAGAAGAGTTATTAGGGAAACCCAAAGACAACTAGGATATAAAAACAAGTACACAAGAAAAAATTCATACATATAAATTTTTCAGTCTCTATTTATTTTTCCCTCTGATCTTTATTATTTCCTTCCTTCTGCCGACTTTAGGCTTTGGTTGTCCTTTTTCTAATTCTTTTAGATGGTAGGTTAGGTTGTTTATTGGATATTTTTCTTGTTTCTTGGGAAGGCCTATATCACTATAAACTTCCCCTTTAGAACAGCTTTTGCTGCATCCCATGGATTTTGGAAAGTTGTGTTTCCATTTTCTTCTGTCCTGAGATATTTTCTGATCTCCTCTTTGATTTCTCATTGACCCATTGTGTTTTATAGTAGCAGGTTGTTTAGACTTCACATGTTTGAGCTCTTCCCATTTTTCTTCCTATTTTGATTTCTAATTTCATACCATTGTGGTTGGAATAAATGCTTGATATAATTTTTGTATCCTCTTAAATTTGTTGAGGTTTGTTTTGTGACCTAGTGTCTATCCTGGAGAACATTCTATGTGCACTTGAAAAGAATGTGTAATCTGCTGTTTTGGGATGTAATGTCCTGTAGATATCTACTAAGCCCAACTGGTCTGTTGTGTCATTTAAGATCACCGTTGCCTTATTTTATTACTAAACACATATATTAGTCAATAAACATGTAACAGGTTCTCTAACTTTTGAAATAGGAATAGGAGGGATCTTAAACTTTTTACAGTGATAATCCTCTTACCACTACCACCCCTTTTGAATAAAATTAGCTATAAAAACTGCAGCATCCTTTTTTGAATATCTTAAGTATTAGAGTATGTACTTAATTTTTTTTTTTTTTTTTTTTTTGTAGTACGCGGTCCTCTCACTGTTGTGGCCTCTCCTGTTGCGGAGCACAGGCTCTGGATGCGCAGGCCCAGCGGCCATGGCTCTCGGGCCCAGCCGCTCCACAGCATGTGGGATCTTCCCGGACCGGGGCACAAACCCATGTCCCCTGCATCGGCAGGCAGACCTCTCAACCACTGCGCCACCAGGGAAGCCCTGTACTTCATTTTTATAAGGAGGCAGCAGACCATGACATTCAAGAATGGTGGATAATCAGGCTTAGGAAATTATGGAGATAGTTACTAAAAACAAATAAGCTAACAAAAAGTTTCAAAATATTTTTTAAAAAGAATTTTAATGCACACATAGCATTTAAGTATGATTCTTTTGAACTTTAGTGTTATTTTGATATAAAAATATCACTCATGAGATTAGCCATATAGGTAATATTTTAGTATCTTCTTCAAACTCTTTGTAAATAGAGTTGTCCCTCAGTATCTTCAGAAGATTGGATCCAGGAGCCCTCACAGATAACAAAATCTGGATACAGGGCCAAATTTACAGCTTATTGAATTTTCAGAGGCTATATGTAAACAGCCGCTATTCTTTTATGGTTCATTTATTGGGATCCCTGAGTCTTACAGAAATGACTCAGTGGTAGCCAGATATAAATTAAATACTTTAATAATCTGGCCTCAAGTTACCAATTGCTGTCATCCCTTCTAAACTTAGTGTTCCAGCCACACTGAACATTTTCTTTTCTGCTCCCAGATATTTGAAAGGTTTTCAAATTTTGTGGAATAATATTCTTTTCTGTTCATGTCATGTGTATAGGAGAAATGATGGTCCAATTGTTACTCAGGCATTATTGGAAATTGGTAACATGTTGTATATTACATGAATTATTTTAATTATGTTGGATTCTTTTCTTTTAACTGTAACTATCAAGTGCCTGTGGCAAAGAAATTTTATTTTTCTTCTTAACCCAGGCCCAGAAGATTTCCTGGTACATAAAACAGTCCAAATGTTGAATCAATTAATAGATGAGATGCAAAGTCACCAAAAATCAGACTTTTATCTTTATAGTTGGGCAGCATAGATCTCTATAATATGCCAATCATTTATTTTTAGGGCAGCTGTAGAGTACTCTACTATTAAGTAATCAGGTAAATGTCCTGCAGTTTTCCAATTGAAAAATGCTCTGTAATAGAGCTGTTTTTGCCAATGTCATATATTTTCTTATTTCATTACATGATATCTGTAAAGAAAAAAAACTATATTCATTTTACTGTGTGTCTTGGTTTTATAAGGTAAAGTAGGACAAGATGGTAATATTCCCTAATCTAAAGACAGGGTAATCTTGAGTAAATGGATCCTGATTTAACAAAATGTACTCAAATTTTATATGTGACCTCAAACAATATTCTACATTCTTATGTGAAATCATTTTTTACCAAAAGAGTAAAGTTAGAAAAGAGAAGAAATGACCTATTTTTTACTATGAAATTCTTATCCAGAGAATGAGGGGAAGATAATCATTTGACAATCTTGAAAACTTTTTACCATAAATGGGTGATTTGTAGGTCCAAGAGTTACCCATCTTCTGTTTTTTTAAATTGAAATTACACAAAACTAAATAGTAGCATTTTTATCATTTAGTGACTTTAACATAGTGGAGAGGCAATTAGTAGATTTCATGGACCCAAAGTTCTCAAAAATATTTTATAGATTTTAATTTTTACCTATGTCTAGAATTTCTTTTTTTTTTTTTATGTGTGAATTCAAGTGTTCAACTGGATAGTTGAAAGGAATATTCTTTCTCCATTCAGTTGTCTTTGTTACTTTGTCAAAAATCGGCTGACTATATTTGCATGGGTCTATGCCTGGCCTCTCTATTCTGTTTTTCTTTCATTACTCCATCTATTTTTCTGCCAATATCACAGTATTTATGATTGTAGATTTATAGTAACTCTTGAAGACAGGTTGTGTCAGTCTTCTGACTTTGTTTTTTTCTTCAGTGTGGTGTCTGTTGTACTGGATCTTTTGCCTTTCTGTATAAATTCTGGAATCAGATTGGTGATATCACCAAATACCTTGCTGGGATTTTCCTTGAGATTATGTTGAATTATAGGTCAAGTTGGGAACAACTGACATCTTGGAATAATTGAGTCTTCCTCAATACATGCATAGAATGCTCTCCATGAATGTGGAATATCTCTTCATTTATTTAGGTCTTCAATCCCTTTCATCAGTTTTATATTTCTCCTTATATAGATGTTGTACATATATTTCATTTGCTATATTTATACCTAAATATTTTAATTTTTGGTGCTAATGTAAATGGTACTGTGTTTTTAATTTCCAGATATTCACTACTGATTTACGGTAAAGCAATTCATTTTTTTAACATTTTTATTGGAGTATAATTCCTTTACAATGTTGTGTTAGTCTCTGCTTTATAACAAAGTGAATCAGCTATATGTATACATAATCCCCAAATCCCCTCTCTCTTGAGCATCCCTCTCAGCTTCCCTATCCCACCCCTCTTGGTGGTCACAAAGCACTGAGCTGATCTCCCTGTGCTATGCAGCTGCTTCCCACTAGCTATCTATTTTACATTTGGTAGTGTATATATATCCATGACACTCTCTCACTTCATCCCAGCTTACCCTTACCCCTCCCTGTGTCATCAAGTCCATTCTCTACATCTGCACCTTTAATCCTGTCTTGCCCCAGGTTCTTCAAAACCATTATTATTGGTTTTTTAGATTCCATATATATGTGTTAGCATACGGTATTTGTTTTTCTCTTTCTGACTTACTTCACTCTGTATGACAGACACTCTAGTTCCATCCACCTCACTACAAATAACTCAATTTCATTTCTTTTTATTGCTGACTAATATTCCATTGTATATGTGTGCCACATCTCCTTTATCCATTCATCTGTCGATGGACAATTAGGTTGCTTCCATGTCCTACCTGTAGTAAAGAGTGCTGCAATGAACCTTGTGGTACATGATTCTTTTTGAATTATGGTTTTCTCACAGTATATACCCAGAAGTGGGAATGGTAGGGTCATATGGTAGTTCTAATTTTACTTTTTAAAGGACCCTCCATACTGTTCTCCATAAGTGGCTGTATGAATTTACATCCCCACCAATAGTGAAAGAGGGTTCCCTTTTATCCACACCCTCTTCAGCATTTACTGTTTGCAGATTTTTTTGATGATGGCCATTCTGACTGATGTGAGGTGATACCTCATTGTGGTTTTGATTTGCATTTTTCTAATGATTAGTGATGTTGAGCATCCCTTCATGTGTTTGTTAACAATCTGTATATCTTCTTTGGAGAAATGTCTACCTAGGTCTTCTGCCCATTTTTGGATTGGGTTGTTTGTTTTTTTGATATTGAGCTACATGAACTATTGGATATTTTGGAGATTAATCCTTTGTCAGTTGTTTAATTTGCAAATATTTTCTCCCATTCTGACAGTTAACTTTTCATCTCATTTATGGTTTCCTTTATGTGCAAAAGTTTTTAAGTTTCATTAGATCCCATTTGTTTATTTTTGTTTTTATTTCCATACTCAAGGAGGTGGGTCAAAAAGGATCTTGCTATGATTTATGTCATAGAGTGTTCTTTCTATGCTTTCCTCTAAGAGTTTTAGAGTGTCTGGCCTTACACTTAGGTCATTAATCCATTTTAAGTTTACTTTTATGTATGGTGTTAGGAAGTGTTCTAATTTCATTCTTTTACATGTAGCTCTCTAGTTTTCCCAGCAACACTTATTAAAGAGGCTGTCTTTTCTCCATTGTATATTCTTGCCTCCTTTATCAAATATAAGGTGACCATATGTGTGTGGGTTTACCTCTAGGCTTTCTATCCTGTTCCATTGATGCATATTTCTGTTTTTGTGCCAGCACCATACTGTCTTTATTACTGTAGCTTTGTAGTATAGTCTGAAGTCCAGGAGCCTGATTCCTCCAGCTCCATTTTTCTTTCTCAATATTGCTTTGGGTTTTGGGAGTCTTTTGTGTTTCCATACAAATTGTAAAATTTTTTGTTCTACTTCTGTGAACAATGCCATTGGTAGTTTGATAGGGATTGCATTGAATCTGTAGATTGCTTTGGGTAGTATCATCATTTTCACAATGTTGATCTCCCAATCCAAGAACATGGTATATCTCTCCATCTGTTTGTATCATCTTTAATTTCTTTCATCAGTGTCTTATAGTTTTCTGCATAAGGTCTTTTGTCTCCTTAGGTAAGTTAATTCCTAGGTATTTTATTCTTTTTGTTGCAATGGTAAATGGGAGTGTTTCCTTAATTCTCTTTCAGATTTTTCATCGTTAGTGTATAAGAATGCAAATGATTTCTGTGCATTAATTTTGTATCCTGCTACTTTACCAAATTCATTGATTAGCTCTGGGAGTTTTCTGGTAGCATCTTTAGGATTCTCTATGTACAATATCATGTCATCTGCAAACAGTGACAGTTTTACTTCTCCTTTTCCGATTTGGATTCCTTTTATTGCATTTTCTTCTCTGATTGCTGTGGTTAAAACTTCCAAAACTATGTTGAGTTATAGCAGAGAGAGTGGGCAACATTGTCTCGTTCCTGATCTTAGTGGAAATGGTTTCAGCTTTTCACCATTGAGAACGATGGTGGCTGCGGGTTTGTCATATATGACCTTTATTATGTTGAGGTAGGTTCCCTCTATACCCTCTTTCTGGAGAATTGTTATCATAAATTGGTGTTGAATTTTGTCAAATGCTTTTTCCGCATCTACTGAGATGATCATATGGTTTTTATCCTTCAATTTGTTAATACGGTGTATCACATTGATTGATTTGCGTATATTGAAGAATCCTTGCATTCCTGAGATAAACCCCACTGGATCATGGTGTATGATCCTTTTAAAGTTCTGTTGGGTTCTGTTTGCTAATATTTTGTTGAGGATTTTTACATCTATGTTCATCAGTGATATTGCCCTGCAGTTTTCTTTTTTGTGACATCTTTGTCTTGTTTTGGTATCATGGTTATGGCGGCCTTGTAGAATGAGTTTGGGGGTGTTCCTCCCTCTGCTATATTTTAGAAGAGTTTGAGAATGAAAGGTGTTAGCTCTTCCCTAAATGTTTGATAGAATTCACCTGTGAAGCCGTCTGGTCCTGGGCTTTTGTTTGTTGGAAGATTTTTAATCACAGTTTCAATTGCAGTGCTTGTGATTGGTCTGTTCATATTTTCCTTTCTTCCTGGTTCAGTCTTTGAAAGTTGTACTTTTCTAAGAATTTGTCCGTTTCTTCCAGGATGTCCATTTCATTGGCATATAGTTTCTTGTAGTAGTCTCTCATGATACTTTGTATTTCTGCAGTGTCACTTGTTACTCCTCCTTTTTCATTTCTAATTCTACTGATTTGCATCCTCTCCCTTTTTTTCTTGATGAGTCTGGCTAATGGTTTATCAATTTTGTTTATCTTCTCAAAGAACTACCTTTTAGTTTTATTGATCTCTGCTATCTTTTCCTTCACTTCTTTTTCATTTATTTCTGATCTGATTTTTATGATTACTTTCCTAGTGTTAACTTTAAGGTTTTTTTCTGCCTCTTTCTCTAATTGTTTTAGCTGTAAGGCTAGGTTGTTAATTTGAGATTTTTCTGTTTCTCGAGGTAGGATTGTATTGCTATAAAATTCCCTCTTAGAACTGCTTCTGCTTCACCCCATAGGTTTTGGGCTGTCGTGTTTTCATTGTCATTTGTTTCTAGGTATGTTTTGATTTCCTCTGATTTCTTCAGGATCTCTTGGTTATTAAGTAGCGTATTGTTTAGCCTCCATGTGTTTGTATTTTTTACAGATTTTTTCCTGTAGTTGATATCTAGTCTCATAGCATTGTGGTCGGAAAAGATACTTGATACGATTTCAAATTTTGTAAATTTACCAAGGCTTGATTTGTGGACCAAGATATGATATATCCTGGCAAATGTTTCATGAGCACTTGAGAAGAAAGTGTATTCTGTTGTTTTTGGATGGAATGTCCTATAAATATCAATGAAGTCTGTCTTGTTTAATGTGTCATTTAAAACTTGTTTTTCCTTAGTTATTTTCATTTTGGATGATCTGTCCATTGGTGAAAGTGGGTTGTTAAAGTCCCCTCTGATTATTGTGTTACTGTTGATTTCCCCTTTTATGGCTGTTAGCGTTTGTCTTATGTATTGAGGTGCTCCTATGTTGGGTGCATAAATACTTACAATTGTTATATGTTCTTCATGGGTTGATGCCTTGCTCATTATGAAGTGTGCTTCTTTGTCTCTTGTAATAGTCTTTATTTTAATGTCTATTTTGTCTGATATGAGAATTGCTACTGCAGCTTTCTTTTGATTTCCATTTGCATGGAATATCTTTTTCCTTCCCCTCACTTTCAGTCTGTATTTGTCCCTAAGCCGAAGTGGGTCTCTTGTAGGCAGCATATATATGGGTCTTATTTTTGTATCCATTCAGCCAGTCTATGTCTTCTGTTTGGAGCATTTAATCCATTTACATTGAAGGTAATTATCTATATGTATGTTCCTATTACCATTTTCTTAATTGTTTTGGGTTTGTTTTTGTAGGTCTTTTCCTTCTCTTGTGTTTCCTGACTAAAGAAGTTCCTTTAGCATTTGTTGTAGAGCTGGTTTGGTAGTGTTGAATTCTCTTAACTTTTGCTTGTCTGTACAGGTTTTAATTTATCTGTCGAATCTGAATGAGATCCTTGCTGGGTAGAATAATCTTGGTTGTAGGTTTTTCCCTTTCATCACTTTAAATATGTCCTCCCACTCCCTTCTGGCTTGCAGAGATTCTGCTGAAAGGTCAGCTCTTAACCTTATGGAGATTCCCCTGTATGTTATTTGTTGATTTTCCCTTGCTGCTTTTAATATTTTTTCTTTGTATTTAATTTTTGATAGTCTGATTAATATGTGTCTTGGTGTTTTTCTCATTGGATTTATCCTCTATGGGACACTGTGCACTTCCTGGACTTGATTGACTATTTCCTTTCCATATTAGGCTAGTTCTCGACTATAATCTCTTCAGATATTTTCTCAGACCCTTTCTTTTCCTCTTCTTCTGGGACCCTTACAATTCGAATGTTGGTGTGTTTAATGTTGTCCCAAAGTCTCTGAGACTGTCCTCAGTTGTTTTCATTCTTTTTCTTTATTCTGCTCTGTGTAAGTTATTTCCACTATTTTGTCTTCCAGGTCCCTTATCCATTCTTCTGCCTCAGTTATTCTGCTATTGATTCCTGTTAGAGTATTTTTTATTTCATTTATTGTGTTGTTCATCATTGATTTTTGCTCTTTAGTTCTTCTAGGTCCTTGTTAAACGTTTCTTGTATTTTCCCCATTCTATTCCCAAGATTTTGTATCATCTTTACTATCAGTGCTCTTAATTCTTTTTCAGGTAGACTGCCTATTCCCCTTCATTTGTTTGGTCTGGTGAGTTTTTAACGTTGCTTCTTCATCTGCTGCATATTTCTCTGGCTTCTAATTTTGTTTAACTTCGTGTTTTGGGGGTTTCCTTTTCGCAGGCTCCAGGCTCATAGTTCCTGTTACTTTTGGTGTCTTCCCCCGGTGGGTGAGGTTGGTTCAGTGGCTTATGTAGGCTTCCTGGTGGAGGGGACTGGTTCCTGCATTCTGGTGGGTGGGGCTGGCTCTTGTCCTTCTGTTGGGCAGGGCTGTGTCCCATTGTGTGTTTTGGGGTGTCTGTGAACTTAGTATGACTTCAGACAGCCTCTCTGCTAATGGGTGGGGTTGTGTTCCTGACTTGTTAGTTGTTTGGTATCAGGCATCCAGCACTGGAGCTTGCTGGCTGTTGATTGGAGCTGGGTCTTAGTTTTGAGGCAGAGATCTCTGGGAGAGCTCTCGCTGACTGATATTATGTGGGGCCGGGAGGTCTCTGATGGTCCAGTGTCCTGGACTTGGCTCTCCAACCTTGGAGGCCCATGCCTGACACCTGGCCAGAGCACCAAGACCCTGTCAGCCACACGACTTGGAAGAAAAGGAATTAAAAAAAAAAAAAAAAACAAATACAAAACAGAGAACAGATAGAACCTCATACAAAATGGCAAAAGCAAAACTAAACAGAGAAAATCACACAAAGAAACATACACACACACACTCATAAAAAGAAAAAAAACAAACAAAAACAAGCAAAAAACAAAAAAAAAATCAAACAAAAAACAAAAGTAACAAAATGGACAGAACCCTAGAACAAATGGTAAAAGCAAACCTAAACAGACAAACCACACAAAGAAACATACACACACACTCACAAAAAGAGAAAAAAGCAAAAATATAAATAAATAAAAAAGAGAACATCCAAACGAACAAACAAATCCACCAATGAATAACAAACACTGTAAACTAAACTAAGATAAACATAAAACCAAAAGGAAACAAACCCCAAGTCTACAGTTGCTCCCAAAGTCCACCGCCTCAATTTTGGCATCATATGTTGTCTATTCAGGTATTCCACAGATGCAGGGTTTATCAAGTTGATTGTGGAGATTTAATGTGCTGCTCCTGAGGCTTCACAGAGAGATTTCCCTTTCTCTTTTTTGTTCACACAGCTCCTGAAGTTCAGCTTTGGTTTTGACCCCACCTCTGCATGTAGGCTGCCCTCAGTCATCTGTTCCCCACCCAGAGAGGAGGGGGTTAAAGCAGCAGCTGATTAGTTCTCTCTTGCTCACTCAGACTGGGGAGAGGGAGGGATATGGTCGTCATAATTGGAATGTGGGGCAAGCCTGTGGTGGCAGAGGCCAGCATGATATTGCAACAGCCTGAGGCATACCATGTGTTCTCCCGGGGAAGCTGTCCCTGGGTCATGGGAGCCTGGTAGTGGCATGCTGCACAGGCTCCCAGGGAGGTGTGGGTAGTGACCTGTGCTTGCTCACAGGATTCTTGGTGGCAGTGGCTGCAGTGTTAGCAGTCCATGCCCATCTCTGGGGTCCAAGCTTGTGCCCATCTCTGGAGCTCACTTGGGCAGTGCTCTACCTTTTCTGGTCACATGGGGCAGGAATCCCCTCTCCACACGCACCCCAAAACAGTGGTCTCTTGCCTCTTAGGCATGTCCAGACTTTTTCCCAGACTCTCTCTCAGCTAGCTGTGGTGCACTAGCCCCCTTCAGGCTATGTTCATACAGCCAACCCCTGTCCTCTCCCTGGGGTCTGAATTCCGAAGCCCAAGCCTCAGCTCCCAGCCCCCGCCCACCCCGGTGGGTGAGCAGACAAGCATCTCAGGTTGGTGAGTGCTGGTTGGCCCTGATCCTCTGTGCAGGAATCTCTCTGCATTGCCCTCTGCACCCCTGTTGTTGTTCTCTCCTCTGTGGCTCCAAAGGTTCCCCACCACCACCCCATCTCTCTGCCAATGAAGGGGCTTCCTAGTGTGTGGAAACTTTTCCTCCTTCACAGCTCCTTCCCAGAGGGGCAGGTTCCATCCCTACTCTTTTGTCTCTTTTTTTTTTCTTTTTTCTTTTGCCCTACCCAGGTACGTGGGGAGTTTCTTGCCTTTTAGGAAGCCTGAGTTCTTCTGCCAGCGTTCAGTAGGTGTTATTCCTAGTAGTTGTTCCACATGTAGATGTATTTTTGATGTATTTTCAGGGAGGAAGGTGATCTCCATGTCTTACTCCTCCACCATCTTGAAGGAAGGTCTCTCCCAGCAATTCATTTTTCTATATTAACTTTGTATCCTGTACCTTGCTATAGTGCTTATTAGTTCAGGGACTGATATTTGTTGTTGTTCTTTTGAATGTTTCTGAAGAGACAGTTATGTCTTTTGTAAACAAAGGGTTTTATTTCTTCCTTTCTAATCTGTATACATTTTATTTCTTTTATCTGTCTTATTGCATTAGTTAGGGCTTCCAGTAAGATGTGGAATAAAGGTGATAAGAAAGAACATCCTTGTCTTATTATCAATTTTAGGGAGAAGGTATCTGGTTTCTTAACATTAAGTATGAAGTTAGGTGTAGATTTTTTTGTAGGTTTTCTTTATCAAGTTGAGGAATTTCCCCTTTACTCCTAGTTTCCTGAGAGTTTTCATCATGAATGGGTACTGAATTTGCCAAATGCTTTTCTTTTTTAATTTATTGATATTGTCATTTGATTTTTCTTCTTTAGCTTGTTGATATGATTGATTACATTAATTGATTTTCAAATGTTGAAACTGCCTTGCATACCTGAAATAAATCCCAATGATCATGGTATATAATTCTTTTATACATTATTGGATTCTATTTGCTAAAATTTTGGAGAGGATTTTTACATATATATTTATGAAAGATTTTAGTCTGTAGTTTCCTATTTTGTAATCTCTTTTGCTGGTTTAAGTTTTAGGTGAATGATGGACTCAGATAATGAGTTAGAAAGTTTTCCCTCTGCTTCTATTCTATTTTGGAAGACAATGTAGAGAACTGGTATCATTTCTTCCTTAAATGTTTGATAGCAACTATTCTTTCTGTTTTGGAAGATCATTATTTGTTTATTAAATTCCTTTAATGAATAAATATAGACCTATTCAGATTATCTATTTCTTTTTGTATGAGTTTTGGTAGATTTTGTCTTTCAACAAATTGTTCCATTTCATCAAAGTTATCAAAGTTCTGAGTATAGAGTTGTCCATGGTATTGTTTTGTTATCCTTTTAATCTGCATGGGATCAGTTGTGATTCCCACATTTTCATTTCTGATATTTAGTAATTTCTCTCTTCTCTCTTATCTCTCATCAGTTATCTGATGACGAGAGGTTTATTGACTTATCTTTTCAATGAATCAGCTTTTTGCTTTGATAACTTTTCTACTGATTTCGTGTTTTCCATTTCAGTGATTTCTTGTCTAGTTGTTATTTTTATTCTTCTAGTTACTTTGGATTAAGTTTTCTCTCCTATTTCTAGTTTCCAAAGATTCAAATTTAAATTATAGGTTTTAGATGTTTCTTCTTTTGATTCTTTGTATTTCTATTTTTATTTAACTTAAAATATATAATTTGTAAAATTTTGTCTTGGTACTCATTTGACCCACATGTTATTTCAAAGTATCTTGTATAATCTTAAAATATTTGGGGATTTTTCCAGATATTTTTCCATAACTGATGAAATTTCATTGTGAGTTAATTCCATTGTGACCTGAGAATATACTTTCTATGATTTCTATTCTAAAATTTGACTCTTTTTTTTTTGTCTCACAAAGCTACCAATCATTGGCAAAAGAAGTAGAGACACCAAAAGAAATTAAATCTTGATCCTTAAGTTCAGAGAATCAACATGGTTTTGTTATAAAGCCAAATAAGAGAAAGTTTAAGGATGTTGAGAGTAATTAATCATGATAAATTTTCTTTAAAAAAAAGGATTTGTAATATTGAGGGTGTGTGAAGATACGAAGGTATTAGGTGTGTTAATTTTTTAATGCTTTTGAAAAAACACAAAGTAATAGTATCTTGTAGGGGAAATGGTATCTAGTCTAGGTATTTCTCTTAGGATTGGTTATATGTGTACATAATTTTGGATTAACAAGAAAAAGCTAATAGAAAGTTAGGAAATAAAGCCAGAGGTCTCAGATCACTCTCTGAAGGTCTGAAGGCTTCAAGTCTCTCACTTGGTTTCACTTGAGCTTTGTGCCATTAGATAGAATTTTATATGTGTGAATATATATACTAAAAATGTCATGAAAACTTGAACTAACTATAGAGAAAAAGCACAAGAATTATTAGTGATTTAAAACATAACTTTTGAAAAGTAATATTTTTAGATCTGTCCGCAATGGTGATTAAAAAAAAAAGGAAATATGGTTATCTCTGGGTAAGATGTATCCCAATTTTATAAATCACTCGACTTTACGTACCTGATAAAAGTGTTAAGTGACACTTGAGTTTACTTTGCCCTTGATAGTCACTATAAACTTAGAATTTTCAGTCTAGTTTTTTAAGTAACAACATGGGACTTTGCCTATTTCAGGCCTATTAAGAACTGTTAATGACTAATGTGTATATTTGCAAATTATTCTTTATTTTGATGGATTTTATGAAAGTCTAAGAAAGTTTAAAGCAAAAATACATAGATCAAACTGTATCAAATGAAAAAAATGTATTTGTTATTATATGCTTTGCTTTTATTCTCTTTGTGAATGTTATAGAGGTCAGCCAAACTAATTGGTGAAAGGTTAGTTAAGTTTTTCACATGCTGGCTTTTCACTAATCTCTTCTAAGTACTCTGATTACTCAATCAACAGTGTAAAAAAGGTTGTTTTTAAATTCCAGCAGTCTAAAACTCTGAGATTAATGGGCGTGATTACATCTAGTTTATTCTATGCTTCGCTTAACAACCACAACAGAAATATACTTAAATGCTAAAGTTCTCATTTCTTTCATGTTAATTTTACTGATAAAGACAAAAGCTACAGCTAGAAAATAAGCTTTAAATTCCATAAGAAAATTATAATCAGAATTGTTGTATTACATTGCAGTCTCCTTTCTATTACTGGATTAATACTACTAATAACTTGTCAATAAAGAAAAGTTAAGGCTTTGAAATTGGTGAGGCAGTTTCTATGAAGCTGTAATTCCAATAAGTTTCAGAGAGTATGGAAAGAGGATGCTGCACATTTTAAAACCCATTTCTGTATTTTTTCTAGTTCAGAAAATTAGAAGTTTATAAGTAGTATTACTTAAAGTGATGCATAGTAATAGCAAAGAGATAGGAAATTTTGTAATCAGTCTTTCTTTTTTCCTCATGATGTACTTCACGCAAAAGCATGCAAAATAGTCAGCTTCTATGGAATCTTCTCTAAGTATTAGAAACTATATTTAGAATAACTTTTTGCATTCAATTTTTCAATTTGACGACATTTCATTGGACTTCATTATTTGTACAGAGTTTTCTTTTTTTTCCTGGAATACACACAGGGTGTTGTGTGTCTGTATATAAATTAAAATGCAATAACACCAAGTGTTATCTAAATACAAGACTTCCTGTTTTATAATCACCCTTGAACAACTGAACTGCTTTCACTACATAGGTAAGGAAAGCTTTTATTCAGTGAAAACCTTATCTGAACTGTAAAATACATCATGTATCATATTGCTGGCTAATGTAGGAAAATTAGACCCATATTTCCCATTGAGGGACATCTTAGAGAAACCTCCCCATTAGATAAAATAAGACTTTCCCTCCCTGGGTGTATGAACTTAGAATCATTCTGACTTAAATGAATAAAAAGATGAATTATAACAAATAAAAATTGACAATCATTTAGACATAAAACAAATGTCACTGAGGTCAGGAGCTCTAAGAGGAGCACTGCCAAAATATATATATGATACTTATTTTCATTTTAATTGGAGTCTGGGATGAATTTCTAGGCAAGAGTAGCTGCTGCATCTGACTGTGGTCCCCAGCTGGTGTCTATTCAGTAGCACAATGTCTCCTGTTGTACTTCCTCTGACTTGTGTATTTCACATATAATGAATCCTTTATAGATTAGACAAAATCAAACAATTACAATCTGAATCTATTATTGTTTAAAGGAGGAGATTTATTTCTTTAAACTAAAAAGATACTTGCTACAATAGGGACACTGTACATGGCAGCATTTTGACTCAGCCGACTCCCAGGCTCTGGCCAGCACTGATCTCTTCTTAACACTGTTGAACAATCGTCTATTGTCTGCCACCTGCATAACTTTGGGAATAAAGAGGTGGAGGTCTGAATATAAGATGTCATATTGGGTATGTAGTCCTTAACAGACTTAATGGAATCATTGTGATTCCGTTATATTCTTTCTTTAGGTCATTTCTAGGTATTTTGCAGAATTGAAGCAGATTATCACTCAAGATAGACCCTGTATACTTGTCATTCTTCAGTATGGTAATGAGATACATTTCTTCCTCCAATTATTAGCAAATGAGTGAGTATGACAGGCTTAGCACGTGACACATTCAGATCTGAACCAAATTCTGGATTAGATTATCAGTGCCTCCTATGAGTATGGAAGCAGAGAATAAAGTCACACTCAAATAACTACAGGAGAACTATTCATCACCTTTTAAACTTTCTGAGACATCTCCTTCCTGTCATACAGGGAATTCAGACATTCTAAACAGTTAAAGGAACATATGCCCCATTTCTATATGGATAAATGTGTGTGAACATATGTTTTCTCTAAACAGATACACTACTAGAGTTGCCTTTTCAAAAGACACCACCTGCCTCCTCTTTACTGGAATATTCCCTGGAAAAATGGTTGTTTGCATTTATTCATTCACCAAACATTGATTAAGTGCCAATTTTGTCATCCACACTGTTCTAGGCACTTAAGGCTATATTAGTGAACATACAGACTAATTTCTTTGCTCCAATGGTGGACACATTGGGGGTGGGGTGGGGTTGGCTGACATAAAATAACCAAATAACCAAAATAGATGAATAAGCACCTGGAATTTTACATGCTGAAAGTTCTCTGGAGGAAAATAAAATAGAAAAGGGGAATGGAGGTGTACATAAGCACTATTAAGGAGAGCAAATGGGAGACCACCAACTAGGTGAATAAATTAAAGGATATTTAAAGTTTTGTAAGCTTTAGTTTTCATTTGGGAGGAATGAGAAGTCATTGGAGGATTTTGAGCACAGGAGTATTTTTCTGTGTTACTAGGATCAATTTAGCTGCTTTGTTAAAATACGCTACAAAAAGGGAACGATTAATTTAGGTGTCCAGATGGAAAACTATTGTAATTTAGGCCAGAGATCAGGCTGAAATCAAAGTGTTGGCCAGTGAGGATGCACCTGGAGGCTTGATGAGGGAGAGATCTGCTTCTTAGTTCCCTCAAGTTGATGGACAAATTCAGTGTCTACAGTTGTAGAACTAGAGTCCCTGTTCTCTTGCTGGTTGTCAGCCAAGGACCACTTTTAGCAGCTAGGGATCACCCTCAGGGCATTGTCATGCGGTACCCTCCACACGCAGTTCACATCATGGATACTTGCTTCTTCAAGGCCAGATTAAAAAAAACATCTTTCTTTAAATCTCTCCCTTCAGGAAGGGCTGAGTCCTTTTTAAGCATTTACTTGATTAGGATTGGCCTACCCAGTATAATCTTCTTTTTGAACAATGCAAAGACAATGGATTTGAGATAGTAATTACATTTGCAAAACCCTTTGCATCTGTAATAAAACATAAACTATTAACAGGTGTGAATTATGTCATATTCACAGTCTCACCCATATTCAAGGGCACTTGTAAACCAGATGGTGGTGATCTTGAGGCCATCTTAAAATTATGCCTACCACTGTCCCCAAAACAAAAGGTAACCAGTCTCTGAGTATAATGATGCTATATTACATGACTTCGTCAACTTGGCTTAGAACTTGCAGTTTTTTCAGAGATAATTTCTCTTAAACTTATTCCTAATGCTCCCTGCTGCATATATAAGACTATTAATTATTGTTGGTTATTGCTCATTGCCACCAGTGTTTTGGAGGGTAGAGATTTAAAAGGCCCATGCATTTTCAAACTCTGTCTACACAGCTGCCCAGTGCCCCCAAAGATGTGACACATCAGTGCAGTTATTTAACAGATGCCTCCTGGTATTACTGGCCCTAAGAATGCAAGCAGCAATGATGTGCTACTGACATCAGAGCCATAACTGCTTGCTAATGCAGTGATCTCTTGGCAAGCGAAGCCCACATGGTATGCCTCTTGGGTCCAGGGTACACTTGGAAAAGTCCAACAGAAATGTCTGAACCTATATTAGAAATGTGATTTAAGTTCTCTCCCCTGGAGGATCCCAGCCCCTTGCAAATAAGAAGGCAGTCAAGTTTCTCACTGTCTCTGATTCTTTGACTTTTCATCTCTTCTACAAAGTGAACTTATGCTCTGTCTACAAGGACACAAATTTAAAACAACTAAACTTAAGCTATTTTCTTTTCCTGGAAGAGAAAAGCAAAAAGCAATTTATCTCAAAGACAATCTTCCCCATCACAACCTGTGATCAAAATCAGTATAGTCAAGGTTGATATATGCTAAATAGCTTTGATTTTTATGAAAGACTACATCAGTCAACATTTTTATTCTTTTACATATTTTCTTCATTTTAGAAGCTTTTCTCCATGTCATCAATATATGCTTATTTTTATTATATTATCTAAAATAGCAGATGCAATACAAATATAATTCCAGGCCAAGTGTCTAAGGGGGTAAGATCTGGATTTTAAAAGGGCCTCTCAAACTTTCAGACTCACCATATATATAACAGCATACTTTCATGTAAGGCACACTTTTCTGGGCACTGTTCTAAATGCTTATAATCAGTATGACTTATTTCATGCCATTTAGTACTCAAAATGTTTTTGAGAAAGCAACTCTTATTAACCTATCTTACAGAAGGAGAAAGGAGGCACATAAAGATTAAGTTACCTAGTAAGCCATACTGATAGCATTTTTTAGAGCTGGACGTATGATCACTACTCTGGTGCTTCTCTAGTCAATGACAGAAAAAATGGCAAACCAGGAGCACTGGAATCAGCAGCTCTTGGATTCAAGACTACTTAGAATGAATACTAAAAAAGAGTGAAAACAGGGCATGAAACGCCGGCAAAAGCAAAGTCCCCCTCCTCATCACTTTTTTGAGGGAGAGAATCTGTCTACATCGCTAAACCTTTCCTCGTGCTTCTTGAGAAGTGTTTCGCTGTATGCTAACAAAGAGCTTTTTTTGACAGCCTGTGAGAAAATTCAGTGATAGAGATTAACACATGGCTTTTTTCTTTCCTTATACATTCATCATTCATTAGCTACTTTGACCAGAAAATCTCTTTCTGTGACACTACACGTTTCCCTCCAAGAGATAAGCAGAGATATTTTGGCAAAAAAAATGTGTTAGCCCCTCACATTTTATGTTTGTTATTCTACTCAGAATTTTTTGTTATTGTTATTTACTTACCTATTTATTATAAGCATGTATAATATACAAAAAGCAGTTCTATCTGCTTTGTCCACCTTATGTCTATGCTATGGTTTTCTTTTTGTAGGGCAATAGTGACAATGACTGCCTTATCAACAATTAAAATTTGAAGAGACAGACTTGTCCACAGGATTTTTGTTCTAATCTAGACTCATTATCTTAACCTGCTCTGATACAAGCCAATTTGTAGTCAGAAGTGATGGTAGAATGATAGTGGAATCAACAGGAAGTTACAGAGTACCAGAGACATTTGCTTCCTGGTTTCTTTTGGCAGGATTCAAATGCAGAAAGTTAATAGGAAATAAGGAAATGAGTCCAGGCTGCTAAACTCTTACTTTATAAAGGAATAAAGTTGGAATTACATTTGTATTCAGTGCTACTTAATAAGGAAATGAGTCTAGGCTGCTAAACTCTTATTTTATAAAGCAATAAAGTTAGAATTACATTTGTATTCAGTGCTACTTACTGGTGACAGTAATAAGAATAAAAATATTATCCAGTGACAAAGACCACAGTGCTTAGAAATTCCAATTAGCCCTGACTTCACAGGACACCACACTACTCCATGATGATGGATGCCTATTGCTTTCTCTGCTTATACACCATCATCAGGAATTTCTTTATTTATTAGTTATTATTCATATTTTGAGATGGGAAAGTAGGAATTCTAATTTGTATCATCTTGAAACTGCAAAAGCATTATTAAATAAAGATTAATTCGAAAAGCTTAAGTCATTTGAGAAATATGTAGAGAATGATATGACAAAGTCTGTGTCTTCTTGTTGAAAAATATATTTTGTAATGTAATCCCACTACACCCCAACAAATTATTTGCAAATAATGGCTGAACTTCAGTGCCAGCTTAATTAATTAAAGATGAGTAATAACACAACACCTTGATTTAAAGGTAAATTAAAAGTTGTAGGCACACAGACAGAGGGACAGAACAATATTCCACAATTGATCTTTTCAGAAGGTTCTCAGATTTACCATATAAATTGCTTTATAAAGTACTCCTTTGAGTTCATAAAGAAAATAATTAATCCTCATTTTCAGAAGAAAAACAAAAGATTGAAACTCAGACAACAGGTTAGAATGCTTACCCAAGATGACATAAATATTAGAGCTATGACTAGAATCCATGTATTCTGATTCCATATCAAGTGCTGATTACATTATATGGTACTTTCAAATAGATTAAATTATTGTTATGATAGTATACCCGAGAAATCACTAAGACATTCAATAAATATTTACTGAATGTATGCCAGGCACACTTATAGGTTTTGTGCTTACACAAAAGGTAACACAAAATCCTTACCTTTATGGAACTAACATTCTTGTTGGGAAGACAGGTAATTAACAAGTTAATGTATCTATAACAAAATAGCATGAATTTGTGTATGCTAAGAAGAAAAACAGAACATCACACAAACTGGTTATTATATTTCATACCTTATAAAAACTAGTTCAGCTCATCTTCCCTTCTTGCCAAATTCCACTTTTGCTTATTTTTATAGAAAATCTCCCCAAAGAGTTGAATATTGTTAATAGTATAAATGATTGTTTCTCATGCCTGATGTTTCCTTCCTCTGAAAGGAGCATTGCTACTTACTGTAATTTCTGGATTCTCTCTGCCTTTTTTACTCTATTGCTATATTTACTCTGTTCTAAATATTTTATTTGGTAAATACACTCAGCATAATTACTTTTTTCTTCTTCTTGGAGATGAGCGGTATGCAAGATGCTTGCATTCCACTGGTCTTTCAGGAGAAGGCCTTCTAGGACAACCTAGGACTGAGTCTGTGCATGATTCTGAGATTCAGCTAGGAAACTTATCTGGCCAACAGATATAACATATAACACTTTAGCTTTTAGAATGAATAAAGATGCTGTTTTGGTTCTGTATCTGCTATAACCCTTGTTTTATTTCTCAACTTGTTCAGAATCCAAGTGGGAAAGAAAATGCTATTTGAGGGGCCCTAAGATATTTCAGCATCTATTTAGTTGTCTTTTTTCCTTTTATCCCGTTCTCTCTTGATCTTATTCCACTAGGGCTATCATCCTCATCATCCCATTAACTCTGCTCTTGTCAAAGTCAGTAATGCATTCTACAGTACAAAATCCATGTTTCATTCTAACACTTAACCTTACTCACTCTCAGTAGACCTTGTGTTTTCTCTCTTTATATTAACCCTACATCCAAAAAGTAGAAAGGTTTGCTGACTCCTCTTTCAAAATGCACCCAGAATTTGACTCCTTCTCATCACCTCTACTCCTATATATATCTTACTTCCAAGGAATAGCTATCCCTCAATTGCTGAACTTCTATGATTGCATCATTAGTGGTCTACTCTTGCTCCATCAGAGGCTATTCTCCACACAACAGCTAGACTAAGCCTTCAGAACTATAATTCAGATTGTGCCACTGCCCTCCTCATGGCTTCCACTGGATTGCCTTTATACTCAGAATGTCACCAAAGACCTTGCCATGATCTGTAAGTTGCCCTGGCAAGCTTTGCCATCTCGCCCAAGGCTTACTCTCTGACTACTCACATATGGTCTTGACATTTTTTCACTGCTTTCCAGCCACACTGGCCACCTTTATGTTTCTTGATTGGCAATGCAGGCACTCATCTCAGGGTCTTTGCAAAGGAGAATACTCCTCCACCCTGAAGTTTATTGTTTCATTTCACTCAAGTTCTTCTCAAATGGGACCTCCAGAGACTTCTCTCTCTCTCTCTCCATTTATTTATTAATCAATCAATCAATCAGTACCTCCCACTAGAATATAAGATCTGTGCAGGTGAGTACTTTGTGTTTATTCCTTTCTGTATACCCAGGCTCTAAAACTGTCACTGGCACATAGTAGATGCATAATTAAATACTTCTTGAATACATAAATCAACAGAATCTCCGATCATGTGAACCCATAAAGAAAGTAAAAGGAAATCATAATGCATAAAAACTGAAAAAGGGCCAGTTGATAAAGAACAGATTATAGAACTAGCCTATAGAACTAGTTTTAGAGGTTCAAAATATTATAACATATATACACAGAATATCAGGAGATTTTCTGGTTTATTCACAATGATTTCAATCCCATAACATTTCTACTCTTTTGCTTTCTGTTATAAAGGAAAATGCTACACCCTAAGCTCAGTCCCAAAAGGTTGCCACCACTATCTGTATTGATATAGTTTATCAACAATTGAAGAGAGAACCCTGGGTACATGTATTCCAAACCTGTGCTCCCTTCTACGTTTGACCAACACTTCTTTGCATCTTATATAAACTCATATAATTATTAGATATTCCAGTTGAGAATATTTTGTGTATGAGCTATTCAGATAAGCACAAACATCAGAGTAGGGTTGGTTTGATAATATCATTATATGGTAATGATGCAATGGTAAAACAACAATAGAATAACAACAAAAGTAACGAGATATATGGAAGATACTGAAAAAACGATCACAGTCTGCTTTGTGGCCACCGTAATATTGCTAATAAACAAGAGTAGAGGGTTTTTCTCTTCTGCAATTGGATGGCAATAGTGCTGTTAGGGAGTGGGTGCAGAGTGGACAGTACCTGAGGCCATTCTGTCTAAATATGTAGTATAGAAAGGGCAGAAAAATACCTGGAATTAAGGGTGTGGAGGAAGGTTTTTTTTTTTTTTTGTTTGTTTGTTTTTTTGTGGTACACGGGCCTCTCACTGCCGCGGCCTCTCCCGCCACGGAGCACAGGCTCCAGACGCAGAGGCCCAGCGGCCACGGCTCACGGGCCCAGCCGCTCAGCGGCACGTGGGATCCTCCCGGACTGGGGCACGAACCCGCGCCCTCTGAATCGGCAGGCGGACTCTCAACCACTGCGCCACCAGGGAAGCCCCATGGAGGAAGTTCTGACAACATGGCAGACTGACCGGTGGTAAACTTTATATGGTAAACCCACCTGACAGACAAGAGGACCACAAATAGAGGACATACATGGCTCTTTGCTTTCTAAAGTATTTTAGAAAGATTTAGATAGAGGATGAGCTTAAAAACACACATTTGTGAGTAACTCTATTAAATCCCAATATTAGTTTACCTGAAAAAACTTGCCTTAAATAACATTGGGTCTTAAGTTAGTAAATTGGCATACTTGCATATAAATATATATTTAATTTTTTTCTTTAATTCTTTGTGTGTTTTGGGTAAGATTTCCTCACTCATCAGGTATTCCTGAGATTTCTACAAATATATGTTAGTCTTCATCCAGCTTTATACTATTCCTCAAAATGTATGCTCTGATATGCACCTATAGTATTATTTAAGAATATTCTAGGGGCTTCCCTGGTGGTGCAGTGGTTGAGAGCCTGCCTGCCGATGCAGGGGTCACGGGTTCGTGCCCTGGTCCGGGAAGATCCCACATGCCGCGGAGCGGCTGGGCCCGTGAGCCATGGCCGCTGAGCCTGCGCGTCCGGAGCCTGTGCTCCGCAACGGGAGAGGCCACAACAGTGAGAGGCCCGCATACCGCAAAAAAAAAAAAAAAAAAAAAAAAAAAGAATATTCTATTCTGCTATTAAAAAATAAGAAAAGTAAATACACTAGGATGATAAAGCTAAATATAGAAGCAAGAAGCTTGAGAGATGTGCTGGACATAAATAATGTAAGTAGAGTATATATGTATATAATTAATGTAAGTAGAGTAAATATGTACTGAACATAGGTAGAAAGGGATAAAGGACCAAGACGTAGGAAACATTCGTGATACACTTAATGGGACACATGGAGAACAGGTTGATAATGACACAGGAAAACACATGAGTCACATAAGACAGTCAATACTTATGTTGTCCATCTGTGAACCCCCATTCTGGCCGTATCGTTTCTGCCCCAATTGCCCTAACATGACAAAATCCATAACTGATCAGCAGATATTTTTTGCCACTGTGTCTGACCCATATAGAAAGTATGTATTGGCTCCAGGCACTTTCTATCTGTTAAGCCCTTTTTTTTTTTTCAACCTCACCATCAGAGGATACTGATGAGAGAGAGACAGGACACATGAACATGGCTGGTGAAACAAGGACCTGGGTAGGAAGCCACTTCTACCACATGTGTGACCTGTTCTCAGTGTGTTACCTTATCCTTTCTCCTCTCTCCTTTAGATTTTTGCTACAACTTTTAAGTTCATTCAGTAAACCTTGTGATTAATGCATCTTAATTTGCTCAGTGAGCCTTTTCTGTTCCATGACCTCTGGGATAGCCTGGTTGGGAGCAGATGTGGAGGCTACCATTGTACCAGTGTAATTTTTCACATGACAGACCCCCTCATACGATGATCAGCTGCAATGCCTCCTATCATTTGTCATCATAGTAAAATAGATTTGTTTCTGCAATTTCGATGATACCTTCCACAGAGCAAAAATATAAGAAAACTGATGTTAATAGAGTGAAATTGATCATTTAAATCACCTAGTAAATTGGCCCAAGGAAGTATTTTTCAATGTAAAAATGAAATGTCTTTATTTGACACGTATCTATTTTCTTTCCAATTAAATAACATTCATAATATAGCATATCATTACTTAATAGTTTGATTCAAGATCTAGAAAAATTAATAAATGTAGCAAAAGGATAGATTAGAGCATACTGTGAGAGAAAGGCAATCACACATGGCCCAAGGCCCTGACTACAGTAACTGAAGCTAGCAACCAAGAACAGCTTTTTAAAATACACAGAGTGGAAAAGCTTTTGTTCTGTATTGCTCTTTGCAAAAAGGACTAGGGATGACAAAAAATTATAAATGTGCATGAGTATGTGTTACAACCATATCAATAAATTATAGCAAAGATTTAGACTAACATTACCCCAGACTACTTGTTGCTATTTAGCTAAACAAGGTTGAGGGGAGATTGGGAGGATGAATGGTAATAGTTATGAAGGGTAGAAATGTCAATTTCATAATAACAAGGAAAGAAGAACACTTTAGATTATGATATTCAGATGATTTAAGACACATAAAAACAGATGAATGTTTCTTAACTGAGGGCCAGGATTAAAAAGAAAAAAAGAATAAAGACAAGAAAAGACAGAAAAATGGAATGAAGTGAGGGGAGGATGGAGGGATAGGGGGAAGGAGGAGGATTCAAGTTTCAGGGCTCTTCCATCACATGTGCACTCTGAGAAAGGGAGAGGGAGAGGGAAGGAAGATGGAAAGGAGAAAGCACAGAAGGAAGGAAGGAAGAAAGGAAGGAAGTGGAATGCTGCAGATGCTTTCAGTGACTGCTTTTGACTCTAAAAGCCTGCAGAGAAATGTGGATACATTTTTATTCTCGCTTGAGTGATTAATGAAAGTCTAACTTGACTTCCTAGTTGATGAGGCTTAAAACTATAAATCGTACTTCAATTTCTTTTTTTAGCTCAGGCAATAAGATACAGTGTGTGTCAAAAACTATGGTATTTTGAATATTTAAAGGACTGATTTTTTGGTTAGATTATGCAGGCCCTCTGCTTCTTTCCCTCCTGCTTCCTGATGTCTGCCTTTGGGCCATTTCACTGCTCATTAACACCTCCATCTCTGTGGTAAGGGGCTAGGGAAGAAGATTAAACCAAATTCCTTCTGTGCCTTGAATAAAAGGAAGACCAGAAGTTATTAGTAGAAAATTAAATTTGGGAATAAATATGAAGTTCAATTATCCTGACTTGTTCTTTCTCTATTTCTATGAGCAACTGATAATTTCTTGCATTGATATTTTATTCAATTTCCTACATATTTTCTCAGAAATCAATCATCTTATCAGGGGGACTGAGCATGGGTTAGCAAATTAAACCAACCTGGATTGCATCCACTTACTGCTTCATTCCCATCAAGTATGAGGTTTGCGACCTTGGCAAGTTATGTGAGCATTCTGAATCTGTTTTCTCTATAAAATACATATCTGAACATACTGTGACGAATTAGATGGCATTTTAACAGCTCACTAAAAGGGCTGAAATATATTAGGGCTCAAAACATGTTAGAAACTACCTACCTCTCTCCTCCCTCCTTTGTCTAAGGAAAAACATGAAATTTAACATTTTACTTGCCTTTACTTTATTACCTTTTTAAAAAAATTTAAGGATGAAACTATTGTCAGGACTCCTAGTACTCTACACTGATACAGTACCTTGAGCAACAACGTGGCATAATCCACCCAAAAGTCTTCTTAAATAAACTCTCCATTTCAAGGTTCTGTATTATGGGTTAAGGTTGTTTTACACAAGAGTAAAACACATTTAAAAATGTAAAAGGAAGCTTTCTTTCCAAAAACTATGACAAAAATGTGTTTTATGTCAAGGAGAACAAAATGGTTTATACATCATATATACAATGTATAGTGTAAATATTCTATTGAAAAAAATTCAAATTCTGATGCATATTTTGTGTGTGTTAATAGATATTTTAATTTTTTTAAGTTGTAGTTTTATTCTTTAGTGTTTTAATTTAACAACATTATTAAAAATATTGATCACAAATCAAATTTTAATTTGTCATATATAATTTCCTGGGCATTTAATTTTGTTTTCTTGCTGTCATAACAAATTACCATATATTCAACAGCTTAAGATGACACAAATTATTATATCACAATGCTGTAAGTCAGAAGTCCTATACCCGTTTCACTGAGCTAAAATTAAGGTTTAATCACTGCTGCATTCCTTTCTGGAGACTGGGGAGATCGGTTTCCTCATTCATTCAGGACACTGGTGGAATGCGGTTTCTTGCAGTTGTAGGACTGAGATTGTTATTAACCTTGCTAGCTTCACCTACAGATTGACTGTCAAATGCTTAAGCCTTAGGGTGACACCCTTACATGAGTCCTTTCTGTGTGTGTTCCTATGGTTATATATTTCTAAAAAAATAATTTGTCATAACATATTTTCTAATTTTAAATGAAAGTTCACCTTTTTACAGAATTTGTATTCAGAAATTTATAAACTTTTTAATAATGAATACCTAAAAGTTGTGTTAAAAATTATGCAACTTCAGAAATAAGGTAAATAACCTCAAAGTTTTCCTCACTAAATGAGGATGCACCCCTGCCATAATGCATCTGAATTTCCATTGCTGTCTTTGTTGAGAACATTTTTATCAAAAATTATATATTAACTAATCTCCTAAGACTATACTAATGTTTTTAAACAATGCTATATATGAGCTAACATAAAGTACGGGTCTCCTGATAAACTCTATAGAATATGCATAATAACTTAAAAATAACCAATGACTTACCTATAAATTTAATAACATAGCAATCCATTAGAAGTTTTCAACAAGTGAATTTGTGTGTTTGTGCGTACTTTCTTCTGTTTAGTGAGATAAATTAACAATGATTCCTAGTTTATATACCTGAAGCATATCTTTCTTTTCTGGGTAGAATTACCTTCTTCATTTCCCTTTTAATATACACATAAGGACAATAATCCAAAGTGTTTTAGAAGAGGGTAAATTTTTCCCTGATTATGTTCTTCCTCAGTCTGGTATAGCTCTTTCTATCAGGTCTCCCCATTTTGGATTTTTCTTTTTATTTTTGGGGGGGAGTTGGGGAAACGGGTGGTTGATTGTAAACCTTTCCAAGTATTTTATCTTATTTATTAAATAATACTAAATTAGAATAAGCACACGTTATTCTGGATAAAGAATATAACCACACCTTTTATTGTTTGTTTGTTTATTTTTTCCTTCTGGTTCTTGTTGTTTTGTTTTTAAGTGTTTAAATCCTTCATCTCTGGAGGTGATCTAATCATCTGGGATTAAGAATGAGAGTTAATTCTGGGGTAGCAGATATTGTGACTGGTTTATTGCTCAGCACCTTTGAGAGGATCTCTTACTGAGAATTAACTGTCTTATAAACTGGAACAACTGGTTATTTAAAGCTGTCATTTTGGACTCAGGCCTGTTTAGGTACAAAGTTCGTACACTGAATGTAACTTTAAGATAGCTCCTTCTCATAAACTGTGCGCCCCCCCCACTCCCCATCGCAGTGGACAGATGAAAAGAGCTAGTCTCACCTGTTGTGCTTCAGACCTGACTCTCGTGAGGGAGAGGAGAAGTGGAAGGAAGCAGTGATTCATCCCCAAGCACACTGCAACATCCACTGAGGAAATAAAGCTGGTCCCACATCCCTCAGACTGTCCTTTCCCCAAGACCGGGGCTTTGGTGCTCAGCTCTATATCCATAACGGCTCACATGTATCTCTTCACATCGTGAGGTTACAGGGAATTACAGTTTAACAAAAATTGCTCCAGATATTTTGAGAATTCCTCATTTGAGTGTAACTTTAGGAGTAAGCAGCTCGGCCCAATTCTGAAAATACACTATCTGAGGGCTCTACATGTCTTACCAAAAGCATCTCTTAATAAACCTAGCAATTTTGCACAGGATTTTATAATTTTCAAGGACAAATTATGGACAGTATCGAGCATCTCTTTGACATATTAAGCAGAAGTAATGTAGGGAGTATTTGTAAAAATACCAGAATTAAAGGGGACATTTGGGTAAGTCATTTGTCCTCTACATTAAGCAGAGTAGCACACCACATGTGTGCACATATGAATACACACATACATACAAATGTACATTTAGTTTGACATTTACTGTGTTAAAAGAAATGGATTTCACCTATGGGAAATCATTAAGCAGAGTTCACATATGATATGACTAATTTTTATTCCATTTTATTATAATGGAAATACATTAAACGTCTTTAGATTTTCTCACATGCCATTTCTCGGTTGACTCAAGTAATGCAGCTCCTTTCTTTAATGACAACTTAAAAATCAACCCAGATTTCTCCAAACACTATGTAATATATTACATTTTTTTTTGTAGCTCATGAGCTCAATCAATCATAATTTTATAATGAAGTCAAGGGTCATTTTTATATCCAGGTTTGAAGGTTACCATGAATTTTATTATTGTTTAAGAAAAGTTAGAACAAATTGTACAAACCTATATTCATATCAAAAAGTAGTAAGCAGTATTTTGGTTTTCTTTGCTTAAATCTTGATTATGACAAAAGATAAAGCTGGATTCATGCAAAATATAAAAATATCTTTTTCCCATCAAATGTCTACATTTTATAAAATATTGTCACAGTAGAAACATGCTCTATATCATGTCTTTTTTAAAAAATAAATGTGCCTAATTATAATATGCCATGGTGACTGACATGCATTATGTTCAATATTCAGAAAGGCAGTATTATTCCAATAAAAATATTATACAGTGCTACCCACCATGACCTTGCAGAATATACTAATAATAGTTTTCTCTTCCAAAATATTTCTACAAGTGACAATTCTTATTTCCTGTGGCATTTTAAGAAAAGCTGTCCAATCAGCCATAAATATATAAGTCTACATATAAAGGTTTACTATCCAAATGGCAATTTCATTTTCAATTTTCCTTGGTAAATAGATATTGAATATTTGAAGGAGGTTGTTTCAAAAGTCTAGAAGATGAAAATGACATTCCTTTTAGAGATCCTTTTACTCTGGTGGACAACTGAAATGTCCTTCGAAAAGTTACTTGATGTTGCTTGCGGTAGCCTCCAAGTACATTAATAAGCACATTATTCCAGAGATGGGGTCAAGACCAAATTAAGATGCAGAGATCATATGGCTTATTACATTACATGAAATACAGCAAGCAACAAAAGGGAAGATAAGTGGTTGGCTAAAACGTAGGACAGGGTGAAAGAGGATAGAAAGAACACTCTAACTTAATCCTGTATTAACCAATCTTCTTATATATTCTCCCTCTCTCTGCCACATCAGATTTCCCTTCTGATCATATGTGTACAAGACCAGAGTTATGGATGAAGCAGACAGAAGACACACAGAGCAAACACATACTCGCTCTATCAGAGTGACTCAGGGCCAACTATCCCTTGCCACAGTTGTATCTCCCCAGATAACCCGATGAATAGTCACGCTTTTTATCTGTTTCTGGGGAATAACACATGGGACCAGAATGAGATCATACCAGTTGTCACCAGTAGAGGGAGGTGCAATTTAGGGATGATATAGCTACTAATCTGGAATTAATAAAATGTATACCTTAAGATGAGGTCTTTCCAACCCTATCTGTAGGTAACATTCTTGTTTGCACTATCCTTTTAACCATATATTCCATTTATTCTATCTTCAATGAGTAAATCATAAGTTTCTGATTTACTCTCTGTATTTCATATATCTTATGAATTCTGCCTACATATCACAAGCTATTAGATCATCTAATATGTATAATTAGCATTTTTAGGAGTATAATACCACTTTTTGTTTTGTTTTTGTTCTCTACGGAATTGAATGTTTTTCATTAACACTGCAAAGACTGATTATGAACAAAAAATTTGGTCTTCAAAATGTATTTGTTAATATCTTGCCAATTAATTCAAACAGGCATTCACAACAAAAATGACCAGGCAACAGCTTAGATGCAATCTGACCTATACTGAACAATATCATCCAGGTGGTAATTGTTGAAGTGGCATAAAATGAGTGCTGTTAAGTATTTCATTACCATGTTCAAAATGTGTGGAGTGCATGAGGTTCCAGATTTTGTTTGGGTCACTTTTTGTTCTGTGTCATAGTTTGATTAAGGGGTCCCAGAGAAGTGTGCTTTGGGCTTCACTCAACTTCTTCAATAATGACTTTCTTGCTAAGTTAAATGAGCCTCAATACAATAATCGGATTGATTTCCTACAAACTTCTCTGATGGAATACCAGAAAAATATATGTTATGTTATTGAAGTTAAAAAAAAAAAAAAAGACATCCAAAAGTTTTTAAGTTTGCCTTGGTGCTAGTAAGTAACTACTTCAACCATTTTGACAGTTGACAAACTAAATTCTTGACTCATGACCATGACCCAAACTTTGCTCTGTACTATTCTGCTCAGAATTTCCACTTACGTTATGATCACTTTGATGACTAGCCATTTCCCTTGCTTTTAATTTCTGGCTTACAGTGTGTCACCATTATCCCAGCTAAGTAGTTTAATCTTCTAGAAAAGTTGGTTATCCCTCAAATGATATTACCTAAGTGTTCCTAGGGAAGGCCCTCTCTTGTTTTTGTTTTTTCCTCAACCCCGTATTCTTTTCCCTGACCATTCTCATAATGTCATTAACTTATATACTACAGTCGTGTAAAAAGAAATTAGGGAAAATTAGATTTAGTCCATATACATAAATGTATTAATTTGGCTAACTTTGACGTTTTCCATGATATTGACTCCATAGAAATATTTTTTCCTTCAAAAATTTCTGTTTCTGAATATAGAAATAAATGTGTAAATGATGAAAATTGGAAATTATTGCTGGGATGATCATTGCTGACTCTAAAGCACTCCCCAAATTGCAATCACTGGCAGCTGACAACATGATCCTCAGCACATCTCAGGCAACTATCAAAGGGAAAAGCAAGGGAATATTTCTCTTTCTAATTATTCTTCCAGCATTTTCTCATTTTTCTTTCTGGATTTGATCAACATAACCTTACTGTGGTAAAGTGGTAACAGTTATCTAAGGGGTAATCATCTGAATATGTTGGTTGAAAAGCTTGAAATATTTCATGCTGAAAAATATATTTCAGGATTGACATTAGATAGAAGATACCAGCAGGTATAATCTTATATTATCCATTCTTCTGTGTTTAATTTTGATACTGAAATCAGTTGATGGTATAAACTACCAAACAAAGCTTTTAATTCATCTGCTTTCTTCATTCATTTAAATAATCTTGTCACTTCAGAACATATTTAAAATCCTAGTAAAATCACTTCTGCTAGTAACTACATATTTTTTCATGTTGTAATGAAAACAGTATTTGAGGAAATTAGCAACCATCAGAAATAGTTTAAGTATAAACATTTTTAAAAGATGGCATTAATATAAATAGAATGTTTTATGTGAATGCAGAGTGATTATTTATATTTGAAGAATTACATATGAAGACTTGGTAATACATATTCTCCTTGGTATACTAGTATCTTTAGGTAAATATATTAATCAGTAGATCCCAAGCCAATTGTGAATATTTTCTTTTCTATCCTGGAAGTTTAAGAAATTGTAAATTTAAGGTGAGATGAGGAGCAAATGAGTGCATTTATGATTTACTGTATATCACCCTTTTTATTCTAATCTTTAAGCTACATTCCTGGGGTTTCAGTTTAGAATCCTTGGAAGTCCTGGTTAATAACAAGGGAGTTGCATTTTTTTCTTTTATTTTTTGGTATTATTTGTTTGTTTATTTTGAGCAGCTGTCTTCCTACTGCTTAGGGTCTGACAAGACTTCCCTCAAGGTGTTGGCTCAGTTCCCTTCTATAGCTTGGGGTACTCCTCCAAGTTTATGTGGCTATTGGGAAGCTTATTCCTAATTCTAGGCTCTGACCTCCTCTTTTTTATCTGATTGATTTACTTACTTTAATTTAGTTTTACTTTTTCTATTGAAGTATAGTTGATTTATAAAGTTATATTAGTTTAGGTGTACAACACAGTGACTGAATATTTTTATAGATTATACTCCATATACAGTTATTATAAAATATTGGCTATATGTCCTGTGCTGTTTATTACATTCTTGTATCTTATTTATTTTATACCTAGTATTATATATCTCTTAATCCCCTTCTATCCTCCCCCCCTCTCTCCCCCTCTCCTCACTGGTAACCACTAGTTTATTCTCTGTATATATCAGTCTATTTTGATTTTGTAATATTAATTCATTTGCTTTATTTTTAGATTCCGTATACAAGTGAAAACATGCAGTATTTGTCTTTATCTGTCTGACTGTTTTTTCACCAAGCAAAATACCCTCCAAGTCCATCCATGTTGTTGCAAAATCTCATTCTTTTTATGGTTGAATACTATTCCATTACAGTTCCTTGCCACACGGTGGCTTACTTCTTCAAACCAGCAAGAGGAGTCACTAGAGAGAAACTGCTAGCAAGACAGAGTATTATTTAACATAGCATAATCAAGGGAGCAGAATTCCAGAGCCTTTGTGATATTCTCTTAGTTCAAGAAAGGTGAAGGTCCAGGAAGGGGAAAGAATTACACAAAGGCATTATCACCACAAGACAGGGGCCATGAGTGACCACTTTATAGTGTTCCCTCCACAGATGGTATTTTGAAGCCAAAATAAAAACATGAAATCTCATCAAAATAATTCAGTAGCTGAACTGAAGTATATGTTTAATGACTTTGCATATTATGACATTATTGTTTTCTAGAGAGGTCTCACTCTTTTTTCACTGCTAGCCAGAGAAAGTGGGGAACTGATCATATTTATCCAGTCAGGGACTGATATGAGTTGAAGCTGGGTTGCATTTAGTGTAGGGCTCTTTTTATACCTGGTTTGCTCCTTTTCCTAGGGTATAATACAGGGCTTTCACTTAAGAGCCTAAAGTTTCATCAGGGACACACTCTGGAAAGATCCTATGTTTTAATCTATCTTCCTTGAACTGTAAGACTAAAAAAAAAAAAAAATCCCTTCTCCACTTAGAGCTTTTAGGCTTATATTAAATCTCTCACCCTGCAGTTTCTGTATCACCAATTGTTTCCAGGTAAAAAGCTGTAGATCATTAGCTGCTTCTCATAAGTCTTCCCCACCTTGTGATCTCTGCCCCTCTAGTCCTTGTCGGCTCCAATTTCTGATGCCACTACATAGATTTTTAAAAAATCATTATCCCAATTTTGAAGTTGTTTCTTCCAGAAATATTGGTCTTCCACAAATGTTTTTATCCTACGATTAAATCAGAAACCTTTCATTCTATATCTTAAAACATTAGACAATTACTTTCAGTTTTTACATTGTTTTTCCTATTCTTTCTGCCATTTTAGTGCCTCACATTTCTCTCTTGATTCTGAGTCCATTTTCCCCTGAGAGTACTGAGAAATAGATTCTTTTTTTTTTTTTTTTTTTTTTTTTCAGTATGCGGGCCTCTCACTGTTGTGGCCTCTCCCGTTGCGGACGGAGCACAGGCTACGGACGCTCAGGCTCAGTGGCCATGGCTCACGGGCCCAGCCGCTCCGTGGCATGTGGGATCTTCCCGGACCGGGGCACGAACCCGTGTCCCCTGCATCGGCAGGCGGACTCTCAACCACTGCGCCACCAGGGAAGCCCAAGAAATAGATTCTTTTATGTTATTTTTTCTTTGGGTTTCTTTTATTTACTGTATGCCACTTGCTTTCTATCATTTCCTCCCATTTTAGTGTCTGCTCTCCTTTCAAGAATAATGTGGAAAGGGCTGTTTGGAGCAAACTGGAAACCTAGCACTCTATCCTGCATATGTTGCCTCAAGAAACTCTCACAGAAGTTCTGCATATCTCCAATCTTATGTATATCCCACCATCTATTGCTACATAACAAACTATCCCCAAATTTACTAGCTTAAAACAATGATCATTTTATTCTATCTCATCAGGTTGTGGGTCATGAATTCAGGCATTGCACATGCTGTCAATAGATGTCACCGAGTGTCTTTCAGCGGGCTGAGGGGCTGCTCAGGAGGATGCGAGATGTTTCATGCCTCGGCACAGGACCTACAAGAAGCCTCTCCAGTGTCGTAGTCAGACTTCTTACGTGATGGCTCAGAGATCTCTGAGACAGTGTGGCCTGGGTGGAAACTAGAAAGAGTCTTATGTCCTTGCTTCAAATGTCCCAGAATGTCACTGCTGATGCATTTGGTTGGTCAAATTGTTAAGGCCAGCCCAGATTCAAGGGAGGGGAACAGTCTACCTATGGATGGAGTAGTCAGCAATATGTGGCCATCCTTAGTATATCACTATCACTCCTCAGGTTTTACTGTTTGCCTCTGCCCCCATCCCTTTTAAGGAGAGCGGGTTTTAAAGATGGGCTTATAAAGTAGCTCACGGTAAAGTCCATTATTATATTAGTTTATTTAGTGCTTAATGATCACTACTTAGCTGACTGTCTCTGCAGCTATAAAGCCAAATGTTACTTTATCTCTTTCACACGCTGAGCCATAAAGGACATTTCTCAGGGTTAGGAGTCCTAATTAGAGTTAGAAATTATGAGTCCTAGTCATGCTGGTTATGAAGCTATTTGACTCAGCTTTAAATCCATACTTTTACACTCTACTTTTTGACGCTGGGGTGGGGATTCTACAATCTATAATTCTTTGTCATGTGGATAGAGTCCTCTTATGCTTTTTCAGTACAAGCAGTGGAGGGAGAAAGAGGGGACTTGCTGATTTCAATTTGCTGGTTATCCCTATCAGACTCACTTCATCAGTGCTGCTTCCCCCTGGCTGCAGCAATGGTCTCCAATTTCCAGCACGGTTTTGCTCTTTCCAGACCATCTTTCTCAGCCCCCTTCCCACCCCCATACCACAACCACCCCCAGAAGTTACTAGGGCTAGGTTCACTACCAGCTGTGCAAGAGCTCTCCTCTGAACAAATAAGATACCGGCACCAACGATGATGCCACTCCTTAGAAGGTCTCAGCCGTGGCTCTGTGGGACCCTTATTTTCAGTTCCTGAAGTCATTAGTTGTTCTGAGGTCTGGATGGTCGTCTACAAGACTCCTCCTGGTTTACTGCCATAGTGGCTGGCGCTCCCTTTCATGTGTCTGATTCTCAGATTTATGTGGATTCTACTCTTGGCCTCTAGGTTCTGAGAACTCCAACGTTTTCCCCCATCTCTGAAGGCAATACCCATTTTCTCATTTATCACTCCTACTTACTTCATTATGTCCTGTTTTGTTTAAGTTCTCCAATATCTGTTTAATGAATTTCTTATATTGAATTCTCTCCGTTGAAGTAGCTAGGGTAGCTTCTGTTTTTCTAACTGAACTCTCACTGATGCATCATACCCATCCTCCTTCAGTCTTCATTTCCTTATTGATTGCCTTAGGGAAATACAAGGTGAAATTTGGAGACTCATTTGAATGGATAAGAATTAGTATTGTATCACCCTCAAATACTTCATCTCCTCCTCAACTTAATCTCATTATCTACCTCTCCTACCAAATATGCCATTCATTCCATATCCAGGGGTTGTGATTGGTTCACTGTACCTCCTACAGGATCTCTCAAATGCTAATTCCCACCATTCAAGTGAGTTCCCATTGTATTATAATGATTTCATCATCCATATATCTGCCACATTTTCCAGTTTCCTCCTTTTATCTTCTCATTGATGGCTTCTCTTGTATGGCCTTCATGGATTTGTGCTGACAAACTTCCTTGATGGTCTTCTTACTAAAACTGTGCCTATTGTTCACTGCTGAGAACTGTGTGTATTGGATCACCATAATCTTTGTGTGTGAGTATCCCTGTTCTAATCTAGAGTAAAAAGAGGAGTGGGTAAAGCTAACAACAATTTTTCATTTTTCAGTGGTACTAAAATACAAGGAGCATAGATAGAGAAATAGTGAGAAACAACTGCAGGGGAAATTTATCTGGGTACTGTGAGAGGAAAATAGGGGAAAAATGAAGATTCTATATGCAACTTAAAGGGCTATTAATGGCAGTGCATAAAAAAGCTGCTTGTGAATTTTATTACTTGGGCAAAGAGAAAGCCTGACAAAAAAAGTATTCTAGTTGCTATTTTCTAAAAGATAGCTATTCAGGACAGCAGTAGTTTTCTAATCTATATGAATGTAAGTTATGGATGTATTACAGAGGCCACAGTTTTAACACCACTTATAAATCCTTCTGGATATAACATTTAAGATGTAATCATTAAATTGTCCTTGTAAGTCTACCAGGATTGCATGCACAGTATAACTGTGTTGACCTGGCAATGAAAATAGAGTATGTCAAACTACGTAACTTCTTATCCAAATCCCTTAGCACTTTTCCCACTAAATCCTACTTCTTAATATAGAATATGGAGGCCATTCTATAGCATATTCAAGGTGAGAGAAAGAATAAAAGTACTATTCAGGTACATTCTGGTTTTAAATTTCATTAGACAAATACCTTTAGTATGGGTTTGTTTCAATATCTCAACTCATTCAATTCACCATGCAGTGATATGAAAATAGAAAAAAAAAAAGTTAATATCATCTACTGAGCTGGCTTCCCCCACAAGAGACCAGCTTTCTTACTAATTCAGTCATCTTCCTCTTACTAGATAAATTTGTGCAGCCACTCAGTCTTTTATGCAATTGAAAAAATGCTGATTTTGTGCACTGATGGACTACAAAACCTCACTGGAGATTTTCTGTGATCATAAGTACACATTTGATCATTTTAAATAGAGCTCAGGGACTAGATAGCAGAGAGACTATTCGTCTCTGTTTTGAAGGTCTGTACCCAGCATAAAGAGGTATTTCTAATTCTACTTATTACTTATTCTGAGAAAAAGAATATAAGTATTTTATCCGAGTTGTAACAAGGAAAATTCACTTAAATTATGCAATCTAAAATCTGTATGTGATTTTTGGATATCATAATTAGAATGGGCAGAAATTATACATGAATAAAATTAATGGGCCTTAAAGTTATCCTATTTTTACTTAAACTGGATGCCAAAATTAACATTTAAGAGTATGCAATTCATGCCTTCATATTTCACCAAACTGGGTATAAATGATGCTAACATTACATTAACTTCAATAGCAGATTTTCTTGTCTTCACACCTGTGGTTCAGCCTGCAGATTCTTGTCTTCTTTGCCACTTAAAGGAGCCTCACTGTCACTAATAAAGGACATAAACAGTTTTCTGATGCTCTTAAAGCAGATAATACTTAAAGAGTTTCTTCCCAAAATATAAGCATGGGTTGGGAATAACTGTCTTTCTCAAACATTTTATTTCCTTGTTCCCTGAAGCATTACTGTTCTCACTGAACAACGAGTATGTGGCTGGCTCTACATTTTAGATGCTAGGAATTTAATGTTCAATAAGAACATAAAGGAAGGACTCTGCTCTCATGAACTATGCATCTTCAAAAGATAATGAGAGATGACTAATAAATAAGGAAACACAAATGGAAAAGGAAGGAAATTATAAATGAGATTAAAAAATGAACAGGTGTATGTAGTAGAGAATGACAGGGGTAGATGCTTCTGTATATAGAAGGATCAGGAAAAGCTTTCCTGAGAAAATGATCTGACCTGAAACCTAAGGAATGAAGAGGAGGTAGCCACAAAAACAAAACAACCAAAAAAGAAAACCTAGAAAAAAAATGATGAAGGTAGAAGGCACAGCTAATGCAAATCTCTTGAAGAGTGAATAAATGGGTTGAGTTAAAACAAATAAAAAGCATAAAGGAGATTAGTGAACTGCAACCAGAACCTCAGAATCCCTTAAGGACATAACCATGGTTCCCTGCCACTGTGTTCTTTCTCTAAGTCTACCAAAAACAGGCTTCTGCTTTCTTAACCCCTTTTAAAAAAAGAATCTTACATGACGTATAAGTATCTGTCGTGGTCCCATTAGAAAATAGAAACTCATGTAGATAATTCAAGAGAGTATAGTTATAATAAAAGAACAACTTTCAGACATGTGAGAAAAGTTAAGTCACCCAATAAGGGATGAGGAAGCAAAATCAGACTAGCAGTAGCTAAAAGTTGTTATTACCCCTAAGATTAAAGAAATAAATGTGGGAAATTATGCTTTTGGAATCCAGGGAGAGATGGAACCATTGACTAGTGGTCAATAGAAAATAAAATTAGTCCAAGAGAGATTCAGCCACTGTGTAAACATGGCCCAGAGCAGAGAGAAAGAGGAGAACTATCCCAGCCTCTCATTGTCTCTCTCCTTCCTATCTCCTATCAGTGTCTCCCATTGGCTGAACACAGTTGCATACTAGCGAACACAGGAACATAGGAGCCTAAGAAATGTAATATCTTGGGGTAAGCCTCTGGGGCACAGAACAGGAATGGAAGAACTGAGAATGCTTCTGAGGTGTGGGAGGTGCTAATTTTGAGAAGAGCAAGCATAGCGTGCAGACAGACACTTGTGGGTTTTCTCATTCATTAATTCAGTTTTGTTTCAGGTTCCTACTGTGACAGAATGCATGGTTGACTCATTCCTCTAGGTCCCAGAGAACTACAGGAAGTAAGGTGGTGGGATCAAAATAAGAAGAAATTAGTGAGTGGAGAGTTCTGTCAAACTAGTATATAAGTAGACCAGTAGTATTAATCTTGGAAAAGAGGTTTCTGGTCCAGTTGTGGGAGAAAAACATATGAAAAGAGATGCTCCTATTCTGCTTTTGCTTCTCTCCCATCTTTATGTGGGACAATCAATATCATGTCCTTTATTTGCAAATGTTCAAACCAATGATGCAGGTGACCTAATGAATAAAATCAAGTCAGTGCAAAAGGTCTTAAAAGATGAAGAATTGATAAAATTGGGGAGGGGTTTTGACTTGCCAAAGGCAGGGATTTCCAAATCCTTCTCTTTCTAGACAACTAGGATAGATGGACTAAAATTTATGGAGTGAAGCTTTCATTGAACATGAAAAGAAAGCTTCATAAAATATGTGACATAAGTGTATTCAGAAATTGGACAAAAGTAGTACAGAACTGTGATCCTTGACAGAAGGAGAACAAATGAGATGAACCTCAAGATGATATTATCTTTCTTTCTGGAAGAGTTTCTGGACCAAAAAGCAAAGAAATAATTGATAAGCTGGACTTCATTAAAATTGAAAATGTCTGCTCTGTAAAAGAAAATGAAGAGGCAAACCATAGACTGGGAGAATGTATTTGTGAAAGACACAGCTGATAAAGGACTGTTATAAAAATAAGCAAAGAACTCTAAAACTCAGTAATAAGAAAATAAACAACACCATTAAAAAAATGGGCCGAAGACCTAACCAAAGAAGATATACAGTTGGCAAAAAAACCTATGAAATGTCATCAACGAAATGCAAATTAAAACAACAATGAGATACGACTACACACCTATTAGAATGGCCAAAGTCAGGAACACTAACAACACTAAATACTGGCAAGCATGTGGAGCAACAGGAACCCTTATTCATTGCTGGTGGGAATGCAAAATGGTAACGTCACTTTGGAAGGCAGTTTGACGGTGTTTTTTAATACTGAACATACTCTTGCCATATGATTCAGCCAGTGTGCTCCTTTATATTTACCTAATGGAGTGGAAAATTTATGGCCACACGAAAACCTGCACACAAATGTTTATCGCAGCCTTATTTATAATTGCCAAAACTTGCAGGAAACCAAGATGTCCTAAAGAATGTGAATGGATAAATAAACTGTGGTACATTGACAATGGAATACTATTTAGTGCTAAACAGAAATGAGCTATCAAGACACGAAAAGACATGGAAGAAACCTAAGTGTGTATTACTAAATGAAGAAAGTGAATCTGAAAAAGCTATATACTGTATGATTTCAACTCTAATGTATTTTAGAAGAGGGAAAAACAGGGAGACAGTAAAAAAACAATCAGTGGTTGTTGGGGATTGGTTGGGGAAAAGGGATGAATAGGTGAGCACAGAGGATCTTTAGGGCACTAAAACTCTTTTGTATGATACTGTAATGGTGAATACATGTCATTATAAATCTGTCCAAACCCACAGAATATACATCACCAAGAGTGGACCATACTGTAAACTATAAATCTGAGTGAATATGATGTGTCTGTATAGGCTTATAAATTGTAACAAATGTACCACTCTGGTGAGGGGTGTTGATAATTGGGGAGATTATGTATGTGTGGGGACAGAAAGTATAGGGGAAATCTGTCTACCTCCTTCTCAATTTTGTTGAACCTTAAACTACTCTAAAAATTGTCCATAAAGAATAAAAAATCTAATAATGTATTGGTCCTGCTATGTTTCAGACTTGATTGAAACCTGTGATCCCTTTTTTCTTTATGATTTATCTCTTTTGGAATGGGATTGTCTACCCTATGCCTGTCCAACTATTATATTTTGGAAGCACATAATTTATTGTCTGGTTTCACAGGTTCACAGCTCAGGATGAATCATAACTCAAGTCTTACCCAGACCTGATTTAGGTGATATTTCAGATGAGATTTTGGACTAAGACTTGATAGAATGAGACCAGAATTTGGTGAAAGGGTATTTGGGGATAGGGTAAACTTACTTTGGATATGAGAAGGATGTGAATTTGGGGAGTTAGACAGCAAAATGTTATGGTTTGAACTGTGCCCCCCTCCCCAATAATTCATATGTTTAAGTCCTAACCCATAGTAACTCAGAATGTGACTGCTTTGGGAGATAGAGTCTTTACTTGAGTGATTAAGTTAAAATGAGGTAATTAAGTAGGCCATAATTTAATATGACTGTTGTCTTTATAAGAAAATTTGAATAAGGCACAAACAAAGGGGAAACAACACTAAGACACAAGGAGAAGACAACCATCTACAAGCTAAAGAGAGGTCTGGAAGGATCCTTCCCACATAATCCTCAGTAGGAACCTTTTGCTGGCACCTAGATCTCAGACTTCTCGCTTCTAGAACTGTGAGAAAATTAACATCCACTGTTTAAGACATCCAGTCTGTAGTACTTTGTAATGGTAACCCTAAAAGATTAATATATGCCCCCAAAGTTTTAATCAAGAAGCCTATTAAGAATTAGATGGCTGTCACCGAAGAAACAAAGAATTAGATTTGCAAGAGACACAAATTGTAATGTTTTAATCTTCATGCTTTTCTTCCTTACTTTTCTGACTCTTTGGTTAAGGTTTCTAAAATATCTGATGTATTTTATTGCTTAATTGTGAAATTGATGATGTCTTTAGTTTTAATATTGCTTTCTCATTCATTTTGCCTTCTTTTGTATGAGTGCAATACTTGGCTATTGTTTGCTTTTGATTTGGCTGCACCATAAACTTAACCAAACTGTTGAGATTTTACTTCCTGAGGAGCAACTCAGCTTCTTTTGATATTAAGACCACTATTGTATCTGAGTAGCTGAAAGCAACCACAAAGAGACTTTTTATATGACAATCATTGCCATAGGCCAGACAGTCAAAAAAACTGAAGTCCTTGTATCTAGTCTACAGGTTATTAGATTAGGAGTGGAATCAGTTCTATTGGTTTAAATTTAGCACTCTTGGTTCTTTTTTTGGAAATCAACAGCAAACTATAATCTTTCTTTTAATATCTGTATTGTATTATTCAAATGTGCATTCTCTAGAATCTTTATTGCTGCTCTACAATCACTGTCCTCTCAATGATGCAACAAATTCACTTCCAAAGAAGGACAAGAAAAATCTGACACTTATGAAGGTTGGAACAGTACTGTCAATAACTCCACATATGACCCTGAGATACCAGATAATGATAATTGAACTATATTGATCATATTCTGTGATGGAAACCATTTACCATGAAGCTTAGTTTAAAGAATGACCAAAAATACATGGAGAATTTCAACCAACATACTAAACAGTTTTGGAGCCAACCATATTTTTTGTCTGTGCTAAATAATTTGGGGATCAAATGAATGCACCTATTTCTGTGCTAAATAATACTTGTAAGCAATAAAATAACTTAGCTCCGTGCTGCAGGAAGTATTTGTTCCTGGAAGACTGGACTATGAAAACGCTAATTTGGCTTATCTGCCCATATTAACATTTTGCTTATTAAGGCTTTTCCACCAATACAAAGCCATTTTGTTATAAACTCTCCTCAATTCCAGCCAGTCCTCTATCTTGGATAATCTGCTTTAAATCACTGAGCCTATGTCATAAAACCCTGTAAGCATTGAGTCATAAATTCTGATAATGAGATAAAACTATTATTTTTGTGTATTCTTCATAAAGATAGTAAGTCCAATAAATTCAGCTTTGCTTGATCAACTGGTCAAAAGTTTGGGCCAATATTTTTTAGAGCAATGAAGAATTTTGAAGGATTATAAACAGGTTTGTTATATTCAGATCTGCATTTAGAAAATATCTGAATGAGAAGTGTAGAGGGCAATGAATAGGTTTAAGCTACTAAACTTTTATGTTAATAACATTTAATTACTCATAATTATTTTTCTTTCCGTTAAAACGATAGACTTTCTTACAGTTAAAACAATAGATTTTACAAAGTATTCTGGACTTGCTTCATACTTTATATTTATATTTTAGTATAAATCAATGAATACATTATATAACCAGATCAACAGTAAGCTTTATGAATTTACAGTGTGATAATACCGAGACTTGGGTCTATTAGAGTTGAGGGCTAGATCCTAATTTCTAAAAACTGCAAGCAAGAATTGCCTACCTGAAAGTCCCTGGTGAAATCAGCCTGTTTTCCATGTCCTAGCAACAATGTTAGGGTCAGTCAACCCAGTCATCCAGTTTTAAAGATAAAATATTGACAGGAAAATAATCAAATTATGTAATGGGGAAATGCTCCTTCTTCTTGCTTGCTGAAAGATTTAATATAATTCATTAGTCAAGAGTTCCCATTGGGGCTTCCCTGGTGGTGCAGTGGTTAAGAATCCGCCTGCCAAAGCAGGGGACACGGGTTCAAGCCCTGCCCGGGAAGATCCCACATGCCGCAGAGCAGCTAAGCCTGTGCACCACAACTAGTGAGCCTATGCTCTAGAGCCCGCGAGCCGCAACTACTAAAGCCTGCATGCCTAGAGCCCGTGCTCCGCAACAAGAGAAGCCACCACAATGAGAAGCCCCCGCACCGCAACGAAGAGTAGCCCCCGCTTACTGCAACTAGAGAAAGCCCGCGTGCAGCAACAATGACCCAACTCAGCCAAAAATAAATAAATTAATTAATTAATTAAAAACAAAGAAAAGTTTCCATTAAGTTCAGACTCATTTCAATGTACGTGAAACTTATATTGCATTTAGGAGCACTCCAAGTCCATTCCTATACATTGAACTATGATCCTAACGCAGACCAGCTTGTACTCATGTTCAGAACTTGTGATTACTGGGAACATTTCTCCTAGAACTGTCCAGCCCCTAAGGCTATTGATCTGGTGCCAAATGGTACTGCTTTTCTCCATCTATTTTCAACTGACGTACTGGAGTCGACCTTTGCTTTGTTCTGTAATTTTGCTCCTCTGTGGTTTCTTATAAGGAGTATGTCAGGACAATAAATCTTTCCTTGAATATAGTTCTTGAGTTTACTGTAATTTATAATAGAGTAGTTTACTTACTACAGCTTATTTTGGATACTTCCAAATGATTATATTAAAATTCTTTATCACTAAATGCAATTTTAATTATTTTAAAAAGTCATATGTAATCACACATTATTTAAAGCTTTTGTTATATATTTTCATGTGTCCACATGAGATTTTGAATTGAAAGCTATGGAAATGTGTAGATCATTATACAAATACTAGGTGTTTTGTCACCATTTTCACTACAATATGGATTTCCGCTCTTTAGATAAATTGCATTATATAATGTAAATCCTTTTGAAGAAATTTTCTCTTGAATCATGGTGATAGAGTGCATGTTTTTGAGTAGCTATGAATGAACCCATACTTCATTTCTATGTTACTATGCTACTCAGTTGATTTACAAAGGCTTCCTTCCCCTTGACCCTAAATCAACCTATTTCTAGCCCAACCTTAAGCCATTAAATTTTGATTCACATCCACTTCCAAGATTAAAGGCTTTTGAAATGTTCAATTTCATTGAAAACTCTACTTTTAATGTATTACTCAAAGATAATATGAAGCTAACCTTAGGGATGTCTATGGACTTTATATGAGGGATGTTTCTTCAACTTTTAAAAACAGCCTTAGAAAGATTAATTAAAACCTGAGTGATGGGCTTCCCTGGTGGCGCAGTGGTTGAGAGTCTGCCCGCCGATGCAGGGGACATGGGTTCGTGTCCTGGTCCGGGAGGATCCCACGTGCCGCGGAGCGGTTGGGCCCGTGGGCCATGGCTGCTGAGCCTGCGCGTCCGGAGCCTGTGCTCTGCAACTGGAGAGACCAGCAGTGAGAGGCCCGCGTACAGAAGAAAAAAAAAAAAAAAAAAAAAAGCCTGAGTGATATGCATTTAGGATATTTCTAATAGGCAAAAGTTATATTTGAACTCTCCTAAAGCTTGAGATGTATCATTTGAGGGAAGATGGTAAACCTAATTTAGCTCACCGCACAGCTTTGATCTTCATTGTTGGAGATCACAACAAATCTGCTGTAGAGTAGGCTCTGGCGTCTATATCAGGGGAGAAAATAACCTTTCTCCTAGATGGGCACATTCTAAACTGTGTAATCTAATGGTCCTTCCATGTTTAGGTAGCAGTTTTAGACTCATCTGGGACCATCCCAACCTTGTGATTAAAATGCTATGGATTGATGGGGTGGGGCGGTAGGAGAGGAAGGTTGAGGGTCAGCTGAGGAAGATATAGTGGCCTTTGGTAAGACTGCTTTAGTAAATAGAAAACATGTTTATAAATTTTAGACATCACGAAGCAAATATATCTGGTTCCCCTCTACCTATGTATTTTTTTAAAAGTAATGCAAAGCCATGCTACTTAATCTGATCAATGAAATGCCATTGTAAAGTAGACGCTTAAGAACATGGGCTAAGTACCCATCCTCCTTCCCTGCATTAAGAATCATGGAAGCATATGTCAAGGCAGAGTCTCAGTCTGCATCTCTGCAATGTATATGGACTTTGAATAAGAGATCTGTTTGTGTTTTTTAGCTGCAGAGATTTGTGGACATTTTATTGCTGCAGTCTAGTTTAGCCAATCCTTACTGACACAAATATTTGTTGAATTCTTTTCATTTAAATGATGACTCGTAAAACTATCTTAGAATGTTTACTTGATAGAACAGATCAATTGAGTGTTCCAAAGATTAGAGTCTTACCTCTGTTAGAGCTCTCCTTTGTTCATCTTTAAGTTTTTAGAAAGAGTTATATTAGTTTTCATCCTTTCCAGCTTTTCTTTTACTTCTTAGACAACTGAAATTCAGCTTGCACTATGGCTTCCAAAATGGAACTTTCAGCTGCTTAATAGGATGCTTACTGACAAAAGTAATCAGCTTTTTAAAAACCCCATCTTGTTCATATTTTCTCCAATTCTTGATTCTTCCTCTTTGGACTTCCTCTTCTTTGATTTCCAGGTCATAATTTACCTTTGGATCATCACCTAGCTCCCTGGACTCTCATTCTCAATTCCTTGATGGTTTTCCTCCTGTTGTCAATGTTCTAAATACTAACATTTCTCAGGGTTTCATCCTTAGTGACTTTCTGACATCAAACATCACTTTTAGGCAATCTTACCCACTCCTTAGTCTTCAACATTTCCTAAGGACTCTTACTTCAGCTTTCACATTTCCTATGAGCCTCAGATTAGAATCTCTCACCACCTAAAGCTTATCCTTTATGTTCTGAGACAACTTACTTTCATCACACCTACCCTTTCCTCCTATTATTCGTACATTCACCGGCACCCAAAATTTGGGTATAATTTTGTATTTCATCTTCCGTCCACTGTTCCCCAGTCGTTTCCTATTTCCTCCTATCCCACAGTTCACAAAAAAAATGTCACTTCTACTTGCTTAATAGGTCTTGAATCTGTTACCTCCTTATGATCATCATTGTTGCATTTATGTAGAAATTTATCAATTACAGGCATACTTTGGAGAGACAGCAGGTTTGGTTCCAGACCACCCCAGTAAAGTGAATATCATAATAAAGCAAGCCACACATTTATTTTGGTTTCCCAGTGCATATACAAATTATGCTGTAGTCTGTTAAGTGTGCAATAGCATTATGTCTTAAAAATGTACATACCTTCATTCAAAAATAATTTATTGCTAAAAAATGCTAATCATCATCTGAGACTTCAGTGAGTCATAATCTTTTTGCTGGTGGAGGGTCTTGTCTTCATGCTGATGGCTGCTGACAAATCAGGGTGATGATTGCTGAAGGTTGGGGAGGCTGTGACAGTTTCTTAACATAAGACAACAATGAAGTTTGCCACATTGATTGGCTTGACTCTTCCTTTCAGGAACGATTTCTCTGTAGCATTCACATTTGCCCTCAGTAGAACTTCTTTCAAAAGTGGAGTCAAACGTCTCAAACCCTACTGCTGTTTTATCTACTAAGTTCATGTAATATTCTAAATCCTTTACTGTTATTTCAACAATCTTCACAGCACCTTCACCAGGAGTGGACTCCATCTCAAGAAACCAATTTCTTCGCTCATCTATAAGAAGCAACTCCTCATCTGTTTCATGTTTTATCATGAGATGTCAGCATTTCACTCACATCTTCAGACTCCACTTCGAATTCTAGTGCTTTTGCTATTTCTACCACATCTGAAGTCATTTCCTTTGCTGTCTTGAACACCTCAAAATCATCCATGAGGCTTGAAATCAACTTCTTCCAAACTCTTGTTAATATTAATATTTTGACCTCTTCCCATGAATCATGAATGTTCTTCATGGCATTTAGAATGGTGAAACCTTTTCAGAAGTTTTTCAATTTACTTTGCCCAGATCCATCAGAGGAATCACTATCTACAGCAGCTATGGCCTTACAACATGTTATTTCTTAAATAATAAAACTTGAAAGTCAAAATGACTCCTTGATCCACACTCTGCAGAATGGATGTTATATTAGAGGCATGAAAACAACATGAATCTTGTTGCCCATGTCCCTCAGAGCTCCTGGGGACTAGGTGTGTGGTCAATGAGGAGTAAATACTTTGAAAGGATTATTTTTTTTCTAAGCAGTAGTTGTCAACAGGGGGCTTAAAATATTCAGTAAACCATGTTGTAAACAGATGTTTTGTCATCCAAGCCTTGTTGTTCCATTTACGGAGCATAGGAAGAGTAGATTTAGCATAATTCTTGAGGACCATGATTTCACTATGATTTTCACTATGGTAACTGAGCATTGGCTTCAACTTAAAGTCACCAGCTGCATTAGCTCCTTACAGGAGTGTCAGCCTATCCCTTGAATCTTTGAAACCAGACATTGACCTCTCTCCTCTAGTTATGAAAGTCCTTGTTGACATCTTCTTTCAGAACAAGGCTATTTCATCTATATTGAAAATCTGTTGTTTACTGTAGCCAATTTCATTTTATAGGTAGTTTTTTTAAAAAAATAAATTTTTTTTTAATTTATTTTTGGCTGTGGTTGGGTCTTCATTGCTGCAAGTGGGTTTTCTCTAGTTGCGGCAAGCGGGGGCTACTCTTCATTGCAGTGTGTGGGCTTCTCCTTGCAGTGGCTTCTCTTGCTGAGGAACATGGGCTCTAGGCGTGTGGGCTTCAGTAGTTGTGGCACGCGGGCTCAGTAGTTGTGGCTTACAGGCTCTAGAGCGCAGGCTCAGTAGTTGTGGTGCATGGGCTTTATTGCTTCGCAGCATGTGGGATCTCCCTGGACCAGGGCTCGAACCCATGTCCCTTGCATTGGCAGGCAGATTCTTAACCACTGTGCCACCTGGGAAGTCCCCAACTTCATTTATTATTGTAGCTAGATCTTCTGGATAACTTGCTGTAGCTTCTACATCAGCTCTTGCTGCTTCATCTTGCACTTTTATGTTATGAAGATGGCTTCTTTCCTTACACCTTATGAACCATCCTCTGATAGCTTCAAACTTTTCTTCTGCCGCTTCCTCACCTTTCTCAGTTTTCATAGGATTGAAGAGAGTTAGGGGCTTGCTCTGGATTTAGGTTTTGCCTTAATGGAATGTTGTGGCTGGTTTGATCTTCTATCCAGAATACTCACAGTTTCTCCATATCAACAGTAAAACTTTTTCACTTTATCATTTGTTTGTTCACTGGAGTAATGCTTTTAATTTCCTTCATGAACTTTTCCTTTTCATTCACAACTTGGCTAAATGTTTGCTGCAAGAGGCCAAGCTTTCAGCCTATTTGGGTTTTTGACATGCCTTTCTCAGTAAGCTCAATCATTTCTAGCTTTTGATTTAAAGAGAGATATGTAACTCTGACTTTCACTTGAACACTTAGAGGCCACTCTAGGATTATAAATTGGCCTAATTTCAACATTGCTCTGTCTCAGGGAATAGGGAGGCCCAAGGAGAAGGATGCAGGAATGGCTGGTTGGTGGAGCAGTCAGAACACACACAACATGTATCGACTAAGTTTGTGCACTGTCTTATATGGGCAGTTTGTTGCCCCCTAAAACAATTACAATAGTAACAACAAAGATCACTGATCAGAGATCACCAGAACAAATATTATAACAATGAAAATGTTTGAAATATTGCAAAAATTACCAAAATGTGACAAAGTGAGCAAATGCTATTGGAAAAATGATACCTATAGATTTGTTGGACACAGAGCTGCCATAAACCTTCAACTTATAAAAAGAGCTGTATCACCAAAGGGCAATAAAATTAAGCACAATAAAACAAAGTGTGCCTTCAGTTTGGAATACTGTACTCACCTCCATACTGGATTTATGTTCCATCATTCTTCACCTTCTTCCATGAGCTCAAATAATTTTAGAATTAAAACTAGATCATCTCTTTCTTAGTTACGCTATTTCCATACTCCCCCATCAAATTCTTAAACTTTTTCTTGAATCCATATCTTACAGAGACATACAAACAAAATACATAAAGAAATACATTTGGGACTTCCCTGGTGGTGCAGTGGTTAAGAATCCGCCTACCAATGCAGGGGACACAGGTTCGAGCCCTGGCCCAGAAAGATCCCACATGCTGCAGAGCAACTAAGCTCATGCGCCACAGCTACTAAGCCTGCGCTCTAGAGCCCGCAAGCCATAACTACTGAGCCTGAGTGCCACAACTACTGAAGCCCGCACACCTAGAGCCCATGCTCTGTAACAAGAGAAGCCACCACACTGAGAAGCCCATGCACCTCAATGAAGAGTAGCCCCCGCTCGCAGCAATTAGAGAAAGCCCGTGCATAGCAACAAAGACCTGAAGCAGCCAAAAATAAATAAATTAATTAATTTTTTAAAAAAGAAGTACATTTATCTGCTGATGGGTATACAGTCTTTTTTCTCTGTGTTCTGGCTCCAACTCCATTCCTACTATACACCAGAAATGACCCTCTTGGAATTCTCAGGCTCCCTGGAATCAAATGTTGAAACCAACACTAAAAACCATACTAATGCTAAACACCACCAACACCATTTGGTAAAGCACAAATTAGATGGCACCTATTACTTTTCTTGATCCAGTTTTACTTTATTTTTATATCTTGTCTTTACTACATAGTACATATAGCATTTATTTTTAGTTTTATTTGTTAGTCACCCTGAAGTGCTCTTCTTCCTGGTCTTTCTGATTTACTCTTGCTAACGTTAATTAAAATTAGTTGCAAGCTTCTCTCTTGATGGTCAACTAGAGGTTGTTGTATGTACAGCCCCTTTCCTCATTATTCTTTCCATGTAGCTATTTTTAAAATAGATTGTTCAAAATCTTGATATCACAGGCTGCAGTATTCAAAGCCTTCCCTGCAATTCTTTTTTTTTTTTTCTGGTTTGAACTCCATTTTCTTTTATTTATTTATTTATTTATTTTAACATCTTTATTGGTGTATAATTGCTTTACAATGGTGTGTTAGTTTCTGCTTTATAACAAAGTGAGTCAGCTATACGTATACATATATCCCCATATCTCCTCCCTCTTTCGTCTCCCTCCCACCCTCCCTATCCCACCCCTCTAGGTGGTCACAAAGCACATAGCTGATCTCCCTGTGCTATATGGCTGCTTCCCACTAGCTAGCTATTTTACATTTGGTGCTATATATAAGTCCATGCCAGTCTCTCACTTCGTCCCAGCTTACCCTTCCCCCTCCCTGTGTCCTCAAGTCCATTCTCCATGCCTGCGTCTTTATTCCTGTCCTGCCCCTAGGTTCTTCAGAACCTTTTTTTTTTTTTTTTTAGATTCCATATATATGTGTTTGAAGTTGGTTCTAAAGGGAGAAAAAAGACTGCCTCTTCACATTCTTCAAGATTAAAAACTCTTGAGCTGTTAGTTTTCCATAATTTTCTGAGAAACATTATGCAATAAAACAAAATAAATTGACATGTACAGTAATAAATGATGGAAAGAGAACTGTGGAAGCACTAGAGTACTTGGTTTAGTGGTAACTGAGGTTTAGTGTCATCCTTGCCTTTCCCATTGAGTGTTCAGTCTTTCCTCCTATTATGTAAACTGCCCCATTGTCTCTAAAATAAAACCCTTTTGGGGCTTCCCTGGTGGCGCAGTGGTTGAGAATCTGCCTGCCGATGCAGGGGACACGGGTTCGTGCCCCGGTCCGGGAAGATCCCACATGCCGCGGAGCGGCTGGGCCCGTGAGCCATGGCCGCTGAGCCTGGGCGTCTGGAGCCTGTGCTCCGCAAAGGGAGAGGCCACAGCAGTGAGAGGCCCACGTACCACCAAAAAAAAGAAAAATAATAATAAAATAAAATAAAATAAAACCCTTTTATTTATTAGCTAATTTGAATTGGATTTATGTCACTTACATCTAAGCATTTTTCACTTCTACACATATAGCCACAAAAAATTTGGTAATATAGTTCAGAAAGTTAAAATTTTCCCTAGATTTTACTTAAGGATCCCAACTTAAACAAATCTCTGCTAGACAAAGTTCTTCCATCTTTTCTCTGTGTCTTCATAGTTCTTCATTCAGAAGACATTTATAGTTTAACCATGCTTCTTTAACTTGGTTTATAGTTTGTCACCACCCACCCCTCAACTCTCACCCTTTACTGGAAAAAATTGTGTTGTATTCATTTCTCTAATTCTCTTTCTTTTATGATTATTATTTAACGTTTGAATGTAGAAGGCAGTAGAAAAAATTTAACTTACGTGATACTCTGAAGATTACTGAAGATTTTTGAAAGGTAAATAGAACATTAGAGGTCAAGTAATTTTGTGTCCTAATATATAAATATATATTCTTGAAAGCCCTTGATAGCTGACCATCCACCTCTGTTTAAACATGTTACTGATTCATGAGATAGCTTGTTCTACCAGTGGATAACTCAATTGGTGTAAATTGACATAAAATGGCAAGGCCAATTTTTAATTTCCATAATCACATTAAGTACTTTTTGAAGTTACTATATTTGTCAGGTAGGGCTGCCATAACAAAATACCACAGACTAGGTGGCTTAAACAATAAAAATTTATTTTCTCACAGTTTTGGAAGCTGGGAGTCCAAGATCAAGGTCTTGGCAGGGTTGGTTTCTCCTGAGGCCTGTTTCCCTGGCTTGCAGATGGCCTCCTTCGTTCTGTGTCCTTGTATGGTTTTTTGCCGGGCATGTACACACCTAGTGTCTTTTTCTCTCTTCTTAGAAGGACACCAGTCACACTGCATTAGGGCCCCACCCTTATAACCTCATTTAACCTTAATTACCTCTTGAAAGGCCCTATTCTGTCAAACTGGGGGCTAGGACTTCAACATATAAATTTGGTGTGGTACTTATCTTTATATTTCTTTCTGCTCACATAATCAAGAAGCCATATTGAAATTTTAATTTTAATCAATGATCCTGAAAAACTTCCACTTGGTTTATAAATATTAACTTGGTCTTTTTAATTCAATTACTGGCAGTGAACCATTTCATGCTCTGTATAATTTACAAATATCTTGATTAATAAGAACTAATGACAAAATTATTATTTCCCTTACTACTTTTGTCATATTTCCTTCACTCACCTTTAGGGAGCATGATCCACTTCCTACTAAGAGATACTAATTTTATGAAGAATAAGCAAAGTAAGGTAGGAGAGTAGTTTCTCTGAAGAATCACTACAATTTTATTAACAAAAAACTAGCCAGTGCACAAAGCACAACAGCTTAAATTTCCACTGAAATAAATTTGGTTATAAATTACATGGTGTTTGATATCAAATATGCATATTTCATCTTATTCTAATGACAGTGACCATATGCAGCTTTTCAACCGTGTAAATTGTATTAGATATGAATACACTAGCATAGCCAATTTAATGACATATGGTAAGGATCATATTTCTTTTACTTTTTACTTGAATTTTTATCATAACTAACTTTAATTTCATAATAATCTAAGAGATTATCTGAATATATCAGTAATGATCACTTGACATTCATTCTATAGTGATTAAGTTGATGCTTTTTGTATATATATTTTGGAAGTTCTTAGTAGGATGAACATAAGGAACTTAGGGTTAACTATTTTAATTTAATTGATAAGGTGATTATAATGCCTCACTGCTTGTAATACTTACCTTGCCCCTCCACATTATGTTAATGGATATGTTAATATCCAAAATGTATCAACTGCTCATGTAACTCAACATCAAACAAACAAACAACCTGATTAAAAAAGGCACAGAAGACATGAATAGACATTTTTCCAAAGAGGACATGTAGATGGTCAACAGGCACATAAAAAGATGCTCAGCATTAAGGAAATGCAAATCAGAACCACAATGAGATATCACCTCACACCTGTCAGAATGGTTATCATCAAAAAGACCACAAAAAACAAATATTGGTGAGGATGTGGAGGCACAATATAGGGGTAGGGGATTAAGAGGTACAAACTATTATGTATAAAATAAACTAAAAGGACAATTGTACAACATGGGATATAGCCAATATTTTATAATAACTAAAATTGGAGTAGAACCTTTAAAAATTGTGAATTACAATATTGTACCCCTGTAACTTATGGAATATTGTACTTCAACTATACTTCAATTAAAAAAGAAAATAAAAAATAGATAAGCCACAAGGATATACTGTATAGCACCAGAATTACCATTATCTTATAATAACCCATAAAGGCATATAATCTGCAAAAATACTGAATCATGGGCTTCCCTGGTGGCGCAGTGGTTGAGAGTCTGCCTGATGATGCAGGGGACACGGGTTCGTGCCCTGGTCTGGGAAAATCCCACATGCCGCAGAGCGGCTAGTCCCGTGAGCCATGGCCACTGAGCCTGCACGTCCAGAGCCTGTGCTCCGCAACAGGAGAGGCCACAACAGTAAGAGGCCCGTGTACCACAAAAAAAAAAAAAAAAATACTGAATCACTAAGTTGTACATCTGAAACTAATATGATATGGTAAATCAACTCTATCTTAATAAATAATGAAATCATGAAAAAATGTACAAAGTTTATGTTACAAGATTAATTATAAAACTCATTTTTCATACAAAAATTCTAGTAAAATAGGGACAGCCCTCAGCAACATATAATGATTAACACCCTGAGGTATTCTTTAGCAATAAGGAATCTCTGTCCTGTCACAGTCTGTTTCATAATCTTGGCAATCTCAACTTCTCAGAGCTGGAGGCAGGTTTTGTGAAGGAACTCTCTACTCTTGAGAGTGGAAGGAAGACAAGTGGATGAGAATAAAAGGCTTCAGTTCACTACACCTCTCAGGTGCTTACTTCTCTGGAGGAGGTGACGATCGCCTCTGGTTGAGACCATGAGGACTGTGGTGGAGCCAGAAACGTCTTTCTGAGGATTTTACCTCCAAGGTCTGAAGAAATTAAAATACCTTCAAAGGTGAAGGAAATATGTATATTTTGGGAGATCCTCTAGCTGCTTTAGATCAAATGGAAACATTCCCTGTTACAATAGTCAAAAATTTCTTTTCAAATTTTCTAGATATTTTCCAGATGTGTTATCCAATAAGCCCACATTGTACATATTTAACAGTATAACTTTAAGATTTTTGAATAATCTTCATTATACCTTATATATATATCCTGTAGCTTAAAAAATTTAGAAATTGTTATAGCAGAGAAAGAGCATTGTTTTGGTTGTTTTATTAAGAGAAGCATCCAAGCTATTTCTGAAAACTATCTCCACATGTGTAGAGAAACTAGTAACTGAAAGAAGGAAAAAATAAAGATTCATAAGAAAATCTTTACTGTGGAACTATTACTGTGAATATATACTAAAAAAAAAATCAAACATAAATTAACCCATCTATCTTTTCTAATATATAATTCTGTTAAGTCCATTTGATCACATAAACCTATTTTTTTCTGAATGGAAATCTAATGCAATATTACATTCAAAGATGCTTTCCTTTCTGAGAAGAAAAAATATCATATTAATGCATATATGTGGAATCTAGAAAAATGGTACAGATGAACCATGGGATTCTAATAATAAAATTAATTTTTATTATCATAAAATAGCAATAGAATATTTATCTAAGTTAACTGATACGTTCAAACTTGTCTTTAAGTACCTACACAAATCCAAGCCAATAATAACTGTTCTTAATAAAATTAGCTTTTCTTAATAAAAAGACTAGAATTAATGGAAGAGTGAAAAAAGCTTTTGTATTTTTGAAATGCATTATTTATCCTTGGTTCAAACATTGCTTTCTGTAAACAGAATCTCTTGAGAGTCAATAATAGAATGAATAATAGTCATTAGTATCAGCCTGCATTTATATATGCTGACACATTTTTCATGTCACTGGTAATCTGCTAGTATTTTGCAACACAATGAAAACCTATTTGGTTAGAAAATTACAGAGGCATAGAAAAGTAGATTATCATCTTTTGGGCAGCCTTTATTTATAAGGCAATTCCCTTAGCAGTATTTCTCATTTGATTAGTTTAATGGAGGAGTAGAAGTATAAATATTTAAGTACATTATGAAAACAAGATGGTAGGTAATTATTAGTAAGGCTTTTATTTTTATGATTAACTTCTACTAAAAGGAAATTGTTAAGAGAATAATTTTTGAAGGATACAGAGACTCAGGTTAATAGCATGCGGTACTTTCTGCTCTAACAAGAGAAAGCAAATCAAAAGAGTGTTGCTGTATAAAGAAAACATACATTTGAAGTCAGTCAAGCTATCTTTATTAACCTGGAAACTCTGAGAGGAAGGACACAGTGTCTAGTGTATGAAATCTGAGTGATTTTGAAACACTGTGGAAATCAGAAACATAGGCATTTTCGAAGGAAGATTGCATATTAATTAATATTTAAATAACTTACATAGTTGTAACAAACCAGGACTGTTACTGTAGTTGGTATGTATCATCTAATTTGCTCTTCACAATAATCCTAGGAACATCTTTGGTCTGTTGGAAGAACTGTGTGAGAAAAGTCTCAGAAAGGTTACAGTTACAGGGAGTTTTCTGAAAGCTAGCCCAGTGTTTTTTTCACTCATGCCAGAAGTAGAACTTCCACACCTTCCACAGAAAGGTGCCAATAGTTTTACTTGGGTACAACTCTAAGAAAAAAAGATGTAAATGTGAACAGAAGGCACAATACCTTTTAGTAAATCAGAAGGAACTGGGCTAGGAACCCAGAAATGTCAGGCTTGTTCCCTTAGCCATTTTGGTATATTTTATACAGACATGGTTCATAGAAACAAAACACTTTTATCGTTTTAAAGATCAGGAAAATGAGATAGCTATCTTCCTATACCAGTGGAAAAGTACTTTTTAGTCTTTTATTGCATTCTTTTCGCAAAACCCTATAATGTGTTGTATAATTACTCTTTCTTATACAAGTGGGAAAAATAAATAATGTAGATGAAATGTCCAGGCTTTTATATTTCATGTAAGTAGTTACAAGTCATCTCAGCAGCTGCAGGATTGGGGGAAAAATAAATAATTGTAACCTTCTGAATTTAGTTTTGACTTTTGTCAAACCTTCAAAACTTCTTTGAAGATCTGGATTTCTCTGATTTTTGAATTGAATATTTCCACTAATAATTGGCTTTACGGATGTAGCAAGATGTAGCTCTCTTTTTGTGGAGCAGGCTCACAACACTGAATACAGGAAGAAAAGCTTCTTAAATGAAGGAATGAGACAATAATGGACATTTGATCTGCTAGTATCTAGAGCAAACAATGAACCGACTAAGCTCTTAAGGAACTTCCAACAAAGCTGCATTAGGGGCATTTGTTCCTACTTTAAAGCATACCTATTTAGAGTGGGAGAGACAAGAGGAAGACATAATTTGTCAGAGAGCAAGCCCAAAGTAAGGTGAAGCTTTGAAACTACTGTATGTGGAAGACCTTCAAACACAACTAAACATTAATCAAAAACCAATTGAGTATTGATGCATTTCTGTGAGCTTATCTATAAGTCAAACAATGTTACAAAAACTGGAAAAATAAAGATTGTGGGGAAGACGCACAATAGAAACCAAAAATTCTGGCTTTTAATTTTTACTCAAAAGTACTCTTAAAATAAATTTTCAGTAAAGGAGAATTGTCACAAAGCAGTAAAGTCACAGAAATCTCAAACTACTAAATTCTCATTATATACAGTTTAATAAATTTGTAATATTATTAAGTACGGCAAAACACCACGTGGCTTGACAAATGGCTTTCGACATTTATTTAAACATTTAAAAATGTGTTCCTGGGCTTCCCTGGTGGCGCAGTGGTTGAGAATCCGCCTGCCGATGCAGGGGACACGGGTTCGTGCCCCGGTCCGGGAAGATCCCACATGCCGCGGAGCGGCTGGGACCGTGAGCCATGGCCGCTGAGCCTGCGCGTCCGGAGCCTGTGCTCCGCAACGGGAGAGGCCACAACAGTGAGAGGCCCGCGTACCACACACACACACACACACACACACACAAAATGTGTTCCTAATATAATATGTCAAGGTGACCACTGTTTATTCAAATTGTGCCATGGAACAATATTTCCCATAATTAAATCATTTAGCTGATTAGCATTAGCACAGGTGAGAGGTAATAGAGAAATTTATGTGACCTGACCGTATTTATGATTCATCTTTTATTTTTAATACAAAATTTCCATGTTTTAAAATGTAATTTAGGGTCATCTTTTATTTTGTTGAATAGGTATTTCTATATATCCCATGTAACAAGTTGATCAGAATTCAACAATGATGTAAAATATCATCATTAGAGTCATATATGAATATGCTGGAATGGAATATACATACAATATTTTCATATTGCTTTTAAAATGAGTTAAAATGGAACTTTCATCTCTTTTAATGTTACTATTTGTCACAGTTAAAAGGCAGATATATTTACTTCCATGATAATGCACATATGTAAATATGTGAGAAATGAGTCTAAAATTAAAAAGCTTTCATGTGCTCTTTCTTCATATGTATTTCACAGTCATTTTTTCTTGCCCCTCTCCTTTCTTACTTTTACATTTCATGTAGTTAAGTCTTCTCGGTGCCTTATTTCTTATTTAAATTTGAGGCACCTGTTCTCCTATTTGTGGCTTTTTCTTTCAGTTTTTTAAAAGTAATGGTATTACACGGTATTTTACATACATACACACAATACAGATACATATATATGTATGTATTCTTGGGAAACCACCACTCAACGTAAGAACTAGAATACTACCAACATTGCTGAAACTGTGTGCCTCTCTAATTTCATCCTCCATTCTTCTTCCCACATCTAGTCATAAACACTACCCTGTGTTTTTAATAATTATTCACTTTCATTTATTAAAATATAATTTACCATATTTGTATATGACCAAAACATATAGATTGTTTTGTTGTTTTGAATCTATGTAAATGGAATCATGTTGTACACATAATTAGAGACAGCTTTTTCACTCAATATCATGCACATAAGATTGATCCACGTCACTACCCATGCGTTTCTCGTTCATTTTCACCAATATGTAACAGTTCACTTTGTGCATAAATCCAATTTTATATTTCCACTTTTTTCACACTGGCCATTTAGTTGTTTTCTGTAGTGGATTGAATAGTGTCTCCTCAAAATTCATGTCCACCTGGAACCCCAGAATGTGACCTTATTTGCAAATAGGTTTTTGCAGATGTAACTAGTTAAGGATCCTGAGAGAAAATTATCCTGGATTAGGGTGGACCCTAAATCCAATGACTATCATCCTTATAAGAGGAGAGGGTGCAGAGACAAGAGAAAAAAAGCCAAGTAAATACAGAGGTAGAGAGTTATGCTGTTTAAACCAAGGAATGCCAGGAGCCTGGAAGATGCAGAGGATTAGAATCTTTGGAGAAACCTGGCCCTGCCCACACCATAATTTCAGACTTCTGACCTCTGGAACTGAGACGGAAGAGATATCTCTTGTTTTAAGCCCTCATCATATCCTCTATGTCTCTTTATCTCTATTTTGTATCACAACTTTTGAGTCTCTGGACCTCATCCTGGTAGCACCTTCAGGCTTGTCTTAGATATTTCTAATTCTTTCTTCAGAGGTGTTTCATCTTTTGGTGAACCCATTCACTGAGCTGTAAATTTCAATAATTTCACAGATTGTTTATTTTTCTTCCATGCATTTTTATATTATTCCTTTCCTGACAATTTTTCTCATTCTATTCTACTTTTTAAATTCTTATTCCACTTTGAGCTGCAAATCAGAATTAATGTTTGCAATAGAAATAACTTTATGAATGACTGTTCATATTCTATGGAGATAGAATAACTATATAAATTATTTGACCTCCATTTACTAACTATAAATGTTTATCACTTTATTAATTGATATATATAATTAATTTATATTATTTCTAAAAATGTACCACATAGGTAAATGAAATAACATTTAAAACAAGCCAAAACTTTTAGCAACCTCTAGAAACTTTGTTTTTTTGCTTTGACAACCTCTTTAAATATAAAAGTAGGTAATAATAATATTTCCTTCAGCCTATTAATTATTAATAGGTAATAGCAATTATTTGGAAATAGCATCATAAGAATTCTGTTTCTACTGAAGTTCAGTTCTATTTAGCAAAGTACACATAGAACATACTCTTTTCAATTTGTCAGTACATATTAATATGCACTTTTGATTTTATGGTGCATAGCAGACATACACTTTTATCAAAACATCTATTGTTTTTCAGAGATCTAAAGCATAAGTACTGAGAAGACTATTTGTATCATTGAGATGAATGCTAAATGAATTTAGCAATATTTGTTATTAATATTATTTCTGCTACTAAATATTTTGTTTGAACTGTCCTCCCAAATGACAAAAAGGAAAATATGTATATATAGTTTACATTTTTAAAATTTCATCTTAATTTTTTTTCTTTGTTATATAGAAGTAGATGACACTAGTGATGGGTTAAAAAGAAAGAACTCCTGTTTCCAAGGTAACCAATCTAAATTAATAGCAGCCATACAGAGCTTCATGTTCAGAATATAATGTAAAAGGTTCAATCTGTAGTTCAGTAAAGAAAGCCAAAATTGTTATATTTTAAGATTGGTTTGGAAACATTTTTACATTTCAAAAGTTTAGGCCTAGAATTTTAATTTCAATTAGGCAGTAATATTTCTTTCTCAAAACTAAAACAAACTTTTTCTGATAAAATTTCAGATTGAGGCAGAAATGCCACTGGTTTTCCTCAATAATTCCATTATCTACATAACAGAATATGAAATAAGCTATAAAAATTCTCCAATGAAATATTCTGATGGAGAACTAACACTAATCATTGTCCTCAAAGTCCATGTGAACTTCTCTTACTCTCATGCATGTATTTATTCATTCCTTCATTTATTCTATCTATCCATCTATCCATTTTACACATGCCTGTCTTCTGTTGTCCTTCTACATTTTAAGAAACACAGGTAGAAAATGATGGACCTGAGGTTTGCTCATGTGTGTACTCATTCCAGAGTCTGAACTCTTAGCCTCTATGCTGTAATGTCTCACAGAAGAGAGTGCAGAAGAGTGAAAGAAAGAATTTACAGAGAAGGCATAAGTGATCCAGTAGACGTAATTTATTAAAGCATTGTTGCAGAGGAAGGCTTTAGAATTTCTGAGCTAGCTAGTATTAAGACAAAAGTAAAGGAAAGTTCAAATAGATGAAAACAGTGGGCAATTAATGAATGCTGTCGAATTTAAATTCTAGTAGTTTCCAAGGGTAATGATGGTCAAAACTAAGTTTACAATTGTAGAGTTTACATTTAATAAATTGCTCTGTCACATCCCTGGCGGTCCAGCGGGTGAGACTCTGTGCTCCCAATGCAGGGGGCACAGGTTCAGTCCCTGTTTGGGGAACTAAGACCCCATGTGCCACATGGCACAGCCTTAAAAAAAAATGCTCTGTGTGTGTGTGTGTGTATGTGCATAACTTAGAGACTTAGTTAATTTTGCACACAAAAGTTCACTCATATAGTGACAAGTGTTCAAAAACCTTTTAATGTCAAATATCCAAGTTAGTAATAGCAAGGAACTGATGAAAATAGAGTGCATTAATTTGGATGGAACACATTGAACACATGTTCGTTGAACTGTTCCATTAGTTTCTGCTACTACCTATCTGTAGGGAATGAGAGTGAGAAGGGATGAATATTAAATAATTAATGCCTTGATCAGGTATAACTAGCTAGATACAGTCCTGTCCTGAAATCCACATGAATGTCACAAAGTGGACCACTTTGGCTGGGTTAATAGATGATATCAAGAGAAATACTGATAAGAGAAACAAAGTACTTAGATCCTAAGCCTAAAGAAGACAAGAGAGCTCTTCCTGTGTATTAAACCATGCTTTGCAAAACTTTGGAGACAGGAAAATATTTTTTCCTGTATATCATGTTATGAAGAGTTGAGCTTCTCCCTGAAAGGTTATTGATTTATGAGGAAATAAAAGAAATTTTTAATCTAAAGGCCAAATCTTCCTTAGAGTACTGACAGCAGAATCCATTGTATAAGATTGTCCTAAAATAAGATCCAAAACCTTCTGAATTCTCATGACTGGAGTACATGTGAAGCACATTTATACCAAATTTCTCTGTATTGTAAATAGGATTAGTCAGGAAAGACAAAATCATTATTTTAGTGTCATGGGGGTTTTATTCATCTTTATGTACTTAGAGAGTGATAGGCATAAAATGATTATCTACTAAATTCCTGAGACAGCTAAATAATATTTAGAAATCATCATCTTGTTCAAATCCACATAACTATTCAAGCTATAAATCAATATACTCTGAACTATAAGAGATGCAAAGTAGTTTAAGACTTGATTTTTGCCTTCATGAGAATTAGGAAATCTCATAAGTGCAATGCTAAACTACAAATCTTATATTAGAACTTACAGTTCAATTTATGAAATTTTTATTCAATATTCTCAATTTAAAAAATCCCTGGCTCCTGGCTGATAGATTTCAACTTTGTGGCAAAGTGAGGTAGTTCATTCTGTATTTTTAATACTTCTGACTGGCAGAGAGTTCTTACTTAGTAAAATTCTGTTAGAATTGGTCAATTCTTCAAGTTTCCTCTGGCAGTCTTCCTCTAAATATCATCCACTCTTTCATCTGCATTTTAAAGCTTTCTCTTTCTGCTTGTTCTTTATTTTCTACATACAGATATGCCTGAAACTATGGTTAAAGTACATTTCCCTCTAGGAATTTTTCTGTCTCACCTTTTCATAGCAAATGTAGGCTAAATTGCTCTATGTTTTCTGAAAAGTATGAATGTGTTTTTACCCACACATGTAAGGTTCTGTGCTAACCACTAAAAGATGTGCAAAGAGAATTAAAAAGAATTTAGAGAAACAAGTTGAATATAAATACATTGATAATTAATAATACAAGGCAGTAAGATGGGTCAACTATATTATAGAAATCTATGTTATATATATTTAGAGGAGATAGACATAAGTTTTCATTAGTGAATCAGAAGGTTTTATATAAGCTATACAGCTTAAGGAGATTAATCTTAATGGCAGAGTAGAAATTTAATGGAGAAGAAAGGTACAACAAAACTGTATGTATGTGAGAGGGAAACAGTTTGGTAGTGTGGAGCATTACAAGGGTTAGTTCAAGTTGAAAACAATAATAATGAAACAGAAGAGATATTATTTTGGAGATATATGTTATTTTTGAAATCATAAAAATGACTTTTGAATGCCTTACCCAAGTTTTTGGTCAGCTTTAAATTGGCTAGTTATCATATCCTAAACACAAAAAAATCAATTTTAAAATAATCATGATAATTCTTATTCCTATTCCACCACATTTCATATTTTTCCCTTTTCTGACACTTACAGAGAACTATACATGTTATTTCTTTCTCCTACTGCATACATTACAGTGGTGAAGTAATTGAAATGAGTTCAGATAGATACTACATACAATGTATTTCAATTATTAATTAATCAAATCTGATCCTATAATAATACAGAAGAATATTTGACAATGCAAATTTGTGAAGAACCAAAAACATCCAGCTGAATAATTTGACTTCTAAAAATTTACTTTTAATATTTCTGAAATAATATAATTATGCAATGTAATTAAGATACAGATTTCATTTTAATTTCTAATGAAATATGTATGCAATATTATCATGAATACCCTGTAACTATTTTAAAGCTAATTATAACATTTATTATTCATTGATATGTTAATTCTTAATAGACTAGATACTCAAATGGAAAAATTTTTTTGATAGAAAAGACGTGAAAATTGCCAAAATTCAATTCAACATGAACATGGTTGCCTCTAGGGAATAGAGCTTTTGAGGCGGAGGGAAGGGAGATGATATATTTAAGATATGTTTATATTTAAGATATATTTAAAATATGAGGGTTAATAATAATTTTATTAACAAATATATTTTAAATCTATAAATGATGTATGAATCAATTCTACCAAATATTGGTTGATTTTAAGCATTTTATTTTGTTTCATTATAAAATAAATTTTATTTTATACATAAAATTTTAAATAATTTTTAAAAATAAAAATTTTTATTTTAAAATTTAAAAATAAATTTTAAAAAATTGACAACAATGTGTGCTGACAAGGATGTGAAAATGGAACTATCATACATCGCTGGCAGCAGTGTAAACTTTGAAGAATCGTTTAGCTGGTTTCTATAATGTTAATTGTACACTTACAATATGATTTAGCAATTCTATTCCTAGGTATTTTTAAAAAGGAAATAACAATGTATGTCCCCACAAAGTCTTGTACAGGAAAGTTCTTAACCTCCTAATTTATAAAAGCCCCAAACTAGAAACAATCCAAATTCCCATTAACAGGTGAATGAAAAAACAAATTATGACACATCCATTCAATGGAGTCCTACTCAGCAATAAAAATAAACTACTAACATAGACGAGCAGATGAATGAATTTCAAAAAACATTATATTGAGGAAAAGGAGTTCCACTGTGTGGAGGTAGGGGAGGAAGGCTCAGATTGACTGTTAGAGGCACAGTCATTCAATTGTGGGAACATTCTGGGTGATGAAAATATTCTACATCTTGTCTGCGTTGGTAGTTACATAGCCTATACAGATACCAAATCTCACAAAAGTGAAAGAAAGTTCTGTGCATTTAATGTTATATAAATTATACCTCAACTAACACCTGTAAGAAAAAGATTCTTTTTAAAAAAAATTTTTTTGAAATATAGTTGATTTACAATGTTGTGTTAGTTTCTGGTGCATAGCAAAGTGATTAAGTTATATATATATTATATATATATATTCTTTTTCATATTATTTTCCATTATGGTTTTTTACAGGATATTGAATATAGGTCCCTGTGTGATACAACAGGAACTTGTTGTTTATAAAAAGCTTCTAAATGGTGGAACTTTTTAATCAAGTTTCACACAAAATATAAAATGTTCATTTCTGTATATTTAAATACATTTTCAGATTAAACATATATCTTAAAATTGCTTGTAGAGCAATTTTTTCTAAAAATGCAAAAATGTTAATATTTTAAAATATCATATTTTGGTTATGATATATGCATTAAACAAGACCAATAAACTCCAGTATAAAAATAAAAGGAAAATATTGAAATACAGAGCTCTGATTTTAATTTTTCACTTGTCTGTTATATTTGATATGTATAATAGTGAAATTATAACTTTGTTCTATCATTTTCCTCTTTACCAAAAAGTATTTAGTACTTCAGTCTATGATCAAAAATTGTTTGCCATTAAGTGGATTTCATTTACTGGAAATGTCACTACTTCTGAAAATGTCAACTTTGATGTAATATAAATAATATTTGAATTAAAATGAATAAATCAAACACATATAGAAATGTGTACAGCTATAGTTGCCCAATTTAGCTGACTTCTAAAAGAAAGTCATCTTTGGTCAAAAAAAAAAAAAATCAGCCCTCTAGGATTGAGATACTAGTGTATCATTTATTATTCATAAAGTAGATCCAAAATAAAAATTGTATTAAATTTTACCATATAGAAAGTCAGGGAGACTACATAAAGAGAAGCTTTACTTTCCAAGTAGGGGATTAAGACATAGAAGGATCCTAGGTGACCCTTGACTGATCTTTGGTCAAACATGATATGTATAGAATTTATGATTACTTCTTCTAACATGGAAAATAAATGGAATTAGCAAATTAAATCTGCTGCCTTTTGTTCTTATGTAAATCAAAATAAGATCCTTTCATAGTACATAAATTATATATACTGCAATGAGAAAATGAACATCATGTTTGCCATATTCCTCTGAGAAATCTTTTGATTTAAAAAACTGAGCTTATTTTCAGTTTCTGTTTCTCTTAATAAAAGAAGTGTCTCTTGAAATGTCTCAATGAAATAATAAAGATTTAATTGGATTTCACTACAGATCACCATTTTTTTCCCACAGAAGATAATAAATGCAGTCACAACACTTATCTCCTACAAAGTCATAAAGCTTGGCAGTACTTGTTCATCAAATCTCCTTCTATTTTACCATCATCCTTCCCCCAGGAGAACAAGTTAGTCATGCAGTATCAGTAAGCCTTGGGCTTCCAATGGTGACTGTTAAAAATAGTACTCAACCGTGCTTAGTCTGTGTTTGGTAATAAGCCCCTTACAAACATTAACTAATTTATTCTTCCAACGTTTCTAGGTGTAAACTATTATTATCACAGATGTTGAGTGACCTGCCCAAGGTCATCTAGTTAGTAAGTGATGGATCCAGGCTGATGGCCTCCAGGCTTCATATTCAGTCTCTATACCTACTCCACTGTGTAGTAGAAGGAAAGCAGTGCATGTAATAAGTGAATTTGACTGGACATTAACTTGATAAAGAGTTATGGAATAATAAAATAATTTTTACTAAACACTGTTCTTACTGTTGTATACATTTAATATCACGGTTTTAAAATATAATCAGGTAGGTTTGACCCAGAGCAGGAGTCATCACTGATTCAGATAAAGGTCTAAAATATATCCCCTTTTGTTTCAAACGCTCTCTCACTTTTTTACTATTTCTCTGGACACCCCATTATTGGGCTCACTTTCCCTCGCTCCATGCTATCCATTCTTGCTATTTGGGGTCCCTTGTGGTTGACAGCGGTTAAGAAAGTTTTTACTTTTCTAGCATTGGTGTTGATACTTATTTATGTTCAAGTTTTGAAGAACTTCCTTCAAGAAGCAGTCCCCTAGTTTATAAGCACCCAGAGGAAAAGTGCTATCATCTGGTTTTGAATGTTTTTGCTAGCACCTAGCATAGTACTTAGTACATAATAGGTCCTCAATAAATGATGTAATATGAATCTAGATATGACTGTATGAATCAGTTATATAGTGTGCTCAGCTTAGACTGAATGTTTAAATCATAGTAACTGACTGATACCAATTAGCTGATTTTTTTGTCATCTTAAAAATCAATGAACTATTTCCTTAAGAAATATTTGTTTGCAATCATACTCGTCTGCCAATTTTCTGCTATTCTGTATGTCATGAAAAAATTTCCCAGAACTTATCCCCACTGGATTGATAAATTAATAACTAGGAAAACTGGGAATAAGGTTCATATTTAGAAATCATTTCATACATTTTTTGTTAAAAACAGATTTATTGAGATATGCTTGATTATAATAAACTATGAATATTTAAAATGTACAGTTTGATAAATATTTATACATGCACACTTCATGAAAGGACTCCCACTATAAAGATTGTGCAAGGTTTTTTGACAGTTTATAAAAATGTTAATGGATACCTGTCACAATTCTGTATTCCACTAGACAGCACTGCTAAATATTCTACAGTTAGGCAGTGTACATGTACTCCTACTCTTCCTTACCTGCATTAAAGTCATTTCCTATCTCTGACAAATTGTGTGTGTTTGTGTGTGTGTGTGTGTGTGTGTGTGTGTGTGTATAAAATATTAAAAGGGAAGTAAAGCTAAATAGCACATACATCTATACCATACTTCAGAAGTTTGGTCAAGCATAAATTTTTCCTTTAAAATTGTTGTTAAATTTTAACCTAATAATATCACATTGGTTTGTAATCTGTATTAACTAATTTAATTTAATTTAATTTTTTATCTGCTTGGCTGATATATGTAGAGCCTCTAATGCTGGTAATTTTTTTTTTGTCCATTTTGGAATGATTAAAGTTTGGGTTTCAGAAAGAAATTATCTCTCTTCACTGAGGGCCAATTAGGACACAATTTAACACTTTTTTTATTTAAAAGTAAAACATTTCAGAAAACTTTCTTCAAAAAATTCTAGGTATATGCCATCATATTCTGGCCCTTTCTTTACATTAAATCATTAGTCAGATGCAAAAAACCTCCATGGCACAATGAAAACAAGAGAAAATAATCACAGCATTTGACTAATTTCTATGCAACTTAAACAACTTTATTAGAACAATTTTCTTGATCTGTATGTCAAAAATAGTAAATAAAAGAATAATGAGTGTACTTTAAAAGACAGAGTAAGGGGCTTCCCTGCTGGTGCAGTGGTTGAGAGTCCGCCTGCCGACGCAGGGGACACGGGTTCATGCCCCAGGCTGGGAGGATCCCACATGCCGCGGAGCGGCTGGGCCCATGAGCCATGGCCGCTGAGCCTGCGTGTCCGGAGCCTGTGCTCCGCGAGCGGAGAGGCCACAACAGTGAGAGGCCCGCGTACCTCAAAATAAATAAATAAAAGACAGAGTAGGGAATTTAACATGTATCTTTTATCTATTACTCTAATAACAAATTTTAATGTACTTGCTATTCCCTGAAGGGGAGATAAATTTAATGTGATTAAATTATAATGGGCAAAACTTTAAAAATATATTTTAAGCAGAAGCTGACACTCCATAGAAAATTTCCAAATGCATTTGATGTAGCTATAATACGAAAAACATTCTACTTATGTATCTGTGTCCTGGCTTAAACTGCTTTTCACCTATCTTCCTTGCTGGCCTCCCTATTGTTATTGCCAACACAGAAAAATAAACAGGAGTTTTAGTTTTGATGATTCTTCTGTTTCTTATTCTCATCATATTATTCTAATTCTTTCTTTGTAATTTTATTATTACTTTCTGAAGCCAATTGTGATAGAAGACATAGCATTTTGGATTCAGGTAGGGAAAAGATTAATGGGAACAGAGAGAAAGCTTTCATGTGGATAATCTGAGAGAATGGGATTATGGGAAGAGGAAACAAAGACAGGGCAACTAAATGTGATTGTGACAGTCATATTTAAAATCATCCTGATTACTACAGTGTATTTGAACCAGAGCAAAGATTTGTATTTGTTCAATGTATTTATCATAAATAGCTTTGAGGAAGTTTGTTTATCCAAGATAGTGTCTAAAAGTTTTGCTTCATTTAAATAGATTAGGATAATAAAAAAGAATTAAATTTAAGAGAGAAATTACACAGCGCTTTTAGAGAGTTGTATTTGAGCATAAACTGTGTATGAATTAAATAAATAAGGGTATTATTTTTAATATGGGAAGGACTCCAGAGGGTTTCTCTACGTGTATGATGTCAAGCAACTCTGAACTAAACTAATTAGATGAAAATATCTTTCAAATGAATACTTTTACACCTTTATATGTAAATCAATTTTATTCTTACTGTATGAGTATGCCCTGCATTCATTACAGGTTACCTAAACCAAGATGAAATTGGAAAACATGTAGTTAGCTATGAATATGATAGAAGGGATTTACAAAGAGTTAAAATGAATGTGGGTTACTAATAAACAGAAGTGATGTGGTTGTTTGATATTATGCTAACAACTGCAGCAAAAATGATAACAAAAATACTAATTAATATTTATGAATTACTATGTGCCAAAAATTTCCTGTTTCATGTGCATTAACTCTTGTTTTTTCCAGTTTTGTTGCGATATAATTGACATATAAAAATGTGTCTGTTTAAAGTGTACAACATAATGATTTGACCTATGTATGTATTGTGAAATGATTACCACAATAAGTTTAGTTAACATCCATCACCTCACATAGTTACAAATTGTGTGTGTGTAATGAGAATTTTTAAGATCTACTCTCTAAGCTACTTTCAAATATACATTATTGTAAACAGTAATCACCATATTGTACATTACATTCACAGAAATTACTCATCTTATAACTGGAAGTTTGCACCTTTTACCATCTTTACCCATTTTCCCCACTTCCTACCCCCACCTCTGGCAACCACCAATTTTTTCTCTGTTTCTATGAGGTTTTGTTTTGTTTTGTTTTTTTTAAGAATTCCTATAGAAGTGAGATCTTACAGTATTTGTCTTTCTCTGTCTGATGTACTTAACTTAGCATAATGCTCTCAAGGTACATCCATATTATCACAATGGCAGGCTTTTCTTCTTCTTTTTAATGTAATAGTCCATTGTATATATATATCTATACATTTTCTTTATCCATTCTTCTGTTGATGGACATTTAGTTTGTTTCTATGTCTTGGCTACTGTAAAAAAATGCTGCAGTGGACCTAGGAGTACAGATATTTCTTCCACATAGTGATTTTGTTTCCTTTGGATGTATACCCAGCAGTAGAATTGGAAGATCATAGGGTAGGTACGTTTTAAAGTTTTTGAGGAATGTCTATATTGTTTTCTGTAGTGGCTGTACCGGTTTACATTTCCACCAGTAGTGCACAGGGGTTCCCCTTTCTACATCCTTGCCAATACTTGTTATTTCTTGTCTTTTTGATAATAGCCATTCTAACAGGTGTGAGGAGATAGTTCATTGTGGTTTTAGTTTTCATTTCCCTGATGATTAGTGATCTTGAGCATCTTTCCACATACCTGTAGGCCATCTATGTGTCTTCTTTGGAAAAATGTCTGTTCAGTTCCCCTGCCCATTTTTTCATAATTTTTTTACTTTTGGGATGTATGAGTTCTTTATATTTTTGCATATTAACATTGATCAGATATATGATTTGCAACTAATTTCTCCCATTCTGTAGCTTGCCTTTGCATTTTGTTGATGGTTTCTATTGCTGTGTGAAACTCTTTTGCTTGATGTAGTCCCACTTATTTATTTTTGCTTTTGTTGCTTTTGCTTTTGGTATCAAATCCCCAAAATATATATATATATTTTCAAAACCAGTTTCAAGGAGCTTACTCCCCATATGTTTTCTTCTAGGAGTTTTATTGTTTCAGGTCTTACTGTCAAGTCTTTAATCCTTTCTGAGTCAGTTTTTGTGTATGAGGTAAGATATAGGTCCAGTTTCCTTTTGAATGTAACTGTCCAGTTTTCTCAACATAGTATTGTTCAACATAGTATTCAAGTATTCAACATAGTATTGAAAATACTTTCCTTTTCTCATTGTTCATTCTTAGCTACTTTAGAGTAGCTTTTTAATCCTCACAGTAACCTAAAACATAGTGTTACTTTCACCCCTATATTAAAGATGAAGAAACACAGGTAGAGATGTTAATTAACTTGCTTAAGATCTTAAGAATGGTTAGGAAATAATGGAGCAAGGTTTAAGCCCAAGAAGTCTGGCACCAGAGTCTCACTCTTAATAACTATGATACCTCAATCCCCATTCCTTAGATCCATAATTTCTTTATGAAGTTTTCTTGCTTTTTTTTATTAGGCAGACTTTTCTGCTGTCTTCTTTTCTTTTATGAACAAATACTCCTTTCTCTTCCTCATATTCATGAAAGTTACAAAACCATAGGGCTTTCAACATACTTTGTTTTAGTGTCTTCCAATGCAAGCTGTCCCCTTCTTTCTATGATTAAATCCACCCCACCACTTGGGACTTGTACCTCAATACTTTCCTCTAAACATATGACACTCTTGTGTTTGGAACATTCTAGACTACTTTGTGTTCCAAACAGTGGGCAAATATGACTACCCACTACTCAAAACCTGTGTTCATAATATTCTTCCAATCTATCATGTGTTTCATTTCTCTTTTACCAAAACATAACTTACTACTTAGCACAAATGCCATTCCCTCTGAATATTTTTTTTCTAAATAACTGTGTCAGATTTAGTTGTTTCTTTTCCTATTCCAGCCTATCATCTTGCCTATACCCTTATGATTGCACTTGTTTTATTTTCCTTTTATCACAATTTGATTTTTAAATCTCTGAGTCCATAAGGAATCAAATATCTTTGGAGTGTTAACTTTTTAGCCATTGAACAAATTTAACATAACTAATGACCCTCACTCAGGCATAAGGTTGATTTTTGCATCACTGCTTATAATGGCAAAATTTGTAAAGTGTCCAGTCATCAAAAGGGAAATAGTTAATTTGATTAGTCTATAGTCATACTCTAGAATAATTTCAGTTTTTAAATATAATGAATTAAATTTATGCATAGTGAAAACAGAAAATCCTACAACACTTATTATTAAAAAGAAATTAAACTAATAAAAGACAAGCACTCTGATCTGATTTTCTGGTTTTTAAGACAAGACTAAAACAAAGAAATAATGTTTGTGTATATCTGGTATGCTAAGCAGAATAAAACCTCTGAAAGATAATCACAACTTAATCCGTAGAATTTGTGGCTATGCTGTTACCTTGCATAGCAAAAGAGAATTAAGGTTGCAGATGCAATTAAGGTTGCTCATCAGCTGAGTCTGAGATGGAGAGGGTATGCTGGATTATCTCGGTGGGTCCAGTCTAATCATTTGACTCCTTAAAATCATTAAAAGAAGAAACATCTTCATTTGGTTCTCTGAATACCAGACAGTAGTGTGAGAAAAACTAGATGCTCCAATGCCGGCTTTGAAGATGAAAGAAGGTGGCTATGACAGGGAATGCGGGCAGCTTCTAAAAAGTGGAAAAGGCAGAAAAAGATTCTCCCCTAGAGCCTCTAGAAAGGTAAGCAGCCCTGCTGATATCTCGATTTTCTCTCAGTGGAACCCATGTCAGAATTCTGACATAGAGAACTGTAAAATATTACATCTGTATTCCTTAAACCACTAAGATTATGGTAATTTGTTATAGCAGCAAAAGAAAACTAATACTCCTGGAAATAGAACATTGCCTGGAAGTACATACCAAACTGTTAATTGTTCTCCATGGGAAAAGCGTTAGCAGAGGAAGCTGTCGCTTATTTATTATTTACATAATAAAGAGGAAAAGAAATCAGAATAATAACAGAAAATATTAAAATGTGATATTAAAAGAGCAAATAAGGTCACTAAAATAATTTGGCTAATGTGCAATTAAAACTGGGGGAATGACGCAATGTTGTGTTAGTTCATACAAGATTTTTCCTTACAGCTTAGTATTTATTTTGTGCCACTGAAAGAGCTGCTGAATGCAGCAGTCCTTGGTGTTTTTCCTTTTGTCTGATAAGACCATCTAATTTTGCTTGAGAGTGCTCATTGCATGGTGCTTCCAGATTTTGTGAATTAGTGAATTCTTTCCCCCATCTAATGATTTAGGATATGTGTATTTATTTTTCTTATTCTAGTGATTACCTTAAACATACTGAAGAAACCTATATTTCTGAATTCATCAACTTCCTTATCAGCTCTTTTTATCACATAAACCTTGAGAAAATTAAAATTAATCCCTTCCTCTCACACATGCACCCAAGCTGAATTCAAATTCTTGCTGGCAATTTCAGGATCTCAGGGAGGTCACAGCCTGGTCTTTTTGATCCTCACAACTATTCTGGCTGCTCCCCTAACACTGGGCACATTTTTGTTTGCACCTCATGCCATTTGAGTCCACAAACTCTCTCAGGCGTTCACCTGTTTTTCTTTTCAGTCTTTCAAATGAAAAAGACATATCCTAGCTCTTTTTTTTTTTTTTTCTGGAAAATTATTGTAAGATGGAAACAGAATTTCAAAACAAAACAAAAATTAAAAAAACAAACAAACCCACAAAACAAGCAGTATATTCCATATAACCATTATATACTGAATGTTGACTCTTCTTCCATTTCTGGAGTTTGATTGCCTCCATATAGTGCAAAGACTACAAAGGTAAGGGTCTTGTTTCCTTATTCCTGTTGACTCTCACACACATACAAGTCAAAATACTGTCCCTGAAATTGAGTGTTTATCTGGAGCTTATTTTTTTGTCATTTTTTTGTTTGTTTTAAACGGAAGAAAGAAAACTAAGAGATCACAAGTTAAAAGCCTATAAAGCACCCTCACTGGAATGGGTTTCTTTAAACTCCTTGTTCAAAATGTCAACAACAAATTTAAGTGTTTATTCTTTATTGATCACACTGAAACATGCTGCATCCTTTGAATCTGCAGAACAAGATCTTTATTTCAGGAACATTTAATTCTAACATATACTGTTTAATTATAAAAAATCATGTTGAATTTTTATCTAGTACTGTATATACATATTCTTTTTAGTTTAATTATTCTTAATGCACTTCTCTTAAGACTGCAAGTCATCTAAAAAGGATATTGGTGTATTCCTTCCACTATTACCTATCTCCTTTTAATGTTTCCTTTAGAAATGATTTATGAGACATAGTTTAATATAGTAGAATATAAATATCCTTATCCTTTTCATGTCCTTTTATAATCTCCTCTTGAATGCGGGTAAGAGTGTGACTTGCTTCTAACCAAGAGAATATGGTCAAGGTGATAGGATGCCAGTCTTATCATTATATTATATAAGACTGGTTAGAGTCTGGCATCATGCAATTTTCTAATATTGCAAATATGATGGGGAAAACTGGCATCTCATTGTTGCCTTAAATATTATTTCTCCTATTCCTAATGATTTGAGAATTTCTTCATATACTATCATTCAGATTTCCACTTATAGTGTTACTTATCCATACAGTATTCTTTATCTGTATTTCTATTGTGTTTCTGAGTGATTTACATGAGTTTCTTGATTCATCTTTATCTTAGTTTTTGTTGTATATACTAAAAATAGCATTTTACAAGTTGTTAATGGTCTGTTGACTTTATGTATTTTGATGAAATCAAATGAATATGTGTTTGCTTATTAATTTATTCTTTTATTTATTTAAACCTGTGTTAGGGCCCTATTTGAAAATTTGTACACTACTAGGCCAAATATATTCTAAATAATTACATAGTAAAAACTAATTACTAAATATGTTTAACTTTCACATTTAGATCTTTAATACATCTGAATTACACATCTACATATATTATAAAATTTTATATTGAAATCCAATTTTATTTTCTCTATATAAGAGGTTTCTCTAACACCAGCTACAAAATCTTACTTTGCTTATCTATTTAAAATCAAATATTCAAAAACACATTTCTTGGTCTCTGAGTTATCAATTCTATTTCATTGGTCATTTTTTTTTTTTCATTCCTTGTTTGCTTCTATTACTATGGCTTCATCATACCTTTTTAAAACTGGTAGCACATAACTCTTCCCTCATTATTTTTCTTTTTTTTTTCTGAAAAAAAAGTGACAGCCTTTAATAGATCTTTATTATTCCAGTGAAATTTGAAAATAATCTTGTTAGTTCGGTTATCTTAGTAAAGATTTATTTTTAAAAACAGATTCAAGTTTGGTCATAGCCATGTATACCTTTTCATGTTTTATGTTTTTCTCATATCAATATTAATATGTGATTGTATGATTAGATATGAGATGGTATTTTATTGTAGAATTTATTTGACTTTATGAATTATAATTTACTAGCAACAAGTTTTGATACTATTTTAGGCAAATATCTTGTGGCTACTTTTCTCTATGTTATCTTAGCCATCAATTTATTCACTTGTTTTATTGCTTCCCAGATTTCACATGCACACATAAAAATATTATGAAAATACTGACAGAGACTGGTTTAGGGCTTACGGGCTTACTTGCCAGGAGCTTTAACTGTTTTAATGATCCTAGAATGGTTTGGATATTAAGTGTTTAAATTAGATTTATTATAATCTATAGATTAAAATCCATACCCTTGCATGGTTTTGGCCTAGGTATTTTTATCAGGTTGCTCAATGTTGTCAGTAATGAGCATTCTATGATTGTTGATATACATTGTTTTATTGCTAAGCTTCATTTTTAGACCGTATCCATATAAGAAAGTTACTGAAGTATACAGAAAAAGGCAGGCAGCAACCTAGTTCCTAAGCATACCTTCCAGTCTTTGAAGAGGTCTGCTCTAGTTCTTCCATGGCTAGTCTACCCCTCAGCCTTTAAATTGGACCTGTTAGTAAGGTACATCAGAACTTCTTCCACCTATTTCCTATACCTTTTATTGCAGTATAAAATATACACTGTATATTGTTCTGTACTAAATTCTTGGAGCCCCTGTGAATTGTAGAAGTGCCATTGTTATTTATCAGTTATTGTTCAGTTTGTTATGTGAAATTGTGGCTTTCTCCTGTCTTCAAAGTATATGAAATACTCTAATGAGCTGTGCCCTTACACTTCCATCTTTCTTGGAGGTCAACAATCAAATACTTATTCTGGCATTGTTGTGGATGGTTTCTTCCTCTAGAAGTATCTGCAGAAAAAGCCTTGTTTACCTTACCACATAGTAGAAACTGCCTGTGCATTGCTTTGCAGCTCTATGACTCTCTTTAATAAAAGTGCTCTTTGTCTTCTGTGATCTCTAATGAGATCCATTTTTTTTCCTAAATATGAATAAAGTTATTTTAAGTGACTCTTGTAGAAAGAGTCAATTTCTTACTGGGATCTGGACTAAAACCCACTCCTCCAATTTTATACAAACATTAAAAATCTATATAATTATATTTCTGGTCAAAGAAGATAATTCAGGATTCTTGTCTAAATGAAGTAGAATTATCTTTAATACTGCATGGATGTCTTGTATGGTAATTACATGTATTGTTTATGACAATTGCAACATGACTATACAGAAAGAGACATTTCTAATAAATATGAAAAGCTTAGAGTAGCATGACAATGTTTATAAGACAAATGTATACATGTTTACTGTTAGTAAAAGACTGTGTAATGACTATTTTTTATTTACTATATCAGTATAATTTCAGGAGACCAGAAACAAATAGATAAATAAAGTCAATGTTAATATAAACATTAAAATAGAGTGCATGTTAGAGCATAACACTAGTCGATTGCACTAGTTGTGTATTTATCTGCTATGTTCAATTATAAATCTTTTATAGAAGTTTGCTCATTTAACTCTTAGTAGGTACCGTTGATACCTGCATTTTACAAATGAAGTAGCTGAGGCATTGAGAAGGAAGTAGCTTGCCTGACACCATACATCTAGTAAGTGGTGGGAGTAATATTGGGATGCAGAGGATTTAACTCCAGTGCTCACATTTTTAATCATCACATAACAGGTTCATTCACCATAAGGTGATTACCTTCAGGGTGCTTGGAATTTGGAGGCAAACTAAAATCATGATTCTTTTACACAAAGTGTTAAATGATTTATGTTTCCATAGATGTGGAAGATAAGCTTGTGTCAAAACAAAAATGCAGGTCACAGCACTATCATTCCTTTGTCCCTGCTTATTTCTTGCTTTTCAGTGTTTCAACATTCAATGTCTCACATGATAGATACTTCCATTCTATCATGTGTATTCCAATTATCCTGTGGCTGGTCAGTGAAATAAAACTAATATGAGAATACTTCACCTAATTAGCCATTTTTGTCCTGATGCATACACAGCAAGTGATGTTGCCATTGATTCTAAACTATAAATTTGGAAACCTGTGTTTATCTCCCAAGCATTTATATATATTTAATATATGTGTAAAGGAACTCTCAGTAAACCATGTAATGTTGAGCGTATTTATCTCCCTGATGTACGAAGGGCTGCTCTAGTTATGAGAATCCCTAGGATGTCTGACTTGCCCCACGCCATTCACAGCCCCACACCAGTAATTCTTCTGCTCACTAGAAATCTCTCCTAAATATTTTCAAGAGTTTTTAAAAGTATTCACAGGCATCAAAGGTGTAAGAAGGCTGCTTCAGCTAGACATATTGTTATCTATCTAACTGTTAGGAAATAAAGGAAAGTAAACAACAAGGCTGCATTTTAGCCGTAGAATCTCTCCTTGTCTTGCAGCTAAGCCATACTGTAGCACATTGTTATTTGAACAAGGAGGAGAGACAAGAGATCTATCTTTGTTTCTAAATTAAATTAGCAATATTGGATAATATTTTTAAAGCATATTTTCCTATTGATTTGTTTAGAAAATTCTGATTCAACAGGACAAGGATGGATCCATGGACCGTACGTGCTTCCAAGATATATTTTACCTACTGTTCTGTATTCAAATCACTGAATCCATTATCCTCTTTTGTAGATAGAGGATCAGCTGACTTTTTATCTCAAATTTATTTCCCAGGCCAAGGAAGCCAATCAAATATTTCTTTGTTAAATAGCTGTAGTCAAATAATTATGTTCTTATACTGTGAAATGGGTTATTTTCTTCTTTATTTTCTCTGTTTATTGATGCCAGGAAATCCCTTTGGCTAGGCATCTTCATTTATTCAATTTACCTTCAGTTTACTATACTCAGAATTACCTGTGTCTTAAAAACACTAATTTTCTAGAACACTGGGCTTGGAAAATAAGGCTATACTAAATAAATCTGTGATTCTGTGAGTTGGAGAATGGAATTAGTTAAATTTGCCAAGAATATTTTTTTTAAATTTATGTACTAGTGGTCAGAAAAAATACTTTCTCTATAAAATGACAAGATTACAGCTTTAGTTTTACTGTTCAGACCTTTCCAGTTGTGTCAGGGTAATTATGACTAATGAACCTAGTATGAGAAAGGCAATCTTTGACTTCCTACTGAGCTACATTTTGCAAACTTTTTAAAGAAAAAAAAAAGGATAAATTATGAACATTTTTTCCCCCAGCTCATAGTAGAGGGTCAAGCACATAGCAAGTACCTGCCTTAAAAAGACTGAATGACTGACTAGCTAAATCAATGCATGGGGTGATTTTCCAGTCACTACAAGGATGTTATCTGTTGTGAAAAGGAAATTGCGCTCTGAAAAAAGTAAAGCTTCTAGGATAAAGCTCTCAGACATGGAATGACTGTTTTTTAAAGAAAAATAATGGCTCATTTACATGAAATACTCATTTATTTCCTAGAAGAGATTGTGTAATTTGCAACCATGTCACAACTACCTTTTAGATGCTTATTTGAGTCATTTGTGCTGACTAGGTTTGTTATCGAGTGGTACTAGTGAATCAAAAGTTACTGGTTGCCCAAAATGATAAAAAGCATTATCACATAACTGAATGCTGTATCAAAATTTATATTCACAATTGCAATCAATCTATTCTGAAAAGTCTAAGATAATTGTAAATGGGCAGTAATAGTTCTTAAGAAAACACAATCAAAAGCTTATTCATATGTTATTGCTGGAGGTTCAGTAATAAACGATTTTTTTCATATTCTTAAGAAGTCCTTTGACCATAATTGACCTCTGACACTGCCTTCTTGCCCCCTTCAGTACGGTATCAAAGATACTTTGCCATATGGCCCCAGCCTACACATCAATTATCATCTTCCAGTGCTCATCCCTCTTCTCAATCTCACCTCTCAGTATAGACAAACATATAATATATCCTGGCATGTGAGAACCCTCACCACCTCCTGAATATACCTGTTGTTTTTATGCCTTTGTTTAGCATATTCTCCTTCTAAAAGCTGTAACCATCCACCTCTACTTGTTAAAAGAAAATTCACCTTCACAAACCATCTCAAACACCACTGGTAGCCTTAATAAATCTGATGTTTTATTGAATCCAATTTTCTTCTTTATTTGATAACATTTTTTTAAATGGAACTCTTATGTAACTACTCATATTTTATTTACAATATATGATTTAAATACCTTTATATTAAACAACTCTTCATACCTCAATGGCATAAAATCTTCATATTTAATCCCCCAGCATTTAATAGAGTACTTGTATAAAGTAGGTTTTAAGTATAAAACTGTGAATGAGTTTGAGAATCAAAGTTAAATAGGGACTGATTTTCTAAAAGAAAGAAAATAGGAATATGTCATAAAATATTAAAATGTCAATTAATATTCTATGGTTACTTAATCTCTTCAAATACAGAGCTATTTTAAACTACGCAAAAATACCAAGACAGCAATCATGAAAAATGTGTTCCAATCTTTGGTCTACCAATAAGTAGCTATTTTCTCCAGGTCATTTGCCTCAATATTCAAATAAGAGATTACACTTGATGTCTCTGTTGTTCCTTTCATCACCCATATTTGTGTGTCTGATTTGGGCTCTCTTTAAGACAAGTGAGAGATTCATTCAGCTTTCCTAGGTATTGCACATTGAATAATATTTCATTTATTATTCCTACATAGTGGATTACCCCAAAACTTAGACACTTTAAACAATTTTTATTTTACCCATGATTTTATGGGTCAAAGATTCAGAAAGTGCTGGATTAGGCAATTCTCACTTGGGTCTCATGAGGCTAAGTCAGATGCTGCTTGGAGCTGTAGTCACTTGAAGGCTCAGCTTGGTTGGCCATCCAATACGCTCCCTCAAATGCCCATCTGTCAGTTGGGAGTTCAGCAGGTCTGTTAACCCAAGTACCTAAGTATGATCTCTCTAGCATGAGAGTCTCAGAGTAGTAGAATTTCTGATATGCCAACTGAATATCTCCAAAGCAAGTAACCCATCTGATAAGGCAAAAGCTGCCTCACCTATTATGGGATAGCCTTGGAGTCCTGCAGCTTCATGTCTGCCATATTCTTTAGGTGACAAGCAAGTCACATGCTTGCCCAGATTCAAGGGAAGGAAATTCGCCTCAAGGTCTTCATGGGGAAGTTTTCTAAAGAGCATATGGGATGGAAATACAGTCCTTTTCTTTGAAAATAAATTTGGTCACAGTTGATAACTATTGAATTTGAATGTTATTAAACTCAAAATAAAATACTAAAATTAAAATTTGTCAATTTTTCACTTATCAAAATATAGTATGGAAAATTTTAGTGACGACTCCATCACTAAGGAAAAAAATATTTCTAAGAAACATAATATATGTCTCTGACAAGTTCCCAAGCACTGACCATACTTTAATAATAAATACCAAATGATGTGAGTCGAATGATTTTTACCTTGAAGAGCAAGAGAAAGGCATATGCCAAAATTTTTAAAGTTGTTAATCATAAATCACTTGATATTAGGAGAGGAGTGATAAAGTGCCACACAGTTTATCTCACTTATTAGTTTTGATCCAAGTTAGTATATTGAAAAGAGGATGATAACTTATTTTGGAAAGAGATTGTGAATATTTCTCAGGGGGAAAAATGTCAACATAGCTACTCTTCTTATTATCACAAAACTCATATACTGATTTAAAAGAATAATTATTATATAAATCAACCTCATTTCCTCATTTTATCCAGTATTATATATTTTTCAGTATTATTCCAAAGTACATTGTACTAATTTCTCCAATTTACTCTAATGTAATTTAGTCACTTCCTATTTTAAAGATTTACTTAGTGAAATGTATATACAAATAATTGCACATATTTAATGTATACATTTTGACGATTTGGGACATATTCATATACCCATGATACCATTACTACAACCATGGGACTAAACATATACATTACCTCGAAAACCTGCATTACATCAAATCATCATTTTTGCTGTGGGGTTAATATCCTAAATATATAAGAATCTCCTGTAGCTCAGTAGCAAAAAAGCAAATAACTGATTAAAAAATTGTCTTTTCAGAAGAGATTCTAAAACATTTTATTGAAATTATTCCCCAAAATTTTGAATGTTGACTAGATTTTCCCTTTTTTCTCTTATTTTTAAACCTCTTTATCCTCTCAGAATTATCAGCAATCTGAAATTATTGGTCATTGACCCAATTACATATATTAATTTATAAATTTTATAGTAAACCCAAACTGAAAACAACACAACTCTCAAAAACTGTTGAAACTCATAGAACTGTTTACATTAAATGCATTAATTTTATTGTATCTAAATTGTATTCCAGTAATGTTCAGTTTTAAAATCCTCTCTATGTCTTAATGGAAGTACTATCACCATCAAGGTAAGTAGATTTATTACATTAGAATTAAATATATAAAGATTAATAAAATAGTAGTAAAAGTGAGGAATGGTGGAGTAGTAAAAATTTGAGAAACTAATTATATAATAAATAAGAATCATGTTCTCTTGAATTCATAAATAGGATACAAAATGTTTTTAAAAATATCTAAATACTCTTATATCTACTTACCATAAAGTAACAAACACTGATATTTTTAGTGACCTTATTTTTTATACAATTTCATACATATATAATTTTGCATAAATATTACTCTATTAATACTATTTTAAAATCATGGGTACATTGTTTCTTTATATGTAATATTTTTACTTCCTTTCCTTTTCACCTATCAATAAACTAACATTAAGTGTCTGATGTGTGTTTTTACGTAGTTTGTTCAGATTTATACAAACATACACACATATACAAATTGATTCTGTGGTTATTTAGTTTAAAAAATTAGATTACATTATAAACATGTTTCTGCATCTTGCTTTTATCATTAATATTATGTTTGGAAAATCTTCTAAGTCAGTTGATATATGATGTTAAATTCATTCATTTCTTTAGCTGCAAACTATCACATGGAATGGAATGACCACATATAATCATTCCCCCATGATGAGCATTTTATACAGTCAAAGATTTTTTAACTTCTCTAAATTATTCTAAAAATGAAATCCTCATATAAATATATTGATACTCATGCATTTGTTACAATGGAATGGATCTTCAAGAACTGGACTGCTTAAGTATATGTATATTTTTATATTAACAATTATTTAAAGATTAATTTTTAAAAAAACTGTAAGAATTAAAATGTCTCTATAAATGAAAATGTCTCTTTCCCTCCATTTACACAAGGAATATGTCATATAACAATTTTTTTGTCAAACTAATACATGTAACTTAATATGCATTTTTTAAAATAAATTTGAACATCTTTTCCTATGTTAGTCATTTCAATTTGTTTGGCTTGAGGTATGTATTCCCATTTTGGCCCATTTTAATATTTGATTGTGTTTCTTAAAAAATTGTACAAGTGCTTCCAGAAGTATAAGTGTTAGCACTTTATAACATGCTTTGGAATATATTTACTAATCAATAAGGAAAAATATTGGTTTACTTATTTTTTTTTTACTTTGAATTGAAGTATACTTAATTTACATTGTGTTAGTTTCTGCTGTACAGCAAAGTGATTCAGTTGTGTGTGTGTGTGTATATATAAATTTTTCATATGGTTTACTTTTTTGACATGTTTTCTTAGGAAATTTCATTAATTGGCATTATTAGTATTATTTCTATATGCAAACATCTGGTATGAAAAAGGTAATATAGGAAAAGCTATTTGATTAATTATATTGATAATGTCACTTAATATTGAAAGTGTAGAAAAGTAGGTAAATTCATATATTCCTGATGGTAGTTTTTAAAGCTGTAACATTTTTTAAAGTAACAAAGTAATAACTATTGAAGTAAAAGGTATGTATATCCATTGTAATAACTGCAGTTTTAAGAAACTGACATCAAAAGAATAAACGGTGTGTAATATATGGACCGGAATATTTTATACAGCATCTTTGCAAAAACTATCTTGGAAAGAAAAACTGTAAATATCCAACCAAGGAGAGACTAGGTTATGGTTTATCCATAAAGTGGAATATATGTGGTTAAAAAATGGGATGACTTCTAGCTCTGAGACTTGTCCTGGAAAAATACCCATGTTATATTTTACATGTGATAAAACATATTGAAAATTAGCCTATACACAATCATGGTGGTTCTTGTAAATTATACAAAGGACACTATGTTGTATATGTATGTGCACAGACAGAAAATCATGAACAAAACTATGCACTAAACTATTAGCTTTTCATAAGTCTTGAAAATAAAGTTGAATGGGTTGGCTGATCTGGTTACTTTTTATAACATACTCCTATACACTGTGGGGCATGTAACAATGGGTATGAAATGCCTTTGCAAACCTAAAAAATAACTTAAAGTTTTTCAAACTTAGATGAGATACCTGAATTTAGTTATGATTTATTTGGAATCAATCTGATGACTGGTGCTTTCAGAATACTTAAAAGAACTTTCATAATGATCATTTGTTTTTTGTTTGTTTATGCTGCAAGATTCCCTTCCCTCTAAGCATTTTCTGTAGTCAAAGGAATTGAATTTTTGGAATAAGGGACCATTGATTAGACTCTTTCTAACAAGAATGCCTGCATTCTGGATCTGATCTTTGATGTATGTACCACAGAGTTCTATTATAATAGTTAAATTTTTTCAGTTTTGGAATTCAAATGTCATATTTAAAGGTAAATTATTACAATAATATTTTACACATTCAAAAACCTTTCTTATGTTGCTCATTTTGTCAGTAATATAAGACGTGAGGAGAAGAAGAATAGAAAGAAGAGGATTGGAAGGAAGAAAAGGAGAGGAGAAAGGGTAACTAATATGATGTGGCTGGAAAATTGACTCTTGACTGAAGAGGTCACCATTTGGTAGGAATTGTGTAAGTTACACCAACAAATAGATCTCACTATCATTTTAACAAGAAGACCTGATATAAAAAAAAATAGAGAGTGGTGTTTCATTTTCATTAGTCAAAAAACAATTGGCAATGGAAGGACTACAGCCACTTACAATGTATTTGAATGATCTGAACCTCCACAATTTAGCTGATTCAGAAAACACACAAAGTTATTAACTGACATCCTGTAGAAGAAATAATTCTTTGAGTTTTAGCTTTTATATATTTGTATTATTGTCCAACTGTCCAACACTTATAGGGAAGAATGTCTTCTGAGGTTAGGCTTCTTCAATGAGAAAATTTTGAGAAAAGTTTTGATGAAAGAAAAGTAAACGTAGTAGAAATACAAAGATGGGGAGTACTGAACTATTCCATTCTCCTGCAGCATGAGATTTAAAGCCAGAACAGAGGTGCTAACTCTTCACTGTGAACATTCATCCCTCTCAACCTCCATGCTTACTGAACTTAATATCCTGCCTATGAAAACTGGAGTATAGCATAAGAAACCTGCTAGTCTAGCAAATTTCTGAAAGTGTATAAAGTAAGAGGTAAAATGACGAGTGCTGAGCTGACAGGAAAAAGTTCAAGTTGATTAGGACAAATGAGACCAAAGATCTAAGTTTCTGTGACTTTTAAAGATGTGATTACTTAAAAATGGAGAATACAGAAATAGAAAAGCATTCTTGTTGTTTTGATTCATACTATTTCAAAATAGATTTCCACATATATGAAGCACATTTTAATCTCAAGTGATTAATATGTTTTATATATATATATATGGATGCCATACATTTTAGAGTATATTTGAGCATGTTTAACTGTGTATGTATATATGTGTATCATTATAATGAACATTTTACTAGTTACTTAAACATATAGCTGACCCCTACCTATTCTTCATTTCCTTCAACTGAGATACTCAAATTTTAAAAAGCATTACCAATACTATGCTGTCTTAGTCTGCTTAGACTGCCATAACAACAGAGACTGACAGGGTGGCTTAAGAAACAAAAATTTATTTCTCACAGCTCTGGAACCTAGAATCTGGAATCAAAATCAAGGCATCAGCCAATTCTGTGTTTGGTGAGAAATCTCTTCCTAACTTATAGAGAGCTGCCTTCTTGCTATGTCCTCATATGCTGGAGAAAGAGCAAACTCTCTGACTCTTCTTACACAGGCACTAATCCCATCCTGAGGGATTCCCTTATAAACCTCATCTAACCCTAATTAGCTCCCAAAGGCCCCAACTCCAATACCATAACATTGCTCAGTGCTTCAATATATAATTTTGGGGGTGGGGGGCTGTGGACACAATTCAGTCCATAGCATATGCCTAATTCCATCACTCAGAACTGACTCACTCCTAAGAATAAACTCTAAAAATACACTATAATCATCCTTATATTTTTATTTTTTCTCATTCCTTTTTATCACTATAGCATCTCTGAGCACTCAAAATGTCATTACTGTCTCAAATATGTCTCTTCCAAATTTGTGACATTTTTCACTCTTTCTCTCATATGTGTTTAAGCATGAAGAGCCTGTTTACATTCCTTAGATCCTTGTCTTTCTGTAGATTTTGTAAAATTATTACTGAGTTACCACTACAATCCTCCCCTCCTAAAACTGCTAGATCAATGGTCCCCTTGCTAGTGAAAACTTCTTAACACACAATTAAAAATACAAAATTCCAAGGATTCCTGAAGCAGAATGTTTTCATTTTGACATTTATAAAAATAAAATTTGAGCACTATAGAAAATACTTGATTTAGCCTGTTATTTGGAGTCATTTAAAAGATCATAATTCCTGAATAATGCAATAACAAACACTTTAAAAAAACTTGCTATGATAGAGAGCACTATTTTAGGTGTTTTATTTGTATTATATTAAATTATTTAAAATATTTAATACAGGAGAAATGACAACAGAACTTGGCATAGTGTAAGTACTCAACAATTAAAAGTCTTATTTTTAACTCAAACATCACTTTGTTAGTAAAGTTTGGTCTTGTTTAATTACATTGTTGACAAACAGTCCCACAAAGCTTTACTTTTTTTTAATGTTTATATTTTTCTATTGTATGTTATATTTTATGTTATATTGTTTTGTTAGCTTTATTGAGGTATAATTGATGTAAACTATTGAGCACATTTAGTATATATATTCAGATGAGCATGGACATATGACCATCACCACAAACAAGGTACTAAATGTATCCATCACTTCCCCAAATTTCATTGTGTTTTCTTGGGTTTTTTGTTTGTTTGTTTTAATAAGAACACCTAACAGGAAATCTACCTTCTTAAAATGTTTTAAAGTGTACAATTCCGAATTGTTAATTACAGGTACTATGTTGTATGGCAGGTCTCTAGAACTTATTCATCATGCATAACAGAACATTTATTTCCTTTGAGCTACAATTACCCATTTCCCCTCTTCCCATCTCCTGACAACCAGCATTCTGTTCTCTGTTTCTATGAGTTTGACTGTTTTAAATACCTGGTAAAAGTGGAATCAGGCAGCATGTGATTCTATGACTGACTGATAATATCCTCCAGGTTCATCCATATTGTTGTGATGTCAGGATTTCCCTTTTGTAAAGTCTGAATAATATTCCATTGTATGTATATACCACATTTTCTTTATCCACTAATCTGTCAATGGTTTGCTTCCATATCCTGGCTATTGTTAATAACGCTGCAATGAACAGTTGGAGGTGCAGATATTTCTCTGAGATCCTGATTTCAATTCTTTTGAATATACATCCATAGTGGGATTGTTGGATCATAGTAGCATAGTTCTATTTTTAGTTCTTTGGGGAATTGCCATACTGTTTTCCACAGTTGCTGCACCAGTCAAAATCTCACTAACTGTGTAAACATTTTCCAATTTTTCCACATCTTCCCCAACACGTTATTTCTCACCTTTTCAACAAAAGCCATCCTTACGTAGACATGCCTGACATAATGTCTTACTGTGATTTTGAATTACATTTCCTTGATGATTAGTGAGTTTGAGCATCTTTTCATGTACCTGGTAGCCCTCTGTATATCTTCTTTGGAGAAATGTCTGTTTAAGTCCTTTGCCCATTTTTTAATTGGTTATTTTATTTATTTATTTATTTATATTTGCAATTTTGTTGTAGAAGATTCTTATATATTTTTGATATTAACATCTTGTCAGACAGATGGTTTGAAAATTTCTCCCAATCTCTAGGGTGCCTTTTCACTCTATTGATTTTTTTTCCCTTTGCTGTGCAGAAGCTTAGTTTGGTGTAGTCCTACTGTCTATTTTTGGTTTTGTTGTTTTGTCATATCCAAGAAATCACTGCCAAGACCAGTGTCAATGAGCTGTTCTGTTTTCTTCTAGAAGTTTTTCATTTTCACATCTTACTTTTAAGTCCTTGATTTTCATTTGACTTTTGTGTATGGTGTAAGACAGGGCTCCAGTTTTATTCTTTGCATATGGATATCCAGTTTTCCCATTACCATTTGTTAAAGAGACTATCCTTTCCCCATTGTGTGTTCGTGGCACCCTTTTGAAGATCCATTGATTGTATACATGTGGATCTATTTCTGGTCTCTTTTTTGGTCCATATGTGTATGTTTGTTTTTATAACAATAACATTGTTTTAATTACTGTAGCTTTGTAATATAGTTTGAAATCAGAAAGTTTGAGGCCTCCAGCTTTGTTGTTATTGCTCAAGATTGCTTTGGCTATTCTGGGTCTTTTACATTTCCAAATTAATTTTAATTTTGTTTTCTATTTTTGTAAAAATGCAGTTGGAATTTTGATGGGGTTGACATTAAATTTGTAACTAGCTTTGGGCAATATAAACATTTTAATAATATTAATTCTTTCAATACATAAACATAGTATGTCTTTACATTTATTTGTATCAGCTTTAATCTCTTTCCTCAATGTTTTATAGTTTTTACTGCACAAGCCTTTCATCTCCTTATAGTTTAGTTTATTCCCAAGTATTTTATTATTTTTTTGACAGTATTTAAAGTGTTATTGTTTTCTTAATTTCCTTTTTGGAGAGATCATTGGTAGTGTATAAAAACACAACTGATTTCTGTATGTAGATTTTTTTAATCCAGAAATTTTGCTGAATTTGTTTTTGTTCTAACATTTTTATTGTCGTATTTTTAGGGTTTTCTGTGTATAAGACTGTGTTATCTGCAAACAGAGGCAATTTCACTTCTTCTTTTTTCAATTTGGATGCCTTTTATTTCTTTTTCTTGCCTAATTGCTCTGGATAAAGCTAACATTCAGAAATGAAGGAGAGAGAAACAAATTCTGGGAGAGCTTATCACCACTAGACCTGCCTAATAAGAAATTCTAAGGATAGTTTTTCAACTCTCTTTAAACAGAAGGGCATTAAATAGCACCACATAAGCTCATGAAAGTATAAAAATCACTGGTTATGGTAAGTATATAGACAAATACAGAATCTTCTTATATTGTAATAATGATGCATAAATTGCTTTTAAATCTGGTATAAAATTTAAAAATATTAACAATAACTACAACAATAATTAGTTAATGGATACGCTGCATAAAAATATGTAAATTGTAACATCAGTAACATAAAGTGTGTGTAGGGTGATAAATGTGTAGAGGTTTTGTATTCAAGCAAAGTTCAATTGTTATCAGCTTAAAACAGACTGTCATAATTATAAGATGATTTATGTAAGCCTTATGGCAATCATAAAGGAAACCTTATGATAGATATACAAAAGATAAAGAAAAAGGAATCAAAGTATAACACTACAAATCATCAAGTCACAAAGGAAGAAATCAAGAGAAGAAGAAAGCATCAAAAGAACTAGCAAACAGACAGAAAACAATTAACAAAATGCCAGTAGTAATTTGTTACCTATCAATACTTAATTTAAATATAAATAAATTAAATTCCCCAATCCAGAGACATAAAGTAGCTGAATAGATTAAATAAAAATAAGATCTAAACATATGCTATCTACAAGAGACTCGCTTTAGCTTTAAGTATACATATAGGTAAAAAGTGAAGGTATGGAAAAAAGATATTACATGCAAATGGTAACCAAAAGAGAGCAGAAGTGATTGTGTTTATATTAGAGAAAACACTGTTTAAGTCAAAAATGTTTACCAGAGCCAAAGAGATCATAATATAATTACAGTGTTGATTTATTCAGGAAGATATAACAATTATAAATATATATTCATCCAACATCAGAACACCTAGATACATAAAGAAAGTATTAACAGAATTGAAGGGAGGAAAAGACAGCAATATAATAATAGTAAGAAACTTTGGCATTCCACTCGCAACAATGGATAGATCATTCAGACAGAAACTCAATAAGGAACACCAAACTTGAGCAACATTTAGACCAAATGGACCTAAGAAATACATACAGACCATTCCTCCCAACAGCAGCAGAATACACATAATTTTCAAACACAAAACATTCTCCCAGATGGATAACATATTAGGGCACAGTACAAATCTTAACGAATTCTAGAAGACTGAAATCACATAAAGTACATTTTCTAAGCAATATTATAATGAAATTGAAATTGAATAACAGAAACAAAATTGTAAAATTCACAAATGTGTGGAATTAATACACTCTGAACAACCAATGGGTCAGAAAAAATCAAAAGGTAAACAAAAAAATATTGAGACAAATGAAAATGAAAGCACAACACACCAGAAGTTATGAGAAGCAGCAAAAGCAGTATTGAGAAGAAAATTTATAGCAATAAATCCCTGCATTAAGAAAGAAGAAAGATGTCAAATAAGTAACCTAACTACACCTCAAGGAACTAGGCAAAAAGAACAAACTAAGCCCAAAGTTAGCAGAAGGAGGAAAATAATAAACATTAGAACAGAAATGTGAAAGAGAGACTAGAAAGACAATATAAAAGATCAATGAAACTGTGAGTTGGCATTTGAAAGGATCAACAAAATTGACAAAACTTTGGCTAGAAAAATGTAGAAAAAATGAGAGAGGACTCAAATAAAATTGCCAATGAAAGAGGAGACATTGCAGTTGGTGCCATAGAAACAAAAAGAATCAAGAGAGACAGCTATAAATAATTATACACCAACAAATTGGATAACCTAGCAGAAATAAATTCCTAGAAACATACAAACTATGGAGACTGAGTCATGAAATAGAAATAGAAAATGTAGATGGAGCCATAAGGAGATTGATCAGTAATATCAAAAACCACCCAAGATAAAAAAGCCCAGTTCAGATAGCATTGCTGGTGAATTCTACCAAGGATTTAAAGAATTAGTGCCAATCCTTCTCAAACTCTTCCAAAAAAATTGAAGAGGGAACAATTCCAAATTCATTTTGTAATTGCAAGAAAAGAAAATTGCAGGCCAATATCCCTGATGAACATACGTGCAAACATTCTCAACAAAATTCTAGCAAACTGAATTCAACATTAACAGGATCAGATACCATAATCAAGTGGTATTTAGCCCTGGGATACAACTATAGTTCAATGTACACAAATCAATAAATATAATTCAGTACTTTTACAGAATGGAAGACAAAAATCATGTGATCATCTCAATAGATGCAGAAAAAGTATTTGATAAAATTCACCACTCTCCTATAATATAAACGTTCAACAAAACAGGTGTAAAATCATGTACTTCAACATAATAAAGACCATATACAAGAAGTCCACTGCTAACATCATACTCAGTGCTGAAAACTTGAAAGTTTTTCCTCTAAGATCAGGAACAAGACAAGGATGTCCACTCTTACCACTGCTATTCAAATCATTTTATTTTAACCTATATGGAGTTTGGAGGTTGACAATGTTCATCTTGATATTTCTTGATGACAACTGAAGCTGGAATTGTTTGAACACTCTTCACTCACATGTCTGTAGTCTAGCCAGGGATGGGTGAACAGCTGGGGGTATGAGGTATTTTTTTCCTCCATGTGTCTTTTTCAAGTGGCTACCATAGACTTCCCAGCAGGCAGTCTCAAAATAAGTTTCTTACATTGCAGCCGCTTTTCTCCAGGGCAAGTTCCAAGAGAGGCAGGTGGAAGCTACCATTCCTCTTAAAAGCTAAGCTTGGAACTGCAGTAACTCCAGTTCTTTGAAAATTTATGGTGAAAGCCATCACAAACCAGCTCAGGTTCAAGGGGTTGGAAGAACGTACTTCACTCTCAACTGAGAGATGGAAAGCAGATATTGAGAAGGCAGGCATCAGTGGTGACCATCTTGGAGATAAGCTACCAAAAGTATTAGACTAGTTGCCCTTTTAAATTGAGGAAATGAGAGTCAAAGGCATTTTTTAACTTGCCCAGAGTAAAAGTAAAACCTTAATAATCTAACCCCAAAGCCCATCTTCCTAACCAGAATATTTTGCTATCTTTGTATAATAGAAACAGCACAGGAATCAGTTTCTGCAAATCAGTAAGATAATCTCTAGATTTTCTTTCAAAATAGAATTATGACCGTGATAGTAATTGACAATCATTTAAAATCCATTAATTCAGTTATTCAGCTTTAAAACTGTATGTCCACTTCAAATCCACTTATTTAACTACAGAAACTTGGGAGCAGCAAGGATTATTCGTAATCTTTTTATTGGCCTATTGGATGGCAGATATTCTACTTATCTCTCTTTAATTTTGTGCACAAATATCTGTTCAACATTGTCAGGGAAAGGTCTTCTTAGATTAGATAAATATAAAATATCTAATTAAATTTCAGTGTTCTTAAGATCCATATATCTAACTATCCACTGGCTATCTTCCTATAGGCTGCAGAGACCTCTCACTCAGTCTATCTTCCACTTGATCATCTGTTCACAATCTTTAATAAAAACACCAGTTCTTCAGTTGATAACACCAAGAGTCATCTTTTACCTCTCTCTTCCCTATCTCTACCTATCAAAAAAACTATCATGAAATTTTAATGAATCTAAGGTTTTTATATATCTTAAATATAATCTAGCCCCTCTCCTTGTTAAAGCATACCTTGGTGAATGCCTTTATCATATTTGTAAGAGTTACTGAAACAAACTCTATTCTATTCTTACCCCATTTTAATCTGTTCATGTTACAGAGTGATCATTCAAAACAGAAAATTAGATCATCTCACTTCCCAGATTAGAAATACTTATTATCTCTTCCAAGTTTTCAAATTAAAGTAAAAGTTTCTTAGAAATCTGCAAAAATTTTAGTTGGTTGCTTAAAAACTTCATGTCTCAGCTGCACAGACTGTACCCACTTCCAATATACATGCTGTTTGTATAAAAAAATACTAGAAGTTCATACTGTGTTCTTTTTGAATGCTTCAACAATGATTTGATATGCCCCAAGTTAAACTGATCTTACTCTCCAATCCACGGCATCATATCATCATCACCTGTGTTTACAAGACCCTTTTATTTTGTTTTATCTTAAAATTTATTTTTTTCAATTTCATTCTCTTTATCCTCCATGCTTAATTTCTTCCCATCTCAACACATTAGATAACCAGTTTTAGTGTATTTAATGTATGTGTGTCTAATCACTGCTACCAGATTTTATTTAAACATATGCATATTCTGGAAAATACAAAACTGTATTTTGTTATATTTGCCTATTTATTCCCTCAATATTTTACTTCTGAATTCTTTTCAGTTTACTACTTCTTAACATCTTACTATTATGTTAAATGTATTTAATTTCCAATTACATTACAGAAAATACTGGAGTGATAACAATAAGGTATCTGTTGATAGACCTATGTGATAAATTACTTGGGTTATAAACTAAATGTGCTGTGGAGTGGAATAGCTTGTCTAGAGGTTATATGCATACCGAATTTCAGTACTTCCAAATTGCTTTCCAGGATAGCTCTAACAGTTTATAAACCTTGTACAGTGTATGAAAGTTGTTTTTTCCCCAAATCCTAGCAATCCTACAATCCTTACAATATGATGGATGTAAAGTGGTATAATTTGAATTTTTATTTCTCTGATTTCTAGACAGGTTGAGGGTCTGGGTCTCTTCATATATTTAATGGCACTCTGGTTTCCTGTTTTGTATACTGCCTCTTCAAATCATATGCTTGATTTATTTATTTTTTTCTGTTGAATATACTGCCATTCTCTTGCTGATTTTTGTTAAATAGGAATTTTTAATTCAGTATTAGATATTTGCAATTTCTAGTCAGATCAAAATTATATTTGCTCTTTTGGTTTACAAATGCTAATGTTATCTACTAAGCTTAAAATGCATCAGTGCAGTCAACAAGTTCAATATTTTCCTGAAGTCTTGAGTAATTTTATTTGTTAGACTTTGTATCTCTGCAAATGTTTAACACACTCTACTCAAGTCAGATAATTACTTTAGGCCTTGGTGTTGGCACAACTTCCCTTGTAGGCCTCTTCTGTTCTAACTCATTCTTTTGGCTTATATCTAACCCTATTTGGAGCACATCACTGACCCACTATTCCTCAGGCCATTCTTTGGATTGTGGAAGATGTGAAAGTACATAATTGTCTCTTTTGGGGTTCCAGATAGGGACTATACTCATTCTAAATCTTTCTGTAAGGGAAATTCTAATATTCAGAATCTGGATTCCAGATGCCTGACATCATGTTTTATACCTTCTTGGGAACCTCTGGTATACTTTTACTTATGAATTAATACTCAGTATGTCTCAGTGGATGTCCCTTTTATCACCTACAGTAAAAAAAACTTGCCGGAGATAAAAGAATTATGTTTCATTTCTTCTGCCCCAGCTTCTTCTTGCCCTCTTTGTATTCGAATAACCTCCACTAAATGGAGTTCAGATGCATATATCCGTGTTCAGTTCTGAGGTCAGTATCAATTGATTCTTTTTTTCCTCATTTAAAGTCATCTTTCCCTGCTCTTTTGCAAGCCTGGTGATGTTTTAAATTAGATTCCAGATGTTGCAGATTAACAATAGGAAAACACTCTAGCTGTTGTTTTATTTCAGAAAATTTCTAGTTGAATAAAATTGTACGTGATCTGATAATTCTGAGAATATGATGTTATGATTCAGGATATTGTCACCTTTGTTCTGCTTTTACAAACAATTTAGTAAGTTCAATGAGCAGGACTTGTTTGCTTTCCCTAGAAGTAGAGCAATTAAGATGCTTCCTCTTTCCGAGAGTATGAATATGCTGCATTACAAAGCTAGTCCACTTCAGAGGTAGAAATAAATAGTGACACACGTTCACCTGTTGTAAAATGAAATGCTCTACTGGACAGAATAAAGCTAGAAAGCAGTGTAATGCAATGCAATGCGGCCAGATTAAGCAATATATATACTTTTTTTTTTTTTCCCTCAGCACTTAAAGAAGAGTGCATTAAAAAATTCAAAGCAGTGATATTGGAAAACTATATTTTAAATACATTTGAGATTTAATCATTAGTTTGATAAAACACCATTAGCTTATTTAATAAAATATTTCAAAGTCTTTGCATAATATTTTGTTAAATATTTATTTTTATAATATTAAAGTAAGCTCAAATTACTATCATTTTTTTCCTATAGATCATTTGAGAGAAACGGTCTATTTTTTAGCATTGTGTTAATCCTTTTTGTCAGTTTTCTACTTGGGAAAAGATAAATATCTTCACTGAAAAAACAAATGTTGCCTTCAAATCTTCATTTGGATAGGCATAATATAATTAAAGTTTAGAAAGGAGAGCTCTTAATTTTACAATTCTGCTATTTCAAAAATATCAATGCAAATGTTAATGCACATGAAAATTGAACATTTTCATAAAACCTAAATTTATTTATTATGTCCTTATAAATTCAGATGCGATTTCCTATCAACATAATTATCTTAAGAAGATAGTCTTAACATAACACAACGTATACAGTTTGGCTGTTTAACTGAATGATCCTGTCATACAAAGTGATAGAATATCTGACATGAGGAAATACTGCTCTATTATTTTAAAAATAAAAATATAAAACCAAATATGATTACAGAGTTTAAAAATGATATAGACAGCAGATAACAGATTGAATTCTGTAGAAAATAAATTTACTGATTGAGAGCATTAGCCCAAGAAATCCTTTCAGAACACAAGAATGAGTCATAGAAGAAAAAGATAAGTGAAAGGTTAGATGCAGGGGAATGTGTAGAAGATATTCAATACAAGTGTAATGGAGATTCAAAAAATGAGTGCTGAGCAGAAGAATAAGAAGCAACAACATAAAAATAATAATGAAAACTGAAACCAACATAATCCCCTGTCCCTATCCAAACCAATAATGGGACCAAACATATTTTCCCATCCTGTGACCAGGCATGCTTAGGAAAGCATGTCTTTGTATTGAATAATCTGATCACAGGCAACAGCAACTATTTACTCCAGGACATGGTTGGACCTGGAAAATACAACTGTAAACCAATAAATAGATTGTTTCTAAAGGCTAACAGCTTACTATTCAACTCTCCCTTCAAAACCCTTAACACAAACTATTACATCATAAACTCTGCCTAATCCCAACTAGCTCTCTACCTTTAAAGACCTAACTTGGACCAGTAGATAACTCAGAATATGCTTAATACTTGGATATGAAGAGCAACAGGTAAAATTTATTTATGCATTTAATATGTTTTCTATCTTAATATTCAATTCCTGGAAATTATGTATTTAACATCCACTCAATAAAATTTTATTATCTACTCTACACACAATGTTGCAAGGCACTGGAAAAATGGAATACAGGTATTTCTATCCAGGAACTTAGAACTCTTAAAAGAAGTAACATTGCATTTCAATAAATATGCACATATAAAAGGACAATCACAAGCATCTGGAGACCTTCCTCCCTCTCCTCAATAAAGTCTACTTCTAAGTCAGCTACTTACTAATGGATGGTACAGACTTACAACAAGGGACAAGGCTAAAAATCTTAGGCAACACAGCTATTAATTTATCTTAATAGAGTGTTTAAACCTTATGAGTTTATGGAATTTCTTATCTATATATGAAAACACAGGTCTTTTCTCCCAACCCCAGACTTTCTTCTTTGTTTGTATCAAACTAAAACTCATACACTTTTAAAGAAATGTACCACTCCTCATTAACTCCCATGGTGTTTTGCTATGGTAGGCAACTAGGCACGTGGGTGCTGTGTGAATACCCTTGTAATCTGACACATGTCTAATTTAGGGCTTGCTCAATCGCTGTGTGACAAGAGCAAGTCAGTCTGCTGACTCTAAGGACTTATTCTAGCAATCTAAGGAAATCTCTCTATAATAGGACAGGGCAGCTATCAGCTCTCAAGCAGCTTAACTTTCTAAGCTCACGTGTTTCTTTTAAATATCATAATCTATTTTGGAAGAGATACACACATTTTAAGTATAAGTACAGAATCATTTCTCTACAACTTCCTATTTTCTAATTTACTAAGTGGCATGCCAAGGGATGCAAAATTAATTCTATGATGATTCACCAATCAGTGGTAGGATAATAAGTCCATCAAACATTGTGTAAACTGTAACAATATCCTAGATACATGTTATACCTCTGTATAAAAGAAGTAAATCATTTTTATTGCTCTGAAAGAAATTTTGACTTATTTAACAAAAAACATGATAGGAAAAAACAGTATTAGGCAAAAACCTATCATTGTTAACAAGGGCGTACATACAAGATCTATAGGGGATCAGAGCAAAGAAAAAACGAAAGTACGGGAGGAAGTAGAGTTGGATGCCAACCAAATGAAGAAAGAATTTTAATTAGATGGAGGGAAATAAAATACTGTGCCACACAGGGAGATCAGCTCCGTGCTTTGTGACCACCTAGAGGGGTGGGATAGGGAGGGTGGGAGGGAGGGAGACGCAAGAGGGAAGAGATATGGGAACATATATATATGTATAACTGATTCACTCTGTTATAAAGTAGAAACTAACACACCATTGTAAAACAGTTATACTCCAATAAAGATGTTAAAAATAAATAAATAAATTATGTGTAGTTGTCTAAACAACAACAACAACAACAAAAAGTTCTGTGCCACAGTAAGAAAATAAAATCACTACTAACTTAAACAAATAATATGCTGTCCAAACCAAGATTCACTGGAAAGTGAAAGCAGGTGCTAAGAACTTATAATAATGTATTATTTTAAAAATTTTTATTGTCCCCAAAACTGATTTTATTATGATGTTGAACTTATTTTAAAAACTTATAGTATATTTTAAATTATTTTCAAAAATAAACTTCCTTTCAGAACACAGGGATGAGTCATAGAAGAAAAAGATAAGTAAAAGGTTAGAAACATTCATAGTGAAACATATGAATAACTGGTAAGTTTAAAAAGATTGAATATCGAATTTCCTGGTGAGGGCCAGAGTTCAATCTCTGGTCAGGGAACTAAGATCCCACAAGCCACGTGGGGCAGCCAAAAAAAAAAAAAAGATTGAATATCAACAGTATTTTATGGGAAAATCAAATTCTTTAGAGGAACCTTGCAATATTCTTTATTTTGATTACATAAACATTAAAAATTAACACAAGCAGTAGTAATTACTATTGGTTTATGTTTACATACTCAATTAAGTTTTTGTGTCCTCAAAGCTTCATGCCTGATATATTTCAGAGGATGGTATTATTTATTTAGTACAGAATTATGTTTTCATATAATAACTGGGGATATTATTCAAAATTGCATCTTATGGTTATAACTTTGACACCACTGACACAATTATAGATTTTTTTCTGAGGGCTGCAATAGGTTTTTTTAAGTACATTTTTGGTGTACAGTTCTATGAATTTTAACACATGTATAGATACATGTAACCATATAGCAATCTGGGTACAGAACAGATCCATTACCCCAAAACACTACCTTGTGATATTCTCTTTTAAGTCACACCATCCTCCTAACTACTACCATCCTCCTACACTCTGAAGCAGCGAAGGCACAGCGAGAAGAATGGAAAATGGTTATAGGAGGGCTTAGCTGGGATACTACAAAGAAAGATCTGAAGTATTGCTTCTCCAAATTTGGTGAAGTCATAGACTGCACTCTGAAGCTAGATCTTATCACAGAGCGATCAAGGGGTTTTGGCTTTGTGCTATTTAAAGAGTCGGAGAGTGAAGATAAGGCCGTGGATCAGAAAGAACATAAATTGAATGGGAAGGTGATTGATCCTAAGAGGGCCAAAGCCACGAAAACAAAAGAGCCTGTAAGAGGCGTGGATTCTGCTTTATAACCTTTAAGGAAGAGGAACCAGTGAAGAAGATAATGGAAAAGAAATACCACAATGTTGGTCTTAGTAAATGTGGAATAAAAGTAGCTATGTCGAAGGAACAGTATCAGCAACAGCAACAGTAGGGATCTAGAGGAGGATTTGCGGGAAGAGCTCAAGGAAGAGATGGTGACCAGCAGAGTGATTATGGGAAAGCATCCAGGCGAGGTGGTCATCAAAATAGCTACAAACCATACTAAATTATTCCATCTGCAACTTATCCCCAACAGGTGGTGAAGCAGTATTTTCCACATTGAAGCTTCATTTGAAGGTGGCTCCTGCCACCTGCTAACAGCAGTTCAAACTAAAGTTTTTGTGTCAAGTCCCCAAATGGAAGTATGATGTTGGGTCCCTCTGAAGTTTAATTCTGAGTTCTCATTAAAAGAAATTCGCTTTCATTGTTTTATTTCTTAATTGCTCTGCTTCAGAATCAATGTGTTTTATGCCCCCCCCCCCAGTCTCATGTTAAAAGCCCAGTGTGACAGTGTCATATTGTAGCAGTGTCTTACTGGTTTTTTAATAAATCATTTTGTATTAAAAAAAAAGAGTAGGTAGGTAGGTAACTCCTACTATCTTGCTACCTACTCTCTCTTTGTCATTATAGATGTATCTTCTTGTAAATGTCATACAAATGGAATCAAACAGTATATGAACTTTTGAGATTGGCTTATCTCACTTGCATAATGCTTCTGTGATTCATCCATGGTGAAGAATGTTAAGGTTGTTTCTAGTTTTTTTGAATTATGACTTATGTGAACACTCATGTACAGGTTTTTGCTTGAAGATAAGTTTTTCTTTCTTTAGCTTAATACACAGTAGTGTGATTACTGGGTCATAGAGGTAATTATGTGTTTATCTTTATTAGAAACTGCCATACTCTTTTCAGAGTAGCTGTATCATTTTCCATAACCAGGGGCAGTGCATGAGAGTTCCAGTTGTTATACATCTTTGTTATCACTTGAGATTATCAATAATTTTTATTTTAGCCATCCTAAAAGGTGTTATAGTGACTCTCATTATGGTTTTCATTTGCATTTCCCTCCTCACTAATAATGTTGAACAAATTTTATGTCCGTTTTTAACTTTTATATATCTTCTTTGATAAAGTATTCGTTCAAGTCTTATACCCACTTTTGCTAATTGGGGTTTTTGTTTTATTTCTGTTGTGTATTGAGAGTTCTTTATATATTACAGTTAAAATTCTTTTGTCAGATGTGCGATGGCAAATATTCTCTCCCAGTCTGTTGCTCCCTGTCACATTTAAGAATTCATTATCTAACACCAGGCCACAAAGATTTTTATCTTATTTTTTTCCCTCCAGTGTTTTGTAAGTTTACTTTTTACATTTACATTTATAATCTATTTTGACTTATAGTGTAAGGTGGGAGGTTTAGGTTGAGTTTAGTTATTAGCTTATGGATTCCACTTGCTCCATCATCAATTGTTTAAAGGATATTCTTTATCCATTGAATTGCCTTTACCTCTCTGTCAAAATATATTGGCCATATGTGTGTGGGTCTACCTTTTGATTACCTTTTTTTGTTCCATTGATCTATGTATCTATCCTTTGCCAATAGCATACTCATAATAGTTTACAGTGCATTACAACTGTATTTTATAAATCCTGAGTTTGTACATAAATTTTGCATGTATTCTTTAATATTCTACTAGGTATTAAATTATAGAAAACATCACATAAACCTGGCATTTAATCTGGGCTATTCTACTTAACAGAGAAACTACGACTTTGTATAAGTTATATAGAGGATATAATCTCCATTTCCTCATCTTTAACGTTGTCCTACATTATCCAAATTATAGGAGTGATGTAAGTGTTAAATGAGTTAGTTTTTTTAAAGTAAATAACATTTAGTATATGTTCGCAACAATGTTATTTCTTTTTGCTCTTTATTCTACCCTAGCATTACGCATTTGCCTGATTTTATTGGATATTATTTCAGTAAAAGTAACCCTTTAAAAATACATAAAGCAGGGCTTCCCTGATGGCGCAGTGGTTGAGAATCTGCCTGCCGATGCAGGAGACACGGGTTCGTGCCCTGGTCCGGGAAGATCCCACATGCCGCGGAGCGGCTGGGCCCGTGAGCCATGGCCGCTGAGCCTGCGCGTTCGCAGGCTGTGCTCCGCAATGGGAGAGGCCACAACAGTGAGAGGCCCGCATACCGCAAAAAAAAAAAAAAAAAAAAAAAAAAAAAAAAAAAAAAAAAAAAAAACATAAAGCATGGGAAAAGCAAAAAAATTAATATAAATATAATGAATACAATTTTCTGCATAACTGCAGAAAAAACAATATAATATGAGGCTTTCAGAGAAGAATTACTATTTTCCACTTGTGACCTTGAGCTAGGGACAAAAACAAAAGAGAACATATCATGCAGCTCTGTACCCTTTAGATTTAGTGCACAGAGAACTAATCCATCTGTTTATGGTTCCTTTTTTTGTCTCCTGATAACACTTAGTTAAAAGACACATGCTTCAACCTTCAAGATAAATTATCCTTTCAATTCTTAATGGTTGTAAGTGATAAAATCTAAGAGCACATAAGTGCGTGCATTAAAACTGGTGACATCTATGACTTTGACTTGCTGAATGATTATCAAGATATTTAAAGGTTAAATGGTTATTTATACATTTATACATAGATGGGGTTCATGAATACACTCATCAGTTGTTCTCAACATTTGAGTGCCTTATATGAATAAGTGGGTCGATAAGGCAGAATAATGGTTCAAATGAGAAATAAAAATAAATGTACAAGGCTCAAAGAATTTGGTGTCTACATTCAATGTAGTAGTCATCTTAACAAAAACAGAAAGTTTGGAGAGGGGAAACTGATTTTATGAAAGATATTTCCTCTATAAATAGCATTTTAGTGCACATCTGGGAGAAGTCCCAGAGGCAACCTCAATAAACATGCTTTGGAACATTTTTCTAAGAAAGAACTCAAGCTGTGTTCTAGTAATTTAATTTTCTGCTCCTTATTTCAACACAACAGTAAAAATATTCACTGTTTAAGATTGCTATAACTGTTCTCAGAATCTATGTTTTGGGACTCTTTTTAGGTTATATGATAATAATTCAGTGTTCATGAGATCACATGAGCTAGGATGGCTATAGACAAAATAAAAATTACTTTTCTTTTTTTTTTTTTTTTTTGCAAATGTTCCCATACAGGCTGGGTTGAGTCTTCTATTCCCACCAATGAGGTCAACAAACAAACAGATAAGAAACATAGTGAGATGGTAAGATTTCAAGAAAACATTTCAAAAGCTTTGTTTTAGGCCATATATAAATCTATTGCTAGGCATTTTTTTTGAGTAAAAACGTGTGTGTGTGTGTGTGTGTGTGTGTGTGTGTGTGCGCGTATACACATATATATCAGAGGATTGACCTAAAATCACTGCCAGAAAGACAAATTCCACCTTAACTGTGAAAATTCTGAAAAGAAGAGTGGTTTTTCAGAGGACTGAACATGGGGGAACAAATTAAAAGTGAGCACAGTTCTTGGGCTTAAGCTTTGCAAGTCACCATGGCTGGGCAAGAAAATGGTGCAAGAAAAGACATCTGTTTCCATATTAACTGGTAATGGAAATAAGAGGCAAAGAGTGAAGTTTAGGGTTTTACAGGCAAAGATGGCAAAAAAATAAAATACCAGAGTTGGCACAACACCTCTTCCAAACAGCAAAAATAAGCACAAAAAAGAAAATTACAACAAATGATTTAACATTCATATCAGTTAGGGTTCTCTAGAGAAACAGAACCAATGGGATACCAACAGATGATTGATAGATAGATGAAGAAATTTATTTTGAGAATTAGCTCACACAATTATGGAAGCTGACTTATGCTTTCTCCAAGCTAGAGAAGCAGAAAAGCAGGTACTATAATTCAGTCTGAGTATGAAGTCCTGAGAACCATGGGAGCCACTGATGTAACTCCTAGTCCAAAGCCAAATACCTAAGAAACTGGAGGAACATTGGTGTACCTCCTAGAGTACAAAGGCCCGAGAATCAAGAGCCCTGATATAAGAGAGCAGGAAAAGATGGATGTCCCAGCTCAAGAAGAGATAGCAAGAATTTATCCTTCCTCCAGCTTCTTGTTCTATTTGAGACTTCAACAGATTGGATGATGACTCTCAATACTGTTAAGTATGAATCTTCTTTGCTCAGTCTACTAACTCTTTAGAAACATCTTCACAAACACACCCATAAATAATATTTCACCAGGTCTCTGGGCTTCTCTTAGCCAAGTCAAGTTGGCTCATAAAATTAACCATTAACAATATTAATTTAAAATTCTAAAGAAATGTTCATTCAACAACTTTAAGTTTATTCAGCAACTTTAAGAAAGTAATACATCACGAACAACTGGCATTTATTTCAGTAACACAAGCTTGGTTTAATATCTGAAAATCTATTAAGCCAACATGCCATTAATGTATCTAAGGGGAAAAATCATATGATTATCTCTAAAGATGATGAAGTCTTTGACAAAATTAAATACTTGCTCATAAAAATATAGCTAGGAAGATACAAATTGATAGATATTTCCTTAACAAGATAAAAGCAAGAAAAATTAGTTATAAAACCAGTATTTTACTTAACAGGGAAAAAGAGGTATTACCACTAAGATCAGAAACAAAGATGCCAACTAACATTTTAGTATTTAAAACTGTATTGGTAATATAGAAATCTAGAAAAATGGAATCTAGAAAAATGGTACAGATGAACCTATTTGTAGGGCAGGAATAGAAAAGTAGACATAGAGAAAGGACATGAGGACACAGTGGGGGAATGGGAGGTTGGGACAAACTAGGAGATTAGGTTTGACATAAATACACTGTCGTGTAAAACAGATAGCTAGTGGTAACCTGCTGTATAACACAGGGAGCTTAGTTCGTGCTCTGTGACAACCTAGATGGGTGGGATGGGGGGGTGGGAGGGAGGTCCAAAAGGGAGGGGATACAGGTATACAAAAAAAATAAATACATAAAATTTAAAAACTGTATTGGAAATATCTGCCAATCCAATTAGAAACAATAAATAAATTAGTGCCTCAGATTGTAAAATAGGAAGTACAACTCTGTACATGATAGGATAGTATCCTTGGAAAGCTCAAAGAATAATACATTTGTCTCAAAAATAAAATAATTTACTAGAGTAGGAGAATTACATGAACATACAGAAATCAAAAGCCTTCTGACTCATAAACAACAACCAGTTCAAAGACATAATGGGAGAAAAAAAACTCTTAATTATAGCACACCAAAGATGAGAAAACTTAGAAATATATGTAAAGAGAAATATGCAAACTGTATACGAAGAAAACTTTAAAATACTTATGAAAGACACAAATTAGGCTTGAACAAACAAAACAAAATATATTATTCTTTAACAGAATGACTCAGCATCATAAAGGTGACTCCTCTCTAAGTAATTTTATGAATTTAACACAATCATGATAAACGTGCCTACAAACTTTCATGGATCTAGATAAGCTGATTACAACTGTGTAATAACTTATATAATTAGAAACATGGGGGCAAGACATACACAATGTTAAACATTCTCTAAAGCCATGCTCCTCAAAGTAGTGTGGTATTGGTGCATAAACATAAAAATAGACCAATGAAATAGAATAGAATGTCCAAAAACAGAGCTAGTTATTAAGGGACATTTGATATATTATAAATATTACATCTGACATTACTAGGGCATAAATTTACTTCTTAATAAATGGTGTTTAGGTAACTATTGTACAGTCAGTTGGGGAAAGATATAAAATATTAACTAGTTTAGAAAAGAGAGTTAGAAAACAGAATTAGAATATTAGAAAGAAGATTAGAATGAGCTCTTTCATGCTGCATTGTGACATTAAAAACCTATTTATACACAGTTTTATATTCACTATTTGTGTATATACATATACTCATATACACATAAATATGGGCACCTTGCTACCATGCAAAACAAACAAAAAAAAATAGCAGGGAAATGCACATAAAATAATGATAGCATATCAATGAGAAAATGAAACCAACCTGAAGGACCTCCCAATAGTCAAAGCATACAAAATTTAAGCATCAAAAGAAAAAATAATTGTAACAACATTTCTGAAAAAACAAGAATCTATAAGTGCATACTGATAGAGATGAATGGGAGAAAAGGGAAAGATCTCTCTTACCATTTAATGCTATAATGATTTCATATGAGCAGATAATTGAAAGGACCCACAAGACTTTGGAGAGCATATTCACAAAGATCTTTATAAAGTCAAAGGATACAGAAAGAGTGTGCAGGCAAGAATCAATAGGCTGACAGACTTCCAGGCACAGTTCCCCAGAATTATTCTTATTCACACATGATGTATTCATCTCTGGAGTATAAACCTTTATAACCTGTTTGAGGCATCTTGGTTTTAGAAGAGCTTCCCAAATGTTTCCAGTGGGATCTTTTATGCCCTTATATAGTTATACAGCCAAGCCAAGCCATGTAACATGTTACACCATGTGTAAGTGATCAATATGCAAACTGGCTTGGTGACACCTGGAAAGTTTCAAACTTTAAATAGCACATTATAAATCATTAGCACTCTCAATCTTCTCTTAGCCAAGAATCAGTTTGAAACTTCCAGGCATACCTGGAGATAAGCACTGAGCTGTCTTAGACCAGCTGAAAATAATTTATACAGAAAACTGATATAAAGAAGGAATGATAGAGTTAAAAATAACACCACTTAGCAACTATCATAAAAATTGAATCAGACAAAATCATGAGTGGGAGCTAACCTCATGGGTAAAAGTTTAATGAGGAGCAGGATATTTACATATTCTCAAAGTAGTTCCCGCCAGAGTACTTTTTTTTTTAACAAGGAGGAACTAGCAATTTTACAGTGGATGAACCTAGCTGATATCACCTTAGGCAAATCATCAAAGTTAACATCATCAGTAATGGGACAAGGTGACAGCATGTGCCCCCTTATCAGTCACTGAGAAGGACACAGCATCACTTCTATGATACTGCTGTCAAAAATGCATTATTTGAATGGAATCGTTAGCTAGTGTGAATCAAAATGAAATTGAGGGACAGCCTACAAAATAACTGGTCTGTAATTTTTTAAATAATGTCAAGCTCATGAAATCTAAAAAAACGGCTAATGAATTCTTATAGAATAAAGGAGACTTAAAGAAACAGCAAACTAATATAGATTGTCTGAACTGGAGCCAGCACTGGGAAAAAATAGCTAATAAGTACATTAATAGAAAAATCAATGAAATTTGAATATGTACAACTGAGTTAATAAAATTACTGTATCAATGTCCTAATTAATGATTTTGATAATTGTACCATGGTTACAGATTCTTAGGAGATGTATTCTGAAACATTTAAGGGTAAAGGTATAGAATGTTAGCAGCACGATATTAAATCTCTATCTATCTATCTATCTATCTGATACATCCATGACCCATGCTCACCCACATAATTGAATTAAAACACAGTACTATCTGTGCCCTCAAGTACTGATTTTCCACCTCAAAATTAAGCAATAGTGAAAATATTAAATGAATGATATTTAGTATGACTTTTCAGTTTAATCACATAAGATAAAATAACAGTTCTAAGCACTGACTTTTTAAAGTCTTATGAGTTACAGTAATAATGGTTTAGGTAGCCCTGACCATTTCATTACTTAAGTAACATTAGATGATGGGAATGCAGAGACATGACCATGGTTCTCATCTTTTAAACAGGACTGGAACATATAGGAAATCAGATTATTCAGTTTAGCCCAACTAATTGAAAAAAAAAATGTTCAACTGCTAACTGAATTGTCGTTGATAGTGTTGGCTAATTTTAGGGCTTTAAAAATGAAATATATTAATTACATAAAGATATATTTGCTATGAACTATTATTGATAAATGAATCCAAATTCCTTTTAAAGTGAACTATTTAAAATCTCATTTTATGAGAGGAAAATGAGTCTTAGAGATTTTAGAGATCACCCCACTAGCCGTAAAAAAAATCAGGGAACAACATTTTGTCTGGTTCCAGTACCAATGCTTTTAATCACTGTTCTATACTTTTTTATTTCCAGTAAATCCTACAGTTCATAAAATGTGAAATGTTGTGAAAATGATGCTGTGACTATTATGGACTTGGATGTTAAGAGACCTAGCAGCTCCCACTTTCTGGGGATCCTGCTGCTATGCTGCAAATAAACACAGCTACACTATTAAATGGAAGAGCACCAAGGTGTCAGACAGGCAAATAAAGTCTTCAAGGACCTTCCAGCTCAGCTTAGCAAAATGAGGAACACAGTCAAATAAAAAAAAAAAGAAATTATTGCATTTATCTAAAAGAACTAAAGATTAATCTATCTTACTAATTAAATTGAATCTGTACTCCCATTTTCCAATTTTCCAAAATAGGAATATTGGTTGAATTAGGTAATATAACAGCTTAAATGATAGGTTTATGGAAATTACATGCATGTGGGGAGAGAGTGAGAGCAAGAATGATAGAGACTTTCAAATCGCAGTGCTAGTAAATAAGAATTTAGATTAAGAAAATATTGAAGAATAGATGATATCCCTTCTTATGCATAAATTCTAGATAAGTCAACAATTTTTGGTCATGACATAGGTCTAAGAATAATTTTATCAAAGTCTATTTGAGATATAAGAAATAGAAGACTCTGAACAAGATAGCATCAGAAAACTGTTTTCTGCTCACGCTTCATATATCACACTTATCTCTAGGACAGAGACCTTAAGATGATTGTCCTTTCTCATCGTTTAACAATAGGAGCTCACCCAAGACACGGGGGCCAACTGAGGATAGAATATATCCCATCATCTCCATCCTTCTTATCTGTATATTTTTTGCCTCACAAAATTTTTTATGCCAGACAAACTATTTATCCTCAACTAAAATGAAAACCCAAACCAAACAAGACAGAAACAAAACTTCCATGCATTTGAATGTGGGTTGAAAAGTGATATTCTGAGAGAGAGTGAGTGAGAGGGAGAGAGAGAGAGAGAGAGAGAGAGAGAGTGTTTATGCCTATCTCTGGGATATTACTCATCTTATTTAGTAGTACCTTTTTTCTCCCTAAGGATTTTATAAATACATGACAATATCAGCTATAGGTGAAGACAGTTTATTTCTTCCTTTCATTCTTAACTGAATTGCCTTTTTGCACATTTTAGTATGGCTACATTGTTTAAGTAAATTGTAAGAGTCTACATCCTTTTGTCTGTAGGAGCTGGAGAAGCAGTCAGTCAAAAAAATACCCTGCTAAGTATAATACTTTATATAAAGAATTACACAGTAATTTTTGTTTATTTAGCATCCTTTTTGGCTGTTTGCCTTTGAAGGAGGAGTAAGTCCAGTGGGGCTGGTACAGAAGATTAGATGTATAGGGAATTAGGGTGGTTTGGTCCGCTTGTATGTTTATGGGAATTAAAAACTACATTTTATGGCATTTAATGCATTTCCTATTTCTTTGTATTAAGCTTGTTATGCATAGAAAATTTCTAAAAATTAAAATAATCTACATAAAGTAATATTCTTCTGTACTCTTGATTTATAGAAAGAAGATAAACATATATTGGATACCATCCATACATATATATATATTTCTGTCCCTTATGAATCAAAACAACATATTGAACATTTCATATTCTCATTATAAAACTGGCAATAATAGCTTCAAAATTATTAAGAGAATATAAATATGCTGAAAGTTTTACATTTCCCTTGAATAATCAGAAATGAAATTATTTTATAATTAGGATTGAGGAGGATTTTTTGTTGCTCTTTCTTGGTATATTTTTATTAAATAATTGTAATGATTTTAAAAGGTGACTTCTCCCCTCATTTTTAGCTGTACAATTAAAATCTAATAAAATATATTTAGGAGAGTGTTTTCTATTTTTATTTGCAAATTTCGGATGATAGCATAAACAACAATTTTTTATTGAGAATTTAGGTAATTTTGTACATTCTGCAAATTTAATTAAAGCAATATTTCCAAGTATTAACAGAAAGTATAATAACTTGGGATGATTCAAGTACCACTTGATAGCTCAAACTACTCACAAAAGAGTACTTTGGAATTTACAAAAAATATATATCTTATAATATATAATATTCAATAATATAACCTGAAATTTTTCAGCCCTTCTCAACCTTTGAATAAGATCTGAGTAAATTGCATAAGTTTAGAACTTTCAAAATGGCAAATGATGCTCAAGATTTTATTGGTTTTAAGTTTTTGTTTAAAAGTTGTGCCATATATTTAACCAATTGGAAAATGTTCAATAAATATAAAAATACTTTCAGAAAATAATGTGAATATAAGTATTTTCATGAAAAATACTATGTAATCAGACACTATAACTCAGCTATTGAGGAATATGATTAAAATATTAATTGTTTTTATCTAGTGACTGATTAGTCAAAAAACAAAAAGAAAAATATTTTGAAATCACAAGTCATTTTAGAGAAAAGATTCTGATAATTCATCCAGTGGAAGTTACACTGAATTTTATTACAGAATTACCATGCTATCTTGAAGATATGTGAATTGGCTTTGAATGGTCTGAATTTGGTATGTAAAAATGATGAAATATGAAACCATATGAAGTGATTACCTCAAAATGAATTAAAACAAGACTCACATAGGAAGGAGGGAAATTATAGATTCCTTTTTTCCAGTTTTGGAATAAAAAATTTTCTCAATTATATTGAGATGTAATTGACATATAACATTGCATAAGTTTAAGGTGTATAATGTGTTGATTTGATGCACATACATTGCAAAATAATGACGACCTTAGCATTAGCTAGTACTTTCATCACCTCACATAACTATCATTTCATTTTTGTGGTGAGAACTTTTAAGATCTACTCTCTTAGCAACAGAAAAGTATAAATTCTAATAAAGTTGGTTTATAAGGTAAGTATAGGAACTGTGCTTATTGTTTTTAAAAGCAATAAAGGCTGGCATATTCATAAAAATCACATTCATCATAGTATAATTTTAAATCATGATTGTTCTAATTGAATTATGAGAGTATTTGTAAAGCTATATCAACTTCATTGTAAAGTTTTACTTATGTGATATTTTTAAAAATCTAAACTAATGATATGAAACATTTACTAGAGAATATTTTTATCCATTAATTACTTTAATATAAAAAGTTAATACTTTAATATTAAATACAAATGTATTTAATATTAAATACTTTAATAATTTGATTACTTTAATCAAATTGATTTATTAAGTACATATTTTAAAAATTTACATGTATGCATATACACACATACAGAAATGTACTACATATAATATCACAATATGTGCATTATTCTGTACTTAAAGCTTTAAACCAGTAATACATGTATGTATATGTATGTATATATGATATTTTTTCAAGTCATATTTTAACCTGCTCACATTAAAAATATTAATGCTTAGCAGCTTTAGGTATTCGATAGCAGATACAGAATATATCCACTAACATAGATAGTTTCATTGGATAGTGCTAATTTTGATATTCCTTTTTTGCTGGGCAAGCATTTACATTGAGTAATTACTATGACAAAAAATACTTGAAGAATCATCTTTGTACAAGAATTTGTGCCCATGTATGAGCATTTCACCAGGACACATACCAAAAGTAGAATTATAGATTTATAAAACATTGATATTTGAAATGTTGAATAATATCAGCAGGTTGCCTTTCAAAGAGGCTATACAACCAAAAGTATATGAGATCATCCATTTAACCATAACTTTCCTGATATTTGAGTTTTAAAATATTTTCATGTATTAAATCTGATGCTCATGTAGTCTACTTTGGAAAATGCTTTCCACACTTAGCTTCTGCAATCAATACTGTCCCTGATTCTCTTCCTGCTTATCGATATTCCCCTTGTTTTCTACAGTGCCTGTTTCTTCTGGATGTCTTTAAAATGGGATGTTTACCTAAAGATTTTATTCACGGTGCTATTGTTTTACTACTCTGCAGTCTGCATTGTATCAAAATCTTTAGGTATATAAAATCCTTTTTTTTTCCCCAAGTTTCTACTGCTATATCTAAATATCTCCTAATGGACAGTCCCAGACTAGAATGCATGCTCCACATTAACGGGGAGAAGATTGTGTTTTTTCTCATCTTTTTCCTCAAAGCCTATCACTGTATCTGGCACATTGTAGCCTCAAAATATACAGCATACGATGGTAGACGAAATGAATAAACAGTGGAAGATAGAAAATTTGATAAGAATAATCTTAAAAATCTATACTTGTTCACTGGTTTATCAAAGTAGGTATTAATCTTCATCCTTTGCCATTATCCTGATTTGATCAATTTCATACTGTAATGATTTTCTTCCTATAGTAAGAAGGAAGAAATTCACTTTTTCCTTCTTCTCTTCTCTCTTTTCTCATCACACCAAATCTCCTTGCAATTGTATTGCTCCTGTACTTTCTAGGCTTGTTTTGAACATATATTTTGGGTATATAATATTTAGGTCAGATAAATAAGAGTAGGGTGAAATTTGACTTTTAATTGAGGCTAATCAGATTTAACATTTTGCCACTGATGCATAACAAAGTTTGCAGTATTTCATATAGGGTGCTCTTAAAAATTGAAAACTTCAAATTTATGTTATAAAAGACTTGTAGTAACAAAATCAGGAATTCTCCCATTTGCTTTTCTATATTTGAATTTTAAAAGAATAAAATCTTCTAAGTAATAAGAGAAGTTTTTTAAATGTCACTAAGATTAAAGATTTTATAATAGGAAGATTATATTGTATTATCAAGGGGGTCCCAATCTAGGTACCTGACCCTTCAAAAACAGAGAGATGTGGCAGAAGTTAGTGAGATGCATAGAAGGCAAAATCAGAGTGATTCCAAGTGTGAGAACTCAGCATACAATAATGGGCCCTAAGATGAAGGGGACATTGTAGAAAGAACAGACAGAGGCCTCAAGGAGCTAGGAGTGGCCCTCAGCTGACATTCAGTAAGGAAACAGGACCTCAGCCCTACAACCACAAGGAGGAGGTTCTGCTAACAATCTGAGTGGGTTTGGGATTGGGTGCAATCTCAAAGCTCCCAGGAAAACAAACAAACAAACAAAAATACCTCCTACATCTTGATTTTAGTTTAGTGAGACCCATGCTAGACTTCTGACCTGCAGAAATGAAGATAATAAATATGGGGATTTTTTAAGCCACTAAATTTGGTGACTTGTTATTGCAACAATAGAATGCTAACACAGTTACACAAGACCAAAGACAGAATAAAGCAAGCACCTCTTTTCTTATCCAGTTCAAAAACTAGAAACAGAATGACTTGGAAGGACTAAATGATAGGCAGTATTCCAGACACAATTCTATTACAACCCACAGGATGGATTGATAAAGTATATCTCAGAGCTTCTGGACACAGATCTGCTTAAGTTTCAGAGCATTAGACCCAAGCATTGTTGGTGCTTATACCAGGATTAGTTGAAGCAACATTTTGTTCTAAAATTTTCTGGACTTTCTCCCCAATTTTCAGTAATTGGTACACCAAGAAAGTCAGATAATAAAAACTACATATTAGCAGGGAACTTAGTACAGCGCCAAGGAGGTAAAATCTGAAAATGAGCCTAGTTAATGCTGGGAAGAAAACACTTTGAATGTGTGAACTCTCAGAGTCTGATATTAAGAAACTGTTCCGTATGTTGATGTATTTGTTTATTAATTTTGCAAAAAAATCTTATCAAGTATGGAATAGTGCTCATGAGATAGTTAAATATAAATATATGGTCAGGAAAAGTCAGCTATAAGGTGCAAATAAGGAGCAATTCAAATAATGAAATGTGTGATTAATGAAATCATCTTTTATATGAGGACAGTTATCAAAAGATCATAAGGCATTTATGAGGAATGCAATTGCTCAATCAACAGAAAGAAATCAAGCACTTATCCCTCCCTACAAAGTGCTATGAAGAAATCTTGAGGGCTTCAAATTTTATTGGAATTTTAATAAAAATGATTCCCTTATATTCCTTTGATTTATTTCCTGGTATAATATTATGAATTCTAATTTATTGTTCATTTACCTTTGGATTTACACTATACTTCATATATTCTGAAGTTTATAAACCAACAATACATTGTTGTTATGCAATATTTATAAACCCTGTATTCTCTAAATTGGTCATGTTTTCTTTGCTTCTAATTATTTGTTAATAATCATCACCCAAACCTAGGAGACACTTGTATATAGGGTAATCTAGATAGGCAGAACACTACTCCTCAAAGACTCATTTCACAGTTCACAATTCTTCCTGAACTCTTAAAGTAAATAAGAGCAAATATACAATATAACATAAAGCTACAGCTACAGGTCATTTTAACTTAGAACAACCTGTACATATTTTGAAAAATTAAAATCAATATGTGTATATACCTTAAAACTTAAGACACAATTATATGAATAAGAACACTATAAAAAAAGGATAGAGTGATGACATTTTCTGGAAATAAGAAACACTGGTTCACTATAAATTGGAGAGATCAGGTATCTGAATGCTACCTGATTAGAATTATGGTTGGGCGGTAGAGTGTTACAATGATTAAGGCAATGTCTATCAGTTGTAGCATGAGCATGTGAAACTACACAGACAGCAATTCACATGTACATTTACATGATGTGGTATGAATGAACAGGAACATTCAAAAGAAGAAAGCAAATTCAATGTAAGAGATAGGGGGAATAAAAAAACACCCAGCAGAAAAAAATGAGAAAATTGTTTCTGATTAGATGTAAAAATTCCTAAAGATAAACAAGTACTTGTTTGATTTCTATTTATCTTATTATAATGATTTAAACATAATTGAGTTACAATGACTAAATATACGCAGCAATTAATAGTATGCTCGCATATGGCATTACACATTTATTACCTTAGATATGTTTGTGCCTATAGAGTACTCCTGTTTTAGCAAATTATAAAGATGATTTAATTTCCAGATTCCAAAGTTTAATATATATTATTTGTGATGTATCTCTGCATAGGGAAACAATAAAAGAAGAGATAACTGATGATTCAGACATAGTTGTTATGATATTATATATTGTATTCTCTAGATTTAGTAACTGTTACCTAAGAAAATTAATTATTTTTATATAGGAGATATAACTTTGTTTTCTTTCCTAGAATAATAAAGTATGTAATCTTAGCAAAGAAAAGCATGGAGAGTAGAGGTAGAGATATTCATGGTTGAAGCTGTGATCTAGGAAAACAGGAGATAATCTGAATAGGTATAAAGGAGAAGAGAGTCTTAACACTCAAGACAAGGAGACTATAGGCTAGGTGTATGATCTGATAACATAATATACATAATATAAAATTTATATTATTTGATTGGTATATTAAGAATAAAGAAGTTAGATATCTGAAGAGAAAGTGAAAAGTGGCATACTTGCATAAATCTATGACTCCAAAAATTATTTTTTCTAGTCCCTTGGTAATTCAATGCACCATGAAACTTGAGGTGAAATTCAGCAATGATAAGGAAAAACAAGAAAAAATAGGAAGATTTTATATGCTTTAGTTATAGTTATATTTTATAAGTATCTTGGAAACAGTATAAAGCATGTTTTAATATGAGAAATCAAATTGCAAACTGTTAAATTTACTTAATGGCAATTACGTGGCAAAAGTAGTCCAACAACAAAATATAAGTTCTATATAACACTAAGTTCTCAATTAACAGAGATGTGGAATGGTCTGTATGTGCAATATCCAGCTATTGTTGCATACTTGTTGAACCCCATATTAAACTAGTTTAAAAATGAAAGCATTATATTTAATAATTTTACAGAAAGAGAACCAGCTGCAGTTCTTTCATAAAAGGTATCTAATGGGTTTGTACCTCAGTACAGTTGGAAGACTTGATCGTCATTTACTGATGATTACTATGGCCCTGAAGCAGTGCTTTATCAAAGATGGTTAATAGAGAGGAAAACATTCCTCGCTGCTGGCAACCGTTCTCGAAGAATCTTCATTGGTAGAGATGAGTAACATAGTGAATATTAGTCTATTGTTTTTATCCAAGAGGGCAGCAGAGACGACTGGCTTTGCCTCTAACCCTTCTTTCAGGCATAACACAGAATCACTCCCTGAAGACTGTAGGATTAAGTAGTCATCATCATTGAAATTTTCTTATCTTGGTTTAATGAACATTGGGCACAAGAGATTTTTGCAAAAGTGATAACCTTTTGGGTAATGGCACTACTAACATATTTGTATTATTTTTTCATAGTTTGTATCTGAGACTTTGCAAAATATGCACAAAACACATGGATATACCCATATACACACACACGTTAAAAGTAGATGACATTATTCTCAGTGCAAAATTTTCATACTATTATACTTAATTTCTAAAAAGTAAAAGAGAAAAGGCCTTCCCAGAAGGAAGATGTCTTAGCTGTCTCAAAGTCAATACCTATACCTACTCTTCTTTTTCCCCCCTGGGCACAAAGAAACAACTTTACCTCTTTTTATCAAAAATAAACATGTTTATCTAGTCTTGACTCCATATCCATCCAACTTCAAAGAACTTTATATTTACTATCTCTCTCTTAATAAGAAGGGGATATTTATAGATGTAGGATTTCTGGAGAAAGGAATATATATTTACAAATACTTTGAGTGTAATAATCAACTGCCTTCTAAAAGGTTGCCTCATATTATGATCCCCAAAATAACCATGACAGTTTCCTTTTAGACCATATCTTTAGTGTTAAAATAAATATTATTGACTTTTTAAAAATGTGTGATTATGTGGAAAATGTCAACTACTTGCATTCTGTTACATTTATCTTACTACAATGGTTCAAACAATTGATCATACTTTTCCTGTGAATTGCTTTTTATATATATATATATATTTTTTTTTAACTTATTTGTTTCAAAGAATGCTTCAGGTAAGAGTCCTTACAATCAAATATATATATATATATATATATATATATATATATATATATATACACACACACATATATGCATATATGTATACATACACACACACACACACACACACACACAAAATATTCTTTAAATTTACCAAAGAAGAATCCAATCTTGAATTTATTTCTATTAACCTCCAAACAATATTTTAAGATCTTGGAAATAAGAATTAACCCTTTGTGCCTTACTTTTCTCCTCTATAAAAGATTAAATGAATTAATATATTCAACCCACTTAGAATAAGGATTGGCAGAACAGAAGCACTTAATAAATGTTAATAATAAAAAACTAAATATTTTATCATTACCTAAAAAGCAGTTAAATAATTTTTTTCTTCTTTGGCTCAGTTCTTTGAAAATATTTCTTTTTTTTAATTTTAAGTTGGCACTGGCTCTTTTTCCCTAAAACAATATTTATTTTTAAAAATATGGACCAATTTATTAATATTTAATGGTATCTAGAATTTGAGCCTTCAAAGACTTTATCATCACAACTATGTAAGTGTTCCCTCTTATTTTTCTATTATATTAAAATTTGATTTATTTTCTAGTGAATATTTACACTTCTTTTAGTCTAGACTACATATTTATGAAAAAAGTATGAAATATGAGTCTACTTGCTTCTTTATATTGTTATACAGGTGTCCCAAGACCTTTTAGATCTTAAGACAAAGATTTTGATAGCATATTAATTGATAGAATTTTCTTTATGTTTTTATAAAAATGACATCATTGTAAACTGACTTTGTAGAAGATGCTTGAAATCCCAGTTGAATTTAATGCCAAATTAGAGCATTACAACTTGGATTTTGTTGTAACCAGTAAAATAGGCAATATCTGAAACATTAAGCCAGTTTTCTAACTTAAAGTCCTCCCCTTAAAGTGTGTGTAAGGAATTCCAAACTGCATGCCACAAGAAAGGATGTTACTACACAGAATAGATGACAAATTATTTGAATATGATCTTTTTATTTTGAAGATAAGCTTTTGAAAACTCATGGCAGAGACAACAGTTTGAGACCAAATGATTTTCTCAAAACCATAGTCATGTGAAACTTACCAAATCTACAGAACATAAAAGTGATGGGAGAGGGCTTCCCCCATGTCACAGTGGTTGGGAATCCATCTGCCAATGCAGGGGACACAGGTTTGAGCCCTGGTCTGGGAAGATCCCACATGCCATGGAGCAACTGGGCCCATGCACCACAACTACTGAGCCTGCGCTCTGGAACCCATGAGCCACAACTGCTGAGCCCACGTGCCACAACTACTGAAGCCCATGCGCTTAGAGCCTGTGCTCCGCAACGAGAGGTCACCGCAATGAGAAGCCCATGCACCACAACAAAGAGTGGCCCCCACTTGCTGCAACTAGAGACCTCCTTCATGCAGCAACAAAGACCCAACACAGCCAAAAATAAAATAAATATATTTTTTTAAAAAGTAATTGGAGATGGAAAGTGTCATAAAAGCAAAGGAAAAGATAAAACATGAAAAAAGGGAAGATAATTAATTTTAATAATTTTGATTTTTGATAATATTGTAGTTTTATTTTTGGCAATAAACATATAATTATTTACTTATGGTTAAATGGTTATATACATAAGTATTATACATCTTAATATATAGAAGATATTTTGGAATTTTACACACTTATAAGTAAATCTCTGTCCATGTCAATTATGTCTCAATGTGTAAGGAAAAGAAATGTTGTATAGTTCTATATTCTTAATATATATTTATTAATCTTCCACCCTTGACAAACATGTAACTATGTTTAAATTTTTAAAAATTAAGTTAAAACATTTTAACAGTTTTATGTCATTTTGTATTTCTTTGACTATTTGTGTTATTTAAATATTTTTCTTTTCTTTTTTACATTCTGTGAAAGTATTTTTGATAAAGTATAGTTGATCTACAATATTATATCATTTTCAGGTGTACCATATTCAATATTTTTATCGATTGTAATCCATTTAAAGTTATTACAAAATAATGGCTATATTTCTCTCTGCTGTACAATATATGCTTGTTGCTTATTTATTTTATACATAGTAGTTTGTGTCTATTAGTTTAGTACCTCACTTTCACCTCACTCCCTTCCCTCTTACCACTGTTAAACACTAGTTTGATCTCTGTATCTGTGAGTCTGTTTCTGTTTTGTTACATATATTTGTTTTATTTTTAAGTTTCCACATATAAGTGATAACAGAGTATATATCTTTCTCTGTCTGAATTATTTCACTAAGAAAAATACTCTTTAGGTCTGTCTGTCCATGTTGTTGCAAATGGCAGAATTTCACTCTTTTCTATGGCTAAGTAATATTCCATTATATATCCAGGAATTAGGAGATTTTTTTTTAGATGCAAAAATGGACACACATATTAAAACATTGTTTGATGTAATGAGAAGTTTGCATATAGCAGCACTTCTGCTGCATGCCAAAATGCCATGGTGTCTGCAGGAAAAGTACTATTGTGATAGCTTTAGTTAGGAAAAGAACCAGCTGCCTTTCTCAGGAAATTTTATTTTTAATTTAAATAATTATTGACAGAAGAAAACACTTATTATTCAGAATTGGGTATTATACAATAATTTTCTTCCAAATAAATGTTACTTTAAGGAAAACAAATGATGATGGTAGGTTTTCGCCAAGGTAAAACTTGAGTTGAAAAATTTTGAAAAACTGCTACAATGAACTTAAGAGCTATGGATACTTAAGGACTATACTGACAAAACTGATGGTAATGTTAATTAATGGGTTTTTAAATTATTTACCATAAAATATATCAATTTTGACAGATCTACATAACTGCAAGAACTAATACTTTCCAACTGACAAAAATACAATGTTATAAAATCACACATGAGTAAGAGACCAATTCAAAGTACAAAACAGACCAATGGATTATAATATAACAGATTATAAAATTGTCATTGATATGGCTTCTGATTTCATTTTGCAACTAACTTTTAAGGAAATACCACTTATCAAATTATGGTGTAGTATACAAGAAGAATATCACATGCATCTGAAAACTAATAAATGTGTCTCCCTTTTCTAAGTGCATATTTGAGTGAGGCCAGGTTTTCTTCATACACAAAACAACATATTCCAACAGACTGAATACAGAAGCAGATTTGAGAATCCTGCTGTGTTCTAATAAACTAGGTATTAAAGAGATTTGAAGCATTATAAAAGATTGCCACCTTTCTCATTAAGTTTGTTTTGGAAAATATAGGACTTTTATAAAAAATAAGATATTTCCATTTCCATTAATAATTTCTTTTGCTATTTTAAATGAATTATGAAACATTTGTTTTTTAAGTGTTATCTTCTAATATGATATATCTTGATAGATATGAGCCAAATAAACAAAAGCTATTTGGGGTCCACACCAATTATTGTGTAAAAGTGTCCTGAAATCCAAAAGTATGACAAAAACCACCCAAATAAATACCTAAATTATGGTGAAGAGGAACCACATTATTCTGAATGGCCAGTTCACTGCAAAGTTGAAAAGATATAGTACAAAACTACCTCAATACAAAACTTTGCAGCTTACCTTGGACAGTTAGTTTAGTGACAGTAATAACGCCTACTCTCAAGTTGCTATAAGAGTAATGCCAGGCATATATATATGAGTGCTTTTTAAAAAGAAAACTAATTAGCTGTTATTGTTATGCATATTGTTTGCAACTGTTTTTCTGTTATTGGGTATGGTCTCTACTCATCCTGAATCACATGACTTGAGTTTGGTATGGGGGATACGTAAAAACTTTGAGAAAAGAGGAAGGAAATAACAGATTTGCCTATTAAAAGTGAGAACTACATATTTAAGTTAGCATATAAGAGTTCTGAAACTCTGAGTGAGACTAAACAAATTTCTTCCACTGACCCATTTTTAATCATTTAAAATTCTATAACTTTTTCCTCCAAATGCTATCTAAACTTTATCCCTGAGCTTGGGTATGAAATAACACCTTCTTGTCTTAATAGACAAAAACAATGGCATGTTAAAAGTTGTCTGTAAAGTCACAGCATAACAGAACACTTTACAGGAAATAATAACTCTTTTGTGGTTGTAGACTAAAAAAGAAAATTCTGAAGGTAATTCAAATAAAAGACTCTACTGGTTATCTAACCGCCAGCTTCAGATACTGCTATTAATTTGTAATTACATGTCAGTTAGTAAGGAATAAAACCAGAGAACAGAATTCTATCACATGGTAGCATAAAATTCTAAAGTCTGTGTAGCAGTATTTCTATTTTGGATTATT